>NC_141689.1:1557941861-1558541861 GCF_964263255.1 Lissotriton vulgaris | reverse complement strand
AGTTGGGTTGAACACTACTTGTTGGCATAATTCTCTCAAAACAACACCATACATTATTCTGCTGGTTATACACCTTTCTTTAACTTCAATAATTATCATCCTCACTAACTCTTCAGTGGAGGAACGAATTTGCGTACTGAAAGTTAATAAAAGATTACAGCACAGCTATGTGTGGCTAAAGAAACATTCAAAATACAAGCAGATAAAAGAAGATGTCCTGCTCCTGAATAGCATGTGGATGATGATGTATGTTTGTCTACTAAGAATATACAACTACATAGGAAACTAGCTCTACCAGATTCCATGAAGATTTTTTAATCCTTATTTAAACCATTGAAGAGTGGTACTCAACTTTACCAACCTCCTCCTCCCATAGTGCACGGATCTAATATTGATTACCAAGTTCACTCTATCGTTGACTCTCAATATGTAAAGGGCAAACTGGATTTATAATAATCAAATATAAGGGTAATGGGCCTGAGGAACAATCATGAGAATTTACTACACACAAGTTCATGCTCCCCAATTAGTAAAGAAATTCCATATATCAAACCCAGAGATCCCTGGCCATGAGGCAGGGTCTAGGGGAGGGGGCCCTCTCACTATTGTGAATAAAGATGCAAATTGTGCCTGTCACATGAAATAATTGCATTACATGATTAAGCCTATGTAAAAATAACAGAGGCGGTGTCCCATTTGACAAAATTATAGTTGATGTTCTTAACAACATGGACAGGAGAATACTTTCAACACAGCACCCTAAAGTTGATGAAGTTTTGAGACAAGACATAGGGACAGATATATCAAAGCAATTTTTAGTCGCAAACACTGCGATTCGTACAAAAGCAGCGTTTGCGACTAAAAAATTCGCTAAACGGTATGTATGAAGGAAATTGCATAGCAAAATTAAGGAATCGCAAAATTTACGATTCCTTAAATGCTATGCATCAAGCATTCAAGTATTGCGATTTCTCCTTAAGAAATCGCAAATTACCACCAACTTCATGTTGGTGGTAATTTGCGATTTCTTTCACAAATGCATTTTTTGGCGTAAGCATTTAAGGAATCGCAAATTGCGATTCCTTAAATGCTATGCATCAAGCATTCAATTATTGCGATTTCTCCTTAAGAAATCGCAAATTACCACCAACTTCAAGTTGGTGGCAATTTGCGATTTTTTTCACAAATGCACTTTTTGGCATTTGTGAAGGTGCCATATGTTGCACATACATGCCCTTAGGGCATGTATGTTCGCCATATGCGCACACATGTAAATTTCAGGGGTTCATCAGGGTATCCTTATGACACCCTTGCACCCTTGAAATTATTCTCAATTTGCGATTCTCAAATTGCGAATCGCAAATTGAGAATAACTTCACATTCATTCCTATGGGCCTCCTGGCCCATAGAAATGAATGGGAAATTATTCCTTAATTGCGATTAGTAATTTGCTAATCACAATTAGAGAATTTTAAGAAATCGCGAAAAAAGTTCGATTTTTTTATATACATACCATTTTGCAATTCTCAAATGGCGATTCTCAAAAATCGCTATTTGAGAATCGCAAATAGGTCTTTTGATACATCTGCCCCATAGAAACGTTTTCCAGGAAGTCAGATTTGCCTCAGGAGATGTTAAAGTAAGTAGTCAATTTGAAAGTTTTATTAGGAGAACAATTCAGCAGCTACTTGCTTCTCAAACCAGTTAATCTCTTTCCTCAGACTGCCGACTTTGTATGTATGCTGCATAGGAACTTTCAAGAAGAAGGTATACTTTGTGGTATTCTGGTCTTTAACCTTGACTACCAGATGCATGATAGGATTGTTTTGACACAGAGTTAAATGTGTGAACCTTCAGCAATTGGAGCAAGGCATTTAAATCAAAGATTTCTGATTTTATGAAGGCCTTGTTTAAAAGATAAAACATTTTGAACTAAGCTGTCCCAAAATGAAAAGAAATGGGACAAAACATTCCCAACGCTTCTTAAGCTTTATTTTCTGTATAATTAAGTTTGATAAGGAACTACAAGGGTATATTTGGTTTGTAAACATTATTTAGCTTGGAGTTTAGTTTTAGGAGGTACCAAATGTCATAAATGTTGACATCCTCAGAAAGACTGTCTGAACTTGCAGATGAACTTTGTTTAATTTGTGAAAGGATTACAAGCCACAATTCATGGCATTTGGAAGGACACTAAATCATTCAATCAAACAGGACTTACAAAGCACAGCTAATCACCTGTAAAGGTATCCATGTACTGAAACCCTGCTGCTTAGGAAGGGTTCAGTTCAACACCCAGGTCTTGAGTCCCTTCCTGAATTCCAACAGAGAGGATGAGGTCCAGGGGTGAAGAGGGATCGTTCCATGGTTTTTCAGAAAAGTAGGAGAAGGAGAGTCCTTCACTGTTGCATCCAAGGATGGGGGGAGTGTGAGCGAGGGAGAGGTGTAGATCAGCATCTTGAATTGACATCTCTTCTAAATGGGGAACCAGTGCACCTTCTTGAGGTGGGGGTAATATAGGTTCACTTTGGGAGGTCGAGGATGAGTCTGGCGGCTGAGTTCTGTATGGTTTGCAGTCTCTTCAGTAGGTGCAAGGTGAGTCGTGCGTAAAGTGTGCTGCCGTAGACCAGCCGACTAGTTACTAGGGCTTGGGTGACTGTTATCTGGTGTTGACGGGGAAACATTTGCAGATCTTACGAAGCATGTGTAGAGTGAGGAAGCGAGAGACTGCATTGATCTTGTTTTTCATGGTGAGCTTGCAGTCCAGGATGATGCCAAGGTTGCATGCATGGTCTGTTGGAGTGGATGAGGGTCCCAGTTTGGAAACCCACCAGGCGTAGCTCCACAGGGAAGTGTTGTTCCTGAAGATGAGTACTTCTGTTTTGTCTGTGTTGAGTTTTAGGCAGTTGTCTTTCATCCAATGGGCAAAGCTCGTCTTGCACCTGCGGAAGTTGCCATCGTGGTGGAGGGGTCTTCTGACAGAGAGAGGATGAGCTCGGTGACGTCGGAGTAGGATATAGTTAGACCTGAAACCTTTTGGCATGGTTTCCCTTGTCTTTTTGCCTTTGACTTCCTGTATTTGCCAGTGTACTGCATTTTGTTTTTGCTGTTTTAGGACTCTGGGCACTTTCCCACTTCTGAGCAGTGCTAAGGGCAAGTGCTCCTTGTCTAAATTGTATTGGTGATTGGTTTATTCATGATTGGCATATATTATTTACCAGTCCCTAGTTCCGTGCACCATGTGTGCCCTAGGCATTTAAATCAAATGCTACTAGTGGGCCTTGCGCACTGATTGTGCCACCCACATGAGTAGCTCTGAAAATATGTCTCAAGTCTGCCACTGCAGTGTATGTATGTACAATTTTAAACTGACATTTGCCAGGCCCAAACCTTCACTTTTTTATACATGTTAGACAATCCTAAGGTAGGCCCAAGGTAACCGGTCCCTGGTAGCTTGTCTCCTTTCTGGTAAAGAATTGGCTTGGTAGTTTAGTCTGCCCTGTTCCCATGATGCACTGGGCCAGGGACAGACTGATTTGCATATAGCCAGGTTCTGAGCTGGGATGGGGCAGTGAGATAAATAACGGTGATGGATCAAGCCCTGATCTTTGGACTGGGTAAGAGTGGTCTGCTCAATTCAGACACTCTGTTCATCACCACCCCCTTTTGTAAATCGATTTTGGCCACTATAGGTGTGGCAGGGTATACTCAGACATGAGTCCCTTTCTCACTGCTCCATCAGGATTCAAGCAAGCCGGGCCGAAGAGGCTGAAATGCCAGAAACCGGTCCCTGGTAGCTTGTCTCCTTTCTGGTAAAGAATTGGCTTGGTAGTTTAGTCTGCCCTGTTCCCATGATGCACTGGGCCAGGGACAGACTGATTTGCATATAGCCAGGTTCTGAGCTGGGATGGGGCAGTGAGATAAATAACGGTGATGGATCAAGCCCTGATCTTTGGACTGGGTAAGAGTGGTCTGCTCAATTCAGACACTCTGTTCATCACCACCCCCTTTTGTAAATCGATTTTGGCCACTATAGGTGTGGCAGGGTATACTCAGACATGAGTCCCTTTCTCACTGCTCCATCAGGATTCAAGCAAGCCGGGCCGAAGAGGCTGAAATGCCAGAAACCGGTCCCTGGTAGCTTGTCTCCTTTCTGGTAAAGAATTGGCTTGGTAGTTTAGTCTGCCCTGTTCCCATGATGCACTGGGCCAGGGACAGACTGATTTGCATATAGCCAGGTTCTGAGCTGGGATGGGGCAGTGAGATAAATAACGGTGATGGATCAAGCCCTGATCTTTGGACTGGGTAAGAGTGGTCTGCTCAATTCAGACACTCTGTTCATCACCACCCCCTTTTGTAAATCGATTTTGGCCACTATAGGTGTGGCAGGGTATACTCAGACATGAGTCCCTTTCTCACTGCTCCATCAGGATTCAAGCAAGCCGGGCCGAAGAGGCTGAAATGCCAGAAACCGGTCCCTGGTAGCTTGTCTCCTTTCTGGTAAAGAATTGGCTTGGTAGTTTAGTCTGCCCTGTTCCCATGATGCACTGGGCCAGGGACAGACTGATTTGCATATAGCCAGGTTCTGAGCTGGGATGGGGCAGTGAGATAAATAACGGTGATGGATCAAGCCCTGATCTTTGGACTGGGTAAGAGTGGTCTGCTCAATTCAGACACTCTGTTCATCACCACCCCCTTTTGTAAATCGATTTTGGCCACTATAGGTGTGGCAGGGTATACTCAGACATGAGTCCCTTTCTCACTGCTCCATCAGGATTCAAGCAAGCCGGGCCGAAGAGGCTGAAATGCCAGAAACCGGTCCCTGGTAGCTTGTCTCCTTTCTGGTAAAGAATTGGCTTGGTAGTTTAGTCTGCCCTGTTCCCATGATGCACTGGGCCAGGGACAGACTGATTTGCATATAGCCAGGTTCTGAGCTGGGATGGGGCAGTGAGATAAATAACGGTGATGGATCAAGCCCTGATCTTTGGACTGGGTAAGAGTGGTCTGCTCAATTCAGACACTCTGTTCATCACCACCCCCTTTTGTAAATCGATTTTGGCCACTATAGGTGTGGCAGGGTATACTCAGACATGAGTCCCTTTCTCACTGCTCCATCAGGATTCAAGCAAGCCGGGCCGAAGAGGCTGAAATGCCAGAAACCGGTCCCTGGTAGCTTGTCTCCTTTCTGGTAAAGAATTGGCTTAGTAGTTTAGTCTGCCCTGTTCCCATGATGCACTGGGCCAGGGACAGACTGATTTGCATATAGCCAGGTTCTGAGCTGGGATGGGGCAGTGAGATAAATAACGGTGATGGATCAAGCCCTGATCTTTGGACTGGGTAAGAGTGGTCTGCTCAATTCAGACACTCTGTTCATCACCACCCCCTTTTGTAAATCCAAGGTAGTCCCATGGGCAGGGTGCAGTTTATTTAAAAAGTAGGACATGTACTGTAGTGTTATACATGTCCTGGCAGAGAAATACTTTGTCACTACCGCAAGGCCTATCTCTCCCATAGGCTAGCATTGGAGCTGCTTTGTAACACCTTACAGAGTATCTTCGAATTGGGAATAGATAAAATGGTGAACTCGATTAAAGACTTCCTCAATGAGCTAAACCTTACGCAAGCATGCACCCAGCCCACTCACTCACAAGGAGCGACTCTTGACTGGATTATCTCAAGAAACCAAGAGACTTCAATCCTTGCTATAGACCCATGTGATTGGTCTGACCATCACGCCATAACATTCGCGATACTCACAATGAAAAAGGGTAAGACCGTGCAACCCCGCAGGTGCAAAAAACTGATTCGAGACACAAAAGAAGCCAATATTGAATTACTGGTGGAAAGATGTGAGAGAGACCTGAAACCTCGTAACAACAGGCAGAATGTCAATGGCAACGAGCTGACGGATCAATACATTACCTCGATCCGTAATCTAGTCAACGACACCCTGCCTCAAAAATTGAAAAATGTCTCAGAAAAACCAAAAAATCCTTGGTTTAATGAATCACTGAACGAAGACAGGCGAAAACTGAGAATGGCTGAAAGGAAATGGAGACAACATCCTTCCTCCCCTGAACTGAAAGACCTCAGAAAAACGAGAAAACAATATAACAAAAAGATAATCAACACCAAAATAGAATTTATAAGGGCTGAACTTGACAGTGCCACAAACAGACCAAGAAAACTCTTCGAGATCCTAAAACAACAGTCTAATAAACTAGCCAAAACGTCCCAAGAGAGCTCAAAAACTCCCATAAGCTGCGAGGAGTTCTCTTCATTTTTCACGGAAAAAAACAAACTACTAGAAGATGAGCTCACAAGTGCAGCAGCTAATCTCAGGACCCTTCCCTCACCGATAAATGAGGCCAAGGCGACAACTGAAGGCCCTCATACAAAAAATAAGGCAAATTGGGACACATTTGAACTATATGACCAGGGAAAGATCGCCAAAACGCTAGCAGAACTCAGACCGAATAACCATTATCAAGACCCTCTACCAGCAAAATGTGTAAGAGAAGTCAGCCACACCCTAATTCCTATCTGGACTGAGATAATAAATGCTTCACTTGCACAAGGAACCCTCCCTGACTGCCTAAAAACTGGGCAGGTAGTTCCCATCATCAAAAAACCGACAGCGGATGCAACAGACCCGAAGAACTATCGACCAGTGACCAACATCCCTCTACTTGCCAAACTTATTGAGAAATGCGTGCAGGGCCAACTGAGTCAGCACATCGCTAAGTTCTCATTACTAGATGACTGCCAATCAGGCTTCAGAACTGGGCATAGTACTGAAACGGCGATCCTGCATATTGTTGATGATGCCTTACAAGCCCTAGACCAAAATCATGCGTGCCTACTGATCCTACTAGACTTATCATCAGCATTTGACACTGTAAATCACGAATTATTGATGACCAGGCTACGTGACAGGATGGGCTTATCTGGAAACGTACTGAATTGGTTTAACTCCTTCCTACAGAACAGGACACAACTATTCCTGGTCAACCAAGTAATCTCCTCCCCGTGCCCTAACACAATAGGGGTCCCACAAGGCTCAACGTTATCCCCAGATCTATTCAACTTGTATGTTGAACCTCTCACGGAGATACTTCGTGAATCACAGATCTCCTATCACATGTACGCAGACGACACGCAAATTTATATGAAGATCGCCTGTCGGGATGACATTGACCTAATGAATGAAACATTAAAGCGAGCGTTACAATGGCTAACAGCTAATCATCTAAAACTTAATGCCGACAAAACAGAATTCCTACTAATATCACCTGCAAGGAGTCAACCAGAGGTAAAAGATTGGACTAAATTGGTAACGGCTCTGAACTGTACTCCGACCCTAATTAACTCAGCTAAATCACTAGGAATTACGCTAGACGAGAACCTTGACATGAAAGACCACATCAACACAATGGCCAAGAGTGCCCGTTTCCACCTGAACTATCTAAGAAAACTGAAACCCTTTATCTCAGAAGCAGATCTAAAACTGGCTATCCAATCTCTAGTGATCTCGAGAATTGAATATGGTTGCACCACGCTAGCTGGCCTACCAAAAACATCCACTGCACCACTGAAAGCCTGTCTCAACGCTGCGGCAAGACTCATCACGGGAACGAGGAAATTCGATCACATATCTCCCCACTTAAAGGCACTAAACTGGCTACCTTACGAAGCGAGAATTAAAATGAAGATGGCCTGTATTACCCACAAAGCGGTTCACTACAACACGCCTAGATATCTAGCCAAGAAAATTAAGCTATCGGAAGGCAACAGACCAACGAGAAGCGCCAAGGAGCTGCTACTACGACCGGCCTTCTTCCGGAAGAAAAAGACCTATGACCGAGCATTCTCCGGAACCGCTCCCAGAGTCTGGAATTCACTCCCCCCCAACATCAGGATGATTAAAAACACTATAAAATTCAAACGGGAACTGAAGAACCACTTGATGAGCAAATATCCTACATAGAGATACATACCGAACATTAGTATGAACATTCAAGACAAAGAAGATCGGACTCATCATGAATGTTCTGAAGATCAATTAGACAAAGACAATGAATCGATCAAACAGCGGCTACACACCTTAAGGTCACCTCATATTTATGTAATCTCTACACTATATCTCACATCCATAATGATATAATTCTCTACTCTACCTGGTTTATCTATTTAATCCTTGCCACATGCCATACCTA
The DNA here is from genome assembly GCF_964263255.1 of Lissotriton vulgaris. Taxonomy (NCBI): domain Eukaryota; kingdom Metazoa; phylum Chordata; class Amphibia; order Caudata; family Salamandridae; genus Lissotriton; species Lissotriton vulgaris. The sequence goes on along the minus strand of NC_141689.1, from coordinate 1,558,533,645 downwards.
GCCAACTCTTATTGCCGATTACTCATGGAATTGCACTGATAATATTATGTAACCCTACCTCACAGAACCCGACGATATGACTGTGACATAGGCCAAGCCTATGCACCTCCTATGGCTAATATCACAGGCATTAGGAATATATTTATTTAATCACCCTGATAGCATATCGCCTACTACCTCATATATGTGTGTCTATCATAATTTACTACTATAAGGACAATCTGTAATTTATAATCTTTTTCTTATGTTTTCTTATGTTTTCTTATGTTTTTCTATGTTTTCTATGTTAAGCGCACTGATACCCACGGGTCTTGTCCGCGCTATACAAAACTCTATAAATAAATAAATAAAAAATAAATAAATAGAGATTTGAAGTTTGAGGTCACAATTTAAAAATACATCTTCTGGTAAAGTTGTTTTTTAAATTGCTTGTCAGAAAATTCCACTTTTAGATAGTGGGCCGTTTCTTGCTTAACCATTCTGTGCCTCTGTCTGTCTCTGAATACACATCAGGTTAGGATGACAGTTGGGCTGTTGGTGCATTCACTCTACACAGTCACACAAAGCAAGCTGAGGTGTGTTTTGCATATCCTGATGGGCCATCACCAGGCTGATGGCCCTTCCTGATCTAGAGTGGTGGAAGGAGAACCTCCCCTGTGTGAGTTTCTAGCACTGCATCATCGTAGTCCGTGACTCACTGCTCTTACTCCGTCGCAGTGTCTGTTTCATCACTGTGGAACTGGCGCAGCACAACTAAATTTTTTTGATGCATTGTCCCTGGGTGCTGATTTCATCATTGACACCGCACTTCAGTAAGGAACCGAGGCCACGTGTCTGGAAATGTTGCATCACATCCCCTGCAACAGTAAGGAACCAACGCATCACCTCCTCTGTGCAGTAAGGAACCGATGCATCACCTCCCCTGTGCAGTAAGGAAAAACACTGTCAGGCGCTGAGCCACTGCGCCTACAAACCCATTCCAGCAATAAACTACAACTCCCAGAAGTCTTGCTAACTTGTGAGGAGCTTTTCTATATTAACCAGCAAGACGCCACAGTAAGTGAGCGTAATCCTGTTTGTTTGGCTGGTCTGGAGGATTCCTGACTTCTGATTCCTTCGTTGGTGTTTCTGTTCTCTTTGATTCAGCATTGGGAGGAACACTGTGTTATTTGGAAACTCCGCGCTGGAAGAAGCGCTGTCATCCCGATATCGTGCTGAGGTATGCGCAGATACCAAGATCTCCTCTGACATTGTTGCGCTGAAGGTGACGCTGCATTTTGGGAAACCGCGCTGAAGGAATCGCTGAGGTTCGGAAAGCCATGCTGTGTTTGGTGGCGGTTCCGGACACTTTGGTCTTGCTGGCAGCATTATGTTTAAGCTGCAATTGGGGAGAAAAGAAGTGAAAGGACACTGTTCCCAGGACATTCCGCATTTAACCTGACGCGCTGAAATAAGCGCGAGTTCATCTGTCCTGAAATTGCCTGTCAGACTATCGCGCTGAAGGTAAGCGCTGATTGTACGCTTTGGAGTTGGAGGTTTTTCTTTCATATTTTCTTGGAGCACTATTTTCCCACTATTGTCTTCTCGGAGAGCTCCCATTTCAGGAAGGACCTTAAGTTTGTTATTTTTTTTATTTTTTTATTTTTTTTATTTTATAATAACAATGCAAATGGGACAGAACTGCACAGGATTGTTACAACAGATACATGAATACTTTAGCGGGCCTTTCGCAATTACATTCAAGTTTGAATCACAAATATTGGACATGACATTGTAAACATATCACTGCCTCAACTGTACATCCTAACCAAGCACTACTAGTCTGGTTCCTCATCTTCCCCAGTGGTGCTCGGTGGTTCGCAGATGTTACCCATAAACGTGTTCCACGCCCCCCATATCCTACCCCATTTTCTTGGGCAGCCATGGTGGATGTAGACAGCCCTCTCCGCCACCACCGTCCCATCCATGTCCTTACACCAATTACGAAGTGTCGGTGATACTGCCGAACCCCACAGCCTGGCGATGTTGCGCTTTGCCATCAACATGCCCAACATTACCCAGTCCTGCTGCCGGTGGTTTAGGTTCCCACACATTCAGCAAGCAGCGACGAGGCTCCGGCAGCAGGGAGATGCCTATTGTTTGAGAAATCGTGCGCATCACTGCCATCCAATATGTCGCCATGAACCTGCATTCCCAGATGGTGTGGAAAAATGTCCCCTCCTCCCCGCAGAAACGTAGGCAGAATTTATGCATGGCTCTTCCTATCTTGTGCAGGAGTGGTCTGGTGTAACGTACGGTGCAGTATTTTGAGTTGGACCAGTTTTAATCTTGAGGGGATTGCGGCTTCACGGGGCGATGCGAGGGCCTCCTGCCATTCAGAGTCTTCAAAGGGGCCCACCTCCTCAGACCAGTTTTGTTTCAGTGTGGCTGTCACATCCGGGAGGTTATTAATGAGCTTCCTATATGTGAGGGAAGTGGCCTTGTCCTGCATGTGTTCAGTCAGAAGCCTATCTTCGAGTGGAGACGACTCCTCCAGGACGGTACCCGTCGGTATAACCCGCTGTAGCGCATGCTTAATTTGCAAGTATCTAAACTACTCCGTCTGCGACATCTCATATTGTGTTTGTAGGTGGGCGAAATCTACCACCTTATCCTTCTTCCATAAATCACCTACCACCGAAATACCAATGTTCTCCCAGGCCTGGAATCCCTTACTATTTCGGAGGAAGCCCAACTTGCTTGAGTCCCACAGCGGTGTCATTTGGATGATAGTTCCCAAGCATTTGAGACGCCTGTTGGCCCTGTACGATAACTGTACAGAGTGCTGTGTCGGGCCTATCAAGTCTGGAGGCAGACGAGGGCTGTAAAGATTACCTAACAGTCCCCTACCTTCCAAAGAGTGTCTATCAGCAAGGTATGCAGGCTCAGTTTGTGAGGCGAGTAACCAGAAATTAATCTGCTTTAGATGTGCTGCCCAATAGTATAGTTCTATATTTGGAAGTGCTATCCCCCCATCGTACCAGATTCTAGTTAATTTATCTTGCGCGACTCGGGGTAGCTTCCCTCCCCACAGTAGATGGGATACTGTTGCAGCAACAGTTTTGAAGTATTGTGCAGGGACCATTGACGGGGTATTTTCAAGCACGTAAAGGAAGCGGGGGAGCGCCATCATTTTATACAGTGCTGCCTTGCCTAAAAGTGTGGGAGGGAGAGTCTGCCACACCTTCACGTCGCGTTTGAACCGCTCCAGAAGGGGGCTGAGATTTAGGCTATAAGATTCGCCAGGGTCTGGCGTTATAAAGATACCCAGGTATTTGAATGCTATTGTGGTAGCCCTCAGGGGGCAGCTCAGTGGCAGGTGGCGGACCAGCAAGGACAAACAGGATTGACTTAGTCCAGGTAATCATATAACCTGACACTCTACCGAACTTCTCGCACACATTTAGCAATTCGAGAATAGATTTTTTTGGGGGAGGTGAGATACAGGAGGATATCGTCTGCGTATAGGGATATACGATCCTCCCATACATCAGTCCATCGGAGCCCCTTGATGGAGGGTTCCCATCTGATCCAGATCGCAAGTGGTTCCAGGATCAGTGCGAAGAGCAACGGAGACAGTGGGCATCCCTGTCTCATGCCTCGGCCAAGCGGGAAGTCTCGTGAGATGTGTCCATTTGCGACAACATGCGCTAGTGGTTTAGTGTATAGCAAACAAACCCAGGCGCAAAATTTGGGACCAAATCCCATATGTTGGAGCACTGCGAATAAATAAGGCCATTCGACTGTATCAAACCCAATAGTGGCGTCAAGCGAAAGGATGACAGCAGGGTCTTTAAAATAGGGTGCCAGGACCGCATGAAGCCGACGGAGGTTACGGGCCGTGCTCCGATGTGGTATGAAGCCAGATTGATCCGGATGAACTAGAGTCGCGAGGTGAGGAGTAAGTTGTAACACCAGCAATTTGGCGAGTATCTTAGGCTCTGCGTTGATGAGTGAGATTGGACGGTAGGAGGCACAGTCTGTCTTTGGCCTACCAGGCTTGTGGATCGCGACAATCGTAGCTAGTCGCTGATCCCGTGGCAGCTCCCCTATTTCAAGACTGTCGGATAACATGCTTAGGAAGAAGGGGGCTGTCGTTTGTACCAGTCTCTTGTGCATTTCAACTGGGAGCCGATTTGGCCCCAGCGCCTTGCCAGACGCTAACGCATAGGTAGCTGTCTGCACCTCGTCGGTGGTAATGTCTGCCTCCAACAGAAGCTCTGCTTCCGGGGAGAGCTTAGGTATTGATAGATCCTTAATATATTCATATGCCTCTGCGATCGTATAGGCTGCCCGGGGAGCATAGTGGTCGGCTAGGAGATTGACTATACCATCAGGATCGGAGACCGGGGAGTCTGCAGGTGATGCTAGTTGTGCAATGACTTTATGCACTCTTTCTTTCCTATCCAGCCAGGCTAACATTTTCCCTGCCTTATCTCCCAGCTCGTACACACTATGCCTAGTGGCTTGTATCTTGCTTTGTGCCATTTCTCTCTGGTGAGCCAAGACTTCTGCTTGTTTTAAGCGAACAGTACGGGCGGTTCCCGGAGAAGGGTGGGCCTCCTGCTCTGCGATGGCTACGGCCAGTTCAGCTTCGAGGCTGTCCAACTCCGCCCGACGCTCCCGTTTGTGACCCAGGATGGATGCCATTGCTTGTCCCCGGAGGACCACTTTATATGCCTCCCAGAGAATACTGGGTGAATCCACTGAGCCCTGGTTTTCTTGAAAAAAGTGTTTAGTGGTACGTGCGAGGGTCGACTGAATGGGTGGGATCTGGAGGAAGCCAGCATGCACCGGGAACATGCGTCTTCGGCAGACCTGGTGATGGGTGTATTTAAACAGTATTGTGGAATGGTCCGAGATGCCCCTGGGGCAGATAGTGACCTCCTCTATACCCTAAAGGGCATCTGCAGATACCAGGAAATAATCAATACATGTGAGACATTTATGCACTGCTGAGTAGAAGGTGTAGCGTGTTTCATTTGGGTGCTTGAATCTCCAGCTGTCTGTAAGTCCCAGGGCATCTACTAGGCCAAGAAGACGTCGCCCACCCTGCGTTTCCAGCCTAATAGGGAATCTGTCCGGTGGGCCATCAAGTACGTTGTTGAAGTCGCCCCCCATTAGGAGTGTCGCCTCAGGCAGTGTCAATAGAAACGCCGTAAGGGCAGAATGGGCTTGTGTATGGAGTGCAGGTGGTATATAGACAGAGACCAAATTGAATAATCGTCCTTCCCACTGACAGGTCAGTGCGCGAAGCGGCCATGTTCGTCAACTCGTGTTTGCTGCACCACCAGTGGGAAGTTTTTCCTAATAAGAATCCCCGTACCTCTGGAGCCCGAGGAAAAGTCTGCATGGGCCAACATCTGGTATCCCCATCTGTCCATAGTTCGAACCGCTGACCCAACCAGGTGCGTCTCTTGCAAAAAGACCACCGCAAGGCCACAACATTTCAGGTATTGCAATACCAGGCCTCTCTTCACCTTATCTCCTAAGCCTCTAACATTCCAGATAAGTAGAGTGAGGGTTGTCCGTTGAGCCTGTGGCCCCTGCGAGGCAGTTTCAGCCATCATCTATAGTGAGGTGTATCAAGTATCTAAAATTGGAATTTGGCCCGCCAGCCATCATGGACAATGAGGTGTATCAAGAATCTAGAATTGCATGTGGCCCGTGGAGCTAAAGTATTGTCCCATAGTGCTGTCACAACCAGACTGCGTTTAACAAAACAATAAGAAACAGTCATATACATAACAAAAGCAGCAGACTTTAACGCATAAGTTACCTTCCCATCCCGTGTCCCACCCACCCTCCCTGCCTCCCTGGCAGGTGACCTACAACTGCCCGCCACCCCAACTCTGCAGAGTGCTTTATTTTCCCTCCCAAAACGGCAATACTTGCATGTTGGGGGAGAGTCCTATGAAGCAGCAGCCTTTTGGAGTCCCTCAGGCTCCCCCCAGTCCAAAACCTCAAGTCAGCTCGAATGTTAACGTCCTTAGTGCTGCATCTTCAGTTATGGAGGATTGTCCGCAATACGACCAACCCTATTCTACTTCAGGATGTAATTCGCAGTGGGGCTCCTGACCCCCGGAGCCCATATCTCCTGGGGAATCCTCCCCCTCTCGGCGGCGGTGGAGTTTGTTATTTTTTGTATTCTGCATATCTTAACTTCTCTGGAGCAAGAGAAATAGTGGGCAATTATCCTCCGACAGTTCCTGTTTCTAAATACCATGGGAGAGGAAGCACCTTTTGAATGCTAATCTGATTTTCATTTGTTTGTGATATGATTCATGGGTATGTATGGATATATGTCATAAGTCTTTATTTGTTGGTAGACGTATGGATGGAAATCTAATATATTCTGGTTTCTTGTTGTAGGTATACATCTGTATATTGGAGAGAAGTATCTCTGAGTTTATTGGTATACTGAAAAGCACGGGTATTCCCATGGCCAGTTTACAGGTACTAGTTAGTCCTAGTGAGATAATATGAGAGTAGCAGGCATTTTTCCCTTGTGTTAACACTGTATTCTTTTGTTGCAGGTCTCCCTCTCCCCGCTGTTCCTTCCCTAATACCTTTTCCCTCGCCTGATTGCCTTACTACTCTGTGTTGTGTTATCCAGAGTTGGGGACGTCAGGAGGTGAACCCCTTTGTACATCATCCGGAACCTAAGGCGTGGACGTGAATATTACAAACACATTGTCAGCTTTTTCAGTTCCTCTCTTACCCTGCGCCTTACACCATCTTTAATTTTTGACACATCTCAGGTACTTTGTCCTAAAACAAACACCCCCAATGATTTCTATGGACTAAAGTTTTGTTCTTGTTTTATTCAGATAAATATTACCTATTTTTCTAAACTGGTGTGGACTCCTTTTGCAGTGTTTCCACTATTTTACCGTATGTACATTGCCTCTGAGATAAGCCTGACTGCTCGTATTAAGCTACCAAGGGGGTGAGCAGGGGTTATCTTAGCTGTGTGACTCCTTTACCCTGACTAAAGAGAGGGTCCCTACTTGGACAGGGTGCAAACCACTGCCGACTAGAGACCCCATTTCTAACAGATATGATGTTTAGTTCATGGGTTCTGATGATGTTGGCCAAGGGGGTCATGTAGGTTTTGAACAGTATGGGGCTGATGGACAAGCCTTGAGGGAAGCTGCAGATGTTGTTTGGAGGTGAAATGTGGTAGGTGGATTCTCTGGGTTCTTCCGGTGAGGAAGGAGGCCCATTTGAGGGTGTCTCCTTGGATTCCAATGTGGTGAAGCCTCTTGATAACTGTGTGGTGGGATACAGTGTTGAAAGCTGCTGAGAGGTCGAGGAGGATCAGGGCTGCCATTTCTCCCAGGTGAAGGAGGGTTCTGATGGCATCGGTGGCAGCAATCAGCGCTGTTTCGGTGCCGTGGTTGGTGCTGAATCTAGATTGGGAGGTGTCAGAAGATTGTTGTTCTCCAGGTGTTCCGTGAGTTGGCAGCTGATGGCCTTCTCGAGAACTTTGACGGGGAAAGGAGAGCAGAGGCATGAGACAGTAGTTCTTGAGTTAGCTTGGGACGGCGGACAGTTTCTTGAGAAGGGGTTTGAGCGCTATGTGTTTCCATTCTTCGGGGAAGGTGGCCATGATGATTGATGCATTGAAGATGGCGTGAGCTCTTTGCTGATCGTCTAACTCCCAAGGTTGAAGATGTGGTGGGGATAGGGGTCCATGGGTGCTCCTGAGTGGACAGAGTACATGATGGCTGTGGAGTTTTGAATTGTGAGCTTGTCCCATGCGGTGAGCAGGTGGTCAGGGTTTGGTCTGTGAGAGCGAGGAGGCGGAGGATGTCGATGGCAGTGGGTTGTGGTTCGAAGTTACTGTATACAGTGGAGATCTTGTCATGGAAGAAGTCCGCCAGGGTGTTGCTGAATACCCTAGAAGGGGTGGCGTTGTTTTTGGTGGCTGATGTGTTGGAGAACTCTCTGACGATGTTGAAGAGTTCTTTTCTGTGGTTAAAACTGGCTTTAATGTGGTTGGCAAGTGCGCTCCTTTTTATCTCTTTCAGGATTTGGTGGTACTGGTTGAGAGATGTCTTGAATGTGGCTCGGTCTGAGGGTTCCTTGCTGGTGCGCCATTTCCTCTCCAGCAGCTTGCAGTTGCGTTTTGTGGTTCTTTCTTCTGTGGTGTACCAACTGGCCTGTTTGGAGATCTCTTCAGTTTGGTGGGCTTGACGCGGTGCCTCTGTCGGCTCAGTTGGTGATCCAGGGGGGAAATTTCTTAACAGCATGTTCTAGGTTGGTTGCAGTGTCAGGGTGGGAGGTGTTGAGGACATCTGTCTGCTGCCTGTCTGATACTTTGTTCCAGTTGTGGTGTGAGGTGCTGGGTGGCTTAGTGGTAGTGCTGGAGGATCCTGTAATGGTGATGTGGACGATGGCATGGTCTCTCCGGGTGAGCTTGGCGACATGGCTGTACTTGACCCTGTGGTTGGCCATGAAGATGGGGTTGAGTGTGTGCCCTGTGATGTGTGTGGGGTCCGATATTGTTCATGCTTTTTAGGAGGTTGTTTGTCGAAGTGAAAATTATGATCTCTGAGGAATATGTAGTGTTTGGAGTCAATGGTGAGCGGGTCGATTAATTCGGAGATGGCATCACAGAAGCTGGGGTTAGGTCCTGGAGGTCTGTAGGCAAGGGTGCCTCGGATGGTAGTTTTGCTGTTAGTATGGAGTTGGAAGTTGAGGTGTTCCATGATCAGGGTGGTGCTGTCTGTGGTGGTGGTGCAGTGGATGGTTTCTTTGTTGATTGTGGCGATTTCGCCTCTGTGATTGTTGATCCGGTCTCAGTGTGCTATCTTGTAGCCATCGGGTGTTGCTGAGGTGATGTCGGTGCGTATGCGGGGTTGAGCCAGGTCTCGGTAGAATGACATTGGGGGTGAGGGAGGTGATGGTGTCCCATATCTCTGTGGCATGCTTTCAGAGTGATTGTGCTTTGAGCAGGAGGCAGTGGAGATATTCTAAAGCGGTCGTGGTTGGCATGGTAGAGGTCGTCGTGCATGCGGGTTTTCCGGTATTGCAGGAAAAAAGGCAGTGCTGGAAGGAAAAAGATCCTACCATTGATCCTGAAGAGGTGCGGCAGTAGTTGCTGTTGCAGAGTTTGGGGACCAAGACTTGGAGCTCAGCGGTGATGTATCTACGAGTAGAGGAAGAGCCAGGGTTCCTGGTGTTGGGTATGGTCCAAGCACGGAAGGGCTCAGAAGGACTTACCTATGGAGCACCAAAGTCACAGCTGCGCTGTGCCCTTCATTAAATAGGTCCTGGGAGGGGTGGTGGGAGGCAGTGGGCGGGGCCGGTGAGGGCGAGAAGCAGGAGGGAGATGTGGCTGGAAAAACAGCAAGAAAGAGAGCAGGTGGAAAAACAAACAGAAATTAAAACAAAGGATATACAAAACTAAACAAGTGAAACAAAATTGAACAAAACGTTGTCAATCATTGTTGAGCACAATAGCACAATAAGAAGTAGACAACTCAGAAACCAGGGAGACAGCAAAGAAGCAAGGAGGGAGCTGTCACGAAGGTCCTGCTCAATGGGGCTGCACTACGGCCTCCATTAAGTAGGTCCTGGGAGGAGGGAGGGGTGCTGGGAGACAGTGGGCGGAGTTGCTGAGAAGCAGGAGAGATATGCTACAGGAAAGATGGTGGGAAAGCAAGTGCGCAGAAAAACAAACAAAGTAAAACAAAGGCAGTACAAAACTAAGCAAGTTGAACAAAATTGAACAAAGATGAGTTAAACACGGTTGAGCTCAATAACACAATAACTAGTAAACAATTCAGAAACCAGGGAGACAGTGAAGCAGCAAGGAGGGAGCTGTCACGAAGGACATGAACTTAACGTCTTTGGAGCTTTATTTAAATATGTGCTTTGCTGATTCTTGACAATTTTGGTGTGAGGAGAGAATTATTTATTTTACAGATTTTGTGTTATGAACATATTCTTTTCTCTCAAGTGTCCTTGGCATAGAGGCTGGTGTAAACTCACGTATTGACAATTTAAGTGTTTTCAAATATGTTCACACATTACAAGGGTGTGTTTATTTTGCAGATTGCCCCATTAGATGAATACACTAGAGAAGAGATTACTGAGAGAACAGATGTAAATCTGCAGGTATTGCACCACCAATGAGAACACTGGTATGGTGTGTGACTTTAAATCAGCGAGTTCCACAAGATAATCCTTAGACTTGCGATGCAAACTGGATTGCATCCCAGGTCTAAGGATTTACTCATTGGTGGTGCTTACCACCCCACACATTGATGTCCATTCTGAAGTTACTCCCCCACTACAGCCGGGACAGAAGTACAACCGGCGGAGAGATAGATCTTCACTCAACCCATCTGTCCATTAGCCCTGAAGAAGTTGTGGGTCCAATACGCTGATGAAACACATGTTGGCTGGGCATCTGATCTGCATTAAAACAGAGAACGAACGCAACTTTGGATTAATGTGATTGCTGTATATCTGTATTATAGACTTGCAGCTCTGCAGACAAAAAATTACATGTGCACAGGCCACCTGTATCAATTGTTCAGAGACCTTGTGTCTACCTTGGGGTTCAGGGTTATCCCCCCGCCTGTGGCACCGTGCCCAATTGACATTTGCCACGTACACACGTACACACGAGCAGGCGCCACCGCATACCGCAACACTTGATACCCGTTTCGATTGTCTATATTTGACTTCTGTTGACAAATGTATTATAACGTTTTGGAAGCCAGTGTCAATGAATTTGGATACATTAATTCCAGGCACTCATCAAGTGGCTCTTCAGGTACAGTGGTGGTTGAGACTCGAATCATTGACAATGTAATTTACTTTCATCCCGGGTTCCTCTCAAGTGTTAACAAGCAATGCCAGTTTGACAGGTTGGGGAACAATGGTGTTAGATTGAACAGAATTCACAATGATATACAGTAGAGAGCACTATTATGTCATGGACCAACAAAACTGGAAAATCGGTAAATTAGAATGGTTGTCTTTGGAATACCAAATCATGGGCCAGATGTATCAAAAACAGTTTTACCCACCCTGTGTCTATGGGAAAATGTGTTTGTACATCTGGCCCCATAATACTTATGTAGGTATATATAGAGATGGATTGCAACAGCCGAGTTAAACAGACAACATCGAACCTCCTCGGTACAATGCATCTTGCCATTTATTATATTATCAACATATTTTCTCGTTGTTTAGCTTCTTGATTGCACAATATGCTTGTAGGAAGCAAATTTCTATCGAGATATATGCTTCCAGTTCCAGGAAACAATACGGAGTGGACAGTCAATATGTGTTTCGTCACATAGAGGAGCGCAGGAATGTTCAAGGCTTGGGTGGACATGTAAAACAAAGTCAGACTATGGACTAGTTGAGAGGAGCTATCTGCAATAGTAAAGGTCACACGGACCTCAGCAGTAGGGTGGAAGAAGGTTTCTGTTCTTTTGGCGCTCATTGTAGGGTCGTTGCAGTACTGAGTAAATCTCTATGCGTCTGAAATATCCACTTGACCGGAATGTACTACTTCACCCCCACAGTTTCAGAATGTAATATAAGCAATTTATAATGAGACAGAGCTTTGCAGGGCCTTCCACTGACCTGGCCCTTTAACAAAACCGGAAAAAAGAACGCTGTACCCATTTCTGACTTGTGTCATGGGAGACATCGTTTCTCTGCAGATATGTGCGTCATAGTTAATTTGAAATTCATGATTTGGCTGGTTTACGAGCATCCTGTTCAATCCGGAGCACTGCAGGTTACTAATCAGCGTTATCAAAAGGCGTGATGACGTCACCAGTGGATGAAGTCGTGCCTCGGGGTTTGGCGGGTCGACTGCACGCAAAATCAGGAGACCTAATCAAATGTACGTCACCCGTTGTCTCCTATGGAAAGAAGTGCCACTTGCTGACGGAAAAAGTCCACCATCTGTTTTTATCGTTGCCAGACAATTCGTTGCCTTTTTAACACCACTGCTGGCTAAGCTCAAATGGTAGGTACACATTCATAAACAGCACTCTTTCAATTGTTTTTTAGTAGGAAATTGAAAGACCTGTGCTTATTGGTGGGACTCTTTGTAATTATCAAAAATACATCATTTGTTTATATCCTCAATGGATATTTTACTGACATGTAAACAATTTCCCTATTCAAATACTATCTAAAAGGTATTGATTTCCCAGTTCTTCCATGTGAGGTTTCACTTCACAGCAAACAGGACTCATATTCCCGAAGTTAACATAGTCAGCAAATGGTTCTAAGATGGTGACTTCCGCCATACCTGGTCTATCAGTAAACACCTCCAAGCGTGCAGGGATTTTCAGGCCCGTGCTTATGATTGAAAACAACCACAATAGAAACTGGAATTTCCAGCGTGTTTGTTTGTCTCAGCATCAAGACTCCTAATGTGCAGGACAAGGATAACAATATATGGAGAAGTGGGGTGCAGCTGTCTGTGCACTGGGGTGTCCTAATGTTTGACAGCAGCTTGTAGAGCACTCACTACAAAGTTAATTGCTTCTCGGGGACAGCAAAGAATAGATTACCCGAGTTGGATCAATCGTGCACTCCTCCATGATTTTGTCATGAAGGGAATAGCTAACCAGGAAATCAAAAAATTTAGATAATTTGCGGCAACTCGTCTCCTGATTTTGTTTCCTTAAAGGACACTGACTGCTCAGTCAGATATCTGAAAAGGAGGGTACTCTGATAATGTAACATAGTGCACATACCATTCACTCAAAAGATCACTTTCAGCATAATAACTCTAAGGCTCTCACAGTACTCACTCACTCCCTCACTAACTCAAATTCAAATTCAAATTTTATTTATTATGTTTTGGCTCTCAAAGAGGGCCACATAAAATATACAATAAACAACAACAAGTACACAAGAAATCAAAGTGTTTGAGGAACAAGATTCAATCCACAATAGATACACACAGAAAAAAATAATCTACCAAAGGTCGGACAGACAAGACATCTCCAGGTACATATTAATAAATAGCTAAAAATCCTTTAAAAAAATTAAAAATATGAAAACAGAACATTTCGTTCGGAGGGCAATAGAGTGCATGAAGAAAGTCCTTTAAAGTGACAATGCCAAGGCGGAGACAAATTACTTTTAGCCATCGATTGCGCAAATTACGGAGCATGGGACAAATCAATAGAACATGCATGCAGTCCTGGGTGCTCAATTTACATAAATTGCACAAAGCAGAAGTGCCATGTTATTTGGATAACAGTAGATTTAGTGGAATTAAATCATAACGTAACAAAAACCAAAATCTACGAATACCATGCGGTAGATTCCATAGGGCATAGGGTTGTGGCCGCTTCAACATATAGGAAGTAATGAGAGGTTCCACGTTCCTTTTATCACCAACTGACTTTTTATCAGAGAGAAAACAAAACTCCCACGATGCCTCCTTTAGGACAAGTTTTAACTGTGAGGGAGAATAGGAGAACAGAACACTTTCATCTAGTTTAAGTAGCGTTACAGCCCTTCTAAAGTTACTTACGAGTTTAGAGAACTCTTTGAAGTTGCCCAATAGTTCACTTCTGAGGAGGGCTCGCATGGTCCCTACTCCCGCTCTAGCCAGACTGGCCACCCATCTTATTAGAGCGCATAGACCCTGTACCCAGGTACTCCTGAGTCCAAAGTCAAGCCTACAAGCGGCTAGTGGGCAAGCAGTGTTTAGGGCAGAGAGGGATCTTAAGAGTTTCCCCTCAATCTTGTGGCAAAAGTCCCAGTTTTTCACCTCTATTAGTTCAATACCATACAAAATAGTTGCGGGAATTTTTGCTCTAAAAACTTCCAGAAGACTGGAAAAATGCCTTTTCCCCGTTGCCTGGTATAGAGACTTTAAACCATTGCCATGGGCAAGAGCCTTGCGGGAACAATGCTCTATATGGAGCTTCTCACTCAAACTAGCCGTAAATATTTTTCCCAAAAAAGTGTAGGAGTTTACGACCTCCAATCTATGCCCCCCGATAGCCCAACCGTAATTTGTAGAGCGGCACTTCTTCTTACCAGCTATACACATCACTTTACTTTTGGTAATGTTAATCTTCATGCGATGATCTACAGCGTAAGCATGGAGAGCCTGTAGCCGATTTGCAAGACCCTTAGGAGTCAAGTCGAGGATAAGAACATCATCGGCATACATCAGGCAGGATATTGGAGTCCCTCCCACCATCGGGGCAATCCCCTCACTGGCAGACACGGCGGCGGGAAGGTCAACCGTATATAAGGAGAACAAAAGGGGAGCCAATAAGCAGCCTTGTTTAAGGCCATTCCGAGATGGTATTTTGGCAGAGAGCCCCCTTTCGCCCCCCATTAAAACCCTGCACCAGGTCTCAGTATGTAGAGACCGAACCAATTCCAACAGGAGGGTAGGGACACCAAGCGTCGCCAATTTTCTCCACAGCGTTCCACGATCTACTTTATCGAACGCTGTGGAGAAATCAATAAAGGCGGCATACACCACTCCTCCTCTCACCTGGACATATTTATCTGTGATCACATGAAGGGCGGTGAGATTGTCTAGCGTACCATGGTCCCTACGAAAACCGGTCTGTTCAAACGGCAAGATATTGCCTTCCTCGACCCAATCGGAGAGGGAACTAAGAAGACATTTCGCAAAGACCTTTCCGATGGAGTCGAGGAGCGCAATCAGGCGGTAATTGCTGGGGCTATCCCTTGTACCCTTCTTGAAAATGGGGACCAAAATGCTTCCCCTCCAAGATACAGGTACAGTTTTGGAGAGATGACAAGCTTTAAACAGGGGGTACAAGATTTTACTCCATCTTAAAGGATCTTGTTTGAGGACCGTCATGGGGAGTTCGTCCGGGCCCATTGCCCCAGAAGGACGCATATTTTTTATAGCCATCTCGATTTCTTTTTCTGAGGGGTAGAATACAGGGTCTTCAGGTGCAGCATATATGGAGTTATCATCACCTGTAATCCCGTTCCCTGCATAGAGCTCCCGGATATAGGAGGTCCATACCTCTTCCGCTATAGGAATAGGGGCGGGACTTCGACGCGTACCACACCCATTCCCAATTATTGCCCAAAAATCTTTAATATTGCCATGTACAACAGATTCCCTCAGATTAATCCAAACTTTGTCCTCCCTTTCCTTTTTAACTTTTTGCTTGAGTCTGCTTCTCTTTCTTTTTAACCTTGCAATTTCTTTCCCACGTTCCAGGACTCTGTCTAAGTACTGTTCGCGAACTAGTTTATTTATTTCCCTATTCAGAATACGCAATATATTAGGGACCACTTCCCCTTTCCTAGGGGGTACAGTTTTTTTTGCGTAAAGTAAAATCTTTCGCATAAATTCTTCAAAATAAACTAATTCGCTACCATTCCACTCATTTATTACCGTTAGGGTATCGGCCAGAAAGTCCTGTACCCCATTAATAGCGGCAGAGTTCCAAAAGCACCTTCCAGAAGAGACATGGAAGGTGGCATCGTTGCCATTGAGCGACCAAGACAAAGTATTCAAAGGATTTAAAGACATTGTTAAAAACAATATACTATGATCGCTGAGTGACGTAGGTATAATCTTAAGGTCCTGAATGTAGGGAAACAGACCATAGTCTGCGATAGCATAGTCCAAAATAGACGACCCAAAGGGGGATTTATGAGTATAATTAGCGGGTACGTCGGATGGAAATCTTCCATTTAAAATAAGACCATCGCCAGTTGCTAATTCTTTTAACAAGATCTTCCCTCTTTTGTTTGTCACCAACTTATCAGGAAAAAGCGTCTGAGGAATAAAATGTACCTCTTCCTTAACTTTATTCCTGAAGAGTTTCAGACTAGCATTCGAAATTTTACAATTCAAATCACCTACAAGCAAGATTGCCGGAGAAGATGGGGTGTTTTTAATCTGTTCAATATATCGGAAAACCTGCTGCAGACTAGCATTAAAACACTCCTCAGGGGGTATATACACATTAAAAATTACAATAGGATATTTTTTACCATTATGGAACAAATTTTCAATGGTTATTGTGTGGAAGAGTCTACTAGGGTCAATATAATGGGAGAATCTCCATTGCAGTTTATTTGACAATAAGCAAGCAATCCCCACCCTAGCATGCCCTTTCTTAGAGGGCGCAGCGGGTACTTCCAGGACATAAAAATCTTTTGATGGCGTTAACATATCAATGCACCAAGTTTCCTGAATACACAATACGTCAGCACCCAGAGAAGATAAGAAGGCGAATTTCTCTGGGCTACTGTGGATCCCAGCCGCATTCCAGGAAATTATTTTTAATGAGGTGTTAAAGATGATGGAACAATTTGGGGTTATCCTTTGTTTTTGTTGATAGCGCACTGTGGAGCCAATTCCACCGGTTATTGTCATCTATTAGAGAGGAATTCTCAGTTAGCGGAAGTGGCTTCACGTGCGAAACTGAACGTTTTCCCCTAGAGACCCAAATTTTTAGGTCTCTAAGGGGAGAGGCTACCCCGTTTTGCTCGCCACCCCCAAACACCTTTTCACACAAAAGATTTGTCTTGCCTGGGTTAGAAATAGGGAGAATGTCAATACCTAAGCGCTGAAAGTTTTCGGCTTGTTCTAGTATCAAATTTACTATAATAGGCGAGTAAAATTTCACCCGTATACTCAATACCCTACTTCCACCCAACAGAGATACCAATTCTATGTCCCTAGATTGAATATGATAGAGACTTTCAATCTCACTAAAACATTTGAGAAGCCAAGCTCTATTTAACAATAGGTCAGTATCAAATAAAGGTAAGAAGTCTAACACAAGCACATCCACCGGGGCCTTAGAGATATTTAGAGGCCGGACAGGAGGGCAGCGATTTTCAGACTCTAGTGCTACAGTAAAGGGGGGGGCCAAAGGGTTAAGGGCCCCAGATGGATATGAAATTGGTGCTCCTGATGCGATCCGTAGGGGAGAGCATGGGAGAGAACCCCCCGTTTGAGGTGTAACTTCCTGAGGCATAGGGCGACATCGCTCATTTTCCCCCTTTACAGAGGTTGAAGAAGATAAGTTCAAATCAATGTCCACCTTTAGGGAAGTAGAAGAGGGCTCCACATCAATTTCATCATTCTCCCTTGTCGCTGAAATGTTTTGGAAAATTATCCGGCGCTGCTTTTTCTTTCTGTATTTTCGAATCGGTTTCCTTTTATTCCCTTTATTATTTTTATGTTTACCATTTTTTTCCTTGCCTTCTTTTACCTCCAGTTTATCGTCCAGGAGGTCTTTTCCAATCTCAGGCATGAAAATAGGAAATAACTCCTGGGCCACTTTAGGGCCAAGCAAAGGTTTGTCATCTTCCTCAATCTCCAGAGCTGAGTTTTTAATGCAGTTGGGAGCTGCAGTTAAAGGCATATCCGTGTGTGATTCCAAAGTCGGAGTTACAACCTTCATATCAAGTTCCCCTCTGGAATCTCTG
Organism: Lissotriton vulgaris; assembly: GCF_964263255.1. Classification (NCBI taxonomy): domain Eukaryota; kingdom Metazoa; phylum Chordata; class Amphibia; order Caudata; family Salamandridae; genus Lissotriton; species Lissotriton vulgaris. The sequence continues at coordinate 1,558,516,161 of NC_141689.1, read as the reverse complement.
GTTTTCCCCTCAGACAGGCTATGATCAGACTTGAAGGGGGAAGCACTCCTCATATCGGGCGATTTTTGCAGCAGTGTCTTTAAAATTTGGGTGACTGATTCCAAGATACAGTCCGAGCTGCCTACAAATTTCCCCAGAAGAAATAAGATTGAGGCTAGGAGTTGTTCCAGGGCGATCATAGACTCTGAGATCGGTTTTTCACGTGCTTCCACAGGGCAACGGCTACCCAAGAGATTAAGATCAGGGCTCCTTGAAACATTTAACAGGTCGGACATTTCATGGCCATTTAACGAAGGGGTGCTACTATACAACAGTAACCCAGAAGGGGTGGCACCCCCTGAGGACTTAAACTGGTCCAAAGTCTCCACTTTAGCTGGGCTTACGTAGCGTCCACAAAGTTCCAGGTCGATCGATAGTGCAGACAAGTCGCCACCCGGCCTATCATTCAAAGGGGATTGAGGCATCGGGGGTATATGCACAGGATCACCTACGGCCATCACCTTCCCCTCTAATGAGTCCCGCAAGGAAGACCCCGCCGCCATTGATTGTAGAGCCTCTGGGTGTGCCAGAGGCAGTCGAGGGACCGTGGAGGCTGGTATATGAACATCCTGGGCTTTAATATCAGAGATTTCTGGAGCAGCAATTTTAGCTTTTTTTACAGCAGATAGGTCCCAGAATTCAAGGAGTTGGCATTGACCCTTCAACGGTGGGTTGTTCACGGATTTATTTCTTGTGCGGGTAGTGACTAGTTTTCTGCCAGATTTTTCTCCCACTACCCTTCCGGAGCGTAAAGTTTTAGACATTTTTCAGAACAATTTTCCACAAAATAAACGTAATCAAAAGTGGACAACCTCCAGGGGAGAATGTACAGTAAGTAATTTAAAACTACGTAAAAAGGTAAAACTTATGTAATCCTGGAGTGACGGCAATCCCTGTCCGGCAAAGGTAGTATGGAGTACGGTGTATTAATGTCAATACATGGGTCGTCCTCATACAAGCAGGATTAAAATCAAGTTCATATAAGCGAATAATGTATGTAAATAACCGGGCCCAGCCCAGCCTACCTCGGCCACTGAGGGCCTGCCCTTTGCCCGGGCTTCGCCCGGCGTCCCGCTCGCGTCCCGCGAGGCGGGGGTGTCTCCGTATTTCTGCGCCTCCTGGCGCGAAACTGACGCGGCCGGTGCCGCTGGGGTTGATGGGAAACGTAGTTTCCTTGCCTCAGCGCCGCGCTCCACTGCCGGTGATTGTTTCTGAAAGCGGGAGGCGGGCGGGCAAGGTCGCAGTTATGCAGAACCCAACAGCAGCGTTTTACTGGCAAAAAGCAGTCCAGGTAATCCTGCAGCTACACCCCCTCGGCCGGGGTGTCTCCGTATTTCTGCGCCTCCTGGCGCGAAACTGACGCGGCCGGTGCCGCTGGGGTTGATGGGAAACGTAGTTTCCTTGCCTCAGCGCCGCGCTCCACTGCCGGTGATTGTTTCTGAAAGCGGGAGGCGGGCGGGCAAGGTCGCGGTTATGCAGAACCCAACAGCAGCGTTTTACTGGCAAAAAGCAGTCCAGGTAATCCTGCAGCTACACGGGAGCAATGACTCTATTACCTTAGCTAATTCTCATGTGTATGATAGCTTCCATAGCGACGTTCATTCACTAGAAAATAATTTTTGAATGCTCTCTGCTGGATCGCAATGGAGGTTTCAGCTGTCCCATAAGCTAGTCCAGGGAAAAGGCTAGAAAGTCGCTCTTCTTCGAGCGTTGTGCAGAATATCTTGTTGATTATTGGAATCAATCTCAAGCGTAGCTCCTTGTCGTGTCTCTCTCAGGTTGGCGTCTTCGCAAACCGTCACTAACTCATTTTAGTTCCTTGGCTCCTCCCCTAGATAACTCAAGCACCTCACTCACTTAGTAATTGCAGTCCATGCCTCTGGTGCTCTCTGCACACCAATCACTTCAACACCTTATGAAGACATTACCACAAATAATACATACAGTTAAAATAGCCCAAACATGCTGGCTTTGCCAGTGCTTGTTAAGCTTCGACTTTCAGGAGGTGGAGAGGTCAAACAGTCAAAGTTTACTCTTGGAGAATGGTGTAGGGGTAGAAGGTCTAATTCCGATATCCTTTATGTCACTCATAATAAATAAATTGTTCAACCATATAATGTTATTTCTTTCATACCATACTAGAGCTGATGCTTAGCCAAAACACAACTTAGTACACTGCCATATTTTAGAAGAGTTAATGAATCAAATCTGGTCAATTTCTCTCACCCCACGGGGAATTATATCTTAGGTAGGTAATTGAGATCCGTGAAAACAGCCATATATATTAGTGGGTTGCTTCAAAAGAGATAAATAGGCCGGATAGTGAAGTGCCATGAGGCTGAAATTATGGGCTTGAAGAATAACAGGCAGAAGTGTGGAAACTGATCACGGCCGGGGAAGGCGACCATGCGGGTGGAGGGCTGGGTAACTTTAAGCCGTGTAACGTTTGAGGTCAGCTGATACCGTCTGTGTAAGGCCGATCGGTAACGGTGAACAATTAGTCATTCAATCCCGTATGGCCTTGGATAGTGAGTCGGGCTGGGGTTGGTTGCCGGCAGGGATGATACATGATGTGCTCGGCGAGGAGCAATCGGTATGGCGTGCCGGAGTAAAGCAGGGGCGCGGGGGACAGAGCGCGTGTTGGGATAACGTAAAGGAGTACCTGGCGCTGTTATGGGGAAAAGGTGGTTCGGCGATCTGGTCCGGCGGCAAGATGTCTGGAAATTGCCTGCGGGGGAGGAAGGAAAAGGGGGAGAGAGTAAAGCAGGAGTCCGCAGAATGGAAGCACGGGAGAAAGAACCTTGTGGAGAGGGAAATTACCTGGCTTCAGTAGAGAATCCACCTAGAGGGGTGTATATCGTTCGTGCACGGGAACCAAAGTGTCCCAGGAGGGATCGGCGGAGGAAATCTCAATGTAAACCGACACCTGGAGGGGTAAAGGCAGAAATGAGGAGGGGTAGACACATAAGGGGCTGTGTGGGGTAGCGATGCTGGGGGGGAGGCACTTACCTGGAGCTGAATTAAGCATCATGGACTCGCCACGTTCGTATTCAGAGTCCCGTGGTCTGTGCAGAGAAGAGGGATAGACGAGTCCGTGATCTATCAGGACGGGGGCGTGGCGTGGGCCCGAGGGGCGTGATCAGTATGGAGCCAATGGGAGGGCAAGGGCGGGGAAGGACGGTAAAAAGGAGGCGGGGAAAGGGCGGAGAACCGAAACCATACTAGCAATGTGGATAAGGCAGCAAGAAACAATAAAGCTTTAAATTGTCAAAATGCATGTTAATATAGAATAAAGAAAACAAAAACGAGCAGGGAATACAAATGTCTTCGCCCACAAATTGAGACCACTCACTTTCTCATAGCAGAAAAGGCCACTTTATTCAGGATATGAACTTCATAAATTTCCCAACAGATCATCAAACATGTAAATTTGGCATTTGAACCGAAACCATTTCTTTATTTATTTATTTCCTTTCATTATAAATTTAGACTGTATACAGAAACCATCAAATAATCTCTTTTCTTGTATTGAACTCATCATAACTTCTCCAACATTTTCTTTCCATTTTCCCCCTCCATTGTTCTGTATAATTCCCCCTATGTAACTAATAACTGGAGTAGCCCGCTCTAGACCCCTCCTCCCTGGGGATTTTACGCCTCAAGCCATCTGTACTGGGAAACGCATCCTGAAGTGGCAAAGCACTATATAAATATATATATATATATATGCAAATACTCCAATATATGCTCGGAAACTAAGCGATACACCAATGCATATATATATATATATTATACGCAACATATATAACGTGTTGTTCTTCTTCACAGAGTACATTGTATGTATCTCCCTCTCCTGCTTATTTTTTTTTTTTGGGGAGGGTGGGTGGGATTCTGCTAAGGAAAAACTAAACGCCCTCTCTAAAACTCCCTGCGCCTAATCTCCTCAGCAACTACGCTAAGCTAACTGCCCTGACGCTCTCTATAGCGTGCTCCTGGACCCTACCATTCTGGGCGAAATCCGCAGGGGGAGACGTCTCGCGCCGCTCACCCCTGCGGGGCCATTGTGAAAAAAACGGGACACAATACAGTTTAACATTACACTGGTTGTGTAAGGATGTTAGCAGTAATTCTACCTGGAGGTAGTTAAACGAGATAGAAAAGGATAATAATACCAAAGTGCACACATAGTTTCAATATCACTTTGCGTAGTAAGATCACAGTTGTATGTCACGAGTAGATTAAGGGAACAGTAGGAGGGGAGAGCAGAGGAGCTATTGCGGTGTGGATCTAATCGGAATAGAGCAAGAAACAGTCTCCACCAAAATGACAAATAAAATAATACTCCGAATAGGAGAGACTGTCAGGCCTAGAACTCATTTATACATAGCCGTGATGATTTACACATGATAATGGAGGAATGAATAAAATCGAAAGGACATGCATATCATGAATTGCAGAGAGTCAGGCATGTAGTACAATATGGTACATAGAAAAACTTGTCACAATTGTGAAGACAAACATAATGATGAATCAACAGGAAGGCGAGCAGAAGTGATATAAGGGTTGGGCCGCCCGTTGACGGGCAGAATAGGAGTGATTTGTCAATGTCTATGGAAAAGTTCAATAGAGATGGTGCTATTCCATTCATCAACGGTATTAAGGACTTGGTTCACTGGTTGCATAGGGTCATCCATTTGTATTCGGCCCTGTTAAGGAGGATTTTGATGTCACCACCCCTGGTTGGTAGAGTTGGTTTGTCTATCACCTGCCAGGTGATGTCTGTGTCAAGGTGATTCGTTTCTAGGAAATGTGTGACCAAAGGTGCAGTGAGGACTTTGCAATTGATTCGGCTTTTGTGTTGTATGATTCTCTGCTTGACCATCTGCGTGGTCTGCCCAACATAGATCAAGTTGCATGGGCAGCGAATAGCGTAGACAACATTCTGTGACTGGCAGTTGGTATGTTTCTTCAGTTTGTATGTTCTGTCGTTACATTTGAAGTCCTTAGTATTCACAGTAAGGTCACATACACAGCAGTTCTGGCATTTGTAATGTCCAATGATGGGTTTGAATCCCCATGCTGCAGTGATGGTGTGTCTGTCCGCTGGTTTTTGTGGCTAAGTAATTGCATGCACAAGATGTGTTGCTAGATTATCACCACGTTGGTAGGAAAAGAGGGGTGGTTCATGGAAGGGTTTATGGGGGCGCAGCAATGCCCAGTTCTTCTTTATGATATTGGAGATTTTGTTGCTGCAAGGCCTGAATTTGGAAACAAAAGGTATTCTTGTCATGGATTTCTTAGGTTGTGGTGTGAGGAGATGATCTCGATGGAAATACCATGCTCTCTTCCCTGCTCTGGTCACAAGCCGTTTAGGATATCCTCTGTTGATAAGTTTATTGGTGAGAATATCGGATTCATTGCAATAGTCTTTACGCCATTTACAATTCCTCCTGATGCATAAGAATTGGCCGTAGGGAAGGCCATCTCTCAATCCTCGTGGGTGGTAACTAGAGTATTGAAGCAGAGTGTTTGTTTCTGTTGGTTTGCGATATAGGCATGTGCCTAGTTTCCTTTCTTCGTATGTATAGTGACATCCAAAAATGGTAATTCTTTGTTTTTGCAGTCACTGGTGAATTTGAGGTGATTTTGTGAATGGTTGAGCCAATCAATGAAGGGATTCAAAGTTTCTGTTGTGCCATTCCACAGGAGCAGGATACCGTCAATATAACGACGCCAGAGATTGATATTGTCAAGGTAGGGATTGTTTATGGAAAGATGAGTGTTTTTTCCATATGGTGGACAAAGAGAATGGCGAAGTTTGGTGCAAAGCAGGCACCCATGGAGACCCCTTTAGCTTGTAAATAATAGGTGTCCCGGTATAGAAAGTAGTTGTTCTCAAGAGCAATTCGTAAAAGTCCATTATGAACTCGGTCGGGATCAGTGTGGGTTGGGGTTTTATTTCCAGGAGGGACTTGATTAACTCGAGGCCTTCATAGTGCGGAATGTTTGTGTATAATGATTCTATGTCCAATCCGACCATCAGCTGTGTGTCGGTGTCGAACGGTCTATCTTCGACAGTGTTGATCAGATCCATGGTGTCTCGGATGAACGTGTCTGTGATAGGCACAAACTCTTTAATGATGGCATCTATAAACTTTCCAAGAGGTTCCAGAATTGACCCGCACCCGGAGACGATTGGGCGACAGGGTGGGTTGGTGTTGTCTTTATGAACCTTTGGGAGTACATATAGTACAGGTGTCCGTGGGTGTTGATTGTTGAGGAAATCGTACTCTTTTTGGAATATAATGTTAGAGGCTCTCGCTTGACCGGTAACTTGTTGTATTTTGGTTTTGATGTCCAGTAACAGGCCTTTGGTGAGAGGGCGGTTGTGATTAAGATTAGTGAATTGTCGTCGAATTTCCTGGTCGTATTTGTCGATTCCCATGACTACTATCCCTTCGCCTTTATCCGCGGGTTTCATGATGATTTCGGGATTATTCTTCAGTGTGAGTAAGGCTTGTTTTTCCACAAGGGGAAGTTGTAAGGCACGTACTGGAATTGGGATTTGAGGTCTGTAACATCCTGCATGATCAACCGTTCAAAGGCCAAGATTTCTGGTGGCATGGTGTTTGAGGGGGAGGTTGAAGGTGGAGGCCGGATGGAATCGAGGTCCTGAGGGTTGGGTGGACTCCGGTTTATCCGCAAAGAATTGTTTGAGTCGTATCCATCTGAAGAACTTCAGAAGACTTGATTGAAGTTCCAGGTAGTTGGTCCGTTCAGTGGGACCAAAGCTCAAGCCGCGGGAAAGAAGTATGGTCTCATCGTGGGTGAGAACGTGCTCAGAGAGGTTGAACATGGTTATTGATTGGTCATCCAAAGGAGGCCTGGACTGGGGTATGAGAGGGACTGCCATGTTGTCATCCGTGTTTATTGTTGTGGACCCCATTGGTAATATCGGTTGCAATTACTGCTAACATCCTTACACAACCAGTGTAATGTTAAACTGTATTGTGTCCTGTTTTTTTTCACAAGACATTTGTATTCCCTGCTTATTTTCGTTTTCTTTATTCTATTTTAACATGCATTTTGACAATTTAAAGCTTTATTCTTTCTTTTTTTTTTTTTTAAACCTTTATTGTACCTTCACATAGTTACACAGCAAGTCGCCTACAACCCCGAGGGGACGGCCGTTAATAAAGAGCAGTGATAGCCATGCATAAATGAAGTCCACACAGTAGTTACGCTGCTACAGTAAAAGGCACATCACGAAGTCGAGTTAAAGGTATTTAGCCAAAATCACATTGCAAATTAAGTAAGGTTTCATTTTTTGTTTTTTTTAAAAATAACAAGAAGAACAATCAGGAAATCACAATGCGGTCAATGAAAAGTATTAGTGCAGTTTAGCTGTATGAAAGATTCATATGGCAGTATATGTTGCTATTTATTGTCCGTAGACCCTACCCGAAGTGAGGGAGGACGACACCCCCACCCCCATTTTCACCCGTATGGTATTCCTATCCCTCCTATATCCCCTCAATCTACCCCCCCCCCCTCATCATCCGACTCTAACTGGTCATCTTCTGCGAGAGGGTCACATATGTCACCACGGTACACATTCCACGGGGACCAAACCTTATTCCATTTGCCTGGGCACGCACGGCTTAAATATACCGCCCTCTCAGTTATGATTATCTTGTCCATATTCATGCACCACTGCGACTTCGTTGGTAATTCTGCCGCCCCCCAACGCTGAGCAATATCTCTCTTCGCCACAATCATTCCCAACGTCACCCAGAGTTGGCTATGTCTGGGTAAGTCCGTTGGTTCCTACACGTTTAAGAGACATCGCCTTGGTTCTGGGAGGAGCGAGGTCTCTAGGGTCTGTGATACAGTGCGCAATATTTGCCGCCAGTAATTTTGTATGCGTGGGCAGTCCCAGAATGTGTGAAAAAAGGAATCCTCCTCCCCACAGCCACGTAGACAGAAAGGGTGCTGTATTCTGTGGATGCGATGTAATAGTGTTCTTGTATAATATACTCTATGTAGGACCTTGAGTTGGACGAGTCTCAGCCTAGCTGAGATGCCTACCTCTTTTGGCGACGCTAATGCCTCATTCCATTCGTGTTCATCTAGGGCGTCTACTTCCCTTTCCCATCTTTCCTTCAGGGGAACCAGCGGGTCAGGCAAGTTGTTCAGGAGTTTACAATAAGTCAGTGATGTCGCTCTTTCTACCATAAAGTCAGTTAGGAGGCGATCCTCCAGCGGGGAGGACTCTGGTAGAGTCGACCCGGAGGGGATGGCCGCGAGCAGAGCATGGCGTATTTGTACGTAACGATATGACTCGTGTGGCCCTAGGTCATATAATTCCCTCAGGCGGGTGAATGAAATAACTTCGCCCCGCTCCCACATGTCGCCCACCGTGGATATTCCGATGGAATCCCAGTGAGAGAAGCCTTTGCTGTATCTCAGGTTTCCCAAGGCACGTGTGTCCCAGAGCGGGGTGAGTTTGGTAATTTTCCCCTTCCAGCCCAACGCAGCCGTCGCCACATGCCATATTTCCACAGTGAGTTTGGTGGGTCCTGTTAAGAGTCTTATTTTACGTCGGTCATAGAGTGGGGCAAGTATGTTGTTGGTGCCCAGCTGCGCCCTATCTGTTTGAAAAGCTGGATCAGATTGTGAGGCATGTAACCATTAATTAATGGGCTTAAGCTGCGCCGCCCAGTAATAGAGGTGCAGATTTGGCAATGCAATGCCTCCATCGTACCAGCCTCTGTGTAGTTTGGCCTGCGCTATACGTGCCGGACGATTGCCCCACAGCAGCCCAGAAACAACTGCGGCTACCTTTTTAAAGTATCCCGGCGCCACCGAAAAGGGGCGTGTTATCTAGGATATACAGAAAGCGGGGCAACGACATCATTTTATACAGTGCTGCTTTTCCCAGCATGGTCAGTGGTAACCCCGCCCAGAATTTGACGTCTTGCTTTAGACGTTCCAGTGGTGGCGCCAGATTTAATTTCGTATATTCCAGTGGATCCCTCGTGACATGGATCCCTAAATATTTGAATGAGGAACCAGCTAATCTCAGGGGACAGTCCGGCCCGAGCGTCGGGACCTGGCCTCTCAGTACATATAACTCCGATTGCTAATTGTGTATCCCGAAATTCTGCCATGCTCGTCACATAGATTCAAAAGAGCCGGCACGCCTTGTTCGGGATCTGTTAAGTACACCAGCATGTCGTCTGCATATAGGAACAGGCGGTCTTCCCACCCCTCCTTCCATTGTATCCCTTTAAGCAAGGGTGTTTGTCGTATTTGATTAGCCAGTGGTTCCAGGGCTAGCGCAAAAAGCAAGGGAGATAGGGGGCAGCCTTGTCGGGTGCCTCTCCCTAGCGAAAATGTTCGTGAAATGTGGCCATTCGCCACCACGTGTGCCACCGGTTCCGCATACAACAGCCTAATCCAGGATATAAAGTTCGGGCCGAAGCCCATGCAAGACAACACCTCAAAAAGGTAGTTCCATTCCACCAGGTCGAAAGCCATTTTCGCATCCAGGGCCAGTATAACTGCGCTGTCGTGAATCTGGTCTGCCCTCGCCAGCACCCCATGAACCCTGCGAAGATTTAGTGCTGTGTTCCTATGAGGCATAAATCCCGATTGATCTGGATGGATAAGATCAGGCAGATGAGCCATCAACCGGTTAGCCAGGAGTTTAGCCAGGATTTTGCTTTCTGCGTTTAATAGGGAGATGGGGCGGTATGAGGAACACTCTTCCTGTGGTTTACCGGGCTTGGGTATTGCTACTATAGTGGCCGATCTCTGGTCTAGTGGAAGCACACCCTTCTCTCGGCATTCTTCATGCATATCGAGCAAGTACGGACTAAGGTCTCCGGACTGGGACTGGTACCATTCCACCGGAATGCCGTTTGGACAGAGAGCTTTTCCAGGTTTGAGCGCTCGTATGGCCAGCTGTATTTCATCGCTAGTTATGGCCGCATCCAGGTCGGCCATTGCTTCCGGTTGTAATACTGGGATTTCCATTCTACTCAGTGCATCCTGGGCCATGACCGCGGTCACCTCCCTCTCTGGAGTATACACCTGTTCGAAATGTGCCGCCAGTGCTTCTACTATCTGTTCAGGGTTGGTTTGCGTCACGCCATTTCTATCTTTCACCTGTTGAATCCCTCTGGAGCTACCCCCCCCTTTTATCGAGCCAGGCCAGCATCTTTCCCGCCTTATCGCCTACGTCATATATCCGATTCTGTGTATCAGTAATGTGCCCCTGCACCGTGAGACGAGCATGTTCTGTGTATAATCGCTGATGGAGTGCAAGGGTATGTGCCGTGTCATCTGTAGGGTTAGCCTCGTGTAAAGTTGTTACTTCACGTAGTTTTAGCTCAAGTGTAGACTGTTCAGCCGTCTGTTCCTTTTTATGGACCACGATGGAGCTTATAGCTTGCCCCCTTAGTACTGTCTTGTAGGCCTCCCATAGCACCTCAGAGGAGGCCACAGTTGCCACATTTTCATCAAAATATTGCGTTGTAGCCTTCTGGAGAGCTTTCTTGATTTTTGGGACTTTGAGGTATGATGCTTGAATGGGGTATATGCGGATACGCGATTTTGCCTGGGTGGAAATGGTTAGAGTTATCGGGGAGTGGTCTGAGATGCCTCGAGGGTGTATGTTTGCAGTATCTACGCGCTGTAGTCCTTCTCCTAAAGCCAAAAAGTAATCTATCCGGGAAAGACTGTTATGGACTGTGGAATGGAACGTGTACTGTTTGTCCTGAGGATGAACGTGACGCCAAATATCTACTAATCCCATTGCCGCTAGGAATCGCTGAAACCGAGAGGGTCCCCCAGGTGAAGCTGTTGCTGGAAACTTATCAAGCTGTAAATCTACCGCTGCATTAAAATCCCCACCCAAAATGACATCACTCTCGGGGAGAGACAACAAAAAATCACCAAGGGCTGGAAGCATTATTGAGTGAAGGGATGGCGGGATATATACCGAAACCACTGTAAGAGGGCGTCCATCCCATTGTCCCTGCAATGCTGCGAAGCAGCCCTGACTATCAGTTTTCGTGCTTATTGGAATGAAGTGTGAGGATTTTTTAATCAGAATACCCGTACCCCGGGAGCCCGATGAAAACTCCGAATGCGCCATCATCTTGTACCCTTTCCTATCTAAGGCCTTAGTGGCCCCTCCTGTCAAGTGTGTCTCCTGCAAGAGTGCCAATTGGGGTTTGTGCCTTTTCAGCTCGTTTAGCACCAGGCTGCGTTTCACCTTATCCCCTAGTCCCCTCACATTCCATGAAAGTATTCTAAGGGAGGAACCATTCGACCGTGACCCAGCATTCCCCGCGGCAACTAGTTGTTCATCTGCCATCTTCAATCACGCAGCCACATGCAAACCGTCCAAAGAGGATCAATCGTACCTGCAGTAATAACATTCTAGTTACACCACACACAATGTAAGCACCAGTTTCTGACCGACTTAGTGAATTTCCAACGAAATGATAACAACCCCCCCACCCCTTCCCTCCCTGCCTCCCTGCTTAACGGACCTTCAACTGCCCGCCACCCCAACTGAGCAGAGCGCTTGTCCCATTCCACAAACTCCCAAAGCAGGCGGCTCCCTTGCTGCCCTCGGAGTACCCAGGCCGGCGTCCATTAACGACCTGCATGAGCAAACAATGTGTCAGGGAGTCAGTGTCCAAACATTTCACGGTCTGATGACATTATTTTCCCCCTGCAGCCCCGGACAGGTCCTGCGTCGGTTGTTGCACTCGCGCTTCTTCCAACTGAAGTCTGTGAGCCAGGCCGGCTATCGTTCCGTTGTCTGTTGCGCAGTCTGTCAGATTTGCGTTCCACTGTGCGCCACCCTTCAAGCCAGTCTCTCGCTGCCTCGGGGGGGTAAAAAAACCAAACTTTCTTGTCGGCGACCACCCGTAGCAGGGCTGGAAACAACATAGAGTACGGCAATTCCTGTTCGCGCAGTGTCTTTTTCACTTCCAAAAAGGTTCTCCTCCGTCTCGTTACCTCCGCTGTATAGTCCGGAAAAAAGGATATCCGCGAGTTTTGAATTTGAATGGCTGGTGCCACTCTGGCCGCCTGGAGGATGGTGTCGCGATCTCTAAAGTTAAAAAGTCTCGCTAGGATCGGACGTGTTGAGGCCCCTGGCTTAGGCGTTCCCCCAGGGCCCGTTCCACGGTGAAGAAGTTTGAAAGGCCCTTGGGGGCTAGTTGGTTCTTTATCAAATCTTCCACATACAAGTCCATAGCTCCTGTGGTTTCAGATTCCGGGACCCCCAAAATGCGGACATTGTTCCGCCGGGAGCGACCTTCATGATCGTCCAGCTTTTCTTTGAGCAGCTTATTATCGGCCTGCAATTTCTCCATTGTGACCTGTAGATCTGAGACATCCTCCACCAATGACTTAGCAACCACCTCCACCTGCTTCACTCTTTCACTCATCTTCTGGAGGTCTGCTCGTATCAGGGTCACTTCTCTTGCGGTCGCTCCCACCGTTGCCTGTACCTGGGCCAGGGCGTGTAAGACGTCCTCCAGGGTAGCCTTCTTCGCCCCATCTACTTCCGTGCCTTTGCCCATAGATTTGCGCTGCTCCGGTTGGGAGAGTGATTGTCTATCATAAGCAAATTTATCGAGCTTAGCCTGAGTGGTGGTGTTTCTGAGTCCTTTCCCCGCCATAGTGACACGCTGGCGTGTTCAGCCAGCCGCGGCGTGCTGTTGGTGGATCGTTCGCAGCGGATGGTTTGTTAGGCTGCCCGAGTTTCAGCGGCGTCCAGTCTTCTTAGTTGTTAGACGCACCAGTTATTCAGGATTTAGCTCCAAGGAGGGCGTCTAGTCCCTTCGGTGAGAGAGTTCGTGCCTACAATGGCGGACGGGATGTAAGATGGCGGTGACTACGCACTTACTTTTCCACTTCAGTTGCACTTAGCGCCGCCTTCGTCCACTGTAGTGCCTTTACGTTGGAGCGATAATGCAAATCCTTATTCGATCTGGAAGGATCTGCAGGCTTCCAGCTCCTTTGTCGTGGGTCTGCGCTCGCCGCGGGCACTTCCGGTTTACTGCGCCGACAAGGCTCCACTTCCGTCCGGGCAGGTCCCAACCCAGCCACCGCGGCTGCACTCACGCCACCAGGCCGCACTCTGAGGTCGTTGTTTCTTCCCGTTCCCGGGGCGTCAACGCTCCCAAACTTTTCCTCCAAATGTCGTTCGGTCACCGGACCCGGGGCACCCCTTCTGGGTTCGTTTTTGAACGGATAGGCATGCGGATTGATGCGGGAAGCCGCCTTGCTACGGGAGCCTCTCTAGTTTGCTGCCGCCATCATCGGCTGCTAGCCACGCCCCCGCTTTATTGTTTCTTGCTGCCTGATCCACATCATGAGTATGGTTTCTGTTCTCCGCCCTTTCCCCGCCTCCTTTTTTCTGTCCTCCCCTGCCCTTGCGCTCCCATTGATTCCATACTGATCACGCCCCTCTGGCCCACGCCACGCCCCTGACCTGATAGATCACGGACTCATCTATCCCTCTCGCTGCACAAACCACGGGACTCTGAACACGAACGTGGCGAGTCTACGCTGCTTAATTCAGCTCCAGGTAAGCGCCTCTCCCCCGGCATCGCTACCCCACACAGCCCCTTATGTTTCTGCCCCTCCTCATTTCTGCCTTTACCCCTCCAGGTGTCGGTCTAAATTGATATTTCCTCTGCCGATCCCTCCAGGGACACTTTGGTTCCCGTGCACGAATGATATACACCCCTCTAGGTGGATTCTCTACTGAAGCCAGGTAATTTCCCTCACCCGTGCTCCCATTCTGCAGACTCCTGCTTTACCCCCTCCCCCTTTTTCTTCTTTCCCCGCAGGCAATCTCCGGACATCTTGCCGCCGGACTAGATCGCCGAACAACCTTTTCCCCATAACAGCACCAGGTACTCCTTTACCTTATCCCCACACGCGCTCTGTCCCCCACGCCCCTGCTTCACTCCCGCACGCCATACCGATTGCTCCGAGCCGAGCACATCGTTTATCATCCCTGCCGGCAATCAACCCCAGCCCGACTCACTATCCGAGGCCATACGGAATTGAATGACTAATTGTTCACTGTTACCGATCGGCCTTACACAGACGGTCTCAGCTGACCTCAACGTTACACGGCTTAAAGTCACCCAGCCCTCCACCCGCATGGTCGCCTTCCCCGGCCGTGATCGGTTTCCACACTTCTGCTTCTTATTCTTCAAGCCCATAATTTCAGCCTCACGGCACTTCACTACCTGGCCTATTTATCTCTTCTGAACCAACCCACTAATATACATGGCTGTTTTCACCGACCTCAATTACCTACCTTGGCCACACATATTATTTCACCTCACTCCCCTAGTGCATCCTTTTAATTCATTATCAGAATCCGAATTAGCCATTGCCTCACTTGCCCTCCAACTGCACCCCAGCCCCCCTTGCCCCATCATGTGTCCATTGACACCTTCGCACCTACACCTCCTGGGCGATCCCAGCAGTCTCACGACCCTCAGCGCCACCGTCCACCCCCCCTACCCCCTTTCCAACCCCTCCCCTATCCTTATCGTCTCCCTTCCTTCCCCGTACAGCACCGTTTACCAAGTGCAACCCGGTCCTGAAGATGATCCCAAGTCACGAGGATCGAAACGTCGTCGACCACTCAGCGCAATAAATGGTGCAGCCCCCAGTGTGGCTCATCTGAATTATTCCTGTCAATCAAAAAACTAATGCATTGTAAATTACCATGAGCCACATTGTGTTCTCTCTAATCACTGTATATATTCGTAAGCTCTCACACCTTGCGCCGTCCGTACTGTCCACAATTGTCACTTGCTTCGCCACTTTATGTGTCACTTGCACATACTTAGCACCAAATCCAATTCGGGTTGTTTTGTTATTCATTTATTTACAGTGGTGCTACAACTGTGTTTCTTACTTTTCTTTAATTATACGATGTCATGGGCACGGTCCTACACAAATTGAGTCTCCTTGTTTTCGTTCAAGTAATGCTTTTAGCATACATGTCTAATTGTCTCCACAGCAATACCAGTTGGGATATTGTTTGTTTATTCTAATCTTCTACCCAGATCCCAGCGTGGTTTATGGGTCATACTCCTGTAGTATTTTACAACAATGCTAAGTGATGGTCATGGATTAAAAGAAAAATGTGTCTTTTGGCAGCTTGAGTTTGTCACATTGCGGGGTTGGCTTTCAGATACAGTTTGGGAACTTATATTGGGAACAGGTCATTACAAGGGGTGTTGCTTGTAGGATCAAACACTGGCTTCATGTCTGTAGAGAGAAGAGTTCTACAATGCTGATCTGCAACTGTCCAGGGTGCAAGCGCCCAGAATGATGCCATGCCACGTCATATGTACCCTCTTTCATGGTCACATGTCAACTTTGCACCTTCAGGGCCTCAAAGTGCAGGCTATTCGGGTTGACCAGTTTCCGTTCAGGTTAGATCATAGAATATTGACTTGCTCTGACTCAGTAGATCTAAGTACCTTACTGCGGTACGGCATTGGATTTCAAGCCTTAGACAGGTTCTTGGCACACAAGGCAGTCTATCTCCATTGTAGCAAGGCTCAGCAGCATAGATTCTCAAGGAGTTACAGTCTGTTTTAGAGATGGGAGCCCCACTGTAAATTAGAGGCAAATTTGTGGTTCACTGCCTCATTTAAAAGTGGATGAAGCACCAAACTTCTCTGGGGAAACAATCTTTGCTCAATTCTTGTTCAGGAAGCCATAGATCACCATCAACCATTTGGGGGTGAACTGCCACTTTGCCGATTGTTTAATGTACAGAGACAGTTCCTGCCTCCAGCACAAAGCACAAATGGGGGTGGGGGCTTTAGTCTTCTATAAGAGGTGGGCCCTTTCGCCAGGCCACCAGGACAACGTCTCTATATAAGCATTGCTCTCTCTCAGGTCACATTTCGACCTGCTGAAACTGGTTTGTAGTTGTAGCTGGAGCACAAAAGTTCCTTTAATAGATATTGAAAGCCAGACCATACATGTGGCTTCACAATTGATTCCAGTGGGATGGGTGAATTTATAGGAGTTGAACAGGATGACAAGCTGGAATGGGTAAACCGATATCACTTCTTACCATATGGAGCACCTAACAACCTCAGGGATTGCATACATGTAGGGAGGGACCCCACCTTGGGACCATCACATCACATGTAATCAGGAACCCAAACACCTGCCCATGCAACATATTTTCAGGGGAATGAAGAATGTCCAGAGATGGCCACTGCACAGATTTACCAGGAAGATCCAATCGGCATGCCCCCCGGTGAGGTTTAGGTAAAAGCCTTATGCTCCACCAATAAAATCAGCTGCCACCAACTGTTTGTATTATCATAGTTTGGGAAGTCGTACAGTAGTAAGTCATGCTAAAAAGAGTATCACTGTAGGTGGACCGTAAAATGTACCCTGTGTCAGGAAACTCATGATATAGATATGTGCATCAGAATGTTAAAATGAGAAGGAGGTTGTTACATGGACACTGCACCAGGAACTTTCAACCTTACACCTCCCTACCCCACCTTCCCTACAACAGTCCTTTTCCTCATTGGCCTCATTCCTCTCCCAACACTATCCTTGCATCCTACCTCCCTCCACAGCAGCTTACCAGCCCCCAAAACCACCATGACTAGAGGTGCTGCCCCCCCCCCACCCGGCCCTCACTGCCTACCTAACCCTTCTCGGCTTACGCTTTGTACTCCTATCCTTTGTACACCATCCAAGGTCTTTGCCTTGAAGTGTTAGCAATATGGTGGGGTGGAGATGGGAGATTTATGTCAGGAACAACCCATAGAAACAGCACAAAGAGCATAAAGGCAAAGGAGGATGCCCCACTTAACTACCACTGCCTGTTAACCTGTGGGGGTACCTCTTACAGAAGGCAATAGGCAAAGAAATGGCAAGGGAACCTCCCTAGCTTCAAGGGGACCCTTTGTCTCCTTCTGTTAACTCTCCTCAGCCTAACCCAACTAAAAAAGATCCTTTAAATGTTCGGAGCAGAGCCCTGCTCTTCAGGTCTGCTGTCTGGGCTTCCCTCCAAGTCTCTACTGCTACTACTTGAATACTGTCAACGTAAAATGGTACCCAGTGTGGCAGTAGCCTCGTGTGGCTATGACACATGCATCCTATACACACGAAAGTAAGGTACACATACATGAGATCTGTGTCCCACACAGATGGGTGACGCATTCAGCTGTAGAAGACTGGTAGACCAATGCTTACTTTGAGCTGGTGGATTTTGATGCTCGGTACTTAATCGTCAGCATCTGCTCTTATAGCGCAAATTTGACTAAAAAAGGTATTGGAGCACTTTTCATGACCAGTGAAGGACATATTATTTTTTAGTAGGCATGGGGAGATTAAGTGATTTGCCCAGAATCACAGGATGTTGAATATGTGCCGAGACTCAAACCTGGTTCCCCAGCTCCAAAGTTGGCAGCTCTGGCCATTATGCCACCCCCCCCCCCACTTGTAGGGTTTCATGGTTAGTAGTTAGTTCTGTTATAGGCGGTGCTAATAGGAGCAATGGGCTGGTGCAAGCTGCCTCCTGACAAGAGCCCCGGCAGTTATATTTTCATAAATTAACCACAGTGATAGACTAAATTAAAAAAAAAACGTGGTAGAGGCCTTTAGGACCCTCTCCCTAGCAGGAGACAGCTGAAAAGGCATATTATAATAATAATTTTGCTTCCACCCCTGTCAGACACTCGACAAAGAGGGCGCACATCATATATACCCTTCTAGATCACTGAGCCATGCACCAAGTCTTAATCCATGTTGTAAAAGTACCCCAGGATGTGAGAAAGTGACATCTTTCTTGCATTGGTATGCCCCCACTTTTTGCTGAACTCCTGATGTGCTTTGACTGAGTGTGCCCTGGGCTCCTGCACACAGGGCCTGTGTTCCTTCCCTAAAGCTGTGTTGAAACAAAACCCAATTGGCATCTCTGGCCACCTATCAGCCCCTAGTAAATGGTACCCTAGGTACTCAGGGCATGTTGACCAGAGAAGACCCCTAAGGGCTGCAGCACTTATTGTGCCACCCTTAGGGGCCCTGTACCCTGAAACCAACACACTGCCTTTGCAGGCTGAGTGTCTAAGTACAGAACTAAACAGAGAGTCGACATGGCACACATCCCTGTGTGCCATGCCCACAAACACCACTGCCATGGCATACATCAGTCACCCCTCTAGCTGGGTGCCCCATGCCAGTGGTGTGGGCACAGGTGCATGAGCCCTCTGCCCCTACAGTACGCAGGGCCATTCCTGGGCACTATAAGTGCAGTGTTTCCATTTAAGAGTATATGGTGCTGGGAGGTCGTCATTACGAACTCCACAGCACCATGATGGCTTCACTGAAGACTGAGAAGTTTGGTATCAAACTGCTCAGCACATTAAACCCACACTGATGCCAGTGTGATGTTTAATGTAAAATGCACCAGAGGGCATCTTAGAGATGCCCCCTGAAACCTAACCTAGTATCCACGTCTGGACTGAGTGGGTGCCCAGGCTGCCACACAGCAGACTTGTTGCTGGACCCCTGGGTGGAGAACCCCTCGCTCTCCTGGGCCTGCAACAATGCACATCCTGGGCAAGCTGCTAGGTCTCCTCCCCCAGGATGTGCAGGGGGAAGCTGCAAAGGCATGCCACCTCTGTGAGCTTCTCCAGACCATTTGCTGTACCCAGCAACTGGCCCCCACTAGTTCTGTCCCCCACTCTAGCGGGAAGATTGGTGGGAAACCCTATGTCAGGAAGGGGGGTGTGCCAGCCTCAGGTGGGGGAGGTGAGGTGAAGGAAGACCCCGGGCTACGGCCATCTTGAAGATGGGGAGCCCTGCCCAATCACAGCTAGGTTCCTGCCCCCCATCCCACCGGAGAGGAGCAGGCTAGGGGGTGTACCCACCCCAGGACAGGGACCTATTGGTCCCTGCCATTGCCCTACCTGTACTGAATTTAGGGGCTCCCTGAACCTTCCTTCCTCATATCCCGATAAGAAAAGAAGAAAGAAGATCAAGAAGAAGAAGACCCACCGTGCAGCTGCTCACAACAGGACGACACCCACTGACTTGGCCCCAGCCCTACCGGCCTGTCGATCCCGGAACCTGCTCCTGCTTAAACCCGGCCACTCCTGTGGACAGCAACCTTGGGACACCCGGAGGACCTGCCTGCCTTGACCCTCTTAAAGACTGGGACTCCCATAAGCAGGGACTATGCTTCAACAACCAACCCCTGGTGCCAGCCAGGAACCTCAAGACCTGCCCATGCTGCACCCGCCGAGCCCGGCCCGTGCCCGAGTGAGCACGAGGACGTAACCCCGGGGACTGGGACCCAAAGTCCAGTGCCCAAAGACCCTCCTCGACGAACCAGACGAAGCCTGCAGTCTCAGAACCAGGAACCCCTCCAACGGCGACCAGCCGAGGGTAAGATTTCCCGACACCCAAAGACACCCATGCAACCGGCGTCCTGCGGCTCCCTGTGCCTCCCTTTGGGGTACCTACCTCTTCTCCAGGATCCCAACTTACCTCTCAAAGTGGTGGTCGCACCTGAAGAATCACCGTCCTCGAGTCTGCAGCCTTTGTTCCCTTTTTACCTTTCCCATTGAATAACATTGAGCGCCCGATGGCTCAAAAGCACCCTGCACTCAGCCGCCCGAATGCCTCTGGCAGTGCAACCTTTGCCCTATCCTAATTCCCCATTTACTGTTGGACTTGACCCTATCTGCAGTGTCACCCGCAAACCTTTTGCCTTCAACCCTCTTATTATTGCTGAATTCGTTTTTGTTGGCACTAGGACTCTGTGCACTTTACCACTGCTAACCAGTGCTATAGTGCTTGTGACAACCCCCTGGAAAAAATGGTAACATTGGTTTATTTCTGATTTACACATTTAATTTGCTTAAGAGTCCATGCTAAGCGCCATATACCTAGGGAATGCAAATCAAATCCTACAAGTGGACCTGCAGCCAGTGGCGGCTCCTCCGCTAAGGCAGAGGAATGTTGCCCTACTGAAAAAAGGAAAAATAAAATGATAATAACTATTGTTATTATCATTTTATTTTTCCTATATTCTTCAGTGCCTCTTGGGCATGGCTGGCGTAGTAGGAAGAGGAGTGTTTTTCACTTCTGAAGTATGCAGGACTGCTTGGTCAGCCCTCTTGGGCCGCCCCAAGAAGTCCTGTGCACTCTGCATGTTCCCCACCAGGCTGCATTACACAGCCTGGTGCGGATTATGCAAACCTTCCCAGTCCCCGTCTGAGCGCCAATCCAGGGCGCTCAGACCAATCATAACGCTGCATTGCAACGTTGTGATTAGCTATGGGGAGGCTGAGAGGGCGGGTGCTTCCTGCTGCTGGCCAGGAGTGTAGGAAGATGTCAGAGGGTCGGAGCCTGAAGGAGAGGTGGCGTCTGTTTGAGGAGAGTGTTTTTTTGTTTGTTTAGAATTCCTTTTTTTGCCCTCACCCCCCCCCCCCCTGCCCCACCACCCGGGTCCGTTAGCAGCTGCTACTGCCTGCAGCACTTATTGTGCCACCCACTTAAAGTATCCCTTTTCACAGGTCCCAGGTCTGCCATTACAGCCTGAATGCAGATTTAAACTGCCAAATCTACTTGGCAAAATAAATCCCCTGCCAAACCTCTAACTACCCTTTTTTTACACACATGTCACCACTAAGATAGGCCCTAGATTGCCCATAGGGCAGGGTGCATTGTGATTAAAAGGCTGGACATGTACATTTAAGTTTTACATCTCCTGGTAGTGAAAAACACTTAAATTCATTATTACTACTGTGATCCCTACCTTTTCTTTAGGATAATATTGGTTTGCCTTATTACATTTAATATTGCTAATTTTTGATTGGGAACAGGTGAGCATTTCATGTTTGATGTCTGAGAAATTGTAATAAAAAATCCTCTTTAATGGTAGAGTAGACTTTTAAGTTACAATTTTGAAAATACCACTTATAGAAATTGGCATTTTTCTGCCCTAAGGTATTTGGTACCTGCAGCATATCCGAGGTCAGATGACTGGGTGTAGTTGGCAGTTGGACTTTGTTTATTTCTCCCAGGCAGCCAACCAATAGAGGAATTAGGTGTGCCTCGATGGGCCATCAACTGGCAGGATCGTGGGTGGAGCTGGGCACAGTACTACTTGCAATTGAATAGGCTCTGCTCTGCCTTCACACTAAGGACTTGTCACCCCTGCATTGTTCATGCAGTCAGCTTTGAGTCAGGCCAGGGAAGTCAAGAAACTTCAAACACCTCAAACGGAATTCAATAGAAACTTCTACTTCAAAGAAAGAAGCATGTAAAACAAGCATTTGCAATGCAATAGGTCTTGCATTTGCGAGAGTTTAAGCTATCAGTATCGTAAATGACAATGCCTTTTATTTATGTTTTAGAACCGAAAACATAAATAAAAGGCAATGTCGTTTATAATGCCAGCAGGTTAAACTTCCGTAAATGCGAGACCTATTGCATTGCAAATGTATGGTTTCCACGTGTAGAAGTTTTGAAAATTGGCATTTAACCATCCTACTAAATTAACAAGGTCTGGCGTTCCGCACTAGAGAGCTATTGGCTTTGCCAATCCTTAAATGCATGCAGCCATCTTCCAATGCATTTTCCCGTTATTTATTATTAATTTTATCTGTCCTGTGACAAAGAATCGGTCTTGCAGTGCATGCATACCTGGTGGTTCTCCCGAAACCAGTAATGGTACTGAGCGCATATGGATGCACAAGATAATTGTCTCCAAACATGCCATGGTTATGCAGATTAGGCTGTTGCAAAACGTCCTCTGTACATGGTTTAAACTTTAACTTAGACAGGATAAAAACTACTTTGAGCACAGAACTGGATTAAAAACATACAATCAACAGACCAATAATATGTATGTCATTTAAATATAGGAAAAAAGTCAAACACAAAGAGTTCCTTTGAATATTAAATACATTTTTGAAAACATGCTGCAAAACAATGTAGATGATTTTGCTGCTAGAATAAGCAGTGCATCCTCGAACCTTCAAAGAATCCAGCAAAACTATCTACAGTTATTGTACCAGACATATAATTTTATCATACGTATATATTTATTTAAGAAATGTTAATGCAAGAGAAAAGGAGAAAATACCTCAAACTCAAATCACTCACAACTGTGATATTTAGAAGTCGTTCATTGTGTGGGCGATACTTTTCAATAACATATTTTAAAATAAGAATAATCAAGATTGCTGCCTATTCTCTGAAATAATGTACTTTACCATATAACATGTGCAGTAGATCCAAATAAAGAACCTATGTTAGAAGCCGCTTTTGTTGTTTTGTGACTGTAACATCCAGTCTGCACTGGGGCAGGGAGGAGGAGGGGCACTCAACAACTGTGCCTGAAGCAGTAGCGCTAAAAACGTACTCTAACATATTGTTGCGTGGCACACCCTTCTTCTTGTTTCAAGGACTTCAACATCCAGCATGCAGTGGGGCAGAGAGGAGGAGCCTTTGCACATCGTTATCTGCAGCAATAGATTCATAAAAGGCACTTTGGCACACTGCTACATGGGGTGTGCCAGGGCGAAGAATGGGGCACAAATGTGCCTGCCAGTGCCTGTTACAGCTAGGGACACATCTCTTTCACCCGTGCAAAGTCCCAGAACATACTATGTGTAAGCGTAATTTGACCTCCACTACCTGCACTTCCACTACAAATAAAACCTACAAGAGCTGGTCTATTATTTTGTTGGAGACTTCAGCAGTAGAGGCCTTGACTACGGAAATAACCTCTGTAGTAGAGGAACTTGGTATTAATGCCACCCGCCCCTAAAGAAAGACACTTGTTTGCAAAAAGGGAATGTAGTAAAAGCAAGTAAGATACAGCACCTCCCGGAGCCACAGACTCAAGTATCTTAAATGTAGCGGCAGAGGTGTCCTAAAGAAACCCCGAATTATCACCTGAAACTGAGCTGCCTGTGTGCAAAACAAACTGGAGAGCCAGTGGACGGACGAAAGGTGGTGCTCATCAGTGATATCAAAGGGGGAGTTTCAAGAACCCAACCTGGACGGGCGTTAAAGAAAGGTGATGGAGTGTTGTGCTCAGATTTTACTTTCGTTAATACCATCCCATGTGTTCTGGTGTGATGGTCAGCGAAGGATCCGCAAGACCAGGGGCAGCTGTGGTATCAGGGATACGCAGAGGTCAGCGCGTGAAGACATCACCCACAGGGCCTTTGATTCATGGTGTGGCCAATTACCGCACATGCCCACCTTTCACTGCTATTTCGGGAGCAGGATTGGGTCAGTACATCCTAACGTCCATTTAGGGGGAGTTTTTGCTGCCGAGCCTCTCCCGTAGTGCGGCTAATAACTAGGTAGGGGAATGACGACATCTCTGATCTGTACCTTTGATTTAGATGCTACGGCAAAGAATGACAGCAGACCCGTCTCCTCTCTGGCTTCAAGCAATCCCCTGGCTGTGTATGCAATTTCAATTATTACAAGGCAACGCTGCAAGTTTGAACCCTGGGATAAAATAAAGTACTTACATTTAATTAGGCATCTGGAAAAAAGTGGTATCCTGCCTGAGACTGGCTGTCTTAGATGTAGCCATTATTGACTTTAACACAGGTAATGAATGAAACTTGATCTAGAGCCGACAGAGGAAGAGATAGTGAAAGCGCGCCATGCAGGCGTCCTGCTAATATGCATGAGCCGGACGCACGCACGTAATGAATGAAACTTGATCTGGAGCTGACGGAAGGAGGGAAAGTGAAAGCGCATCATACGTGCGTTCTGCTAATACGCGTGCACATCTCCTGTCAGTACGCATGCACACCGTACGCGTGCACATCTCCTGTCCCCATTCCGCAGAAAAATCGACAACATTAGATCTCGCCAAGGGGAGCAATGCATGCGCTGCGTCGCTAGGCGAGACCTGAAAAGAGGACCTTCAAAACCACTCTTCCATTCACTTTCTGGACCTGCGGAAGGACTCTCAGAAGACTGCCTGCTGCTGTGGCTTTCTGTGTACTTCACAAGACTTCTTTGCTGCACCTGGAAGGACTGATTTGCTGCCTGGAGCATGCCCTGAAATCTTTGAGGCCTGTCTTGCTCTTGAGCCCTTCTTCATCGCCTGCACCAGGACTACCAGAGTGACTCCACGGGCTAATTTGCTAGCTTCCTGTTCAGAGCATCAGGGACAGAGAATGCTTCCTCCTTCTTGAACCTGCACCTAGAACCAGCCCAAGTGAGTCCTTAACCCCCAAATTGGGGCCCCTCCAGTCCTGACCCTTGGTAATGGTGTTAAAGGTGCATGGATAAGCAAAATAAAAAACCTGGTACTTGGAAAAGTTTTGGCTAAAAACTGCTCTGAAAACCAAGAGAAGATCGAGACCAATCTGCATGTCTATCTGCCCAAAGTGCATCAGTGTTCGGCCTGACTTCTAGCAGCTCCTGATACGTTCTTCTCTGCAGCAGCAACTTCTGTTCAACTAACCCTCAGTGAAGGGGTATACAGCCTCCTAGAACTCTCATCGGCTGAAGAATTTAGACTTCCCAAAAAATGACTGTGTACGAACTTAGAGATCTTTGCTGCAACTACGTCCAGCAACTCCCTGATGACAACGATGCTCCCTTCTTGGATACCACCTGCAATCTTGCCCCACTGAATTTTGCCTTCTCAGATTATTTTCTTAAAAGTTTCTTCTAAATCTGAAGGAATGCGCTGGTCAGGCCCAATCCACTCTTTGTATCGGACCCGTGCTCCATCACGGTCGGCCATATTTTTCAACTTTGACCCAGTGTCGCTCAACTAGATGCCTACAGTTGGTGCTTTGTTCTTTTCAGATGCACGTTTTAACCTTTAACTTTAAAAAATCTTAACTCAGTTTCTACTGATTGGAGTTTTGTAATTTTAGCTTCAAATAATGAATTCAAATTCACTATATTTTTCTAAATTAGTAGGGAATTTTTCTTGTGTTGTGTTTTCACTTTATCACTGTTTGTGTGCTGCATACACACTTCTCACATTGCCTCTAACTTAAGTTTGACTGATTTTGTACCAAGCTGCCAGAGGGTTAAGCACAGTTTAATTTAGTGAATGTTGTGCTCTACCCTGACAGGAATTGTAGCTGTTACTTGAATAGGGACCACCCCCCCTCATTTAACCAGCAACCCAATTCCTCATATTGGTGTTCAGTGGTGGGGTCCAGTACTTGTGTTTGTGCAGTGCCATACAGTGATTTGTGTAACCCAAAAATCCCATATAAGTAATTTTACATCAGAGTTGACCTCTTTTTAAATTATGTTTAGTTTTCCATTGGCTGTTTTCTCCAATTTCTAAATTTAAGTACCCTGCCTCCTACTTTTGGACCATGGAGATCTAGCTGTTCAAAATCAACATACTCACAAGGGCTGAGCTGCAGAAGCTATGCAAGGAAAGGGGGCAGAAGGCAAGCAAGAAGGCCACAAAGATAGACCTCCAGATAGCCCTCAGAACCACTGAGGAAGTCCAGAGGTGGCATACCACCCCAGAGTAGGACAAACCTGAGAAGAAGGGAGAAAACTTGAATGATGTGGAGGAGGAGGAGGAGTACCTAAACCTGAGTCCTGAGCTGAAGGAAGAGCACAGCTTACTTCCACGCACAGGGTTCCTGAGGAGGATTGGGGGCCAGCCTCTGGAGACACATTTCCAGTGAAGGAAGGGATGCTCTGTTAGTCCTATGGAACAGGGAAAGGACGAAGTATCCCCTCATGAAGAATGCTCTGATGAGGAAATATGAACTCACCCAAGAAAGATATAGACAGAAGTTCAGGGACAGTCATAAACTGCCCCAGCAGACCTGGGTGAATTGTGTGGATGATTTTTGCAAGGCACTGGATGGTTGGGTGAAGGGCAGTGAAGTGTATTATTACAGAGGACTGTACACTCTGATTGCTAGAGAGCACATTTTCAATTTTACAGAGCTGCGCCAACACCTTGTGGATAGTAACCTCTCTGACCCCAGGGAGCTTGCCAAGGAGGCGGACCGCTGGCTCAGCACCGGGGTCCACAAGAAGGCACCTAGTGGTAACCCCAAGAAGAGTGGTTCAGGTTCCCCCAGCAGAGTGACGGGTAGGTCAAGGGAGACACAGACAAGTCTCAGAGTAAGGTGGTGAGAAATGTTCCCATGCCTCTTCTGAAAAACGGAGGAAATTCTGGTGGGTGGTGTCCCAAGGTGCCCCATTTTCAACCCCAGTGCTTTGATTGTTCTCAGTAGGACACAAGGGGGGGACTTCGCGTGTCCTAAGAAACCACTCACTGGTGGGCTCTCTACAGGAGTAGAAAATATGGCCTTAAGGGTAAGTAGTTCCTAGGGGCAAACTGTAAACCATGCCCTATTGCCCCTTAGTTGGGAGGTGGCCTCAGAGGGTAGACCTATGATTTCTGAAGGTGGGAGTTGTCACTTCTACCAGGGCATGTTGAATGTGGGTCCCTGTCACTGCTCACAGGGACACCAGGGCCAGCCAGACCATGGTAGTGAAAAGTCTCGTTTCCCCAGAGCAGTACCCTGGTCAGTTGTGTACGGTGACTCAGCCCCAGGGCAGGACACTGTCCTTCCCATTGTTCTGATATCCCTGGAATGGGGTGGGGAAGTGACTCAGAGGAGGGTCATTGTTAGTACCCAGATGCCCATTGAATGTATTCTGGGGAATGAGTTGCCACCAGTGATGGAAGATCTATGAGGGGCAGTTGTCCAGGGTGCCCTGAAAGTTCAGATATCTGTATGGAACACTCCAACACGGAGGGTACACAGCCCTTGATGGAGGGGCAAGGGAGGAAGGATTCACCTCTGACCCCTGCTTATCCTCAGTGTGTAGATCCTGGGCTGAGTGTCTAGTCTTAGGCTACCACCCCTGGAGTGGTGGTGGGGGGGGGGAAGTAGTAGAAGGGTACCTAACACCCTGGGCAATTGCCCCCACTATGAGAGACCTCAGAGGTCAGAGATCCCTGGATGGCTTGGGGCCTGGCTGTTGACACTGACAGCTGTCAGCTGCCTCTGTTAGTTGCTGTCCTTATAGGCAGAGTTTTCCTTGGGTTGGGGCGTAAGTCTGTTCCAAAGGGTGGAATAGGCTACACCACTTTGTTGGCCATGTTGGTATTGCCTGCCTACTGTGAGCAAGTTAAAATTAGGTGCTGCACAGATTGGGTCCATTGGCGAGGAGAAGGGTTACCCATGGGTCAGTTCAGTGGCTCAGAAGAGTGTAGGCAGAGGGATCTAACTTCATTCACAGGGCCATAGAACTGCCAAAGGCCTCTGTAGTAGAGGGCAACTGTCCATGCTCTATCGCCTAAGCAGGGAAGCCTATCAAGGTATTGATTAGTCTCCCCTGGCTTTTGGCTGGAGTAGGGGTTGTGTTAGGCTTGGCCTTCTCTGCAGGGTCAACCCCAAACCTTTTCCCTTTACTCCTACTATTTTTACTGAATTTATTTTTGTTGGCCATATGACTCTGTGCACTTTACCACTGCTAACCAGTGCTAAAGTGCTTGTGCTCACTCCCTAAAACATGGAAAAACTGGTTTACACCTGATTTTCATATTTACTTTGCTTATAAGTCCCTAGTAAATTATTATACCATATACCCAGTGTCTGTAAATTAAATGCTACTAGTGGGCCTACAGCACTTATTGTACGACCCACTTAAAGAAGCACCTTTACACATGGTCAGGTCTGCCATTGCACCTGAATGCAGTTTTAAACTGCCAAATTGAATTGGCAAAAACCCCTTGCTAAGCCTCAAACTTTCCTATCATTACATATATGTCAACTCTTAGCTAGTTCTTATGTAGCCTATAGGGCAGGGTGCATTGAAATTAAATGGTTGGACATGTACTTTTAACTTGATCATGTCCTGGTAGTAAAAAAACTCTTAAATTCAATTTTCACCACTGCAAGGCCTACCTCTCTCATAGGATAACATTGGGTTGCTTAATTATATTTAATAAGTGCTAGCATTTGATTGGTAACAGGTAAGCATTTCATGTTTGGTGTCTGAGAAATTCTAATTAACAATCCTCTTTAATGGTAAAGTCGGCCTTTACGCAGTGGCGGCTGGTATTAAGGGGCATAGGGGGAGTTGGCCTACCTACCAGCATTGGGGAAAACTAAAGGGAGAGAATGAACACCATGGAGCAGTTTTAAAAAAGAAGTGCTCACTGCTGGATGCTCCCCCGTGAAAGTTAACTATGTAAAATCTTTTTTTTTTTTTTACTTGTCTCAAAGAGTCTTCCTGCGCACTGTGCGCATGTGCAAAGCTGGGCGAGGACTAGTCCTCGCCCTCAAGGCACAAGTGAGGAGGGGTGACATCAGCCTTGTGGGAGTGGCTGGCAAAGCGGCAGTTCATGGATTTCAAATGGGGCACTAAGGAATTAACCAAGGGCGCGGTCAGTGGAGCGCCATTCAGGATATTTGGAAGGTGCAGGGCTGGCGCACAGTGCTGGGGTTGGTAACAATTGCAGCACTCCTTTCGCCTCCGTGAATTAGGCTTCCTAATTTGGTAAGGCCGAGGCGACATTAGGGGAGTGGCTATGCATTAGTTTCAGTTTGGCAGCTCCTATTTTCTGGACACAGTTGCTGGAAAAGAAAGGCGCATGCAGCTGTGGTGGAAACTTGTTCCTGGCAATCTCACAAGAATAGGGCCCCCTTTCTGTGCCTGGCGAAACACCTGCTGCTCTGGCTGAGTCTCAAGCTCCAACACTTGGCCCATCCCGGGGCCTCATCCTTTTTTTATCTGGGAGAGTTTCACCATGTGTGTCTTCTCAGAGCCTACCCTGGAACATTCTACGACTCTCCTGATTCTTTCATTCTAGGAATGACTACAGCCTCCTTCTTAATCTGAGGTGCAGCCTGAGCCATGGTCAGGAAAGTTAATGCCACCAAGGCCAAGTAGGGCTTTGGCCCTGTCAATAGCCTAGCTACAATAAAGCCATTGCGCAGCAGGCACCAAGCACTCTGTTTCTCTCACAACCCTATGCCAACCATGGGTGTCTTGCTATTGATTTTTACCTTAAACTTGGCAAGCGAGTACTGGTTACCAAACTATTGTCATTGGTACCTGGGAGATTTTCATTAGGTTTGAGATACTTTCTCTCAACCATAGTCCAGCAGGCACCATTATCCTTAGGGCCGAAACCTTCCTCCCATTGGTACCCACCTCAGTAATAAACCCCATGATGTTTGGATTAATTTGTTTAAAAGCATCTGGATTAATTTCCCAGATGTCCATAGCAACTAGCTTGAGTGCCACTGAGATCTCACTGAAGGCATACTGCCTATCACAGGTCCAGTTCTCCAAGGGTCCTAAACTAGACAATTCATCTTGTAATGCCCTTCTCTGTGACACTTAAAATGGGTCACAATCTTTGGCAGGGAAGGAGTATCTTTCTCTTTCCATTACCCTTCTGATTAGCTACCTCCTCTGTCTCGACCGATGAATGGTGGCCTTCCCAATTGGAGCCTACTCCTATCCCTAAACATTCTGTCAGGAATCTCTGGATGAAAATTGATGAGGCTCTAACAATGAAAAATCAGTTTTTGACCACATCCGGAATATGTTATCAGAACATGCATCTTCTGCGCAGACTTTTTCTGTGTCTTCCTCCCTGCCCTGCCAACTGAGTTCTGTATTTCTCCCTGGCACCCCAAATCTTTTCCCATTTCTTTGGGCATCCTCTGCTCTAGTGAACTATTTCTCTGCTTGCTTTCACCAATTTACATCTCGTTTCCAATCACTAGTCTTTGAGGGTGCTAAAGCACCCCAAGCCCTAGCGATGTTCCTCTTTGCCACCAAAGCAGCTAACATCAGCTAGACCTTGGTGTGTTTAGGTCACGTTGTACAGTGCACTGAGTATGCCCAGGGTGTGTAAATCCAAATGCTGCTAGTGGGCTTGCAGCACTGGTTGTGTCACCCACAGAAGCGGCCTTGTAAAATGTGTCTAAGGTCTCCCATTGCAGAGCCTACGTGCAGTCTGCTGACTGGGCAGGTGCACCCACTTTTTTTTTTTTTTAAACCTTTATTTGGAGACAAGCAAGGACAAAGGAAGTGCATACACAATACATACAGTCACATATGGCCATTACAATGGTACGTCAGACTCGAAAAATGAAATAAAAGCAAGTACAGGGTAGCATATCAGTCAATACACATAGCCACATCGAAATGTACAATGCATATAAGAAAGAAATGATCCAGCATGCACAGACAAGCTAATAAGATAATACAGTATGGCCACACTCTAGTAGCGCATAGAAAATAAAACAAAGGAGACTAAGATAGAAGGGCCAAGAGAAAAAAAAAAAAAACCTGACAGGGGTACGATCTCAATTTCTAACCATCCAGTTGTCATAAGAGGAACCACAGCCCCCGAAAGCTCGCAGTAAGAGGAAGCAACCCAGACTCTCCCCCGATACTTGAGGATTAGCAGATGTGAGATGAAATCCCAGCCCACCATGCTGCCGTCAACCAACCCCTACACGGTCCCCATGTTCAGAATCAGAATCCTGCACAGCTCTAGTTAGGAGGTACACCTGGAGCGGACTCCAAAAGTCCTTCGGTCTGCATCTGACAGGCATCAATTCAGAGTAGATATTATATTGGTCCTGACAGTATATGAGGTCAGTCAACCAATCCTGGAAGCGCGGTACCCTGCCACGACCCCAGCAACAAGCAACCCTACGCTTAGCCAGCAGCAGGGCCACGTCAACAAATCTACGGTGAGAGGCAGGCACGTCCTTAGAATAGCCCAGCAACATCACCAAGGGGTCAAATGTCACCCCATCCTCCGCCATTATCTGCAGGGCTTCATGGACCTGAGTCCAATATTCCAGCACCCCCGCACAACTCCAAGCCAAGTGCAGAAAGTCAGCGCCTTCTGCACGACACCTAGCGCATCTGTCATCCTCCGCTAAATGAAACCGAAGTTTCCTCGCCGGGGTGTAATAGTACCTCTGAACAAATTTATAGTGGATAATTTTAAGGCGACAACTGGAGGAAACATTGGCCGTGAGTCCACAGCAGTACTTCCATTGCTCGTCGGTAATAGGGGCTCCCAACTCAGCAACCCACTGCTCGCGCACCCGATTGGCCGGGACCGAACGCTGTCTGCGAATAGCTCCGTATAATTTCGACACCAGGTGTCGCCCATCTGAAACCAACAGCACGTGGAGGGGGAGGGTAACCCCCGGCTCCAAAGGGAAATCTGGTAGCAAAGCACGCATGCCCTGCCGCAAGCGGACAAAGTAGAACAGTTCCAAAGGGGAGCAGGCAGCTACTCCGAAGAAATGAGCCTGCGTACGGAAGGCACCGTCATGAAACAAGTCACCCCACGTAAGGATACCGAGCCGCCTACACATTCGTTGAAACCCCGTTTCCAGCAACAGAGACAAATCAGGATGATAAGACAGAGGCAGGGCCGGCGAATAAAGAAAGGAGACGCCCAGCAATTGAGCCACCCGTTTCCAAGCATCCACCGTGCACGTCACCGTCGTGCGAGGCGTTTCCACATCTGACACCTTACCCAATACCATCCCCTTCAGTGGGAGTGGGTGGGCAACCCAATGTTCAGCAGCAATTTGGGGCATAAACGGCGTGGGGCGCATCCAGTGATAAGCGTAATGCGTCTGAGCACTAAGATAATAAAGCTCAAAGTCAGGGACGTCGAATCCGCCATCAGAATAGGGTAATGTAAGGGTAGCCCAAGCCACCCGCAGCTGCTTGCCCCCCCCAGAACAATCGTATGAGCTCAGATCGAAGTCTGCGAAAAAAATAAGCACCAGGATGGTACGGAAGGTTTTGAAAGAGGTACAGAAAGCGGGGCAAAACCACCATCTTGATAAGTGACGCCCTACCGGCCATGGAGAGAGGCAAGGACATCCATCTAGTGACATAATCTGCAAGTTTAGTAATAGCCACACCATAATTAAGCCGAACCGTTTCTTCTCTATCCAATGACACGACAATGCCGAGATACCGCAGCTCCGAATCACACCATTCCAGAGGGTAATCAAGGGGAAACCTAGCTACAGCAGCAGTGAGGGGGAAAAGTTGAGACTTCCGCCAGTTGATATGGACACCGGAGACACCCCCAAAAGCGACCAACTCTCGCAAGAGCGAATTAAGGTTGTTCTCAGGGTCTTTAACATAAAGTGTAACATCGTCAGCGTATAAAGAAATACCGACCTGCCGCTGAAGACAATTAAAGGCGCTCTGCTGGTGAAGCTGACGAATCCTGCAGGCCAGCGGCTCAATGGCAATGGCAAACAAGAGGGGCGAGAGGGGGCATCCCTGTCGGGTCCCCCTTGTGAGAGGGAACGAGGGGGACAGCATCCCATTCACCACCACCCTCGCCATCAGATCAGTATATAAGAGCTTAACCCATGAGATGAAGATCCGGGGGAAGCCCATCCGACAAAGAACATCAATAAGATAGCCCCACTCAACGGAGTCAAACGCCTTAGTGGCATCAAGAAAGATGGCGGCAACCGGGATATCAGGAGCGATGGTCGACACAAGCGAAAACAAGGTGCGAAGATTGTGGGAGGTAGCACGGCCGGGCACAAACCCCGACTGATCAGGTAGTACAATAACGGGCATGAGCTTGGCAAGTCTCACTGCCAAGACTTTCGCGAGAATTTTGACATCGCAGTTGAGCAATGAGAGGGGCCTATAGGAGCCCACATCCAACGGATCCTTCCCCGGCTTGAGCAGCGACGTAATGGCGACCTCACGCATGGAGCACGGCAGACGCCCCTCCTCCAGGGACTCCTCAAAAACCTCGCGGAGAACAGGGGCCATGGTGTCCACGTAACACTTATAAAATTCAGCAGGAAGGCCATCCAGACCGGCGGCCTTCCCATTATTCAAAGACATGATGGCATTCTTGACTTCCTCCACCTCTAGGGGCCTACCTAAGAACGCTCGATGATCATCCGATAACCAACAGAGTGCCAGCTCATCAAGAAATCCGCCATACCGTGTCTCACCAGTCTGCTGTGTCGTGTAAAGGTGTACGTAATGGTCAATAAAGGTTCGCTGAATCTCCGCAGTGTCCCGACAGCGAGTGCCATCCGGCGACACCAATTCCAACACGTCCGACCCATGCCTTGGATGTCTAGTAAGGGCAGCGAGGACCTTACCAGGCCGCTCCCCCTCACAGTATCGCCTCGCCGTCCAGTACTTTCCCCTATGTTTAGCCTCTCTAGCAGCCTCCTCTTCATACTCGGAGAGTTTAGTACGGAACTGGGCCAGAAGATCGGGATCAGAGTCAACCTGCATCCTGCGTTCTAAGTCTCGCAAGTCAGCTTCCAAGCCCTCGAGGGACCGAACAATCAGTTTAAGCATTCCACAACTTTTAGAAATAGTGACTCCCCGGATCGTAACCTTGAACGCTTCCCATATAACCTCGACGCTGTCAACAGAGCCCTTGTTTCTAGGGAAGAACGCCTCTACATCCTCGCCAAGCTCCTCCTTGAACACCGGGTCAAGCAAAGCAGTCGGAAAAAGGCGCCAAGGCGGGCGCGGCCTATGCAGCCCGGGGACGGATAGCGCAACCTTCACCGGACAGTGATCAGAATACGTACGAGCCAGATGTGTAGCCTCCCGCAGGCCAGCTACCAACCCTCTAGAGAGAAACACATAGTCCAGTCTCGCCCATGAACGAGCATGTGTAGTGTAATGAGTACCCTCCTTAGTGGCAGGGTGGGTGTACCTCCAGCTGTCGATCAACCCAGCCTCCTCCACAATCCCACGCAGTACTTCTCTAGCTTGCACATTATACTGAGGACTCCCTTCCGATCTATCCGACTGGGCATGAAATGCAAAATTGAAATCCCCCCCCCCCACACAATGTAAGTGGCATCCACAGCAAGAACATGACCCCACAATGTAACGAAAAAGGTTGGCGTATCGACATTAGGAGCATAGCAATTAACAAACAGTACAGTGTTCTGCCCAAGCCGCCCCCACAGTAGTACATAGCGCCCCTCAGGGTCCCCCATAGATCCCAGTTCTTGAAATGCGAGTGATCTTTTAACAAGGATGACAACCCCGCGAGCATAAGAAGAATAGGAAGCAAACATCCTGGCCGCAGCCCACCTCCCACCAAAGCTGGGGGAAGGAGCGGGACGCAGATGAGTCTCCTGGAGGAGGGCAACATGAATAGCATGCCTGTCCAAATACTGGATCACACTACGACATTTCCTGGCATCATTAAGTCCCCGTACATTCCAGGACAAAATCGATATCTGATCTATAACAGCAGTCGACATTAGCCAGTTTCTGGGCCCCACAGGACCCAATAAGCATATACAGAACATCCAACTACCAGCAACAGCCAGCGACAGGACCACACCCTAGGGAGCAGTCGTCCCCCCGCATACACTCCACACACATCCCAGCCATCTCCAAACCAAGCAACCAGAACCACAACAACCCCCCCCAGCTGAACCATCCATGCAACAAGCACTCAGAACACACTACGCACAGCACGCAGCCAATCCAGCTCATACGGCCCACACCCCGCACACGCGTTCCTCGTGCAAAGAGCTCTCCGCCACGCGGCCGCCAAAGATGGCGGCCGTTCCAAACGGGCCCATGGCGGACGGGGGCAAGGGCCCCAGGATCAATTCCACCGAGAAGATAAATGGACCAGCCGAGGCAGCGGGCACGGAGCTGCGCCTGTGCACACAGACAATAGCAGCAATCCATACACTGACCCATGAGGCCTGGGCAAGCAAGTGTGGTCAGCTTCATCCCCACCCCACCCACCCACCCCACCCACCCCAACTATCAGGCCATGCGCACCCCCACCCCCCCGTTCCCCAACACACATCCAGTCAACCAGCAAAGGACTAGAATCCAAACCAAAGGTACAAGTGGGGCACACCCTCCGGGGAACCTTCTAGAGGTGCACGATACCACTCCCTCACACCATGCCAGTGTCCGAGCCAACGAGTATCAAACGGCCCCAGGCGCAGCGCGGGGGGGGGGTGGGTGCCCAGAGCGCGACACCAGATAGCACCATCCTGCGGTTCCACACCGACCCCAAGAAACAATACGTACACTCTCACCTCAGGCAAGACATGACCCCCGCACCAACAAAAGTAAAAGCGGATAGCAGTTAGGCCACCAATGCGGACAAGGAAGTCCGTAGAAGTCAGTGTAAAAGGCAAACGTCCAGAATGTTCCAACACCAGAAAAAGAGAAACAAAGACCAAAGTCACCACAATCAGGCGACCTCCTCCTCAGCCGCCGAATGTTCATCCTCAGGGTCTCGATCGCCTCTCCGATCTGCAGCCGCTCGTTCGCGCTGGAGGCGCTTTGCAAAATCCTCAGCATGCTGTGGGTTGGTGAAAAAATGTTGCTTAGCCTGGTGCGTCACTCTAAGTTTGGCAGGGTAAAGCAAAGCGTAGTCTACTTGTAGATCCCGAAGTTTCTTTTTCACCCCCAGGAACTTACGACGCTGGTCCTGCACCATCGGCGTGAAGTCGGGGTACATGGTGAAAGACACCCCATCGAAGGAGAGGGCCCGATTAGTGCGGGCAGCCTGGAGGGCAGCGTCCCGGTCACGATAGTTTAAAAGGCGCGCGATGATGGGGCGCGGCGCGGCCCCAGAGGCCGGCCGAGGTCCAAGTGACCGATGCGCTCTCTCAACGATGAACTGGGATGAGAATGCTTCCGCCCCAATGGCGCCCACCAGTAGTCTCTCCACATAAGTTTCCATTTTACCCACATTTGTGGACTCCGGCACACCTACAATGCGAACGTTGTTGCGCCTACTCCTCGCCTCCAACTCCTCATTCTTAGCGGCAATTACACGCAAGATATTGTCCATTCTCGCCAGTTGGGTGGTATGGGTGGCTGCCGTGTCGTCGTGGTCCGAAATGCGCTGTTCCGCCGTTGTCAGGCGCTCCTCATGCACGTCCAGCTTCTGGACGACCGCATCCATGCGCGACGATATCTTGTCCACCTTGTCCACTATCGTGGCACACCCCTGCCTCATCTCCTGCATCATCTGGGTAAAGTCCGGTGGTGGTGGCTGCGGCACACTATCAGCGACAATCGGGGGGGGGGAGACCGTGAAGTCCCAGCATCCTGGAGCAACCGCGTTCCCCTCCTAGCGCCTCCAGAGTCAAAGGACAACTTGGATTGTTTAGTGTCCGGCTTCCCCATAATGGTGTGCTAGTAGTGCAGCAGGGGAACCAGAGCAAATAGGAGTTAGGATGTAGGCCGGACAAAGGGCACGGACAAAAACCGAACCGTGGGGGCACGAGCAGGCCAGCGCGCCCCGCCACTCCCAACGACGAAAAAATGGCCGTCTCCACTCCCAGACCCAAGGGGGCGATCCCCCAGACGACCAGAAGGAGATCCGCTGTGTCTCCGCGAGCAATGGTATCTGGGCAGGCAGATGCAGGAGCCAAGAAATCAGTCCAATGGCAAAGAAGAATCAAACGGCCTGCCCGGCCAGCGAGCGGGCCCGGTGGAGAGGGGCAGATCAGGGCCTACACCCCACGTGCAGAGCCACGGGCTGGCATGAATGATGACGCCGGGCCAAGGGACACCAGGCCTCCAGAGCGCAAGTCGGGGAAACTTGGAATCCTCGTAACTTTGGCCAGCAACCTCCGAATGGCCCAGGAGTTGGACCGTGGGTGGTCAGTCAATATCCCAGTAGTTCTATAGGGTCAGATCAGGGCGCATCGATGGTAATCAGGATCCCTAGGCGGATAATAGCTCCGGGCAGCAGGAGCCTCACGACAGTGCGGCCATTCTGCAGTGCGCCCTCTAGCGCCCTCAGGTGCACCCACTTGCCAGTCCCGAAACATTCCCTTTTCTTCATATTAGCCACCCTATGGTAGGCCCAAGGGCAGGGTGCATTGTAAGTATAAGGTAGGACAAGCCCTGATGTGTGTGGCATGTCCTAATAGTGAATTACAGCCATTTTCGTTTTTCACTATTGCAAGGCTACCTGTTCTCCATAGGCCCGAATGGGCTGTTAGAATTATTACACTTTATAATCCTAGCAGACTCAGAGAACATGGTAGAAATTTGAGTTTAGTATGCCGGGACTCAGAATAATAAAATACATCTTTTAGTAAAGTTTATTTTAATATTCTGTTTTTGCAAATACCACTTTTAGAAAGTAGGTATTTACTTGCCTAACCACTTGAGCCTGCCTCTGCGAGGTTGTGTATTCCTTGTCTGGATTTGTGTGTGATAGGGCTGGGGAATTCCAGGAGACAGAATGGGGCAGCCCAGTGGTAAATAGAGAGATCTGCATCTAGATGGGAGGGAGGAGTTTCACCTGGGACCTGAATAGGGCTGGCCCTTCCCTCTACAATGCTGGCTCCACCCCCTGTGGTGTGTCTGATGTCTCTGCCCTGCACACTGAATGAAGAGAAGGAAGACTGTCAAAAAAGTGCTTCTGGACTGTTCTTGCCTTCCACAATGCTGGCTCCACCTTCCTGGGGGGCGTCTGATGTGCCTGCCCTGCGTGGTGAAAGGAAAGGTGAAGTCTGGTAAACAGAGTACTTCAGAACTGGCTTGAACTGGGCACAGGCCCCTCTCCCCTCAGTGAACAAAGGATTTAGGGGTATAAGTATTGAGACCCTGATCCCATGAAATTAGATCACTTCTGGACTTACAAGACACAACCTCTGCTGAGGAGAAGGAACCTGAAGAAACTGAGGAGAGACTATTCCCAAGCTGAAGTGCTGCTTGGGGGATTGGCCTGCAGTGGTTGCCTGACTGCCAAAGAGAGGAGAAAGAACTTTGGACTTTTCTTTCAACTTGTGCAAAGATCTCCAAGGACTTGAAAGAGAGCTTGCCCCCTGACCGAAGTCCCAGGACCAGTGGACTTCACCAGCCTTTGTGAATTGCTGCTGGAAACAAGTGGCTACAGAGGCAGGGAGCTGTGACCAAGTGTCACGACCGGCCCGGTGTCCTGTAGGCACCGCACCAAGCAACGTCCGCCTCGAACAACGCAAGCTCTGCGCTCACCAATTTCGTCCTAACGCCGTCAATGAGCCGTAGCCTGCATCACGACTGGAAGGACAGCGCGATGTACAACGCCTCGCTACACCAAATCGAACTGGTCTGACCAACGCGGTCACTGCTGCTGACTTCGAGTCCTTTGATCGCACCGGAGTTGGGCACCGCCTCGCACGCTTCGCGATGCACCACCCGACTCGCACCGCTATCCTGACTGACCGACGCCAGCTCCCCAACCCCGGCTCTGTCGCCGCACCATAAAGCTGGAAGCACCGCAACAAGCAACTTCCCCCTCTAACAACGCAAGCTCTGAGCTCACCGACTCTGTCTTGACGCCATCAACGAGCCGTAGCTTGCACCGTGACTGGAAGGACACCGTGACCTGCAACGCTTTCTTTTTCTACACCGCGACGAACCCCGGAACTGGCTCGCACATCCGTGCCGATCGCCTCACGGAAAAGGTACTGTGACTGAGTCTGTCGACATTTGAGTGGGCCCGGACCGCCGTGGTCCGATGGATTTGTTAGACTCTGTGTTCTTTTCAGCAACGCTGTAGCCGGACAAGGCCACCGACTCGCACCGAACCTTGAATTAAGCCTTTTTAACCTGAACTCTAGAAACTTAA
The DNA here is from genome assembly GCF_964263255.1 of Lissotriton vulgaris. Classification (NCBI taxonomy): domain Eukaryota; kingdom Metazoa; phylum Chordata; class Amphibia; order Caudata; family Salamandridae; genus Lissotriton; species Lissotriton vulgaris. The sequence goes on along the minus strand of NC_141689.1, from coordinate 1,558,477,427 downwards.
TAGTACTGTGGATTCTTTTTGCCGTTTATTGATCTTGTGATAACTCTATATAAAGTATACTTATTTTTGATATAAAACCTGTGTGGTGTCCATTTGTAGTGTTGTTACTGGGTTGCTGTATGTGGTCACAACTGCTTAACTTACATAACCTCTGAAATAAGCCTTGACTGCTCACGCCACACCGCCTAGAGGGTGAGCAGGGGTTATTTTGAGAGAGTAACCCTTGCCCTGACTAGAGGAGAGGGTCCCTGCTTGTCACAAGTACCTACCTGTGCCAACCAGAGACCCCCAATTCTAACAACAGCGGCCTATTTTGTGCTGGAGCAACCGAGAAGTGCATGACCTATGTAGGATCCTAAGTTGAATTAATCGGACTGAGTACGTATAGCACTTTCCCTAGGATTCTGTATGGACTCATCGTCATCTTCTAATAGGCCTTGTCTGTTTCTCATGCTTAAAGGTGCATTTTTAAACTCTGTGCTCTTACCTATAATGCGTTACGAGGCAAAAGACCTAGATATATGCAATTAAAAATCAAACCATTCACTCCCAGCAGAAGATTACGTTCATGTGAAAAGGCCCTATTGTGTGTCCCCTGCACTCACTTAACAAGATGTGGGGGTAGAGCTTTTTCTTACCTTGCCCCCTTTTATCGTTACAAGCTTCCAATGCATGTCCGCACTTGTGCTAACTACTGCAAATTTAGGAAATTGCTGAAAGCCCACCTATTCTAACTCCCAATCTCATATCTCTATGGATACTTGCTAAATGGGCCCAGCGCAGATATACTCATGGGTGAGGCATGCGCTATATTAAATCCAATTAATATAACAAAGGGATTCATGTTATCTGTACAAGCTGGTTATTAGACCATAGTCTGTGTGATTTGTGACTTGCCACATTTGTTTGTCTATTTATTGTCTAGATTCTTTGTTTGTGGGCCTACGCACCAGATTGTGACTATGGGTCCCTGACTGCTTGCATTCAGTGCATGCCTGAGGAATACCCCTCCCACACTCCTGTTCTGTAGTCGCAGCAGCCTCAGATAGGCTTATCTTCTTGCAGCAATGTACAGTTCAACTTCGGGAGCAGCAAGGTTTCACATAGACCCCTCTCCTGAGGGCAAGATGCCACAGGACAGGCCACACTCTTCTTGGGCACAACAGCACAAGTACAGCCGTAATCGTCTTTTTTGTCTCAACAGTGCAGGAGAGCTGAGTTTACATTTGTGTCACAGTGGTGCAGGGCAGGTAAACCTGTTGTTCGCGCAGTTCACTTCTGGAACTATGAATTTGAGAGTTTGCTACCCACTGACTTCTGTGGTATTCAGATCATCTCCTCCATCCCCCTCCTCTGGCTCACCTCACCTCACCTACATGGGAGTCTCACTGTAACTGGCTTTCCTTGACAGTAACTCCTCCTGCAAGGCAGGCTGGCATCTAGGCACATCAGGTCATATCAACAGCATCTTTCAGCAAAGTACAGACTCAGGTGATGTCTGGTCAAATCCGGGTAGCTGGCTGCCCGGTAGACTCTATCCCTTGTTGTTCAGTAGTTCTCCGAGTACTCTGTGGAAAACTCTCTTCCTTGGTCATAGACAACTTACAACTGGAAAAAGTAGGTCAGTAAGTCTCACTTTTATACACCCAAATTAGACAGAAGATGTGGATTCCTTTTCTGCACTTTCAGAACTGCTTTAGGATGGTTCTCCTTTCAAATGCCTTGAAACACAGCATTTGTGTAGTGTGATGCTCCTCAAAGTAGCACCAACAACTCACACAACAGAGGTACAAAGAGGTGTGACTTGAAACACAGCATTTGTGTAGTGTGATGCTCCTCAAAGCAGCACCAACAACTCACACAACAGTGGTACAAAGAGGTGTGAGCTCTCTGCACCTGTCTGTCATCAGTCACAATGATGAGTAATTATGGGAAAGACAAAAGGCTGGCTACACCTAAGGGGTCCCTTTACTTTGAACAACTGAGACTGCAGTCCCACTCTTCACCTCTACTATTTTCCAAACGCTATTGCTACAGTAAAGTTAATCAGACGCTCTTCTCAGCAAAAGACCCAATAGAATTTCAAAAGGAACCTTGTCTCCACTTTCCCCACTTCACTTTCTAGGGCTTCTCCCTCCAACATGAGGAATGTCAGTTATACATTTCCACTGTCTGAGAATACAAGCAACCATGCCTCCATCTTGCGACGCAACCCAAGCCACAAGCATCCAAAATGCCATATACTCTGGCTCACTCATACTCACAGGCCACATACACAAACACATACAACCTACACATCGAATGTTACAGCTCAGATATGGGTTAGCGTATGGAAATAGAACATTACATACATGAACCAGGAGACCTCCTCTACAGTTAAACAGATAAAAAGGTCTTGTCACAACTCTGGATTCACAAAATATGGTACGCTGCCACCACCACTCTATATACTAAACCCATAACAGAGACGTACCCTATTAGTACAAAGAGGGCACGCTTGGAGCGCCCTACCAGGTCACAAGACAGGCTCAGGACTACACTCATGTTGAGTACCAGGCCAATGTCTCTGCGAACCTTCTAGATTAGTGTGAGAATAGGGCCAAATATTATATTTTGGTTGATTACTCCTTCATCCTGGTGGAGGTTCTGCCCACCAAATTATTTAATGTCTGTTTGCCTGGTGGACATTTTAATCATTGAAAGGAACCGTAAAAAAACAATGCCCCTCTCACCAGGGGATATTGAACACTTTTCAGTGCCCCTGAATGCCAGAGTTTTTCTGGTGGTGACAAGCATTGAAAAGCAGCTATAGGTCTGCCCATCTAAATTAGGCGGGCAGACATATAGCCAAACCCCGATGGCCTTACTCTGTCAGACCATCAGAGGAGTATGACCACGGCTGAAACAGAGTAGTCTCCTGTGTCATCAAACTATGGTCTGCCCAAATTTAAATTGGGCAGGTGGAACATAGTCTTGGTGGAGAGCGAACTCCTTCACCATAGTGACGAAGTTCCCTTCCCACTAAGATATAAATCAGACCCTCAGTCGGGCACTCAGAGCAGGGAAACACAACTGGACACCATTCAGGGGACATTCCCATCCCAACACTTTCATTCCCTTCCTGACATTATATATTTAGGTGCAACGGCTTATAACAGGATCAGAGCATCACTCTAGCCACTCAGGCATGAAACCAAAACAATACCCAAATACAGTAGGCCACAATGCAATTCAATAGTCATCCAACCAAGTCCCCACCCCGCCAATGGTGTACCATGTCACCCATCTACTAATGAGCCTCAGCATCCCGCCAGGGGAAATTAGTGCTATAAAAATGTAATTGCATTACAATACAGTAAGATGGAGGTGGTTTGTGCAGTCAAATGTGGAAATCTGGGTGCCCAAGACAATAGACATTTAGGCTAAGAAAGGCGATGGCAGTGATTCTCTCTCATCTACACTGGTTCAGGGCATAAACGAGATTCAGGTGCTGATACACATGCATCTGGCAGAGGTTTCGCACGATGCTACCCCTGCCTTTCCTGAGTCAGAAATAGACTCAGAATTGACACTGAATTCGGTCTGCTTCCTGCTACTAAGAATGGACTTTGTAATCACAACACCAGCAATTAATTGCACTTTCCTACTTGTATCAGCGGACAAGATTCGACCAAACAAAAAAAGTCAGCTGTGAAACTACTATTGTTAGAGCCACTTTGTGTGTAACAGTAATGACTGGGCTGATTCTCGCACCTTGGAGCATACTACTCTTTTGTCACTGCTGTCCGAAAGCAGTTCAGATTCTCCTACAGACCCTTTACCTGTAAAATAAAGTCTTACAATCAGAGAATGCTTCTTTACTGGAAGGAAAGTTACCTGATCCTTTTTAGGTCTTGCCTGACCCAGCTCATGGCAGCTGGTCTGGCGAGACTTTTAGTAAGGGCTTAAAAAAATGCTACCATGGCCGGCCTACAGCTTGCGCGCGTGGGCGCGCACGCGCTTATGAGCATCATCGTGCTCATTAAGCGCATAGCTCGCCGCGCTTGATCGCGATCAATTTCGCTTTGCTTTTCTCAGTGAGCCAGTATTATCACAGCCGCGTGGCCATGTTACTTTTACGGCCGCGCGGCCAATACTTGTTTGTGACTTTTGTTATCACATTCCCGATGACTGCCTCCTCTATCCCTGTACTGCAAAGACAGACACAAAGAAGTGTCTTGAACGAGTAATACCCTCATTATGTACTTATCTGTACGGCACTGAGCTCCACTGTTCATCAATAAAGTAATAGAAATAGATGTTTTTTCTATTTCTTTACTTTTGCTATAATCGCGGCACCCGCGCATTACTTTTAACATTAAAAGTAAAGCGCGGGTGCCGCGATTATAGCTAAAGTAAAAAAATAGAAAAAAACATCTATTCCTTTACTTTTGCTATAATCACGGCAACCACACTTTACTTTTATTGTTAAAAGTAAAGCGTGAGTGCCGCGATTATAGCAAAAGTAAAGAAATTGAAAAAACCATCTATTCCTTCACTTTTGCTATAATTGCGGAACTCACGCTTTACTTTTAACGTTAAAAGTAAAGCGCGGGTGCCGCGATTATAGCAAAAGTAAAAAAATTGAAAAAAACATCTATTGCTTTACTTTTGCTATAATCGCGGCACCCGCGCTTCACTTTTATTGTTAAAAGTAAAGTGCAGATGCTGTGATTATAGCAAAAGTAAAGAAATAGATGTTTTTTTCTATTTCTTTACTTTTGCTGTAATCGCGCCACCTGCGCTTTACTTTTAACATTAACCAGATCCAGGAGGCATATCGCACTGTTGGCTGTCTGTAATGTCATGCCAGAATTTCTCCATTCCCAATATGTATCTATATATGTGCCAGCCTTTATCCTTCACTTGTGGCAGCGGTCTCTATTCTCTGGGTTTATTTTGTGCATTAATAGTGGCATTATGTACACTCTGTGACAGCATTTGTAAGAAAGTCAATTTAAATTCAGCATTTCTAGTGACTCTTTGGGATTTCGCAAACATGGTGCGTCATTGATGTGGTGTTATTTCTTCATCCGTATCTGTCCTACAGACTTCCTTAGTATGGGCTAACCTTGTACTTTCTCAGTAACCATAATAAAGAGATTAGATATCTCTGACCCCCCCCCAGGCCCACAACTATTTGATGGACCTTATGTATTTCTGTTTTTTGGGGTAATTTGAGTCAGCTTTTTGAATGATTGTCGTAATTTGTGCACATGTGAAGAAACTGGAATTGCTGATGCCTCATTTAGTACAACATTCTGCAAATCCCCCTCCCTTATAAATACTTACCAATCAATCTGACTTTGGCACCCCATTGACTCTTTTTGCCAAGTCAGGCAAAGACAGGAATAGGATCGTACACCATGGGTCTAGTTGCGGCATACTGTATTTAAGTTTTCTTGTCTCACTGTAGCATATCATATCTCTATTACGGTTCATGCCTGCTGCTGCATAGAGAAGGTTCTAACCATGTTCTTTGGAAGCATTGGTATGTTGCCACTGTCAGTACTTAAACTCATTTTTGAACTACTTTGCTTATTGGGTTGATGATTACTGTTGCTTTGCAGTAGGCTCTGGAGAAAGGCGCCAAACATTCCCCCCTCTTCGCAAGGCAATCTTGGAAACATTGTATTTTTAAAACAACCTCCGCCATTACGACCATATCGGTAGTAGATGTATCTATTCCACCTTAGACTTATCTCTAGAGTCAACTGACCGCTCGAAAACTGTTTTAGTTGTATTGTCAATATCAAAATTGCCGAACCTACCACAAAGAAAGAATGTGCTTATAATTGCTCTGCAAACTGTATATTTTCTTTGCTATCTGAAACTCAATATGTGTTGATTGATCTGTCTTGAGCAGTTAGTCATGAGTTTTATCAGGTGACTTAAGTTTCTGTAATATGTTTTAGTCCTTAAATGCCTTGCTAAGTTGTAAGCTCTTCCTGAATGAAGTGTGTCTGTTTGGGATACGCAAACAGTAAGGAAGCGCCCCAAACCAGCTTCAGAGAGGGGCTCCTGGAAATCACATCAGTGTCAGAGAAAACAAATGGCAGGAGCCCCTCAAAATCTAAGTGCGACACAAACTGTGACTGGTCCACCCAAGAATAAATTCTGGGCAAATGCTCTGCTCAGGGCGCCAGGGATAGCATTAAAATAGCACTGTAATTGGGAACACAACTATGCACCGGGATAAGATCCTTCATTGCAGGACTTCTCTTCAAGTTGGGGGGTCGAGGCCCATGCAAGGAGAGTTGTAGACTTCCCGGAACAAGAGGAGCTGCCTCGTGAGTTCAGAAACTGGGGCATCACCAGCTCAGCTGCTGTGTGACAACGGAACTTGGGTCATGACTTCATTAGAAATGCTGCATCTGACCTGAAGGACACATTGCTGTTCAGATGAGTGTTGAAAGTGTGCCCATGGAGAAGGACACTACAGAACTGGGGAACATAACTGTCCGAGAAGGACAATAACTGAGATCAACGTAACATATCATCCAGAGAGGGCACCAGTTCTACAGGATGCTTTTTTGTGAGATCCCTAAGACCCAATCATCCTCTCACCCCCCAATTGGGCCCTTTTAAACCCCAACAGAACTCTGAACATGCCTATGGAAGCGGTTAGAGGGGCTGACCAGGTGAGGCAAAGAGGAACAAGTCCCCATAAACAACTTGAAAATTCTGTAATAGGCTGCATAGATACTCAAGTCCTGCTTTGAGAGGACTTTATGTATCTGCCCCATGCCTATTTGTGTGACCCTGGCACGGAAAAAGTTGACCGCATTTGTTGGGTTCTTATATATGGCCCCTTGAAGTGTGTGGCATCACTGGGAAAAATCATGAGGTTAGAGGCACCGAGAAATGTATGAAATAGTGTAGTTCAGAACTACATGCCTCTATGGCAATGCAAAGATAGCAATTTTAGATTACAAGTAGGAACAAGCATTGGCATAGCCAATAGGACTCGCTTTTCGGACCTTACAAGTATTTAGATATGCAGCACAATATCCTTGGTGCAGCAACATTAACTGTTGCATGGCTAAACACTTATAAGGCCCTAAAGGCGAGACCTATTGGCTATGCCAATGCTTGTTAATAGGGATGGTAGTCTCTCTGCTGAAAGAAACTGGAGCTGGATCTGGCCAGTCCTGCTAATTATAGTTCGATAATGCTGCTACCTACAGTGGTTAAGCTTCTTGAGTACTGGGTACCTAAACAACTTTACAAATTCTTGAAATTTAATGACAGCCCGGACGATGTTCAAGTGGGTGTCTATGTTGGATATAGTAGATATGTGGCATTATTAGCTGTGTTTGATGATTACCATCTTGTGACTTAAGCTGACAATGTCATTGTTCTGATGCTATTAGTTCTATCCACAGCCTTTGATACTGTTGACAGTAATTTGCTCCTTGACCAAAGTAATTCTGAAATTGAAGGCAAAGTGGTTAAATGGCTGACCTATTTTCTTACCTGGAATATCTCAGCAAATCACACCAGGATCTTTTACCTATCAGATTTACAAGATCTCTTCTGGAATTCCCAGGTCACGCTAGATTTTGATTTCAATGTGAGACCATTGGCTTTATTTTGACCATTATTTTATGTATTTATGATACCAGTGGCGGCTGGTGACTTTTGAAAGTGGTGATGTGTGAACGTTGGTGTTAGGAAACGTGTGAAACAAGTGAGCTACGTTATCATAAGGGACGTTCATAGGTGTTCTCACTTTAGAAATTTGGAAAAATAAACGGGCAACTGGGACATTTAAAAAACAATTGGTATGATAAGGTTTATAAGGCAATTCTTAGTGTGTCCCATGGAAATATTAAAAAACTTAAAAGAGTACGCCCAGGTCTTGTGGCACTAAATAGTTTCATAATGCATATTGTCTCAAGCAGGAATGGGTTCTCTTAATGTGATCCACATCTTTCACACACTCATGTAAAACGTATCCTTGTTGCCATAGGAGATTTATGATTAAATGGAAGTCAACATTCATGTCTAAATTCAAATACCAAGTATCTTCATCTGTCATGGACATGACAACAAACACTGCAAAATGGATGGATTTAGATAAAATTGCGCACGTTGGCTGTGGATGTGTAGATCTTAATTCCATTTCAGCATATTTTGTGCACAGATTTACTCATTGTGTAAGACTGTGCAAATGGAGATAGCATCTCTTTGGGGTGTGCTGCATGAAGGGGTAATAGAAAAGGGAGTACAATTAGCAATAACATGTAAACGATTGGAATTAAGACAATAAGGTTGCCTTATAATTACATCAAATAAATGCTTACACCAAATTGTTACATGAAACAGCAGTTAGAAAATCCTACTCTACAGTAATGATTTGAGTCCACTGCTTTCATTTCACAATCGTGCATTCTGGGAGTTGGAGGCCACCTATGCTTGAAATGAAACAGATGGACAAAGGAACCTGTTCAGATTGCTTTGTAAAACGAAAGCCTGAACTGGGGCCCTTGTGTGAATTATGAAACTCTTTAAAGACAGACTGCATTTTTTACCTCATTCTGGTGACTCGCTGGCCTTTCCTGTGTGGGAGCAGTAGAAATGAAAAGTTTTTTTCTTGTTTTCATTTTGTTAGAGTGATAAAACACCTATTCAGGGAGAGCTCATAAGCTAAAATGTGTGTCTGTGTAACAACGAAACCACAAAGTAAAACAAAAAGTGCGCAGGTATACCATTGTGCAGGCAACCTATAATAGGCATTTTTACCACACACGTAATAAATCCCTGGAAAAACAGGGTCAGTTCCAACTTTTAGTCCCCATCCCCCCCCCCATTATTAGGAAGGTATGTTCACATTCACTGGAACCAATGAAGTTGTTATACTCTGTATTTAGTCTATGTTGACCGAATTTCCCCAATCTTGACAAGTTCAGGGACATTACAGCATGAGTCTCGCCTCTCTTATAGTCTCCCTCCTGATTAGCCCATGGCGGTACATATTACTTCTGTTCAACAGCCTTCTTTTGGAAATCCTGCCTTCTCTCCTCTAATAAATGTAGATTTTTTTTTCTTCATCACACAAGAGGCATGTTAAAATATTCTTATGAGCATATGTTATATCTATTGGGTTTGTGGTTAGAAAGAATCCCCCATGAACTCTGCATCTTTACTACTAAGCACTGGGTTCCGGTTTCTTCGAATAGGGACCAAATCCATATTCAAATAGTCATACTGCAACTTGACTGTTACAGAAAACAGACTAGACACAACGCTACATGATACACCATATGTTAAAGGAAGATTGTGATAGGTCACCCCCTCCGACACAGATATAGGTATTTTCATACAAACATAACAATCACTCACATCCATTGTATCGATATATTCATAATGGAGTTTAGTAAATACATTTAACGATGAATCACTATTTGATTTATCATGATGATACATGCTCTCATCCGTTTCTTATAAATTTGTAGTAGTAGTACTTTTAGTAACTGTATCCATTCGTCCACTATTATTTGTGTTATTTTGATTATTAGTTACCATTAAAACAGGTATTACAACAGTTAACAATAACCACATCAACATTAGTATTGAAATACAACACGAGCAACATTTTACACATCTTCGTTTTACTATTCCTGATAGGAGAACCTAAAGAAGTCAGAAATCCCCTTTGCATCCACAATTGGCCAAAGTTGTGCACAACCCCAAAACTATATTGACTATCCGTGAATATGGTTACCCTCAATTTCTTCCCAATTTTGCATGCTTTTGTCAAAGCAACCAATTTGGCTATTTGTGCAGACTTGACTCCTCTTAGACAGGATGCTTCCAGAATAGCAGATACGGTATATACAGCATAAGCAGAACTTAATTCTCCATTTATCTTCTTCAAGCATGATCCATCAACAAACAAAACATAATCTGATTCTTCTAATGGGACGTCACAAATGTCTGGGCTTGGCTTTGTACACATTTCTGTTACATCCAAACAATCATGATCAACTTTCTCTTAGTATGGATCAGGCAACAAGGTCGCCGGGTTTACAGTGGTACACCTTATTACACTCACATCTTCAGCACCCAAAATCCCTCTTTCATACTTAGTCAGTCAACTAGGGGTGAAGTGCTGAGTACGAGTCCTTGTTAAAAGGATCTCAACTGAATGTGGCACATATACCTTTAGGGGATGTCCCATTATAATCGATTCACTCTGCTCCAGGTTCACACAAGTAGCAGCTACTGCTTTTAAGCAGCCAGGCAATGCCATAGCCGCTGAATCCAGGTGGCAGAAAAATATGCCACTGGACGTCGTGACAATCCATATCTTTGGGTTAATACTGAAAGTGCACATCCTTCCCTTTCACAACAGAACAAGGCAAATTCTTTCGTATAGTCTGGCATTCCCAATGCTGGTGCTTGACTGTTAGAACTGTTGGTCTCTAGTTGGCAGAGGTAGGTACCTTTGACCAAATAGGGACCCTTTCTTCTAGTCAGGATAAGGGGGATACACTCCTAGATAACCCCTGCTCATCCCCTTGGTGGCTTGACATGAACAGATAGGCTTATCTCAGAGGCAGTGTGTAAAGCATTTGTGAACAAATACTGTAATACAGTGAAAACACTACAAATGGAAACTACACCAGTTTAGAAAAATGAGTAATCTTTACTAGACTTAACATTAAGCCAAAACGACAGAAATCCACAATACATTAATCAAAAATACGACTTTAAAATGGTAGAAAATAGCTTAGTTCAATGTAGATGGTAAATGCAACACTTTACTCTCAAAGTACCTTGGATGCGTCACGCAAAACAAACAAAATGGTAGCAAAGAAGTTGATGCGCCGTTCCTTACACTCAGGGGAGTGGATGCTTCGGTTCCTTACTGCTGTGCAGGGGAGTTGATGCTCGCTTCCTTACTGTGTGGGGACCTGATGCGTCGTTTCTTACTGCAGCCTGGTGACCATGCGACAAGATGGCGCCTTGATGCGACGATCAGGTGGGATGTGACAAAATGGCGTCTTTGAGGCGATGCGACAGCGTTGGATGCAATGAGTGCACGCCAGATGGCCTTGAGCAAACTCGGTAACTTCTGAGCCGCGACAGACTCTGCGACACGCTTCTCTGGTGATGCGATGGTGACCTCTACGGCAGGGAAACGCTTCTCCGGTGATGCAACACGCTTCTCCGGTGATGCAACAGCGAACAGCTGTGGCAGCGGCATGCTCCTTTGGCAATGCAACAGCAACTGCTGCAACGGTGACACATTTCTCCTCGTTGCGCTTCCTGCTGCCAGCAACACACAGTCTTCTCAGAGGGCCCAAACAATAGTAGGCACCTCTCTGCAGGTAGAATTCCCAACAAGGGAATCAGGCGAGCTGGTGGTGAAGTCTTGTATCCCTAAAACTTCAGGCAGGAGGCAGGCAAGCACACTTCAAGCCCTTGGAGATTCTTCTTCAAGATTATGAAAAGTTCACAAAAGTCCTTTTCCCCTTTCCTTGGCAAATAAAGTAACCACTGCAGGCCAACCCCAGAAATAGCAAAACAGCACAGGGGCAGTCTCCTTCTTCAGCTTCCTTGGTTCTTCTCCTTGGAAAAGGTTTGTCTTGATTCCCAGAAGTGATCTAAAGTTCTGGGGTCTGGGCCCCAATATTCATACCAGTAAATCCTTTGTCCTCTGAAGGCAGAGGGTGCCTGTGCCCTGAGAAAAACAGTTCTGTCCTCCTGGGTGCAGCTTCCTGGCAGGAGGCGGAGACAGCATTGTCTGAGAGCAGACCTGGCCCAGGTAGCTGAAAGGACATCTTCTCCCCCTACTCTCTATTCTATGAGGGCTCAGGTCAGTGAAAGGAAATCTCCGCCCCCCCACACTCTATTCAATGCAGGCCCTATTTAGCCCAGCCCTGACCTATCAGACTGGTGGAGCCAAAGCCCTCGATTTTGGAAAAAGGGGTGGTGATGGACAGAGTTTCTGAATGATGCAGAATACTCTTACCCAGTCAAGAGATCAGGGCTGGATCCATCACCGTTTTTAGCTCACTGCACCATCCCAGCTCAGAACCTGGCTACATGCAAATTAGTCTGTTCCTGTCCCAGTGCATGATGGGAACAGGGCAAACCAAACTACCAAGCCAATTCTTATACTGGGAAGGAAACAAGCTTCCGGGGACCGGTTTCTGGCATTTCAGCCGTCGTCGGCCCGGCTTGCTTGAATCCTGATGGTGCAATGAGCAAGGGACTCACGTCTGAGTATACCGTTCCCACACATAGTGTGGACAAAATCGATTTTGGAAAAAGGGGTGGTGATGGACAGAGTTTCTGAATGATGCAGAATACTCTTACCCAGTCAAGAGATCAGGGCTTGATCCATCACCGTTTTTTAGCTCACTGCACCATCCCAGCTCAGAACCTGGCTACATTCAAATTAGTCTGTTCCTGTCCCAGTGCATGATGGGAACAGGGCAAACCAAACTGCCCTCTCCAGCCCCCTGTCGCTCACAAACCAGACATGGAATACACTAACCTAGCAGAGGTATGCTGAATGATTAGGCAAGAAAATAGCTACTTTCTAGAAGTGGTATTTTCAAACACAGAATGTAAAAACCACCTTGACTAAAAGATGTATTTTATCATTCTGAGTACAGGCATACTAAACTCAAATTACAACCTTGTTCCCTGAGTCAGGTAGGGTTATAAGATGCTATAATCAAACTGTCGGCAATTCTGGCCTATGGGAACAGGTAACCTTGCAATAGTAAAAAACAAAATTGGTTGTAATTCCCTATCAGGACATGCCACACACATCGGGGCATGTCCTACCTTTCATATAATGCACCCTGCCTCTGGGGATACCTTGGGCCTACCTTAGGGGTGACAAACATGTAAGAAAGGGAAGGTTTAGGGACTGGCAAGTGGGTGCACTTGCCAAGTCGACATGGCAGTCCCAGACTGCACACAGGCTCTGCAATGGCAGGCCTGGGCCATTTTTCACAAACTGCTTATGTGGGTGGCACAAGCAGTGCTGCAAGCAAACCAGCAGCATTTGATCACACAGGCCCAGGGCACACATGGTGCACTATAATCTTACAAGTAAATCAAATAAGCCAATCATGGAGTCACTAATCCATTACAACAATTTACAATAGGGAGCACTTGCACTTTGGGACTGGATAGCAGTGGCAAAGAGCCCAAAGCATCTAGACCAGCAAAAACATAGCAAAAAAAGAAAGGAGGCAACAGTGAAAAAATGGAAGGGAGATCCACGCCAATGATGCCAGGTCTAACATTGACACAAACAATCTCTCAGTTTTATGAATACTTCCTCACTTTCGTCATCCCATTCAATCGGATCTATCAGAACCTTTCGTGTCAATCTTATAAAAGGCTTTGCAAGCAGTGAGAATCCACTGACCACTGACGACAGTATCCAATCACTCCCACTCCCAAAAACATTCGCATTTCTTTCTTAGTTTTAGGCAGACTCATTTGTCGAATCACTTTTATTCTTTCTGGTGTCACTTTCCTGATTTCTCTTTCTTTTTTTTGTGTCCCAAATATTGAACTTCTTGTTAATGAAACTGTAATTTTTTTGGCGACACCTTGTGTCCTCCTTCTGGGAAATGGTTCAGTAAATCAATTGTGTCAGTGACAGAGGCCTCTCGTGTCTTTGATACCACCAATAGGCCATCAATGTACTGAACAAACCGAATTCCATGGCAAGTCCAATGTCTCCAAACACTTTTTCAGAATCTGATAAAAAAATCGAGGGGCTTTCTGTGTACCCTTGAGGAACTCGGCACCATGCCAAAACACGGTCTCCGAATCAGAATGCAAAAAGATTTTGGCTATCCGGGTGTAAAGGAATCGAAAAGAATGCTTGACACAAATCAATCACTGTGCACCAGTGTGCATCCCAAGGTATCTGATACAAAATCAATGTTGGATTTGGTACTACTGGACAACAAGGTACTACTATCTTATTAATTTTCCTCAAATCTTGCACTATTCTATACTTGCCACTAGGCTTTTTAAAAACATTTTTTAAGTCTTTTTTTTTAAACATAAGCAAGCTTCTGTAGTAGGGGATCTCTGTGTATAGTCATAATCTAGTGAATAGTCCCGCCCATGTGCATAGACCTCGGCAATCAAAAATAATCTCTTAAGTTGTCAAATCATGCAGAAACTGCAATAATGCAGCCTATATCCACAGGCTACACTGTCCAGTACTTCAACTAGAAATTCCACCAAACAACACCACACACAACACAGCCTGCCCAGTTTCTACCATAGAGAAACTTGCCTCTACCAGTAAAAAACTCTGGAATGATAGAGAGGAAGGCATGGACAGACAAGCCCTATAGGCTGCCATTATGTGGCTTAAATAGGATACTGTGCCTTTAAGAGAACTTTCCAGAACTTTCTCCCAGTATCCCAGAATGCACAGCAGGTCCCTTTTACTTTCAGTTCTTTTTTCCGGCTCCTGCTAACAGGACCCTGGCATTGAGCTCTCCCCTTTTTCAAGGGTTTATTGGATTTTTTGTGCACTTTGTGATTTAAAAGTGTTTCAGTTTTTGTCTTGGTGCTTTCCCTTCTCTCCTGTGTGTTTGTCAGGTGTTTTAGGGCTCTAAAATGCCTGCCCTTTTCGACAAATGCCCTATCTGTGGGAGGAAGAAGGCCAAGACTGATCCACACGAGGTCTGCATCATCTGCCTTCCTGAAGCACATGTCCCTGAAGAGTGTGACATCTGCAAGAACCTTTCTGCAAGAACTCTGAGGGAAAGGCTGAAGATTAGGCTGCAAGGCCTGGAGGACAGATGACTGCAGGCTGCAGGTGGGTCTGGGCAGACCGGGAAAGCTCCCTTTGCCTCTGCTGAGGTCTCTGGGGGGCTCCCCAGAGGCAGGAAGACCAGCAAACGGTCCCGGTCTCCGTCGGCGTCGATTGCATCGACGACGACGTCGAGAGGGATGACGACGGTGTGTTCCCCATCTCCCCGGGGCTCCGGGTCGAGACGGCTTGGGGATTCGACATCGAAGGGCCTGGACAGGCCGCCGTCGAGACCACCGTCGACTGCATCTTTATCGTCGTCGTCGAAGTCAGTGTCGGACTATCGACGTCGAAGAAGGAGCGACAGGCGTCGGCTCGCCGTTGAGACGAATATCGGCGTTGAGGGGATCCTTGACGTCAAGGACCTCGGCAGCTTTCGGCATCGAGGAAGGAGAGGTCGACGCCGCGGAGGCGGCGTCCGGCGTCTAGGAAGAAGAGGTCGATGTCGCAGAGACGGCTTTCTACGCCAGAGTCACGGAGGCAACGTTCGACGCCGGAAAGGAGACGCTCAGCGTCGAGAAGGAAGAGATCGGCGTCTAGGAGTCGCTCTAACTCTCCTAAACGGCGCAGGAGGAGTTCTGGCACCAGAAGTCAGGCTGGATCTAGTGGAGGGCGCAGGAGAAAGCGATCGCCTGCTGAAGGGGCTGGGTCGCAGTCCCCTTCCCCGAAGAAGTCACCGGGCTCGGTGTACTCTGTGGTATATACACCACCTCGGCCTAAGTCGCACCCTCACCCTGTACCTAAGGAGGACCCTCCCACCAACCCTCGGCTTCCACCAGGACGACCACTACCACCGCTTCCACCGCATGGGCCCGCCCCTTGGTCGTTGATACCCCCTGTTCCTCCGCCAAGGTCGGTGTCACTACCTCCTCTTCCTACTCCACCTAAGGGGACTCCTAGACCAAGGCCCCAGGAGGAACCGCGGAAGACGCCCCCAAGGAAACCTGCGGAGCGTCCACGTGCCGGGAGATCACGCTCTCGCTCCAGGTGGAAGGAGCGATCGTGCCACAGGTCGTCCACGCGGTCGAGACACCGCCATAGGAGGCACAGATCTCGCTCTCGCACGAGGTCCTCAGGGACCAGGGACTACTCTCCGACTTTGTCGGGATCGCCGGACACGAGGGTGACCTGGTGGCGTTCCATGATGTCCTTTTGAGAGGCGCTGCCAAATTGGGCATATCCTTGACGGTGCCCATGCCTAAGACATCAGTCATTTTAGAGACACTTCACCAGAAACACCTGTCTCGTCCACTACTACCTCTGGTGCCGGGCCTGGAGGAACCGGCCATGGACCTTTTCCTCACCTCTGCGGTAACTAAGGCGGCACCATCGAGATTGCAGAAAAATTACCGGGCTCCCGATTCGGACCCGGCTTTTCTAAGGGTGGAACATCCTCCGGATTCTGTGATTGTGACGGCGGCCCGCAAACAACATGCCACCACCCCGTCATCCACGGTTCCCCCTGACAAAGAGTCTAGATGGATGGATTCAGCTGGAAGGAAAGTATGTGGAACATCGGCGACCTCTATGAAGGCTGCAAGTTCCACGGCTTTTTTGGGGCGCTACGACCGCGCCCTCTGGGACTCCCTCCAGCAGTTTTCGGAACATTTGCCTCGCAATAAGGGGGAAGACTTCCAGGAAGTGCTAAACGAGGGGATGCTGGTAGCGAATCAAATTATCAGCGCTGTGGCAGATTTATCCCTTTTAGCGGCACATGGCTTTTGCCATGGGATTAACCAGCGACGTCATGCCTGGCTCCGCCTTACGTCACTAAAACCAGATGCACAGCAAAGGGTAGCCAACCTTCCATTCTCTGGCGAAACTCTATTTGGGAAACATGCGGATGACGAAATGGCCCGCATGAAGGCGGAGGCCGAAACACTCACGGCTGTGGGTCTATAGAAGCCCAAAGAAGCGAAGAAGTCGTACCGCCCATTCCAACAGCGGTTCGGTGGGCAGGGCAGAGGACGTGGCCAAGCTTCGGGACAGTCGCAGCAACATAAACAGTTCCGTAAGCCGTTCCAGAAAGGCCCGAAGGGCAGAGGAGGCCAACAGTCGGCCCCAGCGACCAAAGGCCCGGCCGGGTCTAGGCCCTGAGCACTTACTTCCCCCCGGATCTGTTACCCACTCCGGTAGGGGGAAGCATTCAATTTTTTCTGGCAGAGTGGAGAAAAATTACTCAGGACAAGTGGGTGCTGAATATTGTTTTCAATGGATTCGGTTCACCAGCCCTCCTCAGTTTCAACTGCGCGAGCTTCAGGCTGAGGCAGATATCCTGTTAAGGAAAAGGGCGTTAGAAGACGTACCTCTGTCTCAGAGAGGAAGAGGTCTGTACTCCCGGTTCTTCCTGGTTCGCAAGAAGGACAAGAACGAGTTCGGGCCCATTCTGGACTTGCGACAGGCAAACAAATGGATTTGCAGGGAAAAGTTTTGCATGCTGTCGTTGCATCAGATTTATCCTCAGTTGCAACAGGGAGACTGGCTATGTGCTATAGACCTACAGGATGCGTACTTCCATGTGCCCATGGCACAGAAACACAGGAAGTTCCTGCGGTTCCGAGTCGGCGCCAATCATTATCAATACACAGTACTCTCATTCGGACTAAAGTCTGCGCCGAGAACATTCTTGAATTGCATGGCGGTGGCAGCAGCACACCTGAGGAAGAACAAGGTGTTTGTTTACCCGTACCTGGACGATTGGTTGATCAAGGCCTCCTCCTTCTCGGAAGCGCAAGCACACTTCCAGAAGACGTTCGTTCTCTTGAACAAGCTGGGGTTGCACATCAACATGTCCAAGTCTGTCCCGACTCCAGTCCAGTGCATTCAGTAATTGGGAGCCTCCATCAATACGCTGTCAGCAAGCGTGTCTCCTTCGGAAGAGTGACGATTATCACTCCTTCGGAAGGTTCAGGCTCTTATGACCACTCCATCTACAACAATGAGGACGGTGTCTTCTCTACTGGGATCGATGGCCTCTTGTATCTTCCTGACGCCACACGCACGGCTGCACATGAGACCGCTGCAGGAGTGCTTGGAAGACCAGTGGGATCAGAGGAGAGGATCTTGGGACAACAAGATACGACTGTCTCTGCATGCTCTTTAGTCTCTGAAGTGGTGGTGTTCAGCGGAGAATCTCCTCAGAGGGGTTCCCTTCCACAAGGACATTCCCACGCAGACTATCGTGACGGATGCGTCTCTCCACGGCTGGGGAGCGCACTCCGGAAGCCTACAGATTCAAGGAACGTGGTCCCCGATGGAGTCCACGTATCACATCAATTTCCTGGAACTCAGAGCTGTTCACTTGGCACTGAAGGCCTTTCATCCGTCCTTCCAAACCAACTCTCTGCTTGTACAGACGGACAATACGACCACAATGTATTACCTCAACAAGCAGGGGGGTTTGAGATCACGCACTCTGTCACAGGAGGCGCAGGCGATCTGGCACTGGCTTCTGGCCAGAGGACTGACGATAACGGCTACCCATCTGCCAGGTGTGCAGAATGTCCAGGCGGACGCACTGAGCAGACTGATTCAGGAAAACCATGAATGGGTCATAAACGGCGAAGTACTAGGAGAAGTCTACGCAAGGTGGGGGACTCCAGACGTAGATCTGTTTGCCACCGCCGAAAACAGCAAATGCCGAGACTTCGCCTCCAGATACTACCAGCAGGGGACGCTGGGGAATGCGTTATGGATCAACTGGTCGAACAGCTTTCTGTACGCTTTTCCACCCATTCCCCTGATTCCGGCGGTGCTCATCAAGCTGGCCAGGTCCAGGGCTCGGATGATACTCATTGCCCCGGAATTGCCCAGACAGTGGTGGTTCACGGACCTGCTTCACCGGTCTCTCCTTCCTCACATTCGGCTGCCATGCAGGCCAGACCTTCTCACGAAGTTCGGGGGGCAGATGTTGCACCCCAACCTCTCGTCTTTGAGTTTGGCGGCATGGCTCCTGAGATAGTACAATATGGCCATCTAAATCTACCCGAGGATTGCATGGACATACTGAAGGAGTCTAAGAGACCTTCCACTCTGACCTCCTATGCTTACAAGTGGAAGAGGTTCTGTATCTGGTGCCAGTCTAAGAACTATGACCTGACAACGTGCAAGGAAGACGTCATCCGTCCTTACCTTCTACATTTGGCGCAGTCTGGCCATAATGTTCATTCTATTAAGGTTCATCTTGCTGCATTGACTGCCTACAGGAAATGCCCTTCAGAGACTTCCTTCTTCCAGATCCCTGTGATCAAAGATTTTTTGGAAGGCTTGAAGAAAGTGTTCCCTCCAGTCAGGCTTCCTTAGCCTTCATGGGAATTGAATATGGTGCTGTCCAGATTGATGAAAGAGCCTTTTGAACATATTCATAAGGGTTTGTTGCAGCACCTGTCCTGGAAGGCGGCGTTCCTCGTGGCCATTACATCGGCCCGCAGGGTGAGTGAAATTCAGGCGTTGTGTTGCGAAGAACCTTATACTGTATTTCATGCTGCTAAGGTTGTTATGCGTACTCACCCTAAATTTCTTCCCAAGATTATTTCTGATTTTCATGTCAACCAGACCATAACGTTGCCTACGTTTTTTCAGAATCCTTAGTCTCCAGCGGAAAGGTCTCTACATTCCCTGGATGTTAGGAGGGTGTTGAAATTTTATCTGGATAAAACCAAAGATATTCGTAGGTCAGACCAATTATTTGTCAATTATGGATCGGTCTGGACAGGTCTTGCTACCTCTAAGCAGTCCATCTCTAGGTAGATTGTGTCCTGCATACAGTTGTGTTACCAAAAAGCTAATAAGACCTTAGGGGGTAAACCTAAGGCTCATTCCACCAGGGGAAAAGCTGCCACGACAGCTTTGCTCCGTAATGTTTTGATTCCAGAGATCTGCAAGGTGGCCACTTGGAAGTCAGTTCATACCTTTGCTAAGCATTACTGTCTGGACACTGGTGCCAGGGCAGATGCTCAGGTTGGACAGGCTTCGCTGCGGAATTTGTTCGCACAATAGTGGTGTTATTTTCTTTTCTCCACCTCCGCTTTGGTGTGGGGATGGGCTTGCCATTCTATTCACTAGATTATGACTATACACAGAGATCCCCTACTACAGAAGGAGTAGTTTCTGTCCTGTAACTTCATTTCTGTAGTAGGGGTATCTCTGTTATAGTTATAAGCGCCCGCCCTCCTCCCCGGTGGAGATAATTTTTCATGTAAGGAATGCTACAGGTCTGGCGTGTTACGCCTTCAAAAAGAACTGAAAGTAAAAGGGCACTGCTGTGCATTCTGGGATACTGGGAGAAAGTTCTGGAAAGTTCTCTTAAAGGCACAGTATCCTATTTAAGCCACATAATGGCAGCCTATGGGGCTTGTCTGTCCATGCCTTCCTCTCTATCATTCCAGAGTTTTTTACTGGTAGAGGCAAGTTTCTCTATGGTAGAAACTGGGCAGGCTGTGTTGTGTGTGGTGTTGTTTGGTGGAATTTCTAGTTGAAGTACTGGACAGTGTAGCCTGTGGATATAGGCTGCATTATTTGTCTTTAAATTCTCTCTTAAGTGTCTTTGCAGTTTCTGCATGATTTGACAATTTAAGAGATTATTTTTGATTGCCGGGGTCCACGCACATGGGCGGGACTATTCACTAGATTATGACTATAACAGAGATACCCCTACTACAGAACTGGAGTTACAGGACAGAAACTACTCCTTCAGTTCAATACCCATACAAAAGTGACAGGGTAGGAGAGACATCTAAGACAAATTTCACAGTTCTTAAAATGTACCCCGTCAGCAGTACCTGCTATTAAATACCCACATTCTCTTGCCGTAACCCATAGCATCCTTAGCACATAACATTTCTCAGGACCTTTATCAAAGGTCTCTACACTCGGCCCAGGCACTCCATATCTTTTCACTTTTATGTGGGCAGCCCCGGCCCTAATATATAACCCTCTACGCCCCATAGCACAAGTCCAGGTCTTTCTTCCAGGCTGTAAGTGTGGGGGCTGCCCCTGCTCCCCATGCTCGGGCAATGTTTCTCTTGGCCACCCTGCCTGCATGGGCCAGCCAAGTCTTGGCTCATTGTGGCCACGTCTTTTCTCAAGTCACTCCCAGGATAAGCCACCTTGGGTCAAGCGGACACTCTTACCCACCACCTATGCCATCACTTGGGTTATACCTTTCCAGTACGTTCGAATCCTGGGGCATGACCAAAGTATGTAGAAGAAGGACCCTGCCTCGCCACACCCCCGTACACATTCATCGGTCTCACAGGTGCCCATTCGAACATAAGCTATTCGGGAAGCATAGGATCTATGGAGAATACAGAGCTGAATCAGTCGGGACCCTGCTCTTATAGCTATTTCCTGGGGTGTCTGTAGTGCTTCAGCCCAATCATCATCCTCTAAGAAGCCCACATCTGACTCCCAGGCCTCCTTCAATGGGTCCAAACAGTCTGGGGTGCTGTTAATCAATTTCCAATAAGTCAGAGAGATGGCCTTATCGATCATGGGATCTAGGAGCAGGCGGTCCTCAAGTGGCGAATATTCTGGTAACGGGGACCGGACCCCTCTTGCAAATGACAATGAAGCGCATGGCGCATCTGTCGGTATTGTAGATACTCCCCCCACCCCATTTGGAACTGCCTCTGCAGTGTGTCAAAATCCAACATTTTCCCATTCTTCCAGACATCCCCCAAATGGTCAATCCCTATAAGGCTCCGTTTCTGGAAGCCCCTTAGCCGCGTCAACGCCTCCCAACTGGCCACTCTCCCAGAGAGGAGTTTGTGCTGTAAGTTTATTTGCACACCTGGTCATTTTGGTTGCTCTATGCCAGAGGTCGGTAACCGTTCGGGTATGTACCAGGAGGAGCAAATTACCTCTCCCTTTCCGATATAGTTTCGTTAGGTAACTTTTGCCAAAAGCGAAACGATCTACCCTATACGCTGCTTCCTCTAATGGGGAAAGGCCCACCCATTATTGTTGATGAGCTGAGATGCCCAGTAGTATTTCCTAATGTCAGGAACAGCGAGGCCCCCTTCAAACACACCTTTCAGGCGTTTCTTCAGTACAATTCTGGGGTTACCTCCCCCCCATAGCAATAGACACTGCTTGGACTCAATTGATCAAAAAAGTGTCTCTGGGATCTGGTACGGAGTATTTTGGAATATGTATAATAGACGTGGCAGAGCCATCATTTTAAAAAGGACCACCCTACCCATTAGCCGGCTCCAATGAGCAATGTCCTCCCTCAATCGTACCAATTGTACCTGTACATCGAGCCGCATAAAGTCATCCTCATTCTTGGTGATCCAGATACCCAAGTACTTAAAAGTTTCTCTAGGGACCAACCTCGAACATGCTGACGTTAAGGGCGGTAGCACTCCATCCAATGAGAACACCAGGGAATTATCCCAGTTAACGCAATATCCCGAATAGGTACTAAAGGACTGTATTATATGCATGAGACGATGGAACGTTTGTCTTGGGTTGTGGGCACACAGCAGAATTTCGTCTGTGTATAAAGATATATGTTCTTCCCAACCTCCCCCTAGATTTTTACCTCCCCTGCTGGATCCCCCCGTATCCAAACAGCCAATTGTTCCAGCGCCAGGGCAAACAGCATTGGCGATAGAGGACATCCCTGCCGGGTGCCCCGGTAAAGCGAGAAGGATCTAGAAATATTGCCATTGACACTAACTTGTGCCATCGGGTCGGTATACAGGAGCCGTATCCATTGTTGAATATTAGGGCCGAAACCAATCGTATCCAGGACAGCGAATAGGTATGCCCATTCAAAACTGTTGAATGCCATCTTTGCGTCGAGTGACAGAAGCGAGGCCGGTGCATCCGTGTGTTTCTGAATCATCTGCATCAATCCATAAAGGCGGTGCAGATTGAGCCTAGTGCTCCTGTGTGACATGAATCCGGATTGATTTGAATGTATTAGGTATTGAATGACCGAGCTTAGACAGGTAGCTATGACTTTAGCTAAAACTTTGGCCTCGAAGTTCAAAAGGGAGATGGGCCCGTAAGGCATGCAGAGATCGTGACCTGACCTCAGGACACCCCCGCGCCGCACGGCCACCAGCTGTAGCGTGTGCGTCCCCTCGCTACTGTCCTCAGCCTCGCTGAGCCCGCCCCGTCGACCCCGCCCCCCGCCGTCATATTTTGCGTGTGTTTTCTTTATTTTGTGCTGCCTGTATCGTTTTGTCCTTCTGTTCTGTGCCCTTTATTTTTCCATTTTTGTGCCTTGCATTGTTTAGCGCCGCTCTCTGTGCCCCCCACCCGCTTCCCGCTCCCCGCTTCCCGCCGCCTGCGTGCGGCCACGCCCCCTTACCTTCTGTGCCCTCCCCGCTCCCACCTCCCAGCTGCTCCGCCCTCCCTCCCACTTCGCCATAAATGGCGAACGTGCATACGCGCAGCGTTGACGCGCAGCGGGCGCGCCGATTGTGCGCCGAAGGCGCGCCAAAGGTAAGCCCGTCTGCGCCTGGACCGCGCCCAGCGCCAGAACCCCTGGCCCCCGCAGTCCCCTGTCCACCCGCCGGACGTACGACGCCGCCACCCTCAATGCACTCAACGCCGGCCGAGTCCCGGGCTGCTACCGAGCCACCCCGAGACGCACCCACGGACCCTTCTGCTGCACCGCCTGCAAGTTCACCTGCATCAGGACCTGCACCACTCCAGCAGCGCCCAAGACCTCGACGAGCAACAGCAGCAGCCACCTGAGATGCATCCTGCTCAACACCCGCTCCGTCCACAGGCACGCCATCGAGATCTGGAACCTGATCGACACCACAGCCCCAGACATCGCCTTCTTCACGGAAACCTGGATGAACGCCTCCTCCGCACCTGACATCGCCATCGCCATCCCAGACGGCTACAAGATCATCCGAAGGGACCGCATCAACCACACCGGAGGAGGCATTGCCATCGTCCACAGGAACACCATCCGCATCACGACCAACACCGATGACACCCTCGCTAACGCCGAGCACCTGCACTTCCAAGTCCACATCAACCCCAAGACCACCCTCAGAGGCACCCTCATCTACAGACCCCCTGGACAACGCATACAATTCAGGTAAGGTCTAGCCTTGGCGGGAGTGAGTGTTCCCACCACAGCCCGCACATATGAACCTCCACCGGCGAGTGGTCAGAGATACCACGCGCCCTGTGGCATCCTCACCCTGAAGAGTCCCACCGATGTTGATTGTGTAAAAATGTAGTCTATTCGCGAGCTGCTTCTGTGAGTCGCAGATATATGTGTGTATTGTCTCAGGTCAGGGTTATGACTCCTCCAGAGGTCTGTCAGGCCCAGTGCATGTGCAAACGTAGACAGAGACCATGAGTCCCTAGCCCTGGATGAATGTGATTCCCTGTCCACATCCGTAGACATAGTATCATTCATGTCCCCCACAAGGATCAAGGTCCCCTGTGGTAAGTCAAGGAGCAGCCTACTAAGATCAGTAAATGTAGTTTCGTGTAACCTCGGAGGAATATATACAGAGCAAACATTTAGCGCCTGTTCCTCCCGCATCCCCGAGAGAGCTACATAGCGAGCCATATGATTATGCCACGTCCGTTTGACGATGAAGGGGAGTGAATTTTTAGTAAGTATAGCAGTGCCCCTGGAGCCAGTCGTAAATCCGGCATGTGCCCTAAGTGTGTAACCATAGCGATTCAGCGCCAAATAATGGGTGCCTTTGAGGTGGGTCTCCTGGAGGAGTACCAAATCCAGGGAGTGTCGACGTAAATACTGGAGCACCATGGTGTGTTTTATCTTATCCCCCAGGCTGTTTAAGTTCCAAGAGAGAATTGTTAAGTTCCTCGTAAGTCGTGTCACCATGCAGGGTATCCTATATGGTCCCTTACTCCCCTCCACCCTTGTCCAGATCCCCCTCTCTTAGAGATTGTCGGAGTGAAGATAAAATCACAGGTCTCATCCCTTATTTATTTATTTATTTAAGGTTTTTGTAGAGCGCGTAGTAACCCGTGAGCATCCCAGCGCTGGAACCTAGAAAGTCAGGAGGGTGTGGTAACAAAGAAAACGGAAAGATCAAGGGAAGAGGAGAGTTTTCAGTGATTTTCTGAAATGGAGGAGATTAGATTCCATTCTCAATTTCCGGGGAAGAGTATTCCAGTGGTTCGCCGTGTTCACAGAAAAGCGACGTCCCCCGGAACGGGCTTTTTTCACTCTAGGTACTGTGATGAAGTTCTCATGGTCCGACCGGAGTGATCTGGTGGCTTTGTAGGGGGTGATAAAGTTTTTGAGGATGGGGGGCCTTTGTTATGAAGGAGTTTATGTGCCAGGCAGAGAGCCTTGAACACCACTCCTTCTCTGACTGGCAGCCAGTGAAGTTGCTTCAAGGCCGGCTTTGCCGAAGTTCTGGCCGGGGTGTTGGTGAGAAGTCGGGCAGCGGCATTCTGAATTCTCTGTAGGATGTTAAAGGTGGCTTCGGGGGCTCCCAGATAGATGGCATTGCTGTAGTCCAGCCTAGACAGAATAAGGCCTTGGATCAGCAGTTTCCGGGAAATGAGAGGGAGCAGGGGAAGGACTTTCCTACATGCCCTAAGAAGTCCGAAGCAGATACCCGCCGTTTTTTTTGCCTGGGTTCTGAAAGACAAGTCTTTCTCAAGCCTTATTCCCAGGCTCTTGACCTCAGTTTTAGGGACAGGGGGTTCACCTAGACAGGCAGGCCAGTTGTTGGGCGGCAGAGAGAGCCCTTTTTGTCCAAGAAGCAAAATTTCGGTCTTGGAACCGTTAAGTTTCAGCGCAGAGTTGTTCATCCATCTCTGGATTTCAGAAAGGCAGCTGTGGAGGTTGGATGGTTCTTGGTTGGGGTGGGAGAGAGTTACCACCAGCTGGGTGTCATCGGCGTAATTTATGATTGTCACTCCAAACAGGGTGACCACCTCCTCCAGCGGGGACATGTAAACGTTGAACAACGTCGGGCTTAGTGACGAGCCTTGCGGCACTCCGCACCGGAGGGGAACTGCTGGGGAGTGGTTGTCATTCTCCCAGACTTGGAAGGAACGGTGGTTGAGGAATGACGCGAGCCACTTCAGGGCAATGCCCTGCACTCCGATATCTCCCAGACGCTGGATTAGAACATGGTGGTTGACAGTGTCGAAGGCCGCACTGAGGTCCAGGAGGATCACTGCCACTGATCCTCCTGTATCTAAAATGCATCTGGCCTTCTCCACTGCCGCTAGGAGGGCGGTGTCAGCGCACTGACCTGGGCGGAATCCAGTCTGAGAGCTCCTGAGTAAGTTGTTAGATTCTAAGAATAGCAACAGCTTCTAGAGCGCAACAATTGTTCTCAAGCATTCACAAGCCAAAAGATAAAAAATCAGAAGGAAAAAAAACATAACAGTACCCCCCACCCTGCAACCCTGCCTTGTAGGTCTAGTACTACCCACATACCCAATAGCAGGGCGCCTGTCGTCCCGATAACTGAATGTCAAATGTAGGGTTGCCTGGCACCACCACCCAGCAGCATCCTCCCTCTGAACCCGCAACTCTGCCCTACCACAGGTGAGGGTGTTTTTAAACGAGGAAGTCCATAGTCCACCCGGCCCTAGCCCAGTCCATTGTAGTAAACGTAAGAAGGTATCAGAGTATGACAGCAAAGGAAAAACAATACCTTGATTTATGACAGTAAAATAGACAACAGACCAGCAAAGTATATCAAGTCTTTCACTTTCCAGCACACGCTGAATCACTGGTGGGGCTTGCAGATCGGGAACTTCTAGACCTAGACACGAACCGCACCCTCTCTCCGCATCGGTTCGAGGATTCCAAGGAACAATGGCCGGCGTCTCTCTAGCCTGCTTCATCTCGCTGGCTATTAACCCGGGAA
Organism: Lissotriton vulgaris; assembly: GCF_964263255.1. Lineage (NCBI taxonomy): Eukaryota > Metazoa > Chordata > Amphibia > Caudata > Salamandridae > Lissotriton > Lissotriton vulgaris. Next base: position 1,558,450,736 of record NC_141689.1, on the reverse strand, counting down.
GGGTCCTCATCCAGCCATTGGTGAGCCTTCTCTGGTGTCATGAAGAACCAGGACTTGTCGCCTTCCATAACCTTAAGCTTGGCAGGAAAAAACATCATATATTTAAGTCCCTTGTCTCTCATTTCACCCCTTCGAAGAAACGTCTCTCTCGCTGTACTTTCAAGGTGAAGCCTAATAAGTATTGAATCATCACGTTCTCATAGGGGAGATCACCTTTGACTCTGGCCACTTGGAAAATTGCGCTGCAGTCCCGGAAGTTCAGAATAAGCGCAATAATGGTTCAAGGAGGGGCCCCAGGTTTTGGTTTGGGGATCGGGGCTCTGTGTGCCCTCTCCACAGAGAACAATGGTGACAGTCTCTTGGACTTGAGGTGATGTAGGACAAGGCCTTCAAGAAAGAGGTCCACATTGGGCCCCTCCACCCCTTCAGGCACACCCACCACCCGAATGTTGTTTTGGCGTGCCCTCCCTTCTTCAACGTCCAGCTGCAATACCATTGCCTTGTGTTGGTATACCAGCTTTTGCACCCGCACCTCTAGTTCATGCACCATCGACTTTAGCTCCCCTATGTGTTCCTCCGTCTCAGTGACTCTTTCGGATGTTTTTCACATGTCTGCCCTCATGAGATTCATCTCGATTGTGACCTTGTTGATTTTGGTTTCCAGGTTCGTCCCCACCATCTGTATCGCCGCCATGATTGAGCTGACAGACGGTTCTTCTCTGAGCAAAACTTTGCCCTGCGCTCCCTCTTCAGAGTGTAGTTGTTCTGGAACCGCATACTTGTCCATTATGTTAACCTGTATAGCGGCCACGGCCCCCTTCGGTTTCGTCATGGCGAGGAAGGTCTCCAGCGGGGATTGATGGACTGGTCACTCATCACCCGGCCTCCTGTCCCTCTACCTGCCTCTGGATATAGGTAGCATGCAGTATTGGGATGATGGCGCTCACCTCTTCCTGCGTCCCCCAAGAAGCATCATCCAGCACCCACTCTCCCCGGAGGAAGTCCCAATCTCCTGGCACCACGGGACAATACGTTGGTACTCGACTATGGTGCAGGCAATCTCCAATAAGGCTATTTTCAACCCCACTGGACGTGTTGACCATGTCAATGCGCGAACAGTAAGGAGGGGGCACTGGGATGTGCGTGTGCTCTTCTCTGGTCCTTCACGGCAGGACTGGGCTCGCTATCTTATGTGCTCTCAGTTGCTCTCTGTGACTCGTTCACATCAGCCCCAAAGGGATCAAAGGCCCTGACCCACCCAAAGCGGGCATGTCCGTCAGCATACATCCATTAGGGCAGTCCCCCCGTGCGCACCAATCTCGATGACTCTGTGAGGGGCCATCGAGCCCACAGGGGCTCACAGCAGGGGCCCAGAGCGTCAGCTGGACCTCAGTCTCACACAACAGTATAATCCTCCACCCCTCACCTCCAAAGAGCAGGTGCAGATCGGATCTGCTGACTTCACACGTTCTGGCTCCGGCTGGAGTCCTCCGCACTGGTCTCTCTTCTTGGGGAGTGCACGAGGCGCACCCTTGCCGCGCTGATAAGTATCCCTGAGTCTGCGTCTGGTAGATGCGTGCGCCTCGGATATCACGTGACAGAGAGCCCAGGACAAACACATACACTTGAGCTAGGCTTGCATGGCAGAGAGATCTAAAGATAACAATAGATGACGCTATGCGGACTTACTGCTGTAGGAACACCAGGAGAATCTCGCTCCTCGGCAGGCACAGACTCATACACTTGAAGTACATTAATAGAGCCTACTATACTCCTGAGAGACTATGCAGGTATGGGCTCCGAGAGGAGGTGACCTGCGAGAGATGCCATGCCCCAACAGCTCGATTTCACGCATTTTGCATGGCACTGCCGGGTCTGCATGCTTACTGGGAGGACATTTTCCGAGAACTAGGGAGAGTGGTGGAGTCGGAGCTGACACCGGATCCAGCTGTAGCGCTCTTGGGATATTCCAAAACCCTTCCTAAAGTGATACGCAGGATGGTGGATATGGGTCTACTCATTGCTAAGCGTAGGGTGGCAACGTGCTGGATGAGAGGCCCAGTGCCAACAATTCAGCAATGGTCGCATGATATGCCATGCTGCTGCACATAATCGGAGAATTACAACGAACTGCTCCCGCCTAGGAGCCTACCTAAGAACTTTTGGGGACTATACACAGCGTATAAGCTTAATAGAGCCGGGGAGCTGGGTGGAGAGGATACGGCAGAGCACAGAAAGGAAGATCCACACACCAGCGAGCCAACATGAGGATAGGAGGAGACAAGCTAGAGGGTACTAAGAGTTGTAATATCATGATTAAGACGCTCCTTGCATGGGGTGCAGTGGATTGGGATGGGAGCCTGGGGGAGGCGGGAGGTGCAGAAACTCGGTATTAAACGAATATTGCTGGCCACTATTAATGTGGGTGTTGATGACGACTGAACGCTCCCTGTTGTGGTATGTAATGTTAACTCGATGGAAGTTTGCATAAGGGTGCTTTAAGTCACGAACTATGGGGAACAGTAAAATGGGGCCAGTCCAATGATGCTGCCTGCCCGACAAGCGTTGTTGGCTTAAAAGCTGTGTAAGGTATTTAATAAGAGTAATTTGCCGGCCGGAAGGATGTAGGCGTGTAATGATGTACGTAGGTATGCTTTTTTGTTCCTATGCAATCCATTTTTTTTTTAAACAACAAAAAAAAAACAGAGAGGCCCGGCTGCTGGTTTCTGACGCGGGCGGCACGTCATGCGACTCCACCCCCTGAGCTTCGTAGAGTCTGCATCGCTGTTGGGCCAAAATTCGCCCGCTGTATCGGCTAACCTGTGTTGCCAGGCCATAACAGCAGCTCCCCCGCCCCAGGGCACCTCTAAGGGCACAGCATTGGTACTTTCCCCCGTGGGCTGCCGGAGATAAAGCGGATATTGCATGCTTCGTTACAGGCCCTGAAGGAGCTCGGAGATTAAGCCGTCATCAGGGTCGGTGCTAGGCCATGCCCCCTCCGCCACTAGACTTTTTAAGCCCCATGATTGGTGAGTTACAAGGACTGCTCAATATTTCTTTTAAAATACCTTGTTCAATTATTTTCATCAATTACTGGAGCAACTCCTGCTTTTACTTCATGACTCATCCTGTATTGGGGTGTGTTCGGACAAATTGCACACTCTTTCCCCATGATTTTAATTGGGTCTAAATTTGCCATCATACCAATCTCTTTTCCTGAAAAATCCTACACATCTGATCTCACTGGGTTTTTCAGTTCATCCGGTAAATCGTTTTCTGTAAGAAGTGAAAACATCTGATCCACTTCTGTGCCTTGTTTCGCTAGCATCATTTTAAAAGCAACATCCTCATCAGGTGTTTGGAAAGCAATACCATCAGGTGTACAGTAGATAGTACAATTCATCTTGCACAACAAATCTCTCCCTAACAGATTTACCAGACTCAAATCACATACCACACACCACTGCATGTCTTTGAAATTTCCAAAATTCACTTCTATTGGTTTTGTGGCTAGAGTTTTAATTTTCTTATTCAAGACTCCTACAACTTGGATAGTCTCTCCCGAGAGAGGTAGGTTTGGAATTTCTGCTGCTCTCACAGTAGAACGGGTAGCACCAGTATCCACTAGGAAAGTGATGTCATTTCCTTCCACTTTTCCATTAACATACGCTGACTGATCTACCGTCAAGGATGCGCCAAGCACACAAACTTCCTCCCCCCTCAGGCACCGTCATTGAGACGTGTCCAAATCACTCTCATTACTCTGCATCCAATGTTGTTGAACCGTTTGTGTATTCTTACCACTCTCCACAAAATCCGGTGTTTGCACTGTGTCTCTGCACCTGAGCGTTCACATGGTTGGGCATAGGGATTTGTGGCACCTGTAATTGAGGAGTAACTACCTGTTGCTTTTGCTACTGGTTCACAATCACCTCATCATTCTGCATCTGTGGCTGTTAAATTTTATTTACCCCATTACTCTGTTGTACATTTTAACACTCATTCTTCCAATGTCCATGCTTTCTGCACGAGTGACAAGGATATTTCTTTTTCACTTCTTCTCTACTCATTCGTCCTTTTCCTTTATTTCCATTTGATACCTGATTATTCTGATTCTGACCTTTCACCTGGTTATCATTTTGAGAACCAGGATTTGTCTCATGTTGCTCTGCCAACTTCACTTGCGCCCACATCATTTTCTCTTTCAGCTTCCTGTGTCTTGCATCAATATCGTCACTACAATATTTTGCATACTTTAAGATATCATCTATGGGCTTACTTTGCCAGCAAAGCATATGCTGTTAAATCATCTGACTAATTTCTGGTCTCAATCCATACACGAAATGTCCAATATTGTTATCACCAATATTTACAAATCCACTATATTGCTTAAATACCTGCAATAACCTCTCATAATACGCGTGCACTGACTTCTTTGGTTTTTGAGTTTTTTTTACCTATTTTAACCCAATCTGTTTCCTTTGGAGGAATTTTGCCTTTCAAGAAAGTAATCACCTGTTTATACTTTTTCATCACAACTTCTGAAGGCGCACCTGTCTTTGCGTCTCTGAGATAATCTTCAGTCGGCCAATCAAAAGTAATCTCACATTCTGTCCACAAATCAGTTGGTACCACTATGTCAAGCAGGCCATCCAAATCTTTCAACAGAACCTTTGAAACGTTCACAAACCTCTCTACCTGTTTGAACTATTTAACTGGTTTCTCTCTCAATATAGGGAAATCATTCGTGAAAGACAAAATATCCTGTCTAGTCCAAAGAACATGAACATATCCGCCACCAGGAACTACTCTCATTGGACACTCTCTTTCAACCTATTCTGCTTCCCTTAATGCGAAAGTAGATTTTGTAGCTGCTTCATCCCTCTTTCTTGTCCATCTTCCCCTCCATCGGTCTGTATCTCCCCATTTCTTCAAAATATACATTAATTCTTTTATTTGTAATCTCCTACCTGACACATTCAAAATTTCCAAATCCTTCTCAGTAAATTCTGAGCTATACTGTTTTTGTAATATCTTTGACTTTTCTACATCTATTCCAAATTCTGTAGCCACGTCTACTATTTTCTAGTGAAGATTCTTTGCCCTCCAGGTTATACTATTGCACAAAAACAATAATTCTTCATCTCCATATGTACCTAATCTGTCTGAACTTATTGTACCAATAATCCTTTCTTCCAAATCCACTTTCAACTTGCTTACATCTATATTTTGTGGTAGGGTTTTTTCTTTTCTACTCCTTTTGCCCACTCCTCTAGGTCTTCAGGCGAAAACCCAGTAGTACTCCCTGTCACTGGAGTGACAGTTGGTACTTTACACTAAAAAACAAAGTGTGGAGGGTCAAGGGGAATATTTAATGACCTGTCTGCTCAATCCCCTACTTACAAGATACTGAACACACAATAGAACAGACCAGGTCTATCAATGGTATGTGACCATACTAGTAACTGCGATACAGTTGGATGCATGTGTGAGATTCTAGGTCCTGAAGAAAGCCGGGGCAATGCCCCATTTGGCTGAAACATGTCGACCGTTCTGCATAGCGCCACAGGGTAATCTTATTACTCGGCGTGTTTTTAACCTTTGACACATAGATTTCTGCTTCAATGTATTTCAGAATCTGGGTAGTCAATTTTAAATTGTTATTATCATTTGAGCACTGCACTTTATTTATGGCATTACTATTTGAGCACTGCACTATGTTTACACCAGTCTAGGATAAACATCATGGCTAGATCACTGATATCCATTCCCGCACCGGCACTACCAGGTCGGACGCGGCATGGTATGATCAAACAATTCCCACATGACGTAAACTCTGCCATAAAGGTGGGCTGATGGGAATTGTCCTAGCCTTTGTCCTCAACAATATTATATGTTGAATCTCATTTTCCAACAGCACTCGCTCACACATGCATCCAACTGTATCGCAGTTACTAGTATGGTCACATACCATTGATAGACCTGGTCTGTTCTATTGTGTGTTCAGTTGGTACTTTACTCCTTGTATCTACTAGTAATATTCTCTTTGGGGTTTCAGCCACTGTCTCAAGATTTGGGAGATCTAATAACAAGACATTGGAATCACTCTCACTAGTTTGATGATCTTCTAGCATCACTACCTCTTTTCTAACACTATTCTGTGGGACTATCACTGTTTGTAATTTCGGGGTGTCTCGTTTATCACCATACAATGTAATAACAAGACCAATTGTTACTGGTAGTGTCAATTCTTCGGCATTCAGCCCCAACTGATTTTTTTCTGAATTGTTTCTTCTTTTGTCTTATTCAATGCATCCCTTTCCTTTTCTTGTAATACTCGGGTAAAGGTTTGATCATATAGAACCTGTGGAACTAATGGAGTTCCCATCATTGGTGCACTTGGAGTTGTATTTCTAGCATTCTCTTGATAAGGCGGAGGTCTTTTAACTAAAATGTCCTCTAATAACTCATCATCAGATTCATCACACCTTAGTGTTTTGTTTTTTTCTTTACACTTACTCCCTATTGATCCTCAGCCATCAACACGGGATACAAACCAACTGTTAATACAGCTCTTCTCCATCTTTTCATCTGATACCCTCGAGTGTCAAATGGGTATCCGGGTAAAAATCCTATATTGATTCTCATACCTCCTCTGTATTTCTCTTGTTCAAATGCTTCAACTTCCCATTCCTACAAAGCTTCATACTGTGTTAATCTAGGATTTGGTTCTAACAAATTCATCCGATTTCTCAAATTCTTAAGAATCCTTATATTGAAAGTACCATGCTCTGGGAAAGCTAAAACTCCATCACATTTTGTATATTCTACCCAATTTTCCAACCAGACACAAGTATGATATCCTCGTTCCATCATCATATAGGAAGCAGGCGTGTAAGGAGGTGGCATCAGAATTCCCTTCCTAGTTACTACATGCTTGTCCTTCTTGAAGAAATGTTTGATTTTATTAATCAACTTCATTCTTCCGAATTCTATGACTAACTAATTCAGCAGAAAAAATCCAGGAAACTTTTGCGTACTCTCACGCATTCTATTTACTAACACTCGTCCTATACCACCGCGTCTCACACCAAATCAGGGTGTACTACGTATTTTCTTCCATAACCAATACCAGTGCAGTTCTTGTCTACTGGCCAATCAGAGCTTACAAAACACCCACTTGTCTGACCAATGCCAGTGCGGCTCTTTGTAACGTCAGTATTACTACTTCTACTAATCCTCCCTTTACAATCTGCACTTGTTACACGCCCACTGTTTCAACCAATACCAGCATGGCTCACTGTAACGTCAGTATGACCCCTGCTACTGACCTTCCCTTCACCAGGTAATACGGCAATGTGTTTTTTAACTTTTCTGCTTACATTTCCTGTTATTAACAACGTAAAAAAAATGCTACTCTGCTCCGCTAAACCAAAGATAGTTTCTTCACTTGCTTCAAAGAGAAAGTACTTCCTTTTACTACGAGTAAAAAACACTGTTTACCCTTCACTTAAGCTCGGGGAGGACCTATTACTCCTCTAGGGATACTCCTCCTTCGGGTAAGGCCAAAGTTTCACAGGTCGACCCTTCGCTTTCACTCACAAACTACAGCCCTCCGTAGCTTTTAGGTATTATGACAACAGACAAGTAACCTGTTGCAGTGTGTCTTCCTTACCACACTCTTTAAAACTCATTCCCAGGATTCCCAGGTATCTCCGTACTTGTACTTCCAGACAACATAGAACACAACACTAACTTCTTGTGTTAAACATATAGTTAATAATCAATAATCACCAAACTAATTAATAATAACCATAACTTTGCTACCAGAAAGAGGGCGTGGCGGACGTGGGTTGCTAGCGCTCCGGCCGATATCCCGTTTTTCCTGTAATTCATCCTATTGAGGTGCCATCCGTGCCCAAATTGTGCGGGTCCGTTGCGGAGAAGCGGAGAGGCACCGGTGCAGCCTGGTGGATTGCTAATCATGCGGCGCTGAGGCGGGGCTGTGGCCCGGAGAAGCAGCGAGGCCAGGAAGGGTAAGACGCGCACAGTGCCCCGTGTGGTTACGACTGCTGTCTCGGGGCGGCACAAATATAGTGGGACTGCTGGAGGCGGACCGGGGGTCTGGCCCTTAATCGACTCTGCGGAGGTGCGGAATCCCGGTGTGGACGTGTAGGTGGTGAATGACCGAAACCCGCTGTGTGCTGAAGACACGGGCTGATCGGCGCCACCTGCGGGCACTAAGACGAGAAGCGAGACCCAGGTGAGGCACGGGCCTGCAACAACAGTGTGCCGTGAGCAGCGGCGGCCTTGCTGGCACCCGGGGTGACTTGCGGCAGCGGTGGGCGGGAGAGGCAGACGTCTGACGGGACGTGCCTGCGGACCATGGGCCTGTGCACGTCCAGAGCAGAATACGGGGCACAGTTGAGGATCGTCCCCTGCTAGCGGAATGCCGTGGACTAGGGGCCAGATGTAGGTGAAATAGATTTACCGATTTTTAATTACCGAATTTTACCGATTCGGTCATTAAAAATTGGTAAATCTATGGGGTGGACATGTAGGTATTCCAGATGTGCTGGAATACCGATTCGGATGATTTCGGTATTTACCGATTCGGTAAATACCAAATCAGTAATGCCCATTCATTCCTATGGGCTTTGAAGCCCATAGGAATGAATGGGCATTACGATTCGGTATTTACCGAATCGGTAAATACCGATTTTCACAAGGGTGCAGGGGGTGTCACTTTGACACCCTCTGGCACCCCCAAAACAGGCTCGGGTGCCATGTGGCAGGCATACATGCCCTAAGGGCAGGTCTGCCTGTCACATGGCATAGGTGTGCATGCACACATGTGCATGCACACCGGAATCGGTATTTTACCATCAAATTGGATTTGATGGTAAAATACCAATTCGGTAAGGCCTCTGGGACTCTGAAGAGTCCTACCTACATCTGGGTGGCTCAGATTCGGTAAATTTACTGATTCGGTAAAATAATGCCCCCTACATACCTATCACCTATTTACCGATCGGTAACGGCTGAAAATACAGATTTTCGGCCGTTACCGGCCGACCTACATCTGGCCCTATGTGATTATGGACAAACCTGAGTGCTGTTACCCAGCGTGAAGGAAGCTGTAGACGGTGCGGCTGGTGTGCCCAGAGCAGGCAAAGGCTGGCTGGGAGCAGACCGGGTATGATTGCTGCAGTGACCTGGGAACCCAAAGACTGGTGAGGCGGTGAGTGGGTGTCATTTCAGGGGAGGCGCCATTTTGTGTGAAGCAGAGTCCTGCGTGGTGCGCCTCTGGTACAAGAGGCAGGCCCGGTGCAGGGGGCGCCACTGGAGATAGGTGGTGAGGCACCCGGGGGACATTGAGAAATAGGGACCTGAGAGGTGCTGGGCCCCGGCGGGCGAGCCAGCAGGCGAGCCCAGGGACTGCCGATTACAAAGCGGGCCAGTGTACTACCAGGCAAGGCCCCGCAAGCGGAGCCTTCTTGTGCGGCAGAGCGTGACCCTTGCGAAGCACAAACGGGCAGCATCGGTACGGAGGGGAAGGCCAGAGCTCTACTAGGTACAACTTAAAAGGGACTGTACAGCGCGAGACAGAGGTACTCCTGGGAAGCAGTGTCCAGAGACTCAGTAGCCTCCAGCGAGACAGACGGGCATCTATCTGGTGTTGTTAGCCAGGCTGTGCCGCGCCTGTGCTGTTTCATCAGATGCTAATCGCGAAAAACACAGGTGAACACAACAGAGAGTGCACTAGAGCCGTAGGGACAACAGTGAGGCACCCCTGTGCCAGTGAGGAGGAACAAGGGGACCCCTGCACTGTGGAGGGGGAGCAGCTTACGAGTTGGAGCCTGCAGGCGGCGTCCCCAGTACCTGTGGCTGGCAAGACGTGGGCGGTTTTCCTCCCAAACACGGGGACAGGAAGCCTGATCATCAAGAACCTGGTGGTAGAATTCACGAAGTCACCCACAGGGAGGGTTGTCCCGTGAATGCTTAAGTAGCCAAATGGCACAAAGACCTTTTTTGACTGCAGGTGGGCCCAGCGTCCTCCTGGGGGTCCTCATTCAGTAGCCTGCTGCTGGTGGAGCTCCCACACACTCCGGGCTGCCTGCAAATGCCAACAGCACAACAGCTCGTAATGGGCCAATTGCGGGACAAGTTGGAGCAAGGACAGACACGTGCGGGAAGCCTGGACCCCCAAAGCGCGCCAAGGTTTAGACATGGAACCAAAGGCGGCGGCTCTCACGGCCAAGATAGATTCTGTGCTTGTATCAGTGGAAAGGATTGGCACCACTCTGGAGCAGACCAAGGAGTCTCTGGAAACACGACTTGATAAGGTCACATTGGATTTTATCCTCCTCCACGCAGATCATCGTAAGCTGGCCGAGAAGGTTGCAGTACATGGTCAAGCAATCCAAGAGCTTCAACCAGTCACCCAGAGTCACGTCGCAGCACTACAAGACATGATTGACCGGGTCCATGCGCTTGAAGACCGAATAGACGATGCGGAAGGGCGCTCGGCCACAACAACATACGTGTGGTGGGCCTTCTGGAGGGGGAGGAAGGCAGACACCTGGAGCAGTACGTCGAGCGCTGGCTGCGCAATCTCTTGCCCCAGGGGGCGTTATCGCAGCAGTTTGTCGTGTAGAGGGCGCACAGGGTGCTGGCGCAGAAGCCCAAGCCAGGAGCCAGGCCCGCCCGTTCCTCAAACTCCTCAATTACCGGGATAGGGATGTGGTGCTACGCGAAACGCGGAAGTCAGGTGATCTGACTGTGGGAAGCAGTCGAGTCATGTTCTTCCCGGACTATACCGCAACAGTGCAGAACGCAGAAGCCACTACATGGCGGTGAAGCGTCAACTTAGAGAGCTGGAGTTGCCTTACTCCCTGCTGTTACCGCCCGGCTGAGAGTGGTCACAAAAGAGGGTGCCCGATTTTTCGACTCTCCAGCGGAAGAGTGGGACTGGCTGGAGGAGTCAGGACTGTGGACAGGACCACGACCTCCGGGTTGGGATACCGGCAGTCTGACGGAGAGGAGACCCCGACGACGGAGGCGACGTGGAGCGCACCAGACTGCAAGGCTGAACCCAGTAGTGCCCAGTCCGGAGAAAATCAGGATGGAACGCCGGGAAATGGTAGAGACGGTGGCAACCATTGGGACTGTACATAGCAGTGGCCGCAGGGAGGCCTACACACGAGGTGCTCTGGGAACTAGAGGCTCATCATCTCCGTCGACTGTAATTTCCGAGGACTCGAACCTGCCAGTGGTGACTCCACAGACTGCAGACCAGATTATGTGATATTATGTAGCTGTGCTGAGCTCAGACATGGTCAACTTATGCAAGTAGAGAATGTTTTGGTATTCACTATTTTTCCACATATGTTGTTAAGCTACACTCTGTGCTAGGGGTGCCTTCAGGGCCTAAAGAAGCGCATGTGCAACACCAGGGGGCAATCTGTCGCACGTGAGTGGGATGTGCTGTGCTCGAGGCTGCGTTCCCCTGTAGTCACAAGTGCTCTACCGTGGCCAACACCGGACCTGCGCGCTAGACTGGACCACGACACATCGATGCACCTACCATATACACTGGAGGCAAGGGGGGAATAGTGCAGATAAGTCATCGTCACCACACGCACCCCACCAGGCACAGCCCCCGCGCCCCAAGCCGTGACTGACTAACCAGATTAACAACGACACGTTGTTAGACCTGGCACCATTGGCGTGGGTCTCCCTTCCATTTTTGCTGTTGTCTCATGTATTTTTGCTGGTGTTGTATGTTTTGGGCACTGTGCCACTGCTATTCAGTTCCACAGTGCAAGTGCTCCCTACTGTAAATTGATGTACTAATCAGTGGGTCCATGTTTGGCTATTTGGTTTCCTTGTCAGACCCTAGTCTAGGACACTGAGTGTGCTCAGGGCGTGTAATCCAAAAGCTGCTGTGGGCCTGCAGCACTGCTTGTGCCACCCACAGAATCAGCCTTGTAAAATGTGTCTAAGGTCTGCCATTGCAGAGCCTACGTGCAGTCTGGTACTGTCATGCTGACTGGACAAGTGCACCCACTTGCCAGCCTTAACCTTCCCTTTACTTTATATCAGTCACCCCTATGGTAGGCCCAAGGGCGGGGTGCATTGTAAGTATAAGGTAGGACGAGCCCTGATGTGTGTGGCATGTCCTAATAGTGAACTACAGCCATTTTTGTTTTTCACTATTGCAAGCCTACCTGTTCTCCAAAGGCCAGAATGGGCTGTTAGAGGTATTACACTTTATAATCCTAACTGTCTCAGAGAACATGGTAGAAATTCGAGTTTAGTATGCCTGAACTCAGAATAATAAAATACATATTTTAGTGAAGTTATTTTTATATTCTGTGTTTGCAAATACCACTTTTAGTGAGTAGGTATTTGCTTGTCTAACCATTCAAACCTACCTCTGCTAGTTTGTGTATTCCTATGTCTGGTTTTGTGAGTGACAGGGCTGGGGAATTCCATGTGACAGGCTGAGTCACCCTGTGGTGAATAGAGAGATCTGCATCTAGATAGGAGGGAGGAGTTGCACCTGAACCTTGAATAGGGCTGTGCTTGCCTTCCACAATGCTGGCTCCACCCCTTGGGGAGCGGCTGATGTCTCTGCCCTGCACACTGAAAGAAGAGAAGGAATCCTGTAAACAAAGTGCTCCAGGACTGTACTTGCCTTCCACAATGCTGGCTCCACCTCCTGTGGGGCGTCTGATGTGCATACCAAAGACACTATCAGCCTCCCTTGTGTGCTTAGAAGCCGAGCTATTACAATATGAACGTGAAGGAGAAGGGGGGGGGGGCAGGCATTCATGTCGACTGGGAGACCTCCGCGCCCAGCACACAAAGCTTCTGGAACGTCTGCGTTGCCTAAATTAAACGGCGCACACGGCCTGAACCTATGCCAGGGCAGATAGAGCGGGCCACCAACTGGCCTGGCTGCTACGGCAGGAATGAAGTTGTGCCCCGATAGGAGCACTTCGCACGGCAGAGGGGACGCGGGTGTATACACAGCACGAGATCCACTGAGCCCTAACCGATCACTACACGCTACTGTACAGAGCCAGAGGAATTGGCCCCAGGAATATTCTGGAGAGATTTTTGGACTCTATCCAACTGCCCACAGCCTCAGAGGAACATAAGGAGGCACTTAACGAGCCTCTCTCCTTAGAGGAAATTGGGGAGGCGATCAAGTCCATGGCATCTGGGAAGACGCCAGGGCCGGACGGCTTACCTGCTGAGTACTACAAAGCATACTGTGAGTTCCTGACGCCACTACTCCACACGTTATATAGCACGGCAGTAGAGGAGGGGTCATTACCCCCTTCGATGCTGGAGGCATACCTGGTCTCCCTGCCTAAACCAGACAGAGACGCCACAGCCTCAGGATCATATAGACCCCTGGCGATGCTTTATGTAGATTACAAAATCCTTGCAAAAGTATTGGCGGAATGGTTGGCACCGTTGGCCCCCCACCTAGTCCATACTGATCAGAATGGGTTCGTCCCTGCGAGGTGCACGTTGCTAAACTTGCGGAGATACTTTAGAGTGGCAGCCGAAGCCACACATGAGTGGCCCAGGGCGGTATGCCTTATCCTTGACCTGAAGAAGGCCATTTGATTATTTAGAATGGGGCTATCTGTCGGCGGTGCTGCTGCAGTACGGGCTGGACATGGGGTTCCTCCACATGCTTGACCTATTATACAAAGACCAGACAGTTAGAGTCCGGCTAGACCCCTACATTTCTGATGCTATAGCGGTGGGTCGAGGCACCAGGCAAGGGTGCCCTCTGTCCCCAATATTGTTCGCGCTGGCAATTGAGCCCTTAGCTGTCGCTATATGTGCAACTCTGGGGGATGGCAAACCGTTGGGGGACGCGGTCCACCAAGTGTCGCTCTACTCTGATGACCTGTCGGTGTATTTGAGGGACGTGGGGCACATACCTGGACAGCTGGCCCAACTGCTGCAGACCTTCGCCACCATCTCGGGGCTTTGAGTTAATGCGGGTAAATCCAGTATTTACGCCTTTGGAGAGGGGAACACCGACCCGGGGTACTTTCTTGATGGTACAAGGGTCAAATGGAAGGAGGGTACCTTCCGCTACCTGAGAATACAGATCTACAGTTAACCAACTGATTTATTTGATGGGAACCTAGGGAGGGCAGTCACAGCACTAAAATTGCAGGTGCGCTTCTGGAGCACACTTCCGCTCACGGCCATAGGCAGGGTAGCGCGCACCCAAATGGTCATGCTCCCTCGTCTCCTGTACTACTTTGTTAATTTGCCCCTGTTTATTCCGGCGGCCTTTTTAAAATGCTCACTAAGATGCTACGGGACTTTATCTGGGGCACTGCTTGGCATAGACTGGCATTAGCGAAGTTATATCTGCCGATGGATCAGGGAGGCCTAGCTGCTCCTTGTTTCGAACACTACTACCTTGCCGCCCAGCTGCAATGGGTCGCTCGCTGGCTGGCAGATAGGGGTCGGGATGATACGGCCAAAATGCTGCCGCCTAACTCACTAGATCGAATAACCAGACTTTTTCACCCTACCGCTACCGTTGCGCGACCGACGTAGCTCCTCTTAGCAGTGGCATACAAATGCTATCAGAGGGCTCTATATCTCACCAAAAATATCGTCCCTTACGCACCTGTCATACCTCTGGAGGGATCCCCCATTGGAGGAGGGGTGCTTACAGATTTTGTGCTTGCGGACTGATGGAAGGCCGATATTAGCACACTCGGAGATTTATACCGGGATGGTGAGCTCATACTATACGAGACCCTGGTGGCAGAGGAGGGGCTTCCAGCTGAGGTGTTTTTAGCGATAGCGAGGTTGACTGCCAAATGGGGGGATGTGAACACGGATCCCAGTCAACATCTAACCATGCAATATCTGCACGTCATGGGGAGAGGCAGGCACCTGGTCCGCTGGTTTACGGCATCGTTGCGGGCACATGCGGCTTTCAGCTTAGATCCACTGTGCCGCAAATGGAAGCTGGACCTGGGGCGGTCACTGGTGGATAAGGAGAGGGAAAGGATACTCAAAAGCCCCGTGCTTATCCCTAGAAACATGCGTTTCCGCCAAATCCAGCTATTCATCGTCCATAGGGTTTACCTCACGCCCGGGCTGATTAACAGGTACTTTCACCGTAATGATGCGCTGTGCCCTAGGTGTAGCGAGCTGGGGGCGGTATTCTTGCATATGCTATTAGGTTGCCCTAGGCTGGGCAAATACTAGCAAACAATTAGTGGGCTGCTGCAGGATTGCACAGGTCGCTTCATACCCTTTCATTGGCCTGAGTACATACTACATCATTTCAGGAGGACCCCTAGGGACAAAATAAAGTCCCAGTTCCTAGATCTGGGGCTAGTGGTTGCAAAATGCCTTTTCACAAAGAGGTGGAAGGCACATGACCCGCCGCACACAAGGGCGTGGAGCTCCTCATTTCAGGCATCGGCTAGGGCAGAGGAGATTGGCAATCGAAAAGAGGAAACGCTGGGGCTGTGGAAGGAGCCTATAGCAGCCCACTGGGAGCAGATGCTTTGTGCGCTTCAGCTAATGGAAAGGGAGAGACACGGGAGACACCTGGAGGGAACAGATAATGACCTCACAGGCGGAGATACGCTATATGGTAATGCACTGACGTGATATTCCAGTAACACTTTATTCTTGCTTTTGTCCTGGCATGAGTACAACCACACTACTGTGGCCGTAGCTGCGGAATACGTTGGGGGCCCTAGGGGCGGGACTCGGGGAAGGGGAGAGGGAGTTTAATACGCATATGTGGGTTTATGCTGCTACTGTTATGGTTCTTTGTTTCATAAATATGCCATCTGTTTCAATGATCGAGGTGAATGGTCAGTAACGGACTGCACAGGCTGCCAGAAGGTTAACACACTGCTTCTATGTTGTAACTGCAGAGACTGCCTCATGACTATCGGACAGAAGTACAACTGGCTCCTGCGTGAGCAATCCTTGTTTCAATTACAGTAAAGCTAGAGTGTATGCGAAGTCTATGTCGCCATGCAACCAGGTGTTGGTGAGCGACCTTATACATGACTGTAAGTTTATATATGAGATGCCTGTCATGACTATGTGTAAACTTAAATAAATAAAAACAGATTTGCCAAAAAAAAACTCTGCTACCAGAAAAACTGATCCAGCAGAAGCCCAGGGATGAACACTTCATGAAACCAAATATCTCAATGGGGCCCATACACATTTTCCTAAATGCTCATCCACACTCCCTGGCAAACCTTGTGGGCGGGTCAAGTTTTGTAATTCACTTAAGTTCAGATTAGTTAACTTACTGTAAACTTAAACAATTTAGAACAATATTCAGTATCTAACTAATCTTCACACATCAACACTCTTTCCTCTGGTCGATGGACCATTAGTTGAGTTACTTGATAGTGATATTAATAGTTATCTAACTAATTCACAGATCTCAGTGAAATAATCACAGACTCTGGGTAAGATTCATAAGTTTATCTAAAAATGTAGTCATAAATTGAACGCTCATTAATACAAATTCACAGCGCAAACTCCATCATTCTTGATACAAAAACGCATTCAACAAATCAATGCATAAGAGTGGATAGATGATGAGACAAAAGGCATAATCAAAATACATTTGCAAAAGAATATGCACATTTCGAGACAGGATAATAGTTACCTATTTAGAAAATACTGAAAACCACCCCTCTGGCCAAAGGACTGGTGGGGGTCCCCTGAATTAGAATCAGGAGACAAAGACTGTATGACAGAATCAGGATAAGATCAATACTTACTAAACTTCTCCACAAACCCGAAGCACCAGGGCGATTCCCTCTCTTACACTCCCTCCTTGATATTCTTCTGCCATTTCCGAATCTAATCAGGCTGTCATTTGGATCTGAATCTTCCCAGGCTGTTCTCTCCTTCTTTCTTTCAGCAACTCGATCTGGCTTGACCCTCAATTCTCCTCCCAGCATCAGCAGCAGTAGCTAATTATCATTCTAAAGTCACTCTAGTTATAGTCTTCATTTCAACATGTCCCACCCTCAATAGTTGCAAATATTAGTAAAATACAAAACGTGATTGGAGAGGGCTAGGGGAGTCTTCATCACACTATGCTGACATATTAATTTGTATTTAAATTCTATTGTCTCTCAAACCTTCCCCTCTAGCTCATTCACAAAAATGTATTCCCATACATGTATTGTTGCAATATTTTATAACATTCATTACAGGCTCCGTGTATGAGGCGTCTTCTTTTTCTCACATCTTCTGTCCTTGCTCTTCGGCAGTTATTCAACTTGACGGTCATTAGGTCATTGCGAATCCACTGAGCATGCGCGGCTCTCTTTCATCCAGTGCCATTTTCCTCCTTCTGTAATCGGCATAGCAGGCCCAACCGTACACAATTAATAAAAGAATCATAAACAGATGTTATTTTCTTAATCATATAATTCTCACTGTTTACCGCTCACTTCTACTCTATCACGTTATTATTATTTTCTTGAGCAAAAGCATTAACAACAGCAGCTTTCTTTTAAGTTCAAGCAAGCAGATGCTGGGTATGAGATGCTTCATGATCATATGTTCGTCCTTCTTGCGCAGGCGTGAGAGTTTTCCCTCTCAAAACAAGTTAGTCACGTTATCCCTACATAATTCTAGTTTGTACATGCGCAAAGTGTTTTTTCCCCAACTTAAAGCAGGGTTTAGTCGCGTTGCACTTTATTCCTCATCAATTAAGCATGCATAAAGTTTTCTCCCCCTGTGTCGGTGTAGAGTGCATGTTAGTTTAATTTCTTGTATGGTTTCAACGATTAATAAAAGTTAATGGAGGATTGCTCCAAGCAATTTTCATTTTCCTGAATCCTTGCTCCATCACCCTGACAGTGCTGACTGTGGAGGCCTGAACAGCGCATGTCAGGCTGGCCGCAGCAAAATATCGACCAATCTTACATGGGCAGTTCAGATACACAGCCTCAGCTGTCACCTAACAAGCCTACTGCCAGGAGAGCCAGCTACGTGGTACCACACCCCCATTAAGGGAGCAATGAATGTTGTGCGGTATGGGTAACGTATTTTAATTATTATTATTTGTTTAATAAAGAGTCAGGAATGTAGTGGCACGCCGTGGGAGCAGGGGTCACCACCCCTAGGCTCCTATGGGGGAACCGCCCCTGCTGATGACAACATTCAACTTATCTTTAGATTGACTGAACATTTGAGAAATGGCCTGACCCTTCAGCAATGTTAACAACACACACCTGGATGGCTACACATGCTCAAACTTAATGTGGGTAAGACACAAGTCTTGATTACTGGTTGCCATCATTCTCTCTGGCAATCCAGTCTATGACCAGTAAATTTGGCCCTTGTCCCGCTCCACTGAAGTCATTTAAGAACCTTGGAATAAAAATTGATGCCATGCTTTGAATGGGCTCCCTGGTGGCTGCAATCATTTCCACTTGAGTTTGGTAGGTGGGGAAACTCTGCCCATTATTCCCCCATCTCTATCTAAAGTAGATATCTTACTGTGGCCTCCAAAATTGACACCATTCTGGATAACTGCCACAGCCTTTATCGGAGCATAAAACGATCTCCTCTTGACCGTTTGCAGTCAATCCAAAACCAGGAAGCCTACTTTGTTCCCAGACTCCGCTCTTCTGTCCTCATTCTGAAATCCCTTCACTAACATTCTACCCAATTCCACATCTCCTTTAAGGTGTCCTGTCTTGTCCACAGATATGTTTTCAGCAAGGGTCCTCAGTTTCTGGCCAAACGCCAGGCCAAGTGCTGTCCATCTAGATCTCTTCATACAGTCTTTAACTTTTGGCTGTTCCAATATTATGTAGCGCTTACTAAGGTGACCGCTCCTTATCAGTGCAGGCTCCATGTTTAAGGAACTCGTTGCTTACCAACTGTAAACTGATACACAATCGAGTTCAGTTCAAGAACACCCTTAAAACCTGGCTTTTCCCACAATTATCTGTATAAATCACACTACCTCTTTTTCTTTGAGTTAGTTACTGTGCCAAGAAACCCCCGTTTTCTGTAATATACAATTTGGGACGGTCTCGACCACATGTCGGTGCAGTGTGTCTGCTTTACCCATCTTCTACACTGGTTTTTCACAGTAGTGCTGACCAGCATTCATTACTTTGTCTTTTTTTTTCAATTTCTGTAATATCATGATGGATGAATGCTGCACTAAGCATCATTTTTCATGTTTTTGGGAGCAAAAATGATTCTTATCCACATCATATATACCAGCTGCTTTATTCTAATTCTAACATATACTAGTACTGCCCACCAGATGGCAATCTAACACTTGCAAAACACAGTACAGAGCTGAAAAACACGCGAAAACGTTCTATTTCTTTCCAGTCAGAGGGAAAAGCACAAACAGACAAAACAAGTACTGCAATAAAGCCCTTAAAGGTGCACTGCCTCTCGAAAAAGAATAAAACACACACAGACATGTAGTTTACAATTATCTGGCTTTGCCCTTTGAGCTGAAAAAATGCAGATTCTGCCAGCTATTAGTGAAGGAGAGTGCCTATTGTTTTTAGAGACAAGTAGGCGTATATTGTGCAATTTTATTTCCTGCTCTATATCTACAGCACGTTCAAATAAAACACTGCAATTCCCACAATCTTGTATTCTCGAGCAGGAAGCATTAACATCAAGGAAAAACACCCAACACTATAAATAGGTAGGGTTTCAACAAACGCCCTCTTTCCTTGATGGGCCATGGTTACATCCCTTGGAGAAATCTAAACATAACAACAACAACCCCCCCCCCCCCTCCCCCCCAAATAAAAATAAAACCAGGCCAAGCAGTTCCTCCTTCCTTTGACCAAAATCCTCAATACAAAAGTCTTTCTTGCATGAGGACTCCAGTCAGGCCTGATCCTTTAAGGACATCTGATTAGTTGGAAACGGTACTAGAAATACTCGAACGAACTATTAATCACTTGCTGCATAGGGAGGAAAACAAATACAGATAGTGACAGGATACTATTAACCTCCTATGTCTTTAATAAAATCAGGACTCTTTCACCAATAGATAGGAGATTCTGCAATTATATTACAAGACAGGGGACTCTATTATGGAAGTTCAAAGCTTCCTCACCACATCCATTGCGATATGCTGAGTGGGTTAAAATATCAAGTTTTCAATACAAAAACCCTTGACTAATATGTCAACCCAGCCTGGTACCAGCCAGGTCTTTCAAGCAAAAACTCCCCACGTTGAGTGTGCACCAAAATTACTTGAGTCTACACCTGCCAAAGCCATTACTCGTTCACCTTTCTACTCAACATGGCTGAGGAGACTGGAGCAGAGTTTCCGCCATGCTATATATATAACTGCGAAGCTGTAACCTCAACCCATCAACTACCAATGTGTAATGTTGAAAGTCTTACCACACAAATTGTAGGATATATGGGAAAAGAAAGAAGCTCACTAATAGTAGAATAATGTTTGACACACCTTAAAACTGTAAAGTGTACCCCAACTGGTGAAAAATGCGTGGCAGATACATCCAAAGCCCTAACTTCAGACACTGTCCTAAAATAAACAGTGTTACCAGTTTAGCTGACAGACACTTAGGATATCTAGGCTGAGCAGGATACTCAATGGCCTTCAAACATTTACTCCCCAGAAGATGCTCACCTATTGCCTTACCCTCAACTTTCTGATGCCCTGCTAAAATTACAGACCTGTAGACATTAACCACTGTGTAAGATTTCTGACTCGCTACAAAAGACGCCAAGAAGTTCAGAACACTTGCAACATCCGAACAAACGAGATCAATGTCCCTTCTCACACACTAGCAACAACAGACATCCCAAGCCGACTTGTATGCTCTAGCTTTGCCTTTTGCCCCAAACATTTTGACATATTTGAAAGCTGACTCTGAAAGGTCTGGTGTCAGAACACCCTTCAGTGGGCCACGGGCATGCAGGGGTTATTGGGCCCAATTGTACTGGTTGAAGCCTTTTACTCCTGATGTCCCAGGCCCCATCTAATATGGATCACACTCAACTGGGCCAAGTACCCCTTCTGCACTTGACTCTCAGTGATAGCTGTGGTCAAGCAGTGAAGGCTCCCTCAGGGGGGGATGTAAGTACAGATCAGTGAATGCGACTCATAACTCAAAATGTAAACAGTGCAAACAATAAATCAATGTCCAGCCAAATAATTGATTTTATAACAAGAGTTGTATTTGATTTCTGACTCTTTACAGGCAAAGAAATTGAACATTGCACTGAAACAACACAATCCATCTTGAGGCTGGGGCTCTAGTAGTTGTCAGGCAAATCCCTGTCCCATCCACCTTCGTGTAACAAGTTCATGGTTATTCCACATTCACTGGTAGCCGCATCATGGAATGCATACTATTAGGTCGAACTCAACAGTTCTCCTTTTTGACCCTCTAGGAACTTAGTAAAAAGTGTCTATGGTTTTGCAGCACCATTAGCAGGGAGTTCCCCCATGACCCAACTAGTCCACTTCACGTCTTACCCGCTTTTGCAGACAGAAGTGTTAAGTGATGCAGCGGGCGCCTTTAAACCCGCACCTATGTGTACTGCCCAGTTTGGAGAGGTGAGACTGCTCCCGGCCCACCCCAAAGCACCCAGCAGCACAGACTCTCTTGCCTGAATTGCGCTGCAGGAGGTCTCCCAGGATTTGGAGCACCTCCCTGCTTGCCAAGACGTGGCAAGTTGACTTTGTTCAATGGGGGGAAAGGAATCCTTTCTTCAGCCTCCGACTAGAGACAGCAAGGTTCACCACCGTCCACAGCATCTCCTGCAGTGCTCAGTGGTGAGTCGGGAGCAGTGCCTTTGCAGTGCAGGTCCAACCTGCAGATCATAGCTTCAGTCTCTCCATTGGTTGGTGGCTCGAATCCTTTGGCAACGTTGGTACGGCAGCATCTTCTGGTATACAGGGTTGCCATGGTATAGGGTTATCTGGGTGAAGACTCTCCTAGGACATGTGTCTTGGCCCTGACAGCCATATGTCTTGGCCCTGCTGAAAGTGATAACTTTAACGGTGGCCCCCTATGGCATACAGATTCACCTTAGTGTGGTGGTACGGGTGTAACAAGACCCGCCGGTGCTCACACAGCTCTGTCCACGGCAGACATCTCCTGGCATATGGGGGGCCACTAAAAACATTCTTGCACATGGGTATCAATTGTTTCTCAGATGGATTCTCACACCTCACATAGAGAGTCTTCACGGTAAGGCTCATCCCTGGACCTCACTCCATCCATCGCTCTTCTCTTCTTGACAGGGCACACTGGTCTTGGCAAGCAGGCAGGTGTTTATGTTCCAAACTCCAGGGCAGGTAGTCTTGGTTCCCCTGAGTGATGTCTTCTTACCCAGCAGGGAGACTAGCAGGCCTTGTCCCCAAGTCCTGGTCGCAGGCAGAAGTCTTGCAGGGCTTCCCCTTCTCATACAGCCCATCTAACTGCTTAGCAGATGACACATTTTTGGTCATTCAGTCTCTCCTTCTTATATTGCTTTTTCAGACACCAAATGTGATTTAGGATCTAGGTCTTTGAAGTAATATTTTGAGATTCTGCTTCTTTTGAAGTGGGTACTTCTCCTTTTCATCTTCCTTCCTGAAAGAGGTCTGCCACAGCAGGCACGACTCCAAAGCTGATTGTCCCCAACACAGTTCACAGGAGTGACCAGAGTTTACACCTGGATGTCAGTCACAGTGATATGTGCATTGAAAGGTTAATTCCAGACCACCAGCCCTGCTCTTTAGGAATCTGTGTCCCATTTCCCTTCCTGAGATGCTACTGTCTTGTGATCTATCTTTGAATCAAAGAGCAGTCTTCTGAAATGCAAAGGGAGTTGCTTCCTTTTCCCTCCAGTATGTCCAGCTCACAGGAATGCAACAATGAACACATCTGTCTGGGGGATTCCTCCTTTCCTCCTGGTCTTAACTAGGCAGGCCTTGGCTTCCAAAAATGCAATCCAGGTTCCTTCATACAATGGCCCATTTCAGGCACACTCAGTCAGTGTACATTCACAGCACACATTTAGTCCAGCACTGTTCCTCTATGCATTGTACCTTTACATGTACCCATGCATCCAGCACACACGGTTCAGCACTGAAGCTTTTCTATCTTTAACCAGGGTGTGATCTTTACAAACACACACACTAGCAGGACAGACACTCACTATGAGCTCTTCACACCTCATATTGTACTCCACGCAAGCACACATACACTCAGCACATGCTTTATCACACATGCACTGCACAGCAGTACATCTGTCATGTAATGTATTCCTCTCAGCATACATACACCCAGTACATGTACTAACCACACGTGTACTGCATAGTACTGCTTCATCCTTGTATTGTAGCACACAAATAACTAACAATGAGTCACTAATGCTGCACAGAACTCCATAACCCGATGTAGGCCAAGGTTGAGTTAAACACACAGGAGTGTAACTTTTAAAAAGGTGAGTGAGCACGTAGGCCTTACTCCAGTGACTCATGGTAAAAAAGGTCCTGATACCAGTCTGTCACTGTGTTGGACTGTCTCAGAAGATATGACACCATCAAGAACCTTTCCTGCCAGTGATAGTAGGAACTTTCACAGTGACCTGGCCAACTCTGCCAAAATTCTCAACCTTGTCCCTCCTATCGTGTTTATGTACCTGACTGCCATCAGATTATCCATTTGCAGTAGCACTGAACATCTTACACTATCCTTTACTTGACTTTGAATAGTAAAGGACCCTGCAAGAAGCTCTAAACAATTTATGTGCATTATTGTCTGCCTCCTGGACCATCTTTCTCCAGTCAGTACATGCCACATCTTACGCCTCATCCCCATAGATTTTCATCTGACTCTAATAGAAGATCTGGGGACATTGGAAAATTCTTTTCTAGGGTCTAACTACCAACCTATCTTCTACCTTGCTTTTTGATATAAAGGAACCATCTCTGCATACTGCAGGCCCCTTGTTTATCTTTTTAATCTCTGAAGCACCTTGTAATAAAGAGGACCTGTGAAAATTTCCTGATTTGAGAATGAGAGAAGACCAACTACCCTTGCCAATTGTGGCAGAGAAATCCGTTGCTGAATTAGTGTCATCCACAAATCCCTATTAACTTACTTCAAGAACCTGCTATTCTGAATCCACCAGGAACACCAAAAATGTCATCTGCTTTGACGGAACAAGATCTGGCTTCTCCTTGCTGACTGCCAATCCCCAGAAACTGAATCAGATCTCCAGCTACCTGCTTTAAAAAAGATATTTGTCCTGAACCAGGAAAAGCATATAATTTAGATAAATGATCATCCTCTGTCCTTGTGCCATAAGAGTTACTTCCATTGACTCCAGAAGCTTAGTGAAACAGCATTGTACAGAGGACAGTCTGAAAGGAAGGAAAGCAAACCAGAAGACTTACCCCTGCCACAGGAGCTTCAGGTACTTCATGTAGTGCTGGAATATCGGTATTGTCAAGTAAATGTCTTTTAAATCCAGATCCCTGGAAGTAAATTAACCCCAAGACTGACCACTGCCTCCATTTTGATATCCTAGTAAAGAACATTCTGATTCAGATCTCTTAGATATATTATCGGTCTATAATTATTTTTTTAAAACACATTTTATTTGTCAAATTGTCACATATGACGCAGAACTCTGTGCTCCAGAGAAAGCTGCCGCATGTAAGATACAAAAATTGGATTTGCCCATTTTTCATGAAAAAGCAGGAGAATATGAAAGGCAATACAAATAAAATCAAACCCTCAAAACTGTCCTCTTATTCTAGAGCAACTTATTACTGACTTAACTGCCATTGATCAAAATAAGAACCCATCATCCACGAAACAATTTCATGCCTAGGAATTGTAGACAGATCACAGGTAGATACAAAGAGCAGGAGAAACTAGCATTAGGGGATATGGAAGTCACACTGTGTCTCGGCTCCGGTCCCCCGGGGTGTTTCAAGCTCCAGGCCTCGGTAGTCCGCCCAGCGCCTCCAGATCTTGTAGTGCTTCTGGGGACACCCCCTGGCCTCAAATATTGGTATCTCCAAGTCCATACAGTAGTCCATACCATTTTACCAGGCCGAGACCGAGGGGGCAGCTGCCGCCTTCCAGGCCCAGCTATGTCCCTCTTCGCTAGAGTGAAAACCAGGAGCATGAGATGGCGCTTCTAAAGATTGACCCAATCCCTTCCATCACATGTAGGAGGACTAGGTTAGGCGAATTGGGGAGCTGCCACCCCAGCACTTCAGAGAGACAGGCCAGCACCCCCCTCCAGAATCTTGCTAATACATTGCAATGCCATACCGTGTGCAGGAGGATCCCATCCTCATGCTCGTATCAGAGATACACCGGGGAAGCCACTAAGCCCGTGAGGTGCCGGGTTTTTGGAGACCCGGTGGTGCCAGGGGACCACACCCGAAGACCTCTAGGTTCTCCCTGTTCTGGACTTACAGAAACACGGAGTCTTCTAGATGAAGTCAAAGATCGAGTTTATTGGCTGCAACCAAGTAACATGCGTCCTAGAAGTACGACAACACGGGCCGTAAGTTCTCAGGAGACTGTTCGTTTTTACAGAACCAGACTTCTCCTTATATACATAAATAACAGCTGCAGGCAAGAATTCTTAAGTTTACGATATGGCAATACAAATATTTCCACAATAATACAAAGAGCGAAGTCATGCTGGTCAGCACATATTTTAGATGTCCAGTTTGTGATGGATTACCCCGCCAGATCCAGAACACCCATCAGATATCGATGAAATGCCAATAGGGTCGAGCCCCCTCCCATCATAAAACGGGTCATAAACAAGAATCATGGACAGGTGTGTGTGTGTATGGAAAACAGGGTTTGTATGCAGTGAAGGGTTTATGACATGTTGTGCTTTGATGATATCGGGCTCGGCCACTGGGCGAGGAGCTGCCCAAACAGGCTTGGCTGGAGGCAGTGGAGTCAGCTCGGCCAGGTCATGGGGGAGTCAGCTACAAAGGACGTGTCCTTTTAGATCAAGCTCGGCTTTAATCAATTGACTTATATGAGGGCAAGCCATAAGATGGATGCCGTTTACAAAATGGAATCTGCGGGTTCGAGACGCAAATCAAGATTTGAGGGTGTTAGCATCGCTTAATCATGACGCAAATGCATGGGGATGATGTCCTAATCATTACCGGTTCGTAGATACCAAATTCGTCATGATACGACGGTATTTTATAACACGAGTGTTGGACCCCGAGGCTGGTGAAACGGAGGGGTCCAGAATTGCAGTACCATAGACCCTCCTTTTGCCCTTATATAAGGCAATAACTCACGCTAGTCAGAGTCCAAATCGGTATTGATGAATTCACGGAGATGCTGCTGTAGCATCATTCTGTTGCTCAGTTCGTCCCTTGACACAGGCTTCCTTATACATGAAGTGGCGCAGAGGCCACATATTGCAGGAGCGCACTGTACAAACAGGCAGAACATAAACAGAACGGCTAAGATCATCCCAATGAAGATCAGAGTTTTCCATCCCCAGGCAGAGATCAGTTCCCAGAACCACCCTAGCAGAGACCAATCCCCTTTCTCTGTGTGAAGGGAATCGGAGATTTTGTGTAATTTGGAGATGGCCTGGTACACTGTCGGAGCATTATTGGGGATGAAAATGCAGAAACTAGATTGGATCACTCTACATACACCACCACGGTCTGCAAGTATGACATCTAGGGCAACCCGGTTTTGAAGGGTCATAAGTCGATCCGACTGAAGCTCAGCTGTCAGGTTGCTAAGGGCACCGGCCGTTTCAGTCACGGCGGACTCAACTATCCTCGTTAATTGTCGAATGTTCCTGCTGTTCACCATAGGCCCCCAAAATGGCAGAAAACCCTTTGCGAAGTCTCCAAATTCTTGACCCGCAGTGTCGTCTTGACTCACGACACCCCTAACTGTCCTTGTCCGATGGTAATCTGCCCCGGCCGTGTAGGTGGGTGGCAGCAGAAACGAGATGAAGCATGTGCCCGAGAAGTCGGCAGGCAACCAAGTGTATGCCTTGTCGTGGCATATGAAGTATGTACCCTTAGCCGCCAAGAATGGAGGGGAAGTTCGGGAGGCAAACACGTATGTTTCCGTGCATGTGCTCTTCCCCAATTGTGCTTCGGGATCCCTGCCAATGCCTTGCAGACATAAGTGACCACGGTGGGGTACTACCCAGACTGAGGATGATTTCTTTGATTTCTGGCTCTCACTTAATGAAATCCCATACTTGGTGATGTTCCACCTACTGTATGGGGTAAACTCATCTTTGGGAGTGGCTCTGATCGTGTCAATATCTCTACTCATGTTCTTGATTCCTGCTATTAATGCCTTGTTGTTTGAGTTCTCTCCCCGAACGTATGGTTCAAGGGGAAACAGGAACATGGTCTGGAAAGCCCACAAAGAACCGTAATAACTGAAGGGCAGGACGAAGTAAGGGATACCCTTACCGGTTGTGTGCGGCATGAGTCCACATATCCAACAGTTCGTGTTGTTCATAACAGATTGGTGCTGGTGTAGGAGTAAGACAAATTAATTATTTACAAATTCGAGTCTTCTGGCAGACTCGTGTTCAGGTAGGGGATGGAAGGAGTGTGTCGGATCAGTGGGAGAAGGTGCGAGTTGTGTGTTGTGTATGAATGGAACTCGAAAAATGGACAGAGCAAAGCTAGTCAAAAACATTATTATACTACACAACATTAGGATGCTTAACACTAGAAAACGTCTCTTTGCCATTATAGTACATATTTTCTTTTCAAAAGTCATGTGTCTAGCAGGTCTCTCAACCCCTGGAAACTCCATCCTCTGGTTGCTGCCCACGGTGGGTGGTTGCTTCTGCCAAGATGTGCGCTCCGTCCAGTCCTGGGTGATTCCCTCAGACTGACCAGAACCGTTGACCTAGGCGTCCCCGGCTGCACTCCTCAGACTTCAACCGCGGCCTTAGCAGCAGAACCGGATGGCGGTTCGAAAATCAAAAATGAGCTAGTTCCCTGGGAGAGAGAGCTGTGGAATCAAAAATAGTTCATGGAAAAAGGGAAGATCGCACTAGTTCGAGTATGTCAGTTCTTTGGTCTTGACCTTAGATTATATCGTTCCTTTCCAGGCACGGTGTGATCTTCAAACAGTGTTTCAGGTTTTGTAGTGTCCAACTGCAGCGACGGTGGCACAGATCCTTGCAGAATACAATCACTCTCTTGGTCGGTATTAGTTCCTTTTAATCGTGCATCGCTGAAGGGGACAAAACGTGGTACAGATTCGGTCTCTGAGTCAGCGACTCCTTGCTGGACCCATCGGTCGTATGGAAGGGGCAACGGGACCCTTTTGCAATGGGCGCCGTGCACCCAATGTTTCTTTCCGTGGACACGTACTGCAGAGCGGGTCGATAGTAAAACCTGGAAAGGTCCGGTCCAGCGAGGCTCCTCGTTCTTGGTACGTCTGAAATTCCGAATCAGGATCCAGAAGCCGGGTTCGATAGTGTGGCCTGGATCGTCAGACGCAGGTGGAGAGGAGCTGTGGACCTGGTGATGTAAAGCATGCAGTTTAGTTGTCAATTCGTGCAAATAGTCAAACAGTACAGGGTGCTCGATTTCACTTATCCTCTTAGGCCTTGGCACACCCCAGATGTTAGCTGGGCGGCCAAACACTATCTCGTAAGGGCTAAGTCCTAATCTAGAATGGACAATCATCCTGGTAGACAGGAGTGCTAAAGGCAGGGCGTCGGGCCACTTGAGGCCTGTGCTGGCTTGGATCTTGGCCAGTTTCAATTTTAACGTGCCATTATAGCACTCTACTAATCCTGCCGATTGGGGGTGGTTTGCAGCGTGGAACTTCTGGCGGATGCCTAGACACTCACACACTCTCTTCATCACTCGTCCCACAAATTCACTTCCGTTATCACTCCAGACAATCCTAGGCATGCCGAATCTAGGGAAAAATTCCTTGACAAGGGCTTTGGCAGTTGACAATGCAGTGTTGTCCTTAAGGGGGTATGCTTCTATCCACCTGGAGAAGGCGCAAACAACAACAAGGACGTATTTCAGGTTATTGCACCTCTCCATGTGAATGAAGTCGAGTTGCAAGACCTCGAACGGATACGTTGGAGGTGCAAAATGACCAGCTGGGGTTGGGGTTCCCCTACCGGGATTGTGCTTCAAACACACCATACAGTTTCTGACCAGATTCTCTGCACATCTTGGGATACCACTATTCTGCCATACTGGGGCCAACAGCTTACATATTCCTTTCACACTGATGTGTGCCATTCCATGGGCCATCGTCACCACTGCGAGCACATAGGCGTTAGGTAACAACCATCGCTGATGTTCTGACAGTTCGACCCAACAACCATTCGCGTCTAACCTACCCTTGCTTTCTCTCCATTCATTCACCTCTTTCTCAGTCGCGTCAGATTGTATAGATTTCACGCTTTCGATGGTGTCCTCACACATACCCACATCAGGGGTCCATCTAGCAGGACCTACAACATACATCCGACTCATTGTGTTCCTTGCAGTCTCTTTCGCGACCTCATCGGCAAATGCATTCCCTCGACCAACATCATCTCGGATCTTCCTATGCGCGCTACACTTCACAATCGCAACCTGTAGGGGCAAGGTCAGTGACTCGAGAAGGTCGTGTACTAGCTGGCCATGTTGTATTTTTGCACCATGTGACGTCAGGAACCCACGTTCACGCCACAATCTTCCAAAACTCTGGGCGACGCCAAAGGCGTACTGACTATCAGTGTACACATTCACTCGTTTTCCTTTCGCCAACACGCACGCTCTTGTGAGTGCGATTAGTTCTGCCGCTTGTGCAGAATTCTGGGGGATGCGAGCTGTCTCTACAATCGTATGTAATGTTGTCACGGCATATGCTGCAGTCGTGTCACCATTCGGCAACTTGAAACATGAACCATCAACCCATAAATTATCATTACATTCAGGGAAAGGAGTATCCTGCAAGTCTACTCTCCCTTTTGTCTCTTCCTCTGTCCTAAAGCAGCAGTCATGTTTGTCGATTTTATCTGTCTCTGCTGGTGGAATGGGTAGTAACGTAGCAGGGTTGAGTGTATCACACCTCTTTATTTGAATGTGGCTTGCCAACAGGGTCAATTCATAGCTGGACAGTCGAGCACTAGTTAGGTGCTGTGTTTTTGTCCTGTTCAGTAGGATATCTACTGCATGTGGGACCATAACGGTCAGAGTATTATTCATGACTAACCCAGCCGACTGTCGAATACAGACAGCCGCTGCGGCAGTGGCCCTCAAACAACTCGGTAATGCCTTAGCTACGGGATCTAGAGTCGCGGAGAAGTATGCACATGGGCGTTGTTTGTCCCCAAAGTGCTGTGTCAGGACTGATAATGCGCAACCTTCCTTCTCATGGACGTATAATGTAAACGGCTTGCTGTAGTCGGGATTGCCTAACACAGGAGCCGAACACAATGCTTCACGCAACTCATGGAAACTCGCCTGACAATCTTCAGACCAAGGCAAAGGATTGGGTGTGTCTTTACGCACTAATGCCAGCAAGGGTTTAGCCAGCAGTGAGAAATTCGGTATCCATTGTCTACAGTATGATGTAATGCCCAAGAAGGCACGCACTTCTCTTTGTGTCCTTGGGACACTCAGTTCTACAATCGCCTGTATTCTTTCTGGGGTCAGTCTCCTTACCTCCTTCGATAAGATGTGACCTAAGTAGGTTACTTCTTGTCGGCAAAATTGTAGTTTGGAAAGCGAGACTTTGTGCTTCATGTCACATAAATGACGCAACAATGAGAACGTGGCTTGTTTGCAAATCTCTTCAGTATCTGCAGCGATCAGTAAGTCGTCTACATACTGTAGCAGAGTCGCGCCCCCAGGTAGAACAATCGTATCGAGTTGCGTTTTCAGAGCCTGGCTGAATATTGATGGACTCTCGCAGTAGCCCTGAGGAGCGCGTCTGAAGCGGAAACTTCGTCCTCCTAGATTGAAGCCGAAGATATCTCTGCTCTCCTCGGCAATCGGGATGCTGAAGAAAGCATTCTTCAGGTCAATCACCGAAAACCAATTGGCTGAGGCTGGAACCATTGTCAATAAGGCAGTAATGTCGGGGACGACTGGAAACTGCGGTACAACGATCTTATTCACTTCCCTTAGGTCGATCACGAATCGGTACACAGGGGGCTGTGAAGGATCGGTACGCTTTAAGACAGGCAAAACAGGACTGTTGCAAATGTTGCCTGTGGTTTCTTCAATGACGTCTTTCTCAATCAGATCGTATATTATTTCTAGCAAAGCCTTTTCACATTCTTTTGACATTTTATATTGGGGAATACGTGGCAACCTGACGTCAGTTTTCAATGTTATGACATACGGTGCTATCTCCAAATGACCCACATCATTAGAACCATTCGCCCAAATTACATCTGGAAGAGATGATAACTCAGTTGGAATTCTTTCTTTTGACACATACATCGGGGAAATCACTCTTTTACCAAGCGTAAGCTGTACTCCTGAAGGAGAACAGTACAAGGTTGCATATAGTCTCTTCAGTAAATCCAAACCTAACAAATTTTCGCCACAACCTGTGGCAAGAATGAGGGGTGCTTCTAATTCGCATGGGCCAACAGGAAGAGGCATGGGACTGGAGATCGGGTTTCTAACAGGGGCGCCAGAAAAACCTACTGAAACATTCATTTCGCCAGACAAAGGTGCGCCAGGAAGTTTTGAGTGCATAATCGAACTTTTTGTAGCACCAGTATCCAGCAGAAATGGCTCCGACACTCCGGATGTAATTACCTCTACATAAGGTCCATTCTGATCTACTGGAACTGAAACAACTCCCTCTCTTTGTCCATGGCTGTCCTAGCAATTATTACCCTCATTCTCAGTCTCTGCGTAATAGTCATCTGCATAGTACTGAGCTGACCTAGAAGATGTATTATTCTGTTGGTCAAAGCTATTCATAGAATTCTGAGGCGGAAAAGAAGTGGTGTTCTGGGAGAAATTTCCACGGCCCCTACCTCTAGGAACCTGTTGAACACCTCTACCTCTTGCGCCGGAAACACCGCTTAAACGTCGTGCAAGAGCTTGGCAATTACTTTTGTAATGACCCTCTTCTTTGCAATATGCACATTGATTCGGGCCATATGGAGAACGCTGGTGGAAAAACTCGTTTCCTTGCGCGTTTCTCGAATACTGCTGTGGTTGCTGATAATTTGGCTGACTAGGGGTGCGAGGCGGGTACGCTTGCTGGAGAAGAACTTTAGTCTTTAGTTCCTTAGTCTTCTTCTCTGTCTTATCTAGCTCGTCTTTGCGCCTATTTTCATAGTACTGGGCTGTGGCTAAAATCTGTGCTGACGTGGAAACAGCCCAAGCACTCTCTGAATCTTTCAATTTATTGCATAATTCAGGAAGCAAATTATGTACAAATTTGTCTACAAACAATCTTTGGCCACCCTCGGTAGCCATGTCCTGACCACTGTGATCGGTGAAAGTCTCCTCAAACCTCGTGAAAAAGTCAGACACATTCTCATCTTTCTTTTGCTTGCACGCAGATAGCTTGTCCCAATTTACGCGTAATTCAGGCATCAACGTTTTCATGTACGCAATAATCCTACCTGGAAGATCTGCTATTAAAGGCTCGGGTTTAGAGCCACCAACTTGTCTGGCATCAGTAGCAGTGATATCAGCCCATGAGTCACCTAGTTCCTGGTCGTGATCGGCATGACGAATTTTACTCCATAAAGGATGCGGAACCACGTTCCCAAACAGCATGTCTATATCTGCTAAATTCATTATACATGAGCTGGCAGTCTGTGATAATTCCTTGTAATACCCTGCTGGGTTTTTACGTGGATCAGGTAGTGTCTGTTTGAGTGTTAAAACTTCGGATCTTTTCCAGGGGACATGTACCCATACACGCTGGAAATGCGGTGGAACAGGCGGTTGCGCGTTCGCATCGCCTTCCCTCCATACCGGAGGAACCTCTCTCATGGGGTACTGTCGCGCCCTTTTTCTATCAGACACATCATCCTCATCAAACGATCTAGAGCTATTTCCCGTGCTCCTATAAGATAACAACAAATCCATTGCTTTCTCAACATCTGTGCCTATAATCATGCCTTCGTAAAATTTGAATCGCATGCGGGCTAGTTCCTGCATTCTGCGTTTTGGGTCATTGTCTCGTACATCTTCCCAGAGGTACACACACATCTCCTCAAATACTTATCTTTGAGTGGATGGGTCCCACTGACGGAAAACTTCCATTGCAGACTGAAGATCATATCTTACAGTATCAGTAACCCATTTGCGTGCTAACTCATTCAGTACTTCTCTTTTTCTCTTTCCTCGTAGTCGGGTAGTTGACTGCGCAACTGTCTACGTTCTGGTTTAGGGGTCGTTTTAGGCGACCCAAAGAAGGGCGAGAATAGACCAGTCACAGTTCTTGCCACTCTCTGCCTGACAGAAGGAGAAGCTTGCGGCGAAACAGATGCGCCAGAGAAGACAGGCTGATGTAAAGAGGAAGTCGAAGCGACAGCAGAGGAAGTTGAGGCAGTAGCAGACGTAGTATCGTAGTGAATAGCTGGAGCAGCAGGCAAGGTTGTAGAAGTAGAAGGAGTATGTAGCAAAGGCTGGTGTTTGTGCAAGAGCTGCATTTCGTGCACCTGGGCGCGGTATAACAAAGCGCTTCGGGGGTGCAGTAGCATCTAGTGCATATGGGGGTGGTGAATTCAATAAGTGCGACATTAAAGGATCGTTCTCTGATTTCCCTTTTGAACTTTGTCCTTCATGTGGCAACATCGGGTAGCATTTATCTACTGCTAACTTCTTGCTTCTGAGCATTTGTTCACTTTCTTGCTCTTACTCATTATCTCTGTATGCGATGGCAGCTTGTACCATCGACATACCTCTTTTATTCTTCTTCGCTAATCTTATTTCTTTCTGTTTGGCTTCTTTGCGCCATAAGCGAAAAGAGTCAAACATCGCCGGCCGGCCTTTCTTCTTGAACAATTTGACCTCGAGGTTGTCTAATATTTCTGAGTCAAAACTACCATATTGGGGCCATTTTAAAACACCATCCTTGCGGGTGTATTATATCCATACCTCGTTATACATAATAGGACCTACTCCATGCTTTATATATAACTCATATGTTGGAGTTCCAATCAGAGGAACCGGACACGAATCCTCTAATCGGGAGTCCTTACTACAACCAAGACAAAACAAGTTTCCAAGTCTGCTGAGACCAGGCATCTTTGCTCACTAGTCTAGCTTCAAACTTCAAGGGATTATCTAATTATGATATTATCGTGAATACACGAACCCCTCGGTTTTGGTGCTTGCAAGTACCAATAATACAAACCGTATCTCTGGGATACCAAAACTAAGAACCAAACTAAGAACTGGGAGACGCTCCACTTATACTTAACTGAATATTGAAGATCGGTGACGTCACTAGAAGACTCGTCTATCGTTTCGCTCTACCAAGGATCACTGGGTCCAAAACAGGGCGATAGTCAGGGCAGCAGTCCTTCGTAGCCGTCGGGACGTGGGGAACCTCGCAGCAAAGACCTTCGGAACCACGTCGACATGCAGGGGTCGCTGAAGTGGCTGGCCGTCCTCCGGAATTTTCACACGAAGCTCCTCACGAACATCTGGCTTGGACCATCACCGCTTGATATCGCCTCGAGTTGGGCGCCAACTGAGGTGCCGGGTTTTTGGAGACCCGGTGGTGCCAGGGGACCACACCCGAAGACCTCTAGGTTCTCCCTGTTCTGGACTTACAGAAACACGGAGTCTTCTAGATGAAGTCAAAGATCGAGTTTATTGGCTGCAACCAAGTAGCATGCGTCCTAGAAGTACGACAACACGGGCCGTAAGTTCTCAGGAGACTGTTCATTTTTACAGAACCAGACTTCTCCTTATATACATAAATAACAGCTGCAGGCAAGAATTCTTAAGTTTACGATATGGCAATACAAATATTTCCACAATAATACAAAGAGCGAAGTCATGCTGGTCAGCACATATTTTAGATGTCCAGTTTGTGATGGATTACCCCGCCAGATCCAGAACTCCCATCAGATATCGATGAAATGCCAATAAGGTCGAGCCCCCTCCCATCATAAAACGGGTCATAAACAAGAATCATGGACAGGTGTGTGTGTGTATGGAAAACAGGGTTTGTATGCAGTGAAGGGTTTATGACATTGTAGGAGAGTAGGGTCTGCAATCCTATGATCACCCAGATTTTTTGCTTTTGTTTCACTGGTTTACGACTTTCTCTGGCTGTGGGCCTGCCAATCAGACCCACAGCCTGGCTGTTCTCTCTCTAAATTGCAACATGTACCCTAGGTGCATTTACCAATTGGTACTGGGCCACTTTATCAGACCCTGTAACTCAGGGCATAGGTGTACCCAGGGCCTACCAGGGGCTGAAGCATGTATTATGCCACCCCTGGCTGGCCTCCTAAATTCGACACAACTGGCTGCATGACAGCTGGGGCAAAGTCGTGTAATCACCCTTTGCTGTAGATATAGTATACCTATATCTAACCCTAAAAATGGACACACAGATTCCTATCAGTCACTCCTATGGCAGGCCTTGACAATCCTGAAGGCAGAGTGCTTGGAATCGTGTGAGATGGTGCTCTGGCATGAGCTGAGCCCGTCTGCAGCTTGCGGAACCAAGTCCTAATAGCTGTTCCATGATAACGCATACCATATACTCTTAAGTGCATTATAATCCTCGCGGTTAAATGCTATCTTTGGTATTGCTTTATCAAAACATGTCGAGTAAGGTGTCATACGAATTGGAATACTAACCCCTCGCCAATTCTGGCGACGGGGTTAGCATTCCACCCTTCTAGAGGGACACGACATGTATGTAACTGTGAACCCCGGTTAAAGTTAAACGAAGCCTCAGCTCCACAAAATGGATGCTGCCACCACAGACACGAGTCTGACCTCCTGCTGCTGGGAGTCCTTCCAGCGAGGAGAGCTTGGACAAAGGGTTTCCTGTCCGGGGCGGTGCTAGCACCATCCCAGACAGGGTTTTGTGTATCCTGGGTAGGCAGGGCTTTACAGGAAGATGACTGCTGAGTGGCACCCCGGTGCTCACTACGCATAGGCCGGTCAGAACCAGTTCCAGGGGCACACCAGCCCCTGGCCTGGGGGAAGTCTGGCATGGGAGAGGGGTGTAACCACCCCCCTCCTAGTCCCACCCATAGGCAGGACCTAGTCACCGGGTCAGCCCCTTTTCTTAGTATAAAGATAGGAGCGGGCCCCCTGTTCAAATTAGATCATCTTTGGAATCAAGACATGACTTTCTGAGAAAGGACTTCAAGATTTCTTCTTCAAGATTCTCCCTTGTGACTAAGGAGTAGTCACCCTGCATCCGCAGGCACCATCTTAAGAACACTGCGGTCTGCTGCAAGTCCTTCCTCCGGAATCCGACTGCCCAGCTCGACGAGAACCGGCTTCCCTGGCACCTCTGACCTCTACTCACCTCTACAGCAAAGCTGAGAACCGTGGGTGCGACGAGACCTCGAGGGACCGGCCATCCTCAAGACTGCCCGACTTCTTTCCAGCACGACCGCCGAGGGATCCTCTGGTGAGTGCTTTGGGGTCCGAAAAGCCCCGACCCTGAGCAGCTCCAGCACCGAAGTCCAGCCTCCCAGCATCTCCACGATCTGCGTGGGGCCCTTCTGCTTTTTGCTGCTCACCGCGTTGTTTGGCTACTAGCCCGCTGGCTTGTGGCCTTCCTAACGACGCCCGACGACATCACTCCTGCTGGTCTGGTTGCTCCAGACTGGCCCTTGCTCCCTTCCAAGAGAGGAGCACCCCGGACCCTCCTGGTCCACTCAAGATGCCATTTTAGGTCCACCGCGTGGGCTTGAATTAGCCAAGGCTTTGTTGCCCAATCCTGGGTCCAGCGACGCCGACAGCTTCATCCATCGTGGGACAGCTCGCTCCTCCATCCTGGTCGCCGACAACGCCTCCTGGTCCGTGAGATCTGCAGAGCACAGCGTCGCCCACTCACCTAGTTGAGGTGACTACCATCCGGTGCCCACCTGGTGCCACCTGACTACTGGCTAGTAGTCACGAACTTGGTCCCCTCTACTTTCAGGTGTCGTCCATTTTCAAGATCCAGGCTTGGATCACTTCGAACTCTCTTCACTGGTCGCCTGCCAGCATCTTTCTTCCAGGCTCCTGGTCCGTCTACGGGGATTCCCAACGTCTTTTGGGACATATCCAGCTGCAGCCCCTGGGCTAGGTAACTTCGGCATTTCGGTGCCCCAGGATAGCCTCACTATCCAAGGGTCAGAATCCACTTTCGTTTTCCTCCTACCAGATCGGGTTCGCCCGAGAACACTAACTTTGTCTTTACTAGCTACCATAGACTTTGTCCCGCATCACGCGTGAGAGTGCACACTCTGCACCCGAGCCCCCTGGGTCTCCTAGAAGTAATCTAACGATTCTATAGTCAAGTCCTAGCGATTCCAAAGCCTATTAGTACTGTACTTACCTGCTAGTAATTTCGCATTCCACTTTCAGAGTATATGGTTTTCCGTGCCCCTCGGGCATTTGTATATACTGTGCTAACTTAAGTATTTTCGTAAGAGTTTTGTTTTGTGCTTAGTACCCTGTCCTCATAAAGAGTACGGGGCTGTTGTGATTTTAATAAATACACTGTTTATTTTCATAACACTTGTGTGGTGTCCTTTCACTTGGTGTTCAAGGGGTATATGTGTGGTATAACAGCTGGCTTAACACGCCCTCTCGAGTCTTTAGCCTTAGACTGCTCATATCCACGCTACTAGGATAGCTGGTCTATAAGGTTGACTTACAACCAATCATCAATAAGGGTTGTCTGGACTGATACATAGTGTTCACTAGAATAGTGAGCACTGCATATCAGGCCAACTTCTCACAGACATGTTGTGCTTTGATGATATCGGGCTCGGCCACTGGGCGAGGAGCTGCCCAAACAGGCTTGGCTGGAGGCAGTGGAGTCAGCTCGGCCAGGTCATGGGGGAGTCAGCTACAAAGGACGTGTCCTTTTAGATCAAGCTCGGCTTTAATCAATTGACTTATATGAGGGCAAGCCATAAGATGGATGCCGTTTACAAAATGGAGTCTGCGGGTTCGAGACGCAAATCAAGATTTGAGGGTGTTAGCATCGCTTAATCATGACGCAAATGCATGGGGATGATGTCCTAATCATTACCGGTTCGTAGATACCAAATTCGTCATGATACGACGGTATTTTATAACACGAGTGTTGGACCCCGAGGCTGGTGAAACGGAGGGGTCCAGAATTGCAGTACCACACCCGTCTCCAGAGCCTGACCCTAGGATAATAAACTCGATGGAGGTATTTCAATTAAATAATCCTCAGGCTCATCACAATAGCCACCAGTTGCGGAGAAGCCAGAGCCCCTGTCCAGTCCTCCTATTCCATCTGACCCACATCAACCTCCCAGGCCTCTCTTAAATGCTGCAGCGAAGGGGAACAGTGTGTAACGAGGGACTGGTAGATTTTGGAAATCTTATGGTCAAGGAGGTCCCCCATAAATACCTTGGCTTCCACCGAGCTGAACTCCGGCAACGAGTCCAGACCCTCCAGACTGGGGGAGATAGCATGCCTGAATTGTTAGTATTTAAAAAATTGGGTCTTCGGCATCTAAAAGTCCTTCTGGATATCTTGAAAGGATTTTAAACCTGGACCCCGCATGACGTCACCCAAGGTAGAGATCCCAATACTGTCCCAG
Source organism: Lissotriton vulgaris (assembly GCF_964263255.1). Taxonomy (NCBI): domain Eukaryota; kingdom Metazoa; phylum Chordata; class Amphibia; order Caudata; family Salamandridae; genus Lissotriton; species Lissotriton vulgaris. The sequence continues at coordinate 1,558,411,922 of NC_141689.1, read as the reverse complement.
CCGCTGAACCCAGATAGAGTCGCCAGATGCGGAAAGCGGCCATTATGCCCTAGTGGAGTCTCACGAGTTAGTCTGTTCCACCAGTCCATCCTCCATAGCGTCTGCCTCCACATCATCGGTCTGTATTTTTTGTTCCTTTTCTATACTAGATAAATATTACTGATAAAACCCTTTGGATGCAGCACACAAGGCTTTATTGCCCCTTTCCAAAATAACTCCTGAACCTCGCCTGCAACAAAATTCTGGCCCTCCTAAGAAAATTAGGCATTTGAGTTGTTGTCTGCACCAGGGTAGTTTACAACTGTATATGAAACCACCAAACTGTCTTACGCACCTATGGATCGCTTGAATTCATATCCCAACAAGGCACGCATTGAACCCATCTACCTCTCACTTTTACATGGGAGAGGAAAGCAAGCTTATGCTGAACCCCCCCTCCTGCTTGGTCCGCTGACATAGAAGAGTCTTTTCTTTCGTCTTTGTGGGAAGACTGTGGGCCTAGAGTACCTGACCCTTAGATAGGGTAGGGTCTGAAGAAAGCCCAGCCAGTGAAATAACCTTCATATCTGCCAGCCCTGGGAGAAACCAGCCAGAAAATTCTCCCAAGAGAATAATAGGCTTTGTCCAAATGTGAAGGTTTCAACATGCTGTCCAATTTCTTTCATGAGTTCATCCCCAAAGAATAAACCCTGGTTGTTACTGACCAAATCAGAACATGTAAGATCCCTCAATTGTGGGTCCATAAGTAACAACAATCTCTTATGCCTCTCATAGAATAATCCTATGTTACAGCTGCTTAGAAAGCATATTGCTCTATGAGCCCAACCAGACATCACATCAGAATCCAGAGCCTCAGCAGAAGTTTTTCTTGCTCCACCAAGCACAGCATCTTGAGAACAGAGCATAAAGAAGTACCTTCTCCTGGCATGAGGCCCACATCCTGTCTAGCTCTTTTGTGGGGTCCTTACAACTACTGCTAAAGAAGGTAACAATTTTAGGATCACCGGCTTGGATCACCCTGCTCTCATTTTTTGTTCTAACTGCCCTATCAAAAGAGGCCTTAATCTTGATCTAACATATTTAACGAAAACATTTGTGACAATCACTCTGATGAATATAGATGTTGAAAAAGTCCAGGGTCAAATAAAGGGGAGCCCCCTGCATCTATATTCACAATAGGTTTATCCACCGATTTAAATTTTTTGCAACATTAGTTGCCCCATCATCATCGTAATAAGAGTACTTAGAATATGTTATTAATATTTTGATCATTCATCGTACCAAATGGTCTCTTGCCTTGACCACCAGATGAACCCACAAATGGGTCTTGCCAATTAGAGCACAGGTCGCCCCCCTGCAGAGTTGAGCTGCTGCCATAATTATCACCCCCATATTTCTGAGGGGGATTTCATTATTAAATGCTTTAATTTCATAAATTTCTTTTCACCTTGACCATCTTCGTCCAATTGTCCACTTGCAGCGGATGATTACTGCAACCTGTGTGCTCTCAAAGAGTTTGACATAGCTTCTGCAATGGAGTGGACTATGTCTATTTCGCTACATCTTTAGAAAAGGAAGACAATACTTTAAATATTGAATTTCACATCGAGCTATCCAAAAAAGTCACTGAGGTTTCTTCTAAGAATCTTGCCCTTCTTTGCTTGTTGTATTACCACAACTCTGTTCTTTCTCCATGCTGGACATTTGTGATGTATACAACCCGTACTTGGGTTTTCAAGGATTTTCAAAAATTACAGAGCCCCATATAACATAGATGAATTTCAAATGTCCTTTCTTTCTCCCAGAAATAATGAGGGACTTTCCCCCAAATCATATACACATATACATTCATATACATATATAACTGTAAGTAAGAACCAATTCAAAGTCCATACAATCAAACATATAAATGTCAGCCCACAAAAGGGCACCCCCTATTATCAAACACAATCTCTATAACAGCTGAAATATAGAGCCAAACTGAGCCCACTGCTGCAACAAGCATTTGCAATGCAATAGGTCTCGCATTATTAAAGTTTGAGCCATTGGTGTTGCATTCTTTAGCAATGCCAATAGCTCAAACTTTAATAATGCGAGACCTGTTGCACTGCAAATGCTTGTTTTTATTTGCCTACTCTCCCAAAACCCACCCAAGACCCCTCCCCCACATGCATTCATGTTGGGTGCTGAGATGGAGACCAGTGTACATTGTTGTTGGGGGTACAGCGCTTTTGAGGAGGACATTCCATGCTCAGCGCTTTGCTTTAGGCTGGCATCAATTTATCTGCAGTAGCATCAAGAACCGCTGTACATCAAGGGCTACACCTAGGCGCATGGGGCTTCTGATGGACATAAAAAAGGTTTATGTTAGCCTACCCAGAGATCTGACAGAGAGAGGGACACCATAGAAGCAGCTGTCCTCGAGCACACAAGAAGGCAGCAATGCATTCATAACTAGCTCATGGTTGTGAATCACTTCATCTCACCCATCGCACAGCCGCGCAATGTAGGCTGCGCACTCATACATTTTTGTGATTGGAAAGTGCCCTTTCATTGGATTCCAAAGTTCCAATCAAAGACCTAGGTGTTAATAAGATAGATCAGTGGGTTGAACTACCTTCAGGCCACCAGCTTCCTCCCTAGCACGTCCCATTCAGTTCTTGTCCTTCTGATGTCAACATGGCAGCCACATTTCCCAGGTCAATGCATGACTTGTGACACCAGGCCCATTTTTTTTCTTAGTATTCTGGGATTTGTAGCCTTTTTTTACTAACCCAGTATAAAGCTGTAAACACATGTTCCGGAATTCTAAGACAAAACACTGGACTGGGCTAGGTAGTCACCCAGGGACCTGGGAAACTTGGCAGCTATGTAATGATATGTGTGCAGCCTCAGTGAGAAATATTCTTATGGGCAAACATTACATCCGAAAAAGCAGTGCATTGTGGTAGTTGTAGTCTTACTCATCAGTTGGTGCTAGCTTCACTTCACACAAAGCAGGTGCCCTTACAACACATTGCTGTTCTGTCAATAGGAGTTAATTTCTGTAAAAATACGGTTGCATTCCCCCATCCCCCAAGCCCCACTGGCGGCTCTTTGTCTCTCCAACAAAAGTGAATTGACTTTTCTGTAAAACAGAGAAATACTATATTAGCAGCACTAAAGGCAGCCTGGCAGCCATGTCTCTTGGGGTGGCCAGTGTTTTGTTTTTGTGAGTGAAAGGCTGCGAGTGAAAGGCACTGCGGGGAAGGGGCTGGGCACTTCTTAGAAAACCATTGGTACTGACCATTCAAACAGGATGTTAGAAGTCAATCAATCAATCAATCAATCAATCAAATAAATTTGTAGAGCGCGCTACTCACCCGCTAGGGTCTCAAGGCGCTGGGAGGGAGGGGAGTCGCTACTGCTCGAACAGCCAGGTCTTGAGTTGTCTCCTGAAGAAGAGATGGTCCTGGGTCAGCCGTAGGGGGGTGGGGAGGGAGTTCCATGTCTCGGCCGCCAGATAGGAGAAGGATCTTCCTGCGGCGTTGGCTTTGCGTATTCGTGGGACGGTGGAGAGAGCGAGGCTGGCGGATCGGAGCTGGGGGGTGGGTGTGTTGAATGTGAGGCGGCTGTTGAGGTATTTGGGGCCCTTGTCGTGGAGAGCCTTGTGTGCGTGGGTGAGGAGTCTGAACGTGATCCTCTTGCTGACGGGGAGCCAGTGCAGGTCTTTCAGATGGGCAGAGATGTGGCTGTGACGAGGGATGTCCAGGATGAGTCGTGCAGAAACGTTCTGTATGCGCTGGAGTCTTTTCTGGAGTTTGGCTGTGGTTCCAGCGTAGAGGGTGTTCCCGTAGTCCAGTCGGCTGGTGACGAGGGCGTGGGTGACCGTCTTCCTGGTTTCGGTGGGGATCCACCGGAAGATCTTTCGGAGCATGCGCAGGGTGTTGAAACAGGATGACGAGACGGTGTTGGCTTGCTTGGTCATCATGAGGGATGAGTCCAGGATGAAGCCCAGGTTGCGTGCATGGTCCGTGGGCTTGGGGGCGGTGCCCAGCGCAGAGGGCCACCAGGAGTCGTCCCAGGCAGAGGGGGATTGTCCCAGGATCAGGACTTCCGTCTTGTCTGAGTTCAGTTTCAGACGGCTGAGCTTCATCCATTCCGCGACGTCTTTCATTCCTTCCTGGAGGCTGGCTCTGGAGGTGGCGGGGTCATTCGTGAGGGAGAGGATCAGCTGGGTGTCGTCAGCATAGGGGATGATCTTTAGGTTGTGTTGGCGTGCGATGGCTGCGAGAAGGCTCATGTAGACGTTGAAGAGGGTGGGGCTGAGTGAGGATCCTTGAGGAACGCAGCAGATGACTTTGGTGGCTGCGGATCGGAAGGGGGGGACACGGACTCTCTGGGTTCTTCCGGCGAGGAACGAGACGATCCATTCCAAGGCCGTTCCTTGGATTCCGGTGTTGCTGAGAAGCCGTATCAGGGTGCGGTGGCATACGGTGTCGAAGGCTGCTGAGGGGTCCAGGAGGATGAGGGCAGCTGTTTCCCCGTTGTCGAGCAGGGACCTGATGTCGTCGGTAGCTGCGATGAGGGTGGTCTCGGTGCTGTGGTTTGCTCGGAAGCCGGACTGCGAGGGGTCAAGGGATCTGTTAGTCTCGAGGAAGGCGGAGAGTTGTTTGTTGACGGTCTTCTCGATGACTTTGGCAGGAAAAGGGAGGAGCGAGATGGGGTGGAAGTTCTTGAGGTCCGTGGGGTCCGCGGTGGGTTTCTTCAGGACGGCGCTGAGCTCGGCATGTTTCCAGCTCTCCGGGAAGGTGGCGGATGCGAAGAAGCTGTTAATGATGTCCCCGAGTTGGGGTGCGATGATGGAGTCGGCTTTGTTGAAGATGTGGTGTGGACAGGGATCGGTTGGGGAGCTGGAGTGGATGGTGTTCATCATGCGGGTGGTGTCTTCGGTGCTGACCGAGGTCCAGGTGCAGAGGGTGGTGGTGAGGGTTGCTGGTTCGGTGGTTTGGTGTGCGGTCTGTTCTCCGAAGCTGTTGTGTATGTCGTCGATCTTGTTGTGTATGTCGTCCCACAAAGGGAGTTCTTCCCTGAGATCTGATCGCCATACTGCACAGGGTGTACCACGGAGGAGGTCGCATAACCATTAACACTACATCTGAGAGAGGGGGTGCAGAGGACAGCAGGGGGTGCTGAGGGGCTTAGTGGCCAAGAGAGAATTCATCAGTGTTGCCAGATTGGCATTTCTAGGCCCTTTTGTGCAATTACAGCAAGGGAGCCTTATGAGAGCCCAAGCGGCTGTCTTGCCCCAATGGGGAGCTCTGTTAATGCTCAGTGTGAAGGGCCTGTTAGCCAGACGTCGGCTTCTCATTCCCCTGCACTCCGTCATCTCGGCTGCACTATGGACAGGCCATGAAGCCAAAAGACGCAGAGGTCTGGAATATATCACCGGCTGCTGCCAGGACCCTATAGCACGCGAGCGTGATGACAGAAACCGATGTAGATATACATTTCAGAAGGGGGGCAGGAGGAGCAAAACGAAGTTTAGAAAGAGCACTTATTTCTTGTTTGTTCTACAGGCTTACCGGGGAGTAAGGGTTGGAAGGACGGGCGTGCTCTTCTGTGACGTTCATCAGTGTTTTCCCATTGTATCATCGTACAGGCCGGCAAGCATCATAGCGCATAATGAGATGCTGGAAATGTGAGACTGTTTCACTGCATCGTGACACTGGATAATAGTAGCTGGTCGCTGTTTAAGAGCGGACAAAGTGGAAGTGTTGCTCCCAATTCAGAGAAGCACTTTAACTGGCACGCAGCCTTCTAATCCGTGCTTAATTTCAGCCGGTGGGTAGGCCGGCACTTATTTTCCTCACATATACTTATTGAGCGCTACAGAATCAGGGTTGGTATTCATCACACCAACGTTTAATTGAATTGGCTGCGGGCATCAGTGCAGAACTTTGGACAACTCACAAATTAAGCACTACTTATAACCATTGTCTGCGTCTCTGCACTCAATAAAGATGGCGCCAAGAGTTTTTGGTAACTTTTTCCTGTTTGTCCATGCAAATGATATGGAACACATACACCACAGTGGCCTCAACCTGCAGTGCTCCAGCTGCGGCGCAAGCTCTTATATGTGCCTTGATTCGGGGGTGAAGTGCAGCTGCCGAGGGCGTTCATGTTAAGTGTGACGCCTTCCGTCCGTGCTGGCGTTTTACCCAACAGCTGCTTGCATTCTGGGACTTGGAGTTTGTATTTTAATATTGCAATCAGATGCCCAACAATATCAGCCATACAAACTGCTGTTGAGTGAAAGACCAGAAGTGCCTGAAGCTAAAAGCACGAGTCGAGGTAGAGAGAAGCTCAGTTTCCGGTTCTTTCTCCTGGTCCTTGGTTTCAGGCCTGCCCTCGTCGTGACCTCAGTATGATGTAAGCAAGTGCACAGAGTGGATAACCATGAGCCCGCTGGCCTGTTTCCTCGGTCTGTGGCAGCCGCGCAGCACAATGTGATCTTCGACCAACAGCCTGCACCGCTCACAGCGGGGAACAGCTGCCAATGCTTGGCAGATGGTGCGATATGGAGATTCTTTTCTTCTCTCCCGGTTCTTTTCTTAAGCCCTGGCAGGACTGGTTGTTTTTACTTTCCATTTTCCACTGGCACCTCCCTCGACGTTGGAACCCTCCCAGGCCCATTGCTCTGCTTTTCATCAGTGTCAATACTTGTTAAACAAGTTTGATGGCGCGCGGCACTGGTACCCTTTGGCGGCCTTCAGGTGGGCAGCATAGGGCAGGAGGGAGAGGGAGAAATGGAGGGGAAGAAACAAGGGGAGAAAAGGAGTAAGGGAGAGTCGACGGCAAAACGGAAGACAGAACCAGGTGGCAATATTCCCTCGTGATTGGAAATACAGAGTCAGATGGATGAGCACTGTGAGTTTTTAGTACAAGTATTCCTTCCGCGTTGGTGGTATTTTGGTGTATAATTGTTGCCTTACATTTACTCTTGGCGAGGAAGAGAAGGAGTTTAGATGTTGTGCCATAATTTTGAGGTGTTTTCTTGTCACTCGTACATGATTTTGAATAGTTTAATGCCCTCAAAGAATCCATGATGAAAAGAAAATTTGCTGTAATTGTCTTTTGCTTTTCACAGGGTGACTGCTAAAATGAGCATCGGTCTCCTTTCACGTATACATGATTTGTGGCGTGGATTCTTTGTTAGATGTTCGCACAGGAGCGGAATGTAATCCGGAGAATATGATCTGATTCTATAACATAACCAGGCGGCAACCAGTGTTGCGCACCCACCACAGAGGAGCCGGCGGGGTAATCAAAACCAGTGGTGCGCGCGCACCACAGAGGAGCGGGGGAGAGAGCGCAGTAGCAAGGCGAACGTGCGCTGCTGCGAGTGCTGGCCACCGGTTGGAATGGGCGGAGCAAAGGCGGGACATGCGCCCGCCTTTGCCCAATCGTGTGCCGTTTTTTTTTACAAAACACAACGCGAAAGACAATTACAGGCGGGGAAAGCAAACCCACACGCACACGCTTGTGGGTAGCTTTCTGAAGCCCTTTCAAGAGGTCCTGCGCTGCGCGAGAAGTGCTGCGCACTGCAACGATAGGCGCGAAACCTAAAAACGAATCAAAATCGTTGCTTCACTAACACCTCTCTTCCGAATTGCATAAGCAGATACATGAAGTGGCAGAAGGAAGCAGCTTTGTTCTCAAAACAAATTAACCCAAAACACTATTAACAATATAATGAAGATCCACAATAATGCCCAAACAATCTAAGCACAAAATGCAGCATTAAAATGCAAACACACAAGGATTTGCCATAAACCTAACTCGCAAGCACCATGAAAAGGGAAGGCTTTTGGGAACCACACCTATTTATAGTGCTGGGTGTCTTTCTTGGATGTTAATTCTAACTGCTCGAGAATGCAGGATTGTGGGAATTGTAGTGTTTTCTATGAATTTGCTGTAGAAAGCAGGTAAAAAGATTGCAGAATAGATCCTCCGCTTTTGTAATAAAATTAGTTACTTACTAGAAGTGGTTTCTCTTTTATCTTGCTGTGCAGATACTGTAATGCAGGCTTTCTCCCAGGCAGATGTGTTAGGAAAGGTTACTGTGTTAGCATCAGATTCAGCCGTGACATCTTCGGTTTCAATTCCGCCTGCCTTATTACGAATATAACGGTCGGAATTGAAACCAGCTGGTCATTCAGGCGGCTTCCGGTGTGCTCAAGTTGCCCGTCGGCCAGTCGGAGTAGGCACGTAATCCCTTAAGAATGGCGTTTCCGCCACTGGAATTACTATGTTGGTTTCCCGAAGTATTTTAATGTCGGCTTTCCGACATGAAAAGCCTGTCTGAAAGCAACTTTGGGGGTCACTGGGTGGGCCCTCTTGTCTCAGCGGCCTCTGGTTGGGGCCTTGGGGCACCATAGGTGCCTCTTGTTAATACCTGCACCGGGTGAGATGCCTGACACGCGGTGCAGGGATTAACAAAAATTCCCAGGTTGTGGAGCAACTGAAGGGCCTTGATCGGGGTTGAAGGTGAGACAGCTTCCAAAAGCCTTCCCAGTTCTCAGGATTTGCTTTACACAAAGCAGAGTGCTAAACCGATTCATATTCTAAGATCAGGTGCTGGCCTTTCTCATTTGGTGTGACACTTAGGGCCTAATTACGACCTTACAGCAGAGCGGTGGCATGGCGGTGCAAACCGCAGCACCACCGCTTCACCAAAGGTGGGCGCTGCCTGCCAGATTACTACTTTTCAGTGATTTGGGAGGCGGGCAGCATGGTGGTTCCCCCTGCGGTGCCCTTTAAAAGGCAGCAATGCCTTTTAAAAGGGCACTGCAATGGGAACACCTCACAAGGTTCCTGCACGGCATGGGCTCGAAAGTCCATGCCGTGCAGGAACCGATGTGCATACACACAGAGGGGCACATGTTATGCCCCCCTGTGTGCAGACACCTATGTCTGAGACACTGGGGGGCTGTAGGGCCCCCTTTGTTTCCTCTCATCCAGGCTTTTTATGGCTGTGTAACTGTCATGAAAAACCTGGCTGACAGGAAACTCGTAATATGCTTGGCGGGACCGTGGCGGTCTTGCCAAACATATTGCGGCCTCTGACCACTGCTCCTACGCCAGGGAGCGGCGGTTCCCTGGCAGAGCCGGTGGTCCTAGTGGGGTCCGACTGCCTGAGTTGCAATCGGGCAGTTGGACCGCTGGTGCGGGAGTGGCTGGTTCCGCCACCGCCGCGCCACCATGAGTCTGGTGGTCCAAGGACCGTCAGATTAGTACCCTGGCCCTTAGTCTGCTGTGAGTGACAGCTCAACCCTACCTCAAAATGTGTCTTCCTCACAATGAGTGACAGGTCTCTGTGACTGTGAGCTATTTAAGCACTGAACTCTGTCAGAAAGATAGTACGAACATGAAGGTAATAGGCTTTCAAAGGTTCTATCTTTACTTTAACAAGTGCAGATAATGCAGGAGAACTTTAATCTGTTCTACTTGCTTTAAAATGTCCTTTCTACACCTGTAAGCACATGGGCACTGATGAGCTGCACTTGTGTGCTTGTAATGTGTTACAAGTGCATGCCCACATTTTTAAACCGTCCCACATGTGCTATATTATATACACCATCACCTTTCCCATAAACCACTTAAATCCTTGGTGAGTAGCTCTTACTTATGTAAATGTAAATGTAAGGTGTTTTGTAGCGCGCTCAATTACTACCGGAGTATCCTGGCGCGAATGACCGCTGGGGAACCCGTCCTGGCTTTCCCTGTGAGATGGTCCCATGCTGGGTATCTCCAAGGTGAAGCCAGGCATCCCCGGCGTCTGTGGGGGGCCGTTGTAGAGATGAGGCAAGCTTAATGCCCAGAGTTACCGAGTGTGATCACTGCCCAAAGTGGGCACCGAGGCGAGAATTATCAGTCCGCTGACCCTGGTCCTCGACCCTGCCGCGTCGGGAATCGAACCCTGGTCCCGGGCCGTTCTCAGCTTCCGGGTCTGCCGCCTCTAACCAGTGAGCCACACCTCTCTACTTATGAAAGGGAGATCAGGATGCAGATAATGCAACAAGTGTAGATAATTCAGGAGAGCTTTAATTTTATCAAGGTGTATTAAAATGACCTTTCTAAAACAAGGGCACCCGGGTGCGACTGAGCTGCACATGTGTGCTTGTAATGTGTTATAAGTACCGCCCCACATGTGATATATTATATATGAGTTAAAGTATCCCCTGCCGTACAGTAGAAGCTGATAGATATTTTTAGGAAAAGGAAATTAGAATCAGTTAAATACAAGTCGGTTATATAAATATAAAGCTCGGAATGTGCAGAAATGTGCAGAAAGAATCATACTTTTTATAATAACAGAAGGAGTGTGAAAAATTAAAGTTGCCATAAATATCTCCTTTCTTCTTGTCACTATAAAAACAGAGCAGAAGGGAGAAAAGTTATCTTTCCATTTGTTCTTAAACAGCTGTTTTTCTATAGCCCTTGCCCTGTCCTTTTCCTTGAGCTGCTGGCTCTGGCTGCAGGCATTGTGACATCAGAACTCAATTGTAATATATTACAGTTGAGTTCTGATGTCATTTCCTTGTCTTTCATTTCAGGTGACTGGGTGTGCCACAAGTCACCTATTATATATTATATATTTTCCCATCTCTTGGCAGGCTCAGAGGAATTTCTAATTCACAAGGACGCACCTTACCGGGAGCTCTATCTGGATATGGTCTGGAAACCTTACGACAGGGCCCTGTATTTCAGATTCAGAGCGGGGTCTCTTCCTGTACGTGCCCTAACAGCCCATTGGAAGCTACCGTATCAGTCAATTGCATTCTGTCCCTCATGTGGCACCATCACTGAGTCAGTAGAACACTTTTTGTTTGTCTGCCCGGCTTATGTACGCCCAAGGCCACTGTGGCTCATACCTGTATGTGGGGCCATGGGTACTAGGCACTCTTCCGTGGCACTCCGAATTTTAATATCAGATACTCGGCCCATGTATGTCTTCGGCCTTGCAAACTTTTTGTCATGGGCATGGTCCATCAGGACAAAACGGCTATTAAATACTGTCTAATTGATTGACTTTTTAATTCTACGACCGATCGATAAATGGTTATTTCTTTTAAAGATTGTTGGGATCCTGTTTTATGCTATGGAATCTGGCCATTTTAAATTTGCATTTGTTGTATTGCTTTTCATTTTTTTGGATAAAAACTTTTAATGAATGTAAATCTTTTCTAAATGGATCCATGTTGTATTGTGCATGGGTTGCTTTTATGATGTAACAATCGAAATAAAGCCGTTGAACTGAACCGATTATATATATATATATATATATATATATATATATATATATATATATATGATAAAATACCCTCTGTCGTATATTATCAGAATATTTCATGTCACGGAGGAGTTCCATGACCATAGATGAACAAGGCCGAAGGCCAAGTTCCTTAATAAGGTTATGGAACTTGTGTTATCATTATCAAGTAGAGCTGGGGGTACTTTATTCATTATAATACATACCACTTGAATCCTTGGTGCGTAGCCGACAAAGCATGTTTGCAAACATGAAGAATAACATTTAATTTCTATTGCAAAAGTAAGCACATCAAAAATTGTTAAATATTTGCAAAAATATATTAGAATCAGTTTAATACAAATTATATTTTTTGAATAGTTGTGGTTTCTCGAAATGTGCAGAAACATGTAGAACGGTCCTATTTTTTCTATATTTACCTAAGGAGTGCAAATAATAAACCTATTGCCATAAATATCTCCTTTCACCTTACAGGTTGAAAAACAGAGATGAAAAAAGAAAGGCCATGTTATCTTTTATTTTTTAAACGTCTTCTTTATGACCGTGACCTGACCTGCCTTGCCCAAATCGGGGACTGGGTATTCACAAGTCACTGTAAAGTCGATTGTAAATACATTAGAGAAGGGCTTTTATACAGGGTCTGCAGAATTCCATGTATTATAAAGAAATTAGAGACAGGTTTTTATACGGATTGTAGAATCCCATGTCCTGTAAACTCATATGGCAACCTATTGATTTCTCTAACCTCATTATTATGTAATAACAGCAATTTTTAATGTCTATAGAAGTGGGTAAAAATCAGCCCTACAGCACAGCTTTTCCCCTCTTGGGGCTCTCGGGAAGCTGAGAGCATACCCAGCTCTGTAGACTGAAACAACTTCACTGCCACGTGATTTCTCTTTTCATTAACCATCCTGTGCTTCACTGTTGTAGCCGGAAGGATAAAAGGGCTGTGCCTAAACCCCTGCAGTCATTGTTCAGAGGGACATACAGAAGGGCATGTACTCACTACCCCAGGGTACCTGTGTGCTACTGAGAAGTGGTAGTACTCTCCAAAGCCATAGCAAAGCAGCAGTGGTCCCTAATTAATACAAGCAAGCAGGTTGAGCTCTCGGGTTCCATGGGTGGTGGACAGTAAAAAAAATCCAGTTAGAAAGTGGTCTTCAATCTGTGGGGCGCGACCCCCAGGGGGGTCGTGGAGTCCTGGGAAGGGGGTTGCAGATTCTGCAGAGTGCAGTTCCTGGCATTGGGCTGAGGGTGCTCACGGCGGAGGCCTAATTCACACCGAGGTGTGAAAAACATCAACGCCTCATTAACAAGTAAAAGGTCTTTTAAAGACCTGTCAAGTACTTGGGTGTGACTGTGTTTGTGACCCTGAAGCTGTTACAGCCAGGCACACATACACGAGCTGGGGGAGCTGGGGGGGGGGGGTGGGGGCTGGGGGAGTGGCTGTAGTGTAGCCCTTTGAGTTCAATGGATGTTGCGCACCTGGAGCTGTGGGTCCCGTGACACGTCCCCCGCCCCCAGCAGGGAGGCACAGAGATGCCCTCCCATGAGTGGGAAAGAAGAAGGAAGACGACGCAGAGAGATACTGCCCCCCCCCCCCATGAGAGAGGCACAGAAAAGGTGGGTGGATGAATGATGGGTGGATGGATGGATGAAAGGCTGAAGGATGGATGGATGTGTGAAAAGGTGGGTGGATGAATGATGAGTGGATGGATGAATGAAAGGGTGGATGGATGAATGATGGATGTATGGATGGAAGGATGAAAGGGTGAATGGATGAAGGATAGATTGGTGAAGGATAGATGTATGGATGGAAGAATGAAAGGGTGGACGGAAGGATGGATGGATGAAAGGGTGGATGGATGGATGAAAGGGTGGATGGATGAATGATGGATGGATGTGTAAAAAGATGGGTGGATGAATGAAGGGTGAATAGATGGATGAAAGGATGGATGGATGAATGATGGATGTATGGATGGAAGGATGAAAGGGTGGATGGATGAAGGATGGATGTATGGATGGAAGGATGAAAGGGTGGATGGATGAAGGATAGATTGGTGAAGGATAGATGTATGGATGGAAGAATGAAAGGGTGGATGGATGGATGAAAGGGTGGATGGATGAATGATGGATGGATGTGTAAAAAGATGGGTGGATGAATGAAGGGTGAATGGATGGATGAAAGGGTGGATGGATGAATGATGGATGTATGGATGGAAGGATAAAAGGGTGGATGGATGAAGGATGGATGTATGGATGGAAGGATGAAAGGGTGGATGGATGAAGGATAGATTGGTGAAGGATAGATGTATGGATGGAAGAATGAAAGGGTGGACGGAATGATGGATGGATGGAAGGGTGGATGGATGAATGATGGATGGATGTGTACAAAGATGGGTGGATGAATGAAGGGTGAATGGATGGATGAAAGGGTGGATGGATGAATGATGGATGTATGGATGGAAGGATGAAAGGGTGGATGGATGAAGGTTAGATGTATGTATGGATGGGAGGATGAAAGGGTGGATGGATGAAGGATGGATGTATGTATGGATGGGAGGATGAAAGGATGGATGTATGGATGGATAAAAGGCTGCATGGATGAATGATGCATGGATGGATGTGTGAAAAGGTGGGGGGACGAATGATGGGTGGATGGATGAAAGGGTGGATGGATGTATGGATGAAAGGGTGGATGGATGTATGGATGGGAGGATGAAAGGGTGGATGGATGAAGGATGGATGTATGGATGGGAGGATGAAAGGGTGGATGGATGAAGGATGGATGTATGGATGGGAGGATGAAAGGGTGGATGGATGTATGAATGGATAAAAGGTTGCATGGATGAATGATGGATGGATGTGTGAAAAGGTGGTTGGATGAATGATGGGTGGATGGAAGGACGGGTGGATGGGTAAAGGTTGGGTGAATGGATGGATGATGGATGTATGGATGGATGGATGCGTGAAAAGGTGGGTGGATGAATGATGAGTGGATGGATGAATGAAAGGGTGGATGGATGAATGATGGATGTATGGATGGAAGGATGAAAGGGTGGATGGATGAAGGATAGATTGGTGAAGGATTGATGTATGGATGGAAGAATGAAAGGGTGGACAGATGAAGGATGGATGGATGAAAGGGTGGATGGATGAATGATGGATGGATGGATGTGTGAAAAGGTGGAAGATGAATGATGGATGGATGTGTAAAAAGATGGGTGAATGAATGAAGGGTGAATGGATGGATGAAAGGGTGGATGGATGAATGATGGATGGAAGGATGGAAGGGTGGATGGATGAAGGATGGATGTATGGATGGAAGGATGAAAGGGTGGATGGATGAAGGATAGATTGGTGAAGGATAGATGTATGGATGGAAGAATGAAAGGGTGGACGGAAGGATGGATGGATGAAAGGGTGGATGGATGAATGATGGATGGATGTGTAAAAAACAATGGGTGGATGAATGATGGGTGAATGGATGAAAGGGTGGATGGATGAATGATGGATGTATGGATGGAAGGATGAAAGGGTGGATGGATGAAGGATGGATGTATGGATGGAAGTATGAAAGGGTGGATGGATGAAGGATAGATTGGTGAAGGATATATGTATGGATGGAAGAACGAAAGGGTGGACGGAAGGATGGATGGATGAAAGGGTGGATGGATGAATGATGGATGGATGTGTACAAAGATGGGTGGATGAATGAAGGGTGAATGGATGGATGAAAGGGTGGATGGATGAATGATGGATGGAAGGATGAAAGGGTGGATGGATGAAGGATGGATCTATGTATGGATGGGAGGATGAAAGGGTGGATGGATGAAGGATGTATGTCTGGATGGGAGGATGAAAGGATGGATGTATGGATGGATAAAAGGCTGCATGGATGAATGATGCATGAATGGATGTGTGAAAAGGTGGGGGGGATGAATGATGGGTGGATGGATGAAAGGGTGGGTGGATGGATGTATGGATGAAAGGGTGGATGGATGTATGGATGGGAGGATGAAAGGGTGGATGGATGAAGGATGTATGGATGGGAGGATGAAAGGGTGGATGAATGAAGGATGGATGTATGGATTGGAGGATGAAAGGGTGGATGGATGTATGAATGGATAAAAGGTTGCATGGATGAATGATGGATGGATGTGTGAAAAGGTGGGTGGATGAATGATGGGTGGATGGAAGGAAGGGTGGATGGGTAAAGGATGGGTGAATGGATGGATGATGGATGTATGGATCGATGGATGTGTGAAAAGGTGGATGAATGATGAGTGGATGGATGAATGATGAGTGGATAGATGAATGAAAGGGTGGATGGATGAATGATGGATGTATGGATGGAAGGATGAAAGGGTGGATGGCTGAAGGATAGATTGGTGAAGGATAGATGTATGGATGGAAGAATGAAAGGGTGGACAGATGAAGGATGGATGGATGGATGAAAGGGTGGATGGATGAATGATGGATGGATGGATGTGTGAAAAGGTGGGGGATGAATGATGGGTAGATGGATGGATGAAAGGGTGGGTGGATGGATGGATGAAAGGGTGGATAGGTGAAGGATGGATGTATGGATGGGAGGATGAAAGGGTGGGTGGATGAAGGATGGGAAGATGAAAGGGTGGATGGATCAAATCTACATCTTATGCTGATGACATCCAGCTACTTTTCACGTTCGATACCCCTTCTGCATCTGCTTTCGACCCGCTGAAATCCTGCCTAAGAGACATTTCCAACTGGATGGATGCTAATTCCCTCCGTCTCAACGCAGGTAAAACGGAGATTCTGTTTTTCAACTCTCCTTCTCCCTTGGATGCCAGCCTGTGGTGGCCTGAAGACTTGTGCCAGGCTCCCACGCCTAAAAACTCGGTGAAAAACCTAGGAGTACGCTGGGATACCCATCTCAGCTTCGATACCCAGGTACAAACAGTCGCAGCCTCATGCTTTGCCAAAATCCGAACAATCAAACAGCTTATTAACTATCTGCCGGAGGAATGCCGCAAGACTGTGATCCAGGCATTAATCATATCCCATCTTGATTATGCCAATGCCCTCTATCTTGGTATCACAGCAGGCCTGTGTTACAAATTGCAGACGGTTCAAAACGCCGCCGCCCGGTTGGTGGAGAGAATTCCTGCCAGACATCATATCTCCCCTCACCTCCGTAAACTGCATTGGCTACCCATTGCGAAAAGATGCATATTTAAAGCAATGACGCTAGCATTCCGTGCATCTAAAGGCAATGGGTCGGTTCATCTGAAAAATACTCTTCGCCCTTATGCCAAATCCAGGGCACTACGCTCCAACTCCTTATTTATCCAAGAAACTCCCCGATTTAAGCGTTCCCGTGCTGGTGGAAAAACCTTTGAGGTCTGTGCCACCAAGCACTGGAATAAGCTTCCGTTAGCTCTTCGCACATGCCAGACAGAACCAGTATTTCGTAAATCCCTTAAAACCCTTTTTTTTTCCTCCTAGTTTGGTACCTCTGACCTGTCCCTCTAGTTCTCAGAGTCTCCCAGCGCCGGGATGCCCCGTTGGGGCCGCTGTGCACTTTACAAAACACACTAATAATAATAATAATGGATGTATGAATGGATAAAAGGTTGCATGGATGAATGATGGATGGATGTGTGAAAAGGTGGGTGGATGAATGATGGGTGGATGGAAGGAAGGGTGGATGGGTAAAGGATGGATGTATGGATGGAAGGATGAAAGGGTGGATGGATGAAGGATGGATGTATGGATGGAAGGATGAAAGGGTGGATGGATGGATGTGTGAAAGTGTGGGTGGATGAATGATGGAGGGATGTGACGAGGTCTAACAGGCGCATTTATGGTTGTCAGAAGTTGATGATGAGGAGTACCAGTTTCTAGAAACTTTTGTCGGAAGGGGGCCCTTACGCCTAAAAAGGTTTTACAAGGGGGTCTCGGCATCAAAAAGTTTGAAGACCTCTGAGTTAGAGTGAAGTGGTTGCCTCACACCCCTTCGTCCAGGTGCCACTGCACCTGCTGCACTGTTGGTAGCTACAACCCTGATCCCATTTAAAATATTGTACATCTGCTGAGGAGTGCTGGTACTCTCCCTTCTATATTTGATTTCTGGGCCCCGTGCCAACTCAATGTATTGGCGCAGATACCCGCCATTTCAAAGCATCAGTGTTCTACAGACCGCATGAGACCTCAAAATATCAGAGGACATCGAAAACTCTCTTAACAAATGTAGGGGCAACACCGTAAATGGCCCAGAAAGAAAGTGGAGAAAAGAGAAAAAGAGTGAAAAAAATAAATGGAAGGTGGGAAAAGTAAAGAAAATGAGGGCCACAGGCAAATTTGTAGCTCACTCTCATTATGTGTGCTACTCTGTGCTCCCGTCGACAGCTCACTGTGGGAGCCTGACCCTGCTGCAGACAGTTCAAAATGCCCCTGCCCATTACAACCACAGATAGATCCAGGAGCCTCGATGGTCTCAATGATAGGGGAGAGAGTGAGCTGCACAATGTCCTGACTGGCCGTCCCCTGTGATTTCATCTACCTGCCAGCAATGTACTCAGTAAGACCTCAACGCAGGGGTGTAGCTTGGTCAGTAAGCTTTGGGGGTTGCAGTAGCGGCTGCCTCAGACCGCGGGTTGTGGGGTGGGATAATTAAAAAAATTAAAATATAAACGTAAGTTCTTCGCTGCACGTCTCTCCTCCGTCCTCGCCCGGACCGGAAGCACCCAGGCTGCGTCGTGATTGGTCTGAGCTGCCTGTGTGGTTGCTCAGGCAGTACCTGGGAGGCTGAGGACGTTCTCCACTGGGCAGTACAGCTCAACCAGCAGTGACGCAACCTTCTTCCGCTTTAGCGGCCACTGGGGGTGTTGTGAGCTTCTGATTTTCCAACAACCAAGCTACCATATAATGAATTTTTAAATACATTATACAACAAGCAGGGTGCATGAGAGGGGCCTAAGGAGCAGTGGTAAGGAAGAGGAATGTGGATTGGTAGGAGTACTATTTTTTAGGACTTTTAGAACAAAGAGAGAGTGTGAGCATTTTTGTCTGTGTGTATGTAAAAATTACTGCTGAAATCCCACTGACATCTCACAAAACCAGATTGAAAGCATCTGTACTCAACTATTTATCAAAAAATATATTTGCTAGGGGGGTATAACAACCCAAACACCCCACCTGAAGCTACGTCCCTGCCTCAAGGCATATATACCAAGCCTTAGTATGGAGCTGGGACCATCTTGCCTATTGGGCAAGCATTGCAGCAGGGGGGCCGGCAGGTTCCGTCCTCGAGTAGAAGGTAAAGTGTTTTGATGTAATCCCACTCTCAGATATTGTATTGGCTCTGAGCCTTTTCGAAGATCACATTCCGCATAGGCTTATAAAGAGCACAAGGTTTGCTCCTGCACATGAACGAGGCCTATTTTAAATATCTTAGGGGCACATGCATCAAAGTAGGCTCTTGCAAGTCCTTATTTGCGATTATTAAGGAATCGCAATTAGGGACTCTCAAAAGCCTATGCATGTAGAAATCGCTATTAAAATAGCAATTTCTAGAAATTCCTTAATTGCGACTCGCAAATTGCGACTCGCAATTAAGGAATGGCCTCCCATTCATTCCTATAGGCCTACAGGCCCATAGGAATGAATAGGAAATTGCATGTGCAATTTGTGAGTACCAATAGGTACTCGCAAATTGCGCATGCAATTTCAAGGGTACAAAGGTGTCAAAATGACACCCTGTTGCACCCCTGAAATTGTGATGTGCAACCATGTTGCGCCCACACATGCCCCAGGGGCACGTGTGTGGGAGTAACCGGAAACTTTGAAAAATGTACTTAAGTGCATTTTTCAAGGTTTTTGCAAAATATAGACCAGAGTAATTTCTCTGTATTTTGCGGCCCCAAATAGCTAATTTGATTTATCTAAGGGGTACCTGCATTGCATTTAAGGAATGGCAAATTGCGATTCCTAAATGCAATGGCAATCTAAGCAATTGCAATAAATTGCGATTTCTTGAATTGCATGTGCCTGACACTTTCATGCATCACAATAGGCCTTTTTGCGGGCCCAAACGTCCGATTTTTGCAAATCGCACCGTTTACGCTTGCAAAAACTGTTGATGCATGTGCCTGTTATTTATTAATCTATTATTTGTGTGCTCCTTCCCTACCCTGTCCCCTTTCAGAGTGCTGTTTTGACAGCAGCATTGTGGGTGCCTTATGAGGGAGTGCATTTAAAATTCATTACCGTATTGTTGATGTGAACAGAAAACACTTTCAAGTGATCATTTCTATTCCTTATTTTAAGTCAGTCACAGTCTATGACAGATGCTAATTTGCAATTATTCTTTACTATTGATTTGGATGTGCAAAACAAACCGCAGAGTGGCTTCTCATTAATTAGTATTCCTCTTGGTCGCCTGTCTAGACATTCAGTGCCTTGGAATTTATTTGACAGTTGCGAAAAACATGACCCAGCATGGAAATGAATTTTGCTTGTGACACGTACTCGTAAGTGTGTATATATATATATATATATATATATATATATATATATATATATGCATATGGGTGTCTAGTGTGTGGGGTTTCTTTTGCTGTGTGTACACATACAGATACATTTCCCAGTTATGCTATGCAACACAATCAGTGCATGCCATAGCTCTCCTCGCCTGTTATGTGAGGTGTTTAGTGAATTGCAGATGATGTGATCCGTTGCTTGTGTTATGTACTCTGCATACCATAACTATCCAATTTAAGTGGTTTTGCACGCTTGAGCCAGAACCATAACTCAGTTGTTAACAGTGGTTTTTCATGAATGTATTTGTTTTTTAATATTATAGCTTATTTCCAACTCTGCTGGGTACAGCTTTTGGATATGCGAAGTAAGAATGGGGACTTGAGAGGGCAGCTGACTACAAGGAGGTCTGCCCCCTCCCCAGGGTTTTTGGGGAGGTGGTGCACCCCGGAGAACTGCACAAGTGTTTTGAGCTCTTTTTGGGCTACATACGTAACCCATACTTATATAAACAATGGTCTAAGAAGAGGCCCTAAGGGTCCTTTGACAGCCTAGGTTGAATATTTTGACAATAGTATTAATCACTTGAACAGTTTCGTTAGGAGTCCTCTAAGGACTGGAGTATTAAGTATACCTGGACAAAAGGTTTAAGGGTGTAATGACAACAGATTTATTCTCTTCATAAATTAGGTTATCATATATTACGTAGTCTTAAGGTGCTCACAAGAAGAATAAAAAGTGCGTGAAGGGAGGGTGTATAAGTGAAATTTTAAAACAACATCACATTGAACAACATTCTTGTTTATCAAAACTCCCCAGATGAATGAAAATGATAATGGAGTTTTTGTTGGGAGGGTCGACGGCGTTTTGATCTCAAGTTACTCAGATCATCATCAGGTTCTGAGCCTGTGAGTACTGATAATCCAATGCTGGTTCCAGCGCGTGGGGCACTGTGCAAGTGTTTTACGGGGGCTGGCAGTGGGAATCCTGCTTGCGTGGTGTTGAGGTGAAATGAATTCACACATTGAATTTCCTCCGTTCGCGATACCGTCTGGGTGCGTGATTTGAAAGTGTCCGCTTTAGGCAGGAGACGGGGATGGGTTATTCGGGGGGACCGGCATAAGTGAATGGACCGGGCGGGGAGTTCTTGTCACTCTGAGTAGACATTCGACCGGGAGGACTGCAGTTGTCCTGTTCCTTCTTGGAGTAAATCCGTGTCCCTGCAGCTCCTGGAAGCTCTTGGGAGTAGTGTACAAAGCCTTTCAGGGGCACCCTACCTGGGGAGGGGTGGAGGGGATCAACAAAATCCAGGGTAACCGGGGATGGGCCTACTGGGATTACAGCAATGGTCTATTCACAAGGGAACTGTACAAGTTCCGCCATGAGTGCTCGAAATGCTAGGGCAGGCATCCATTGGTCGCTTACTTCAGCTCGGGTGGTGCCAGTTCTTCTAGCCCGCATGTACATCATCAAGGGACACCGGGGGGACAGCAAGGGGTAAATCAAGGGCAGCACTACAGCCAGGCTGGGGACTTTATGTTAAGCAAGGGCAAGGGCTCGAACGCCCGTTAACATTAACAGATTTGTTTTTTGGCTCTCCCGTTATGATTAGACTAACAAAGCTAGGTTACTGTTGGAGGGCTTTTCTGTCAGGTTTCGGCTGGGTTACAATGGCAAGAGGGTGCATCACTCGGCAGCTAATTTGAAATTTGTGAAGGAGCATTCACAGGTGGTGAGGGAGAAACAGTGCAAAGAGATACAGGAGGGTAGGATGGCGGGTCCTTTCGATGACTGGCCAATGGAGCATCTCATTGTGTCCCTTATTGGAGTGGTACCTAAGAAGGAACCAGGGCAGTATCAGATGAAACAGCACCTCTCACGACCAGAGGGTCAGTCTTTGAATAACTTTCTCCCATCAGAGCAAGTAGCAGTGACATATTCATCTGTAGATGTGGCCTGAGCTTTGGTGGAGAAGGTTGGACAGGGGGGCACTGATGGCTAAGAGCAGCATTTAGTCTGCCTTCCGTTTGTTGCCGGTACACCCTGCAGACTTTCAGTTGCTGGGCATCCAATATGAAGGTCAGTGGTTTGTGGACAAGGCACTCCCAATGGGTTGTTCCATTTCATGTGCATTGTTTGTGTGTTTTAGCTAAGTATGGGCGGAAAATCCGTTCCGCTCGCGGATTTTGCGGATTTTCGGTAAATTCGCAATCCGCGAGATTCGCGAATTTCCCGCGAAATCCGCAAATCCGCGAGCAGCGGATTTTATGGCTTGCTCGCACTGTTCGCGTGAGTTCGCGGCTTCCCAGTTCAACTTCGCGCCCCGCGAATAAGCGCTAAATTGCAGAAATACGATCTTAGCAAAACTGAAACTACTTACCAGGTTCAAAAGTTCAAGCTCATCATTAGTAGCCATTTCCTGTAGTGCTTCCTGAGGGGCCCCTCCAGAGTTCAGTTGCCTACTTGCAACTATTATGTGACCCTGCTCTGACCCTCAGAATAGTTACACATATGCCACAAAGGTCCTGAATTACAGCTAAGGGAGACAAGCAGGAGCCAGGCTGGAAGTTCAAATCCAACAGTGACACATTAATCAGCCCCTAATTCATTATTGTCAGTTGGGGCAGGGCAGGTGTTGTAACTAATTTTGCAACAATGAAAGCACTTAGCAAGTGCAAAAGATCACTAATCAGGAAGCACTAAGGAAGCAGGTGCCAGCTAAAAGAATATTCTGTGACACATTAATCAGCCCCAAATTAATTCAGGCCACTTGAGGCAGGGAAGGTGTGCTTTGCTTTGCCACAATAATGTACACTGGACAACCAGAGGGTGCTGTGATGAAACAGAGGGTGGCATGGGTGGGCCAGAGGGTGGCATGAGTAGTCAGAGAGTGGCAGTGGTGACAGAGGGTGGCAGTGATGAAGAAGAGTGTCCCAAACAGGCTGGACACGTAGAAACAACAAGTTCGCAAAACTTGCGACCCGACAGGTAAGTTCGCGTTTGCGAAATTGTACAAAACCCTCGCGAACTGGCAGAAACCCGCGCGAACACACAAAAAAAAATCCGCAAATTCGCGAGAATTCGCGGATTTTTGCGGATTGCGAGTTCGCAAATCCGCAAAATTCGCGAACGCGAGATTCGCAAAATTCGCCCATGCTTAGTTTTAGCATATTTCTGAAGTGGCTCTTCATCTGGCACACAGTGTAGTGTAGTTCCTATTTCCCCTATAGGTTCTGCGCATTGGAATAACATACACGATAGCCTTGGCATAGGACTGAGGTCTGTATGCCCCTATTATGTATATTAAACCTAATTACTGTGTACCAGCTAGCTCAGAGGCCACTAGAAACTTCTTCAAGACAAGAAGGGAATAGCTTCTGGCAACCACATAACCTAAAACCCTGATCCCTCAGGATCGTGGAAACAATATACTACTTTTCATTCAGTCACTCATCTCAGAGAAGTACTTAGAAGAAACAGTCGGGTGTGTTCACAATAAAATGTATTGCACAGTTGTTATTCTAGTACTGGTTATATGTGCTGCGACAACTGTTGGACAGTAGCAGAGAATTATGGCCAGCAGTGCAGTTAAATAAAAAGGCATTGTTCTACCATTTTGCAATAGTAATGAACACATACATGAAATACAGAATGCATTAAGATACAGCCTATACCCCTATGATGCCTAACTAGATGTACCTAAGTGTACCTAGCACGTGTGTAGGTCTTTAGAGAGCCAAGAATCCCCCTAGGATTTAGTCTAACCCCAATACCTTAGCGGGACTTCATCTTGATCTCGGGCTGGACACCAACAGATGGGTGATGGACCTCTGCCAGCTGGAGCTGTGGCATGACGCAGGTTGCAGCTCCTCAGGCAGAGTGTCGCATGAAGTCTCGGTCTCCTCTCCTTTTGCTTGGGCAAAGGGAGGTATACTTACACTGGATAGGTGCCTTGGATTGACGCAAAGTTGGTCAGAGGAAGAAAAGTTCTTGGAGAAAGGGTCTGTTTCCAAGAATTTGTGTTCTTGGAGAAAGGGCCTGTTTCCAAGAACTTGTTGTGACGTAGGTTAGTCACTGTTGGACATGGAGATTACGTATTCAGGATGGACCGTCTTCTGTGCCCAGAGCACACTGATCAGATAAGGGACAGCCTCTGTTGCTCGTTATTGTAAAGGGAGGGCCAATCTAGGTGAAAGGGCCTGCCTGTCTCTGTGGCACGAAGGATTTGTGCCTCTAAAACAGAGTACCTATGTTAGGGCCTCAATTTAGTTTATAACAACAGGACATGACCTTATGATGCCCTACCTAGATGACTTATTTTTTCTCATTGCCCCAGGTCTGGAGACAGCCAGCACTCGCCAGATAGCTTTCAAAATCTCATGACTGACTTAGGTGTTCCCTTGGCTTCAGAGAAAACAGTGGGGCCTAGTATGGTGCTGTATTTTCTTGGTCTTGAGATCGATTCCATAGCTATGGAGACCGTGTTACCTGATGACAAAATGTTTAACAAGCTGACACTGTTGGATGCAATGCAGGATAAACATAAATTGACAGTTAAGGAAGTACAGGTATTGCTGGGCCATCTGAACTTCGCCTGCAGAGTAGTGAGAGCATGGAGGACTTTCTGTAGATGGCTAGGGTTGTCTCTCTCTCTGGTTTGCCCTTACCTCACCATCATATCAGGCTGTCAGCGAGTGTAAAGGAAGATTTGAGAATGTGGAGAGCATTCCTAAGGGCATTCAATGGCATTCCACTGACTTCCTGAGCAGACATGGAGTGGGATACACAAATATTTTCTGACACAGTGGGAGGGTGCTGCTTTGGTCAGTACTGGCAAGGGCAGTGGTGTGCCAAAGAATGCCAAGAAAAATGGAAAGATGGTAACTATAGCATTGTTTCTTGGAATTCTTCCCCCTGATGGTAGCAGTGGTGCTCTGGGGGAGCAGCTGGCTCACAAGAGGGTGCTCTTTCGAATTGCCAACATCTAAGTGGTACAAATAGTCAACAGACAGTCCACCAGGGAGCCTCAGCTGTGGCAGCTGCTACAGGTTTTTGTAGTGTGCTGTTTAAAACTCGGCACAACTTTCAGAACACCGACACGTCCTCAGTGTGGACGGTGACATTGCCGATGCCTTGTGCCGATCACGGTGGGAGAGGTCCCATGGGCTGGCCACAGAGGCGGACTGGGTGAAGACACAAATGCATGCAGTAGGAGAGAGAGGATGCTACAATTGGTAGCTGAGTCTTTGGCCCTTTCTAAGAGGTGGGCATACTTGCAAGCCTTGGCGGAATTTTTTGCGGGTGCAAGGAGGAGATCCCGGAAATGGGAAAGGGTGGAGGATGTGATACAATTCATACTCTTCCTCAGAGAAGAGTCAGTCAAAGGTGAAGATTTCAGGAACATTGTCTGCCATTGCCTTAACAGACAAGCTCCTTTGGATCTGAGGAAGAGAATTTTGGAAGGATAGGCAAGAGAAACATGGCCAAGGTGCCGGATACGCCGGCCTTTGATTTGGGGGATTTTGGCTAAAGTAATTTGCCCACTTAGGGCTGTATGCTTAGGACCGAGGGAGATGGTGCCTTTTTCAACCATCATGTTATGGATGTTCTTTATGACTTTTGGAGTATCAGAGCTTCTATGGAGTTGGAGATTACTTTTGGAGGAAGTGTTCTTTATGGAAGACAGGATCCACGTCTGGTTGTACAAGTCCAAGACCGACCAAAGGAGAGAAGGGAAAACTGTTACTGAAGTATTATCCATCAGCGGGTATTTGCCCAGTATGTTGGGCACAGGTCTTGCAGAGCGGGCGGACATTGGGGGAAAGGTTTTCAGACACAAGGATGGCAAGTTGGTTACAGCTTTTCAGTTGCTGAAAATCTTGCGCCAGGCACTGGGGTTGATGGGCTTGGATCTGGATGGGTTTGGGACTCACTCATTCAGGATTGGGCAACAACAGAAGCGAGTCGACGGGGTTAGGACCAACTGAGCATCATGGCATACAGGTAGATGGACCTCTGGGTGATTTCGTAGATATGTCAGCGGGGAGGAAGTTGGAGACAAGTAGTGTACAGGTTGTCAATTTTATTTGTTTTTCAGGTTCTGTTCCTTGCCCGCAGGTGTCAGGGATGCAAGTATGGATTGTGGGCCACTCCTTTGTGAAATGGGTGGGGCGGCAGGCCAGGCATCCATGGTTGTATTTGGGATTAAGCAAAGATTTATACTTTATATCATGGATAGGAAGAGGGGGTATGCGGTAGAGGGACCGCATGTTGTGTCTCAATAAACATCTAGTTGGCAGGAAATGTCCAGATGTGCTTCTTCATTTAGGGGAAAATTACATGGTGGTTCAGAAAGGCATGGCTTATCAAGATTATGAAAGAGAATCTAAAAGAGATCCAACAAGCGTTGGGCAGGTTGTCACATTATGTGGACAGAATTTATTCCCAGGAGAGTATGGTGTAGTGCGGTAAAACAATCCGCTATAGACAGGGCCAGAAAGAAATTAAAAAGACTTTTTTTGCAGGGACAGTGGGATTGGCAGGATAGAGCATTCTGATCTCCGCTTTGAGGATGTTCAATTCTTCAGGGGAACAGTGCAAATTTTCTTGTTCATGCCCAGGTAAAGCTGGCCTTGGACAAAGAATTGGGCATTGAATGATGGGGACATTTCCCTTAAGGCACTGTGAGGGCTAGCCGTTCGGGGCAGAGAAGAGAGGGGAGTTGGGGGGTGAGAGATAATGAATGTCTCTTCAACAATGGGGGTTTCCTCCTTTCTTTGGGTGGCCATTGACTAAGACGTTGCCAGGATTTACAAAAGTTTATTGTTTGCCAGCAGCCGTTCAGACTGAAAGGGTTGGGTAGGAAGTTCATGCCTGGACAACATTGGAAGTTCAAAGTTAAGTAATAAGTTCGATGAGGTTCAAAGGATAGTTGAGGGAGGAAAAGGGAAAGGATTTTAGAGCCCCCACTTATAGTTGATCAGCTCTGATGCAAGTATGTGATTGAGGTTTGAAGTTGTTATGGGGAGAGGGATAAGTTAGGGGCGGGGGTAGTTTATCTTTTTTTTTTTTTTTTTTATCCTCATTTGCGTGCATAGCTCCAATCTATCCAATCCGGAATATGCCACAGAGATAAGAAAACCGGCTGTGCTTCAGTACCATCTCAGCGTTAGCTGGGAGAGAGATCTTGGTTAGAGGGAGTGGAAGCCAAATCCCATCAGTACATTCACACAGGCTTGGAAATTCCTACTTAGGGCTGTTCATTGGAAGATAGTGCCCGTGACACCGTAGCCCCATTTGTTCCATGTTAAAAACAATGGTTGGCAATGCTCGCATTAATCATAGGACTCCTGGGGAAAAAAAACAAAAAAAAAAAAAAAACCCCAGGCTCAATGTGACCGTGCCAGCTGTGTCCAAAAAGCTCTCCTACTTGGATTTCCACCTCTAGCTAGATCAAGTTTGGAGATCTGGAGTACCGAGGTTCGCCATTCATGAATTGTGGGAGGCTGGGCGTCCTTCCAATGTCTACAGATCACTCTGCGGGCTGCCAAAATGGAGTAAAATACGAGGTTGGAAGCTGCATTACGTACTTTGTTCTTCAGGCTAAAAATGACAAGAGCAAGATCTATGGAAAGGTGAGAGCCCAATGCCAAAGATAAATAATTTCCTATAGACTCCCAATATGTTGTTATTTCTGGGCATTCATAAAACATATGGATATCAGATGCAGCAACCATTCGGCATCTTGGGCACGAGACCGGACCTGTCGATAAAAATTTTGACAGTCTCAACGGGGAGTAATAGGCCCTGTGAATTGTGAAGATATGGTTCCGACGTAGCTGAGCTGGCTTCACCAGATCCCACAGTACCTCACATGAAGCTGACCAAAGCTCCTCCAAATCTATATCTGGCAATGCGTCGGCCCATAATGTTGCTGGGAGGCAAAATTTGCCGTCTATTTCCTCCATGATCTTCTTGTACCACAAATTACATTTCTTTTTTTGCAGGGGGGCTATCTAGCAGACACGTTACTAATTCGCTAATGGCTCCAATAGGTAAACTGCTACTTCGGGATGTCTGTGTGTTGTATACATGGGACCAGCTTGAAATTTGTATATATTTGAATCTGGACAAACTTGGCCCCACCTTGTTTATTAAGTAGTCCCAAGGGAGTAGTGTACCGTCCATAAACAAATCACCCCAGGTGTTGATGCCAGCGGCTCTTAATGGTTGGGTTAATGTATCTTCTGCCCAAGCTGGGGGAGATGGTAGGTCCCATATTGGAGCACTCTCTGGATAATATCCTAATTTAATTGCCTGCCTCATTCTATACCACGTGGAAGCTATCCCCTTTAAAGTCTTTAGTTTTATTTATTTTTTAAATTTTGGGTCTCCGAATTTGAACAAAAAACTGCCCTGTCCGACTCCCTCGCAGTTCAATAACATAGAGAACATTTGGCCTACCCCTGTTGCTGCTGGTACTTTTAGCAACATGCAAGTGTGTGAGAGCTGAAAGGCCCATGCATAAATCTGAAGATCCGGTCCCGCTAACCCTCCCTTCTCTCTGCGGCGTCGTATTTTCTTCCAAGAAATTCTTGGATTTTTACTATTCCAAATGAAAGTTGAAATCGCGCTTTGTAGTTTAGAAACTAATTTGGGATAAAAAAAAAGTGGGATTGAATTAAATAAGAAGGAGATCTTAGGCAGAATACACACTTTTACTAAATTAACCTTGCCTAGGATAGTAAGTGGAAGATGTGACCAATCCCTCATATTTTTACGACACTGTGCTGCTATTATAGAAAAGTTTAAGGAAGCGATCCGGCTGATGTCTTTAACTATATTTACCCCCAAGTATCGTAGTTGAGGTCTAGATGACTCGTTAAAAGTAGTTAAGACTGTGTTCCAGGTCATTGACTCTGTTTTGGAAGCATTTACTTCGTATCCAGAAACTTTGCCAAATTTAAGAGCAAGATCTATCGCCTCTGGATAAGCTGCATTAATGTCTGACGCGAAAATCATTATGTCGTCAGCATAAAGTGCCACCTTTTTTTCCCAATCACCAAAAATAAAGGGTTTAATAAGTGCGCTATCTCTTAATGTTTGTGCAAAAGGTTCTATGTACATATCGAAGAGGAGAGGAGACAAGGGACAACCCTGCCGCGTTCCTCTGGTTACATTAAATGACGCTGTAAGGCCCCCGTTAATAAGAATTGAAGCAGAAGGACTTCGATATAACAGATCTATTGCCCTACGAAATCTATCTCCAACGTTAAACTTTCTCAAGGCCTCCGACAGGTATAACCAATTTACCCTGT
Organism: Lissotriton vulgaris; assembly: GCF_964263255.1. NCBI lineage: Eukaryota > Metazoa > Chordata > Amphibia > Caudata > Salamandridae > Lissotriton > Lissotriton vulgaris. The sequence continues at coordinate 1,558,382,765 of NC_141689.1, read as the reverse complement.
CGAAGGCCTTGGTAGCGTCCAACGTCAGAACAGACAATGGGAGAATCTCTTTTATGGCCACATCAATAGATCCTATTAGCTTGTAAGTAAGCTCATTTAATTGTCTCCCTCTTATGAACCCTTTTTGATTCGAGTGAAGTATATCAGGGGCTACCTGGCCAAGCCGTTTGGCTAATATGGTGGCAAAAATTTTATAATCGGCATTTAAGATTGAAATAGGCCGATATGAGCCACAGTCGGAAGGGGGCTTCCCTGGCTTTAAGATAAGCGTTATAGAGGCTTTATCCCAAGAGGCAGGCGGTGTTACCCCTTCCCTCAATATTTGATTAAACAAGGCTGTTAAGATTGGAGATATCTCTGGGATCAAATGTTTATATATCTCGCTCGGTAAACCGTCGGTTCCTGCTGCCTTACCCCCTTTAGAACCTCTTATAGCCTGCTCTACCTCGGCAACACTTATTTCCTCTTCCAAAAGTTTGCTCTGTTCGGGTGACAGAGAGGGAAGGGAGATGCCCTCTAACCAGTTGCCAATATCGTTAGTATTGATATTGAGATCTTCCTGATATATTGACTGGAAGAATGTTTTGAAGGTCTCTCTAATTTCAGCGTCACTGGTAAGGGTACCCTTATCTGATGTAATTGAGGCAATATTATTACGAACCCGGTCTGATTTAATTTTCCAGGCCAACAGCCTTCCCGCTCCCTCCCCATACTGGAAATGAGAGAGTTTGCTTGCCTCCCATTTCTGCAAGACTCGCTTCTCCATTATCGAGAACAAGTTGTTTTTAAGCTCATTTAGCTCTGCGAGTTTCAGGGACAAGTTATGATTGTCTAAAGATCTGTCAGTATCTATACAAGACTGGATAACTGACATACTATTCTCAATAGAAGAAATTTCTTCCCTATACTGCCTTCTTCTGTGAGCTTCCCTGTTCTTGACTGTTCCTCTTAGTGAACGTTTGAAGGCGTCCCATACTATACCTGCTGGGGCTGAATCCGTGTTAAAGGTGAAGAATTCGCGAGTCTCGGATTTGAGGAATTCTATATCTTCTACTGATGTGAGAAATGACCAGTCAAATGACCAAAGTTTCGGGGAAGAAGACTTAGTACCCCACTCCATTTCTAGCTTCATCGCTGAGTGGTCAGATAGATGAGATGGAATATAATCAACTGAAATGATGGAGTCAACCAAAGATCTACTTGTTAGGATACAGTCTATTCTTGAGCTGTGTCTGTATTTTAGATTTTTAAAAGAAAAACTCTGTTTTTGGCCCTCTCTCAGCCTCCAAATATCAACATATCCATATTGTTTTATTAAACCCAGTAAACAATTTCTAGATTTGGAGGGAACTTGTTGTCTGCTGTTTGTAGACTTATCCAGTAGAGGGTTGATAGTGATATTGAAATCGCCAGTTATGATCACCGGCTCGGGAAAATTCAAGAGGTGTTGGAATAAGGATTCTAGTGCGGAAGGATCATCGCAATTAGGCCCGTAATAACCAGCCAAAGTTATAGCTGCCCCTCCTATCTCTACAGCTGTGATGGCCCATCTCCCTCCCTTATCCACTTTTTGTTGAAGGATTTTTAAATTTAAGTTTGAAGATTTTTTTTTAAAAATTGTAACCCCCCGCGTATTTAGTGATTGAGATGTTGAGATAGAGGTATGTATCCACCTATTTTTCTTCACTACGTCAGATATCTCACTTTCGGTTAAATGTGTCTCCTGGAGTATAATGATCTCGGCATCCACGTCCCGAAGGTACTGTATGATTTTGTTAGCTCGAGGTTTGGTGCGGAGACCATTAACATTCCAGGACAAAATCCTAGGCCTGCTCATGTTTCTTAGAATGGAAGTTGATTATCAAGCATACCTGCCTATAGTAAAAAAGAACGGTTGGAAGAAAATAACTACAAAGTGTGTCGACTGGAGCATTATCGATAATGGATATTTTTCTTTTTTTACTACCACCCCCTTCCCCCCCCGTGACCTCCCCTCCCATGGGAAACCCCTGAACTCACTACCCGGAAAATTCCGGAAGTAAGTGCTCCTAGCTCTCCCCCGTCCCCACCTCATGTGTCTCTCTATTTATTATAATGTGATAGCTCGCCTTATTATAAATGTAACAAGCATGAGTTAAATGGTGCTATAGTGTTTAATTATTAAGTGACGATATTTATATATTTTTTCTTTTTTCCCCTTCCTTTCCCTTTTTTTCCCCTTTTTTTTTTTTTTCTTTTTTCCTTTTCTTACTTATAGTTTATGTGCATTTATGAATTATTTTCCTTTTTATTTCTTTCCTTTTCGTAGACCCAAGCTAGCTATTGCTCCTTCCTACTACCTAAAGACATTAGAAGCTCGTCAGCTGCCTGTATCGAGCGAATGTTGTGCATTTTATTATCCATCATTATCTTAAGGGATACGGGAAAGCCCATCTGCACTGTTGCACCTAGTTTCCGAAAGGCATCCATTCTTCTTCCTAGCTCCCACTGTTTTTCTAGAGTGTATCTTGACAGGTCAGAGCGTATTTGGAAATTAAATCCTTTGCCTACTAGCAACTTTTGCTTTAGGGCTAAATTCAGAATGTGCTCCTTGACAGAATAAGTATGAAAATTAACAAGGATTTTTCTTGGCTTGGCCCTTTGTGGATTGCGTCTGAAAGGATCCCTATGGATTCGTTGAATGTCCAAAGCTAGTTCCTCAGGAGTATGGGGGAGGTTAAGAGAATCTTTTAATAACAAAATTATGTAGCTTTTGATATCTGTTCCTTCACTACCTTCAGGAACATTCAAAATACGCAAGTTGCTGTGCCTAGCGTTGTTTTCCAAAACATCCATTCTTTCTGAGATGGCCAAATCTTCCCTCTTTAACTTTTGTATATCTTCCTGAGTGCCTTCAGCCCGCATGGATATTTGACCCACAGTTTCTTCCAGGGCTTGCGTTCTCATTGACAAATTGCAAATCTTTTCGTCAAGAGTCTCACAAAAATTCCTTATGTCCCTTTGGTTTGATGCAGACTCTGCAAAGCCTTCCTTGATCTCGGCAGACAATGATGCAAACATCTGTTGCAACGAGAGGGGGTAGTTTATCATAGGTGATTAAAGATGTACAGTGAGGTTAAAGTTTTTTAAGGCAAAAGGCCCATGTAATGTTGTAATGCGCACCTGTTTCAATAAAGTGGCCTTTTTCAAACAACCCTGGTGTCTGTGATCTGTACTGCCCTCTCTTACCCGATGGGAAATCGGATGGCAGACGGCCACAGGGAGGGCTGCCTCCTGGAGTTTTTGGGGAGGTGGTGCAGTCCGGGGGACGTAACGAGTGTTTTGAGCTCTTTTTGGACTACATACATAGCCCACACGTATATAGTGCTGCCATTTTGGGTGCCAGTCCCCATTTTATTGTGGTAGCACAGTGGCTGTTACCCAGGCAGGATCTTTTTGCCCTCACCTTCCCGTCCCTAAATTAAAGCTTTTGGGGGAGGGTGGTTTCTTTCCCTCAGTATTTTAAGGTTTTCTTTCTGGTCCAGGTCTGTTTTGTTGGTACAGGTGCACATGGGAATATTTGTGCTCAGGTTGTCACTTGATTCAGGTGCACTAGAGGTTGGCTGAGAAGTTGCAGGATTTACAGAAGTTTATTGTTTGTCATCTGCGATTTAGGCTGAAACAGAACGGGTTGAAAGTTAACGCCTTTATTACATAGGAAGTTCAAAGTTAGGTAGGAAGTTCAGGTAGGAAAAGGGAGGAGGTTTTATAGGTCCCACTTACAGATGATCAACTCTGATGAAAGTATGTTATTGAGGTTTGAAGTTGTTAATGGGGGGGAAGGATAAGTTAGGGGTGAGGGGTAGTTTATCATAGGTGATTATAGATGTATAGTAAGATCATAGTTTTGTAAGGCCAAAGGCCCAGGTATGTTATAAAATAAACCTGTTTCAATAAAGCTGCCTTTTTCACACAACCCTGGTGTCAATGGTCTATACTGCTCCCTCGTCCCCAAATCAACACCAGGCCTTAGCTGTGGCAAGGCCCTTTCCTAAGTTGCAGTGGGTGGCCAACCCCCACTTTGCACAGCCTTCCCCATCGATGTCTTTTTTCTCTGCCTATGTCTTTGTATCGTTCTGACTCACACTGCTTCTTTTTTTAACCCTCTGGGAAACTCGCAATTCAAACCAGACTTTTTATTGTCCTCAAATGTCACACGAATCCACTACTTAAAATGGCAGCTCTCTCAATTGCAGTTTTAGTGCCAAATCACACACAGTTTTCAATCTTTTTTCCTGGTCTGTTATTCACATTTTCCTCTCATTTTGGTCTCCCCTACCACTGCTCTGTGATGAAGCACTTGTTATAGTGTCTTCCCTTTCATGTTTTTTTTCACAGCTGGAAAGATGTGATCTAAAATCAATTCGCGATTTTTATGATGGTGCAAAAGAATTCTAAAGAGACATTCACAAGCCAATTACATTTGTCATATAAGTCAAATATGTTTTAAAATAGTCATGGACCACTAACTTGCAACTTGGAACAGCAGAGATATAGAAACATCTAACCCTTTTATGCCCAGTGGCACTATTTTTGTAATGCTTATTTCACAAAAATGTATGTTCAAACCTTTTATTGTCTAATTAATAAAAATCATCACAAAACGATACTTTATAGTACATATTCAACTTTTTAGGATAAAGTATTCTTACAAGGACCATATACATAAAAAATTATCAAGGTTAAAAAGATTACGTTTTCACTTGTCCTAGCCCACAGTAATCCATACCCATCGGTCCAAAGTGCCAAGTGCTTATAACAAAGGACATACTTCAATTTGAATAACAAAGCACATACTGCAATTTGAATGAATCCCATATGCATAGAAATTCATCAAAGTTGGACATAAGATTGCATTTATCCTAGCCCGAATAAAACCATACAGGTTACTTTAAAGTGGCAAGTGCTTATAACAGGGGCTATACTGTTATGCAATCAAAACCTACCTTTAAAAAACCAACAGCGTTTAAAATAGAGCTTCCTACAGAAGAACCATACAGTACATCGAAGTGCCAAGTGATTATGTACAAAGAATACTGCTTTTATCCATAACCAACAATGGGCCATAACCGGTAGTTCAAAGATCAGTGTCCTTTTATACAATATATAACCATTATTTGACCAATAGTATGACCTATGACCTATTCAGGCAGAAGCAATAAAAACGAGCCGGGTGCATAAACATAGGGAGAGTAAAACAGCCTGAACACCATGGAAGAAGAATATAAAAGACATGACACTCATTATAAATAAATAAAAATGTTGAATGTTTTTTAGAGTTTAAACATACTTTCACTGTAGGCTCAGCCTGCTCTCCAAAATGGGAATAATGTATAGCGCTTATGGTAAAGATACAAACATTCTTTCTTCAATGGTCAGAAATGTTATCAACTGACAAGTTAGTGGAATTTAAACGCCTGTTAAGCATAGAATGAAGGTGTGACGAGTAAACCTCACCCCTGCATCTAGAAATGAAGGTATTAAAAATACACTACGCGCATTAAGCAGGTATGGGCGGATATATACACAACATGCAATAAAGTTTCTTGTGAATGCCCACAAAGTCTACAGTCTTTGGATGACCATTGCTGAATCCATTTTGGCGTGCCGTCCTTGGCAGGATATCTGGCAAGTCATAATTTTAAAAATGTGTTCCTCATACACAATGGAAAGTAATTGTCACATATGGCTCAATTCCCAGTCTCTGATGAGAATTAATCACTGCCCAGGCATGGTTCTTTGCAGCTAAGGTCTCCTTATCCGCCATTAGCGAGTTAACTTGTATATTTCTGTTTAAAAACTGTTTAACTTGTATATTTATGTTTTAAAACTGTTAATTACTTGACCTGAGTAGTCATAATGACTAGCTGTCCCAACGCGGAAAATCGTGTGCCTTTTGGTTTCGGACAAAAGAAGGCCCCAAAAGGACAAGGGTAGAAAATGTTTCATTCAGGGCAAACCCAGGGCTCCAACTCGAAAGCTCTGAATGGACATGGGGGCTTTTAACTCCTCCTTACCTTAAGGGAATTTGCTAGATGAGGACCTAAAAGAAATAAAAAAAAAAACTGCTTAAAACAAGACTTATTCATTACAGGCAACCCCAACTGTAGATCGAAGCTTTGTAGACACATTGCTATGTAGGATCTTCAAGCTCCAGCATTTGCAGATTAGAATTATTTATTTCGTATCAGCTAAGAAGCCAGCTTCTGATAGAGTAACCAAAGAGTGAGCAACCCAATATACCCTTGAGGGTTTGAGCAAAAGATATGATAGGGTATAAGTACCTTCAAGGGATTTTGTTATTATATATTTCGAACCAAATTACAAACATTACTTGGCGGCCCTATACACATGAGACCGATAGTGCAAAGCAACAGTCAGCAAATGTTTAATCAATATACATAAGTCACTTCAAGTGATCCAATATAGAAGAGAGGAGAAGGTGTGTATGAAAAAATATAGTATTTAATACTCAAAGATCGATTTGAGACAAGGGTACAGAATAAATAACAATGTTATAGGAAGAATATTTCAGATGTAGCAATCAAACAAAGCCTCTCTATAACAATTGTATGCGCTTATCTGCCTGTTCACAGTTGATTTGTTGATTAAGCAGACAAAGCGTATATGTCTGCTTAATCAACAAATCAACTGCCATTCGATCTAATCTGATGCAGGAGAGTAGCTATTTCTTTTTCAGTCAGGGTTTCCGAATCATATAAAGCTGATGCTGAGCTACTCTCTATCACTACAGATGTCTCATTATTCTTCATGGGACAATAGCTCATATCTGAATTTGCTAAGTTGGCAACACTAGGCCCATACAAATTGATGAACTTCACCCATACCTCCTTCGTAATGTTGACACTACAGGCCCAAGTACCTCCTGTTTCAGTTCATTAATGACCCCCCAGAAGGCTTTGGCGTTATTGGTTTTAGTGGCACTTAGTAACTGTTGGATTTGGCCCTTTTTGCAGGGTCATCCCTGAACTTTTTGCCTTCCTCCTGTATTTTGTTCGACCTGTTGTTGGCTTTTTTATGACTCTGGGCTCTTTACCACTGCTGATCAGTGCTAAAGTGCATATGCTCTCCCTATTGTAAATTGATGTATGGATTAGTGACTCCATGATTGGCTTATTTGGTTTACTTGTCAAACCCTAGTACAGTGTACTCAGGGCTTGTAAATCCAAATGCTGCGGGTGGGCTTGCAGCACTGGTTGTGCCACCCACAAAAGAGGTCTGTAAAAGTGTGTCTCATGTCTGCCATTGCAGACCCTGTGCGCAGTCTGGTACTGCCATGCTGACTGGGCAAGTGTACCCACTTGCCAGTCCCTAAACCTTCCCTTTTCTTCATATCAGACACCCCTATGGTAGGCCCAAGGGCAGGGTGCATTGTAAGTATAAGGTAGGACATGCCCAGGTGTGTGTGGCATGTCCTAATAGTGAATTACAGCCATTTTCGTTTTTCACTATTGCACGGCTACCTGTTCTGCATAGGCCAGAATGGGCCGTTAGATTATTACATCTTATAATCCTAACTGACTCAGGGAACCATGGTAGAAATTCGAGTTTAGTATGCCTGAACTCAGAATGATAACATACATCTTTTAGTGAAGTTGGTTTTAACATTCCGTGTTTGAAAATACCACTTTTAGAAAGTAGGTATTTTCTTGGCTAACAAAGCCTGCCTCTGCTAGGTTGTGTATTCCTTGTCTGGAGTTTGAGTGACATGGGGGATTCCAGGAGACAGGGTGAGTCAGCCCAGTGGTGAATAGAGAGATCTTCATCTAGATGTGAGGGAGGAGTTGCACCTGGGACCTGAATAGGGCTGTGCCTTCCCTCCACAATGCTGGATCCAACTCCTGTGGTGCGTCTGATGTCTCTGCCCTGCACTGTGAAAGGAGAGAAGAAGTCATGTCAACAGACTGCTCCAGGACTGTGCCATCCCTCCACAATGCTGGCTCCACCTCCTGTGGTACGTCTAATGTCTCTGCCCTGCAATGTGAAAGGAAAGAAGGAGTCATGTAAACAGAGTGTTCCAGGACTGACCAGAACTGGTTTGGACTAGGCAAAGGCCCATCTGCCTCAGAGGACAAAGGATTTTGGGGTATAAGTATTGGGACTCTGATCCCAAGAATTTATATCACTTTTGGACATCAAGAAGAAACCTTTGCTGGGGAGAGGAACCTGAAGAAACTGAGGAGAGACTATCCCTAAGCTGAAGTGCTGCTTGAGGGATTAGCCTGCAGTGGCTGCTGGACTGCCAAAGAAAGGAGAAAGGAACTTTGTGTGCTTTATTTCAACTTGTGAAGGATCTCCAAGGGCTTGAGAAGTGAGTTGCCTCCTGCTGAAGTCTAAGGGAAAACAGACGTCAACCCCCAGCTCCCCAGAGTTCTTAGGAAGTGCCTGCTGCTGTTTTGGGCCTTCTGATAGACTGTGTGTCGCAAGGAGCTGGAAGCGCGACTCAAGAGGGAAAAGCGTGTTGCTGTCGCAGCCGCTGCCGTCGCATAGTCGATGTCGCCGCTGTAGCTTACGTATTGCACCGCATCTCAAGAAAACATCCCACAACCCCGAAGAAGCGTGTTGCCGTTGCATCACTGAGAAAGGATGTCACCGCTGTAGCTGTCGCATTGCACCGCATTACAAGAAGCGCCTCGCATCCACGGAGAAGCTGGCCGCCGTCGGAGCTGTTGTCATCACATCACTGGACAAGGGTGTCGGCGCTACAGTTGTCGCATCGAGCGGAAGCTTCTCGCATCGTCGGAGAAGAGTGTCTCCGCCAAAGCCGCTGTCGTCGCATCACTGAACAAGGGTGTCACCACTGCAGCTGACGCATTGTGTCGAGACTTCTTGCAACATCGGAGAAGCGTGCCGCATCAGGAAGAACTTCACGTCTTTATTTATTTGCACCGGATCTTCAACGCATCACCGTCTTTGCATGTAAGGAACTACTGCATCACCATCCCTGCAACACTTTCGTTGTAGAAACATTATGCATCTTAAGGTACATTGACTCAAAGTGTCGCATTTTAAGATCTAAAGAGAACTAAGCTAATTCTACCATTTTAAGTACAGTATTGTGGATTTTGTCGTTTGTGCTCTTATGTTAAGTCTATATAAAGAATACTTATTTTTTATATAAAACTTGTGTGGTGTCCATCTGTAGTATTGTCACTTGATTACTGTATGTGTTCACAAATGCTTTACACACTGCCTCTGAGATAAGCCTGTCTGCTCGTGCCAAGCTACCAAGAGGGTGAGCTGGGGTTATTTTAGGAGTGTACCCCCTTACCCTGACTAGAGGCAAGGGTCCCTATTTGTCACAAGTACCTACCTGTTCCAACTAGAGACCCTCAAATCTAACTGTAACCTAAGCCATAACACTTTTGAAATTGTGTCTTTGACCCTCCAGACTTCTTCCCTGAAGTACTTTCTCAGTAACCTCAGCTTTTCTTTAAGGGAATGGTATGGTTCACCAATGTCGCTGATTAAAAAGAGCCCTTGAAGTCCTGTTAAGAGACATTTTTTGGTTGAAAAGCGTGTACGTATACCACTTATTGACGGTGGAATTTGAGGGGTGCACCTTGGCTGAATTTATTCTAGTGAATTTCTCCACCAATGTTGTAAGAATGAACTTCCACTTGTCCACCATACTTGTGCCACTTGTCATGCACAGGCCACTATGATTATTAATTAGGAGTTCAGAAAATTCCAATATTTCTGACCAGAATGCCAAACCAACCTTTTCAAACTATAGGTTGCCACAACTGATTGCCGGAGCACCTTAGCTTCATGGCTACAACTTATTGGCAGGTTCAAACTTAGTGACAGAGTTATGGTCACTTTCAACTCTTGAAATCACCTTATAATCATTAATTTTCCGGCCCAAGTCATCTGATACAAGAGTATAATCAATGATTGAACCATATTACGAGTTTTTAATTGTCGGCCATCGGGTAATAGAAGGCTAATGATTCCTTATAGCCAATGAGTGGAGTGCCTTGCTCTTTCCACGTTTCCAGAAACAGCAAGATTTCAAAAGATTGTAGAAAGGAGATTGTATCTGGATCAGCCAATATCGGAGCAAGACCGTGAACATTCCAAGAATAAATTCTCATTTGCTTGTTTTTTTTTACTAGAGTTATTCAAACCTCAGTCTCCACCTCCGGATATTGTATTAATTAAAGTTGCCGGAAGCCATGCCCAATCTTCAGATGTCACATTATTTTTTGTTAGCAGTTCGCAAGTGTGGACTCCTGACAACAAATTTGTGATTAAAAGATCTGTGACATTTACTGGGTTATTAAGGGGACCAATTGCACCTCTAAGAAGAAGATTTAATGTATTTACTATTGCATTTCTTGTATTGAACAGATAATTCTCAGCTTTTAGGATTACTACCTACAACATGGAGGGATATTTTCAGGGTACATTTCCTTAACCTCAATTTCCCATTCTGGGAAGTTTGGGCTACAGTCTGGAATTTTATTTACAATTTCGTTGTTAGACCAAGTAGTGATGGTACACCCCGAGCAGAATTTGGTAGAACTTGCTATACAGACATAATAAAAGATAATTCAGGTATGGAAGATGTTAATTTTAAAATTGTTCCCCAGTTTAAAATATTGTGCACACCTCTGAATTTATATAGAGGGTGAAATCTGATTTTCATGTCATTAAAAGATTGTTTTTTCCCTGTATGCCCAGCAGAGGTCCCTAAACAAGATTTGATACCGAAGTGTGGACCACCCACTGAAAAGCTATTCTGAATTACTTTAAAGGGAAATTTTGTCTGATTAACTGCGGGATTAATTCCATTAACCAACCTGAAAACAGAAATAGACTGAGGGTGGCATTAGGACTAACATATGGTGCAATCACTGTCTCGAGGTTTGCAGATAATGCAAAAAGGGATCTGTAATTGAAAGGCCTATTAATTACTTAGTTTCTCTTTTACATCAATTTTCGGGAAATCCATTGGATGAGAACCAAGCTGGGAACTGGGCTGTATTGTTTATGCTTCTCCTATACCCATTACTTTTACTTACAACTGTGGTTTGGACTGGGCACTCGGTTTGAAGATGGAAAAAAATCCATGGGCATCTTTGCCGATTTGAGCGTAATTTCTGGTGCCTTCTTGGTTTTATTATGGGCCGTTCGTAGTCTTTTTCTAGCCATTTTTGTTAGGTGTGGTTGTATGCTAGCGTCATCGCAAGGGTCTAAGGTGTTTAAAACTTGACTTCCCTCACTGTCATGAACATCTATCAAAGTAGAACTCTCATCTTTTTCTGGCCTCAAAGTTTGTTCAGACTTCCTAATGTAATCTGTTTTCACTGATGATCTTTGATAGCAGCATGCTGGGCGATCGATTGGTTGATCATCTTGAGCATATATAGGGGCACCAGACCGAGCTTTTTGAATCGTTGGACTTTCATTGTCACAGCCCACACTTAAACCTGGGCCAGAATTTGGGAAAGGTGGTACTGGTAGCTCAGCCCGTGGTTTGGAAGCCCTTTTTTTTACTTCGTAAATGAGGGATTCTTCTATAGTTTGAAGTTCCGAAACATTATCTAGAATACGTGAACATATGCAGTTTATTAGTTGAGTGTTTACATCAGATTGAGCTCGTATCACAAAAGTAGTTATTTATGTCATTTGGTGTCTATTCTCGCAACATATAACTCAAGAGAATTTATTAGCTCGACCTGAATGCCTAATTTATCAGAATGGAAGTTTAACGCTGTTGTTATAGCATCCATTGTCTGTCACAAATTTCTCCATGCTCGTATGTCAGATGGACTTTGGTATTTTGGGGATCTGGCTACCACAAGATTAGGTACATTATATTTGTCCAAAATGGAAAGGTCAGCAGAGTTTAAAGAATTATTCATTTAGGCACCCTTCATGAGGCCTTGGCCGGGCGCCGTAACGTTAGTAAAATCAATTTATTGAGGTGTTAATGTTGGTTTTAGATCAAAATATTTGCAGCTCTCAATAGGAACAGGGCTAAAGGCGTCTGTTTCGGTATTTTCTGTTAGTATATGATGGAAAAACCTTCCTAAACTTGGGATTCAATTGTGGTTAACATTATTTAATAACTTTGGAGATGTTATCTTTAACATCTGCTTCTTAAGTGCCTTTTGATTTTTTTGGTTATTACCCGAAAAAGTAGATTGGACTGTTATTTTCACTAAAACTGGTCAGATGATTTGGTAAGCTTACTTTTTTGGAGGACTTGAAAGACTTTTGACATGGTTGGTTGTCGGTTATCATTAAGGCTACTCTGATGTTCTGGTCTGCCCTGTGCTGCACCAACTAACATAGTTGGACAAATTTGTTGTACAGGTACCGCTGTTAATACTGAAGATGCATTAGAGGAAGATGAAACGCAGTGCTCAGAATCTGCGTGAATTTTAATCTTAACTACTGTTACATGTATCCCCCACCCATATTTGAGACCGCCATTAACGAGGCATTTGGGCATGTGACATGATCAGGGGACTGTATTAAACAATCACCCAGCTCGGCACCCTGGGGTAACATGTACTCACACAGCCACTAGTGGACATAAGACTGCTGGAGCTGACATATGGTATAAATACAGGTCATGCTCAAATTGAGCGTTGGCCGTCCCTTTGAAATACTCCATAACATGGTCAGTCAGAAAAACTTTATTTCGGTCTTTTGCGACCATAAAAGTATACAAAATAGACAACATACAGGGGCATATTACCAAGCATTAGCGATAATTATCGCTATTGCTTGGTTAGAGACAAAAATGTATCGCCGACCTGCGGCGATTTTTATCGCAGATAAACCTTGGTATTACCAAGGTTTATCGCGAATGCGATAAAAATCGGCCGCAATGCATGAATATCGCTGAAAAGTCAGCGATATTCATGCATTACCGAGCTAATGCTCCTAGCCATGTTATCCACCTCCCATTGGATAACATGGCTAAGAACTGCTCAGGGCAGGTGTTAGCTTTTGGAGATATTGGCGCTTAGCGCAAATATTTCCAAAAGTTGGTAATAGGAGATAGCGATGTTGGCGACTGTTTCCAGTCGCTAATATTTTGGCACACCCACTTTGCATGTCATTAGTGATACATTTCTCTGACATGCAAAGTGGGGCCCAAGATGGTCGCTATCTCCTACTAGCTGTCGCTAACTGGTGTTAGCGACAGCTAGGTAATAGGGAGATAATTTTAGCTTTCTTGGCTTTTAAAGACAAAAAAGCGGAGTTAAAACCCCTTGATAATATGCCCCATAGTTCTTTAAAATAAGAGAATCAAAAGATAAAAAGACATCCAGTCCTGAAATTCAATACTGTCACAAATCCAAATCCTATGAGCTCAATAAAGTGCATTTGCAAAATGTATACTGTGCGGAAGGCAATAGCTAATAAATACAACCACTATGTTGGAAATTTCAAAAAGATCAGTACAAATACAATTAATTCGTTTTGAGCAAAGCTAAAAATCTAATGGATACTCATACATTGATATTATGGTTAAAGTTGCATCGTAAACCGAAAATAAATAAAAAATTTATACATTTATAAAAAGAGAAAAAACTGATTTCATCTTGAGGTTAAAACAAAGTTGAGGCCCTAGAGAATTTAAGAAAATATGCTGCCTACGTACGGGCTAAATATTTTACAGAGGCCCAGTGCCTATGCCACAGTTAAATAAAAAAACGTGTAACAGCAAAAACAATGGGCTTGAAGTATCAGACTTCAGAACTCTGAATGCCCCTGCACAGTGTACAAATCCTAAGTTCCTACAGATGTGGAGAAGCCAACACTTCCTATTGGCTTATAACCGGGGCAAAAAAAAGAATGAAGCTCCGACTCTAATCTAATCTAATCTTTATTATACAGTTAATAAAAACCGTAATGTACAAACAGAACAATGCATGTTAAATTAAAATTTTAAAATATATAAAAACATGATCAGGTTCTTAGTGCTGGGTGTTTATGCAGTGCAGTTAAAATAGTATTGACAAACTTCCCAGCTCTTGCTAATGCCTGGGCTGAATTGTTGCTAAAACACAAAGTCGATGCTTCGCTGCAGTGTCTTAGTGATTGTTCCTGAAAGACGGAGATCAGTAGGCGACGTCGATCGGGGGCAAAGAATGGGCAACAGCAAAGCAGGTGGAGCCAGGACTCATGTTTATAGTTACAAAACCTGCAAGTGGGCTTCTCATTCCACCGGGCCCACTGGGGGTTAAAGTCAAAGATCGGTAGGGCTAGCATCCTCATGTATAGTATTTTGTTACGAGTCTGGGGGTTGAGGGAGTAGTTGAAGTATGTTTGAGGTTTTCCCTTGATATATGATTTGTTCAAGGCAGTAAAAAGTTCGTTTTTAGATAGCTCGGCAACGTCGGTCTGAAATGAGACTGAGATGATTTGTTTTGTTATTGTTTTTTTCCATGTTAGCAGAGGAATGGTTGGGTTAATGAGAGAGGTTGGTTCAATCTTTAATGTAGAGATAGCAAGATGCAACTGTTTGTGCCAAGGGGAATGTTCGTCTTTAAACACAGCTTGTAGTTGTTCTTTCAAGGATTGTCCTGGTGCTCGTAAGGTGTGTATATAGTATTTGATTAGGTCGCCCAGGCAATGGAGGTTTGCACTTGTCAGGCCCAGCTCGAGTCTCATCCTCGACCTCCTCACGTGCTGCGGGACGGAGAAGATTTTCTTATAGGCTTTTATTTGTAGGTTTCCCAGAAATACGTCCATTTTCCCGGGAAAGGCCAAGTGGCCATAGGTCACTGCAGGTAATAGTTTGGCCCGCAGCACCCTTAGGATTGGTTCGGCTGAGGGACTGTGCAGGTGACGATTCAGGCGCCTAAGGCTATGAATGATCCTCATGCCCTTGGACCTTAAGTGTCCGAGGTGTACTGCTTGATTTGCCCTGGCGTTGAACCAAACTCCTAGGTAGTTGTAGCTGGTGCAAGTCGTTATTTGTGATCCCCCTGCTCTCCAAATGAGATTTTTCTTTTTGTAGCTCCCAAAGATCAAAATTTTGGTTTTTGATTCATTCATCACAAGATGGTTCTTTGTGTTATATTTATTGAGAGCGGTGAGCGATCTTTGCAATCCTGTTTTCGTATGGTCCATGCCATGATGATGATGTCGTCGGCGTATTGCATTGTCTGTAGGCGCAGCCCGCCCAGTTTAGGAGCAGCCAGGGCTGCGTCAGCCAGTTCCTTTGGTAGATCCGCGGTGTAAAGATTGAATAATAACGGAGCAAGTACACAGCCTTGTTTTAGGCCGTTTTCAGTTGCAATTTTTTTAGATATTGTTTGTGCGCTGGTTTTAACTCTAACCCAGGTGTTATGGTGCAGGGATATCAAGGCTGAGAGAAGAGGAGATGGTATTCCCCAGGAGTTTAGTTTGTTCCACAACGTCCCTCGGTTGACCCGATCGAAGGCTGCGCTGTAGTCCACGAAGCAGCAGAATAGAGGTAGTTGGCGAGCCAGGGTAGCTTTCCGCGACAAGTAGGACAGTGCCATTATGTTCTCCGACTCTTCCTCTCAATTACAAGCTGGGCACTCACGCTGAGCAGGGTTTGTCCATTTACATTTAAGGACACAGGGTGCCTAGTCGAAACTGGACATAACGTTTTCTTGAAAAAAAATGACTGGATGTCATCCAAGAAGGGTTCTATTCTATAGTCTTCTTTCAAGAGCAAGAATTGGAGCTTCAACTGGCCTGTGGGTGAACACCCATGTATAGCGGCTAGCTTGCTCAGTTGGTAGGCTTTTACCACTTTTATGCGTGAAATTACAGAACATGCTTCCTCTGGGTTGCTCCACAGTGTTGGTTTTCCCAACCTATTGCATTCTTCCTTTATATGTGCAAACCAGGGGATTTTTGCAGCTTCAGGGAAACTCAATATATCTTTTAATTCTGCTCTATAAGTTTCCAGTTCCGGGGTCACCCATAATCTGCGCCAAAAAGTTAGGGGTCTGAGGCCCAACTCCTCCCGATAGGTCTAATGCCTAAATCCAACCGCAAGGGAATGAGAGAAGTACTAGAGTGGAGGCCCAAGATCTGCCTGATAAAATAATTTTCTACTTTGCTCACTGGTCCAGAACAGGAATGCCCCCAAAGTTCCGCCCCATACATTGCCGCAGCCCTGGCCTGCACCTTATAGATCTCTACTATTGGCCCAGCGGGTTTGGAGGATAAGTTTCTCAGTAATTTTGCAGTTTCTCCAGTGGTCTGGGCTAGACTGAGGAGCTTGGCTTTGGCAATTTGTGGGCCCCAATCCATATTTTCGGTCAGAGTAACCCCTAAATCCCTAAATAATCAAACACTGACACCCTTTCCAGCACGATACCCTCCAGACTAGGGTTGAGACGGGTTGTTTTAGTGGGATTGAACACCATAAACTTTGTCTTCAAAGTATTAATCTCTAACCCCTATTGTTACAGAAAGTGGAAAAGCTGTCCAGAACCCTCTGTATGCCCATCAGAGATTTTGACAGTAGAAGGGTGCCATCTGCAAACATCGTTGCAGGCACCCTGGTACCTGCCCAGCTTGGGGCATCATTATCCTTAACCTCCGTTTGTTGGGAAACCAATGCATTGACAAAGAGGCGAAACAGGGTAGGGGCAAGCACACACCTCTGCCTTTCTCCACTATCAACCGGAAATCGGGGGGTCAGGTCACCGCCTTTCCCACACCTTACCTGGGCAAAATTACCCACATGCAGTCTCATAAGTATGTTCAGAAGGTAGGGGGAATCCCCATATCTCTAAGCACCCCCACAGCTTTATTCTGGGCACCAAATCAAAGGCTGTGTTCAGGTTCACAAAGATCAAATAGAGGCTGCCACCCTCCATAATCACCGTTTTCCAAAACATAAGTTGAAGTCTAAATATTTGATCAATGGTGGAGATGTTCTTCCTGTATCCGGCTTGGTAGGGGCTTAAAATGTCACGGTCTTCTATCCACCCTTGCAGGCAGTCTAGGACTACCGGTGCAAACAGTTTTTGTGAGATGTCGATCAAAATGATCAGTCTGTAATTTGCTGGCAGAAGTGGTGAACCTTTTTTAAAAACTAGGACTATTTCTGGCCCTGCCCAAGTTTCGGGGGTCGGCATACCATTCATTATGGTGTTGAATAAAACCCATAGCTAAGGTCCCCAAATGTCCGGTTCTTCCCAGTAGAGATCCCTGGAATCTTATCCAATCCCGGTGCTTTGCTGGGGGAAAGTTTGTCTATTTCGTTTGCAACTTCAGAGAGGGTAAATTCAGAGGATTATTCATGGACAGCACTATCCACCATCATGGGCGCATTGTCATAAAGGACAAGGTCTTTATTTGTAGCACATAGTGCCTGGAAGTGTACTTCCCATGCTTCAGCTGCTATATTAGGTTCTAGTGCAGGTTTGCCCTCACTGCTTCCTGAACTAACTATGCACCAGAACTCTTTCAGATATTTGTTGGATAAAGCAGTTTCAGAGCGTTCCATCTGTCCATTTCCCACACCTCCTTTGCTGTTCGAGTAGTCTCTTTGTACAGCGCCCTCTTTTGTTTTATTAATGGCTTCTCCTTAGCTTTGATGGCCTCCAGTAAAGCCTGTTGTGCAACATAGCAACTATCATTGAACCATGAGCGAGTGGCCCGTTTGTCCCCTTGGCGTGCATTTTCGGATAGAATACCTTAGCCAAGTTAGAGACCAGACCAGCATGTAGATCTCCAACTTTCTCCATGGTAAGAATATTGGCCCGCTGCAGCCACTTCTCCCAGTTCTATTAGTACTGGGACGACTGCTGCATACAGTGCTGACAGCTTTTCAGGAGACTGCTGGATTGCCCCACATTTGATTCTTCTCCTATTATTGGAGATTATTAAACTATTATCTACAGGGGTACTAGTAGCCGGAATAGTTGCTAGGTTAGGCAAGTTCAATGTCAGAAATAAAGCATTATGATCCCTGTCATGCCTTGGAAGAACTACAAAGTCAAGAACTCTGTGCCATAGCCTAGTCTCGACTAAAATATAATCCAGGAGAGATGCTTGTCCTATTTTATTGAATGTTAGGTTTCCTGGAATATCCAAAGGTGTACGGCCATTGCATGCTCTCAAGGAGTGCAATAATGTAAATGCATTGATCTGAATTGCCAGCGGGGCCAAGCTTAAACTGCTGAGATTTGCGGTTCTGGAATTAACATTGAACATCCTCCTCAGTGGGGAACAGCCTCCCAGTGGTAGAGGCTAAAATTGACAATTAAAATCTCCCCCCACTATCAGCCTTGTATGGGGGGACAGTGGGAATGAAGGAATTCAATTGCTCAAAAGTTGGGAATTCCTTACTCGTATTTACAGGGCGAGAATAAATGTTGACAAGAGCCAATTCCAGCTTGGAAGAAAAACTGAGTGCAATGCATAGAATGTCGTTGGACAAATAATCTAACTGTGTGGCTGTACAACCCAAGTGTGAGCCAGCCCATTGCATAAGCTCCCTGACGGTCTACCCCTGCCACTGAAGTTGCTAGAATGGTGAACGACGCAAACCTCACCCTAAAAGAATCTTCCTGTGCCTATGTTTCCTGGAACAGGCAGATATCAAATTGGTCCACAAAAACCCCCCAATCAGAGAAAGGCAGTTTGCTTTTGAGGGTGGCAACTTTCCAGGATAGGATCTTTAAGCTCCTACCCTGGTTCTGTTTATCAGTGGAGACCTCGGGAGCATGGAAATCAAGGGTTTGGATGTACCCTGGAAGGGCAAAAGGGAGGCTGTAAGGTGGGCAAACGCGTTGTTTTGTCACTGTAGCGCTGTGTTTTAAATTTTTTAATAGTTGTAGTGGCTTGCTGATCAACCGACTCTACCCCTGGCCTGGTTGTGTCTCTGTCTTTCAACTGAGTTAGTGTATCAAGAGCCAGTATATTTGTCCCTAACCCAGTACCAATGGACTGTCTTTATTGGACATGCCCATACTCCCCAAGTTCTACATGGGGCCTGGCAGTTCTCTTCCCCGATTATATAGGACTGAGAGGGCTGAGGAGTGACAGCACTATTAGCACTTTTGGCTGGCTTATAAGAAGCACTGTCACTGCAATCCAAAGTTGACGTTGCGACTAAGTGGGCATGCAAATCTTGTGTATCCCTCTCAGCTGATGTGGTATCTTGAACTTTTTTCATAATCTTATGGCTTTTTTACGACTGAAGGGATCCTCGTAGGCACCAGGACCTCATGATTTTTAACATGGATGAGTACGTAAGTAGTATATAATCAAAGAAAGTTTACAAGCACAAAAATCTCATGAGATAATGGTAAGACTTACGGTATGTAGGTGGGCGGGGGAGTGTGCAAGGGGCTTGCAAACCACACCTGGATCTAGTCAGACCATATCCGCTGTCTCTTGGCTAAACCCTAGTGAATAGCCACAAACGCTGTTGCCGCGCCGACCTAGATCAAATCTTCTAGCCGGGGCCCTATGTACTGAAGTTATATCTAGGCCAACCTCGAGGGTAGCACTTTGGGGCAAATTGAAAAGTTGAAGAGTGAGCCACAGATGACCGACCAAGTGATTGCAATAGACACAGACCCACCTAGGGCCCTCCAAAAGATGGGCTGAACTCAATGAACACAATGAAGATATCAGCAACAGTTGCAGGCCAGTGCCGCCTCCTCTCACTCCAAAGGAACACGGGTTGCATCAGAGGAGGCATGAGCACACTAGCAATATCACAGTTCATTGAGTTGGACCTTACTCACCCTTTGCCCCTTTCTCCCTCTCAATTGCTGGAGGTTTCAACAATGCAGGAGGATGATGGTTAGGCACCTGGGGTACCTAGCTGTTGTAAAAGGTGGTTGAAGTTGAATCAGTAAAGCTTAGCAAAGTTTTCCTAAAACCGTGTCCGTTGCCACGCTGGTGCTACCTACCTGCACGTACCTGGAGCCACAGGTCACGTTGCAGGGGGCACGAGCACACCAGGTGGTCGATACACAGAGGTCCATAGTGCTGATGGTGATGATGGTTACATTAAAATTCAAAATTAAATTTCGGTGAATTTGAAATTGCAGGGCAAAAATGGGCAAGTGGGAGTGCCAGTTCTCTCATCATGGAGCAAGTCGAACCAGCCTAGTGCAGACTGCTTCCGCTCCACTGTCTGTTGAGGCACCAAATATGTGCAGTGAACTAAACTGAAGTATTACCTTAACATAATTGCAGCTTTTGGAGTAAATGTAATGGTTCACTAAAACTGTAGATGGGCAATGTAGCTCACAGGAGGCCATTCAGCCACTATCTCATGGATTTGGCACCTAAATATTGGCTCCAAAATATCACTTAATGATAATATTACAAAAAATGTATTTTGACTGAAAACATAGCGAGGGACATAATATCAAGGGTTACAGAGGACTGTCCCTCCTCCACACACACACACACTACAAGACCCCTCCCAGCCCACCACCCTTCACATCTATCAGGGAGAGAGAGGATTGGACACTCCTTCAAAATAAGTAAGTGCCCTTTAATGGAAAGGGAGTGGGCCAGAGGGCTCTAAAATGTTTTATTTTATAGGGTTGCTGTAAGAAATTGGCTTACTAGTTGAAGGGGGTGAAACCCTAATCAAGAAACAACCACAATTTCTGTGAGGGTGAAGTCACAAGCAACCCCGAATTAACCCATGCTTAACCCTCTGGCAGCTTGGCAGAAGAGTAGTCAAGCTTAACTTAAAGGCAATGAGTAAGTATTTATGCAGTACTTCAAACACAACACAGGATACAGCCCACATCAATTTAGGAAAATAGAGTACATTTTAATACATTATTCGAGACCAAATCAACAACAAAAATTGTTAGTTTAACCAGAGATATGCAATTTTAAAGATTTTAATCAAACTAAAGTCTAAAAATACACTAAAAGCCAACTGTGGTTATCTAGTCGCACCGGACTGGGACAAAGTCACAAGTTCAGGCCGACCATGATGGAGCACTGGCCAGATACAGGGAACAAGCTAGGCCCACTGAACAAATTACCTTAAATCGTGGTTGCAGATCGTTGCAACATCCCATGTCAAGGATACGTCGTGCATCGGCGGTTCGATGGGCTGTGGGCCGCGATGCAAGGTCCTGTGTCGAGGATGCATCACACAGCAGTGATTCTAGGGACCTGCAGGGCTGCGTTGCTAGGTCCTGTATTGTGGATGCGTTGTGCAACAGCGGTTGGGAGGAGTGGCAGGGCTGTGAGGCTAGGTCGTGCGTCGATAAGGCGCCACGCAGCGGCAGTTCCAAGGAGCTGCGAGGAGAAGCATTGCTCTGCGTTGGTTCTGCTTGGACCATAGCTGGGCTGGCAGAGCACCTTCAGGCCCACTTCCACAGGTCCAGGCCTGGGGGGGCACCACGTGAGGACAAGACTCACAGCAGGGAGAGTCCAGGTGCTGGATTCAAGGTGGTTGGAGCCTTTTCTGTCCATTAGGCTCTGATCAGGAGGCCAGCCAACTAGCCCTTGGAGTCACTCCGGTGGTCCTGGGTTCAAGGTCAGGTCCAGTCCTTTTCACACAGGTAGCAGGGTAGCAGGGCAGCAGACATGCAGTCCTTCTGGCAGCAGAGCAGCACAGTAGGTCTTCTGAATCTTCCACATGTCCATAGGTCTACTGAAGAGTTGGGTCTTAGGGTCCAATATTTATACTTAATGCTAGCTTTGAAGTAGGAGAAGGTTCTGGAGGTGTCCACACCTAGAGGTGCTTGAAATTTCATGCCTCCCTGTCCTGGCCCAAGCCTGCCTGTTGGTACACAAGACTAGTGTCAGACCCTTTATAAGTGTGCTCAGAAAGACCATTTGGGATGTGCAAGTGTGGTATGTGACAGCAGCGCACCCCCTATCAAATCAGAGTTGGACCATCCTGTCAACACCTATTCCCCCTTTGTTTCACTATCTGAGAGCAATACACAAGGACTATCTGCCAGCTACACCTAGTCATGTGACCCAGGATGCAGGCTGCAGGCACCAAATGGTTGGGAAAAGAAAGTGCCAACTATCTAAAAGTAAATACAAGGAGGGAGTGAGTGTCTGAACACTTTCATCGCTCCTTCCATCATCTCCTTGTGTTTGCTTTGTTCGCCCTAAGTTGGCAGGATATGTCCAGACGTTGGTCCCTTGCTCACTTTGCCACTGGATTCAAGCTAGCCTGGCTGATGAGGGGTGTTACCCCAAATCTGGTCCAGGGAAGACCTGGCTTGGCAGTTCGGACTGGATAGTTTCCATGAGGCACAGGGTCAAGACTGATTTGCATATAGCTGGGTCTGAACTGGGATGGCAAAGTGAGCTAAATAGCAATGATGGATTCAACCCAGATATGTGACTGGGGGCGAGTGTCTGAAAAGTTCCAGTGCTCTATTCATCCTCTCCTTGTGTTTGCTTTACTATCTAAAAGTGGCATTGTCAGAATTGTGATTTAAAATCCAACTTTGCCATTGAAGTGGGTTTTAAATTACAATTCTTTAGACACCATTCTTGACATTCCTACCTGCTCCTAATCGAAAGTTATCACTTATTAAATCTAATAAGGTAATCTAATGTCATCCGATGGGAGAGGTAGGCCTTGCAATAGTGAACAAGCATTGCCAAAGCCAATAGATCTTGTCAATGTCCGAGCTACTGACCTTGTCAATGTGAATTATGTTAGCCATGCTGTCTAGCAGCACATCTGCTGTTCATCATGGCTAAAAGTACTAAAAAAAGTGTTAAGATGCAGCTAGCACAGGCCATGTCATAGCACTTTCTTGTATGTGATGAAGGGAGGGAGAATGACCTCAACATGAGGGGCGAAAAAGACTCTTGTTTGCTCTATATCTTTGGATTCTTGCATATCACTTACTTATCCCCATGCCTTCGACAATGAATGTGTTATTGTGTAATGTAGCTGGTGAGCATGTAAAGTGGTCCAATGTGTGTTTGAGAGCCAGGACATGATGTAACTTGCCCTACTTTTACAGTTTTATATAGCGCAGACGCTACCGGAAGGTATTGCGGCACTTTACATGAGCATTTGCCCAAAATCATTGGATGTTCTACATCCCATAGAGTATTAAAATCAAATATTACTTGAGGCAGACCCTAAGTGTAATAGCTACTCCAACTTTGATGATGGCTCCGCCCCCACATTCAAATTCTATGCCCCGTCCCCAAAGTTCAGGTCTAGTTGTGCCCCCGCAACTGACCTACATAAAATAACTTATAATGATACATCCAGGATGTCCAGTTGTTCCTGTTCTTTACATATTGGTTTCCAAATGGGAGGAGATGGGTAGCGAATACCCTAGTGTGTCACCAGTAACTGAGGCATGGGTGAGTGCATTAGTGTGTGGATGAATTGGAATGGATAGATGTTTGTTACAAACGCTTAAGTGGTGTTGGGATGCAAGTGGTGAATGTGAGTGGGCGAATGGTTTTTAGAGTGTGGGTTTATTGATGCGTTAACAATGTTTATTTGTATTATATGTGTTTGTTGTCGTGTTTTATGGCAAAAAAACAAGCATTTACTATACAACAGGTCTCGCATTTGCGAGAGTTTGAGCTATTAGCTTTGCAAATGACAATGCATTTTATTTGTGTGTTTTGAAAACCTGCAAGTGTGCACTTTGTACTAATAGTCCTTGCTTGCGAGATGCAAGACCGGAAATAAATGAGCCTCTTTTACTGCCAGCCTTGCTTCTCGTAAGGAAGGACTAGAAGTACAAAGTGCATGTTTACGCACCGCTTGCAGCTTTTCAAAAACATAAATAAAAGGCATTGTCATTTACAATGCCAATAGCTCAAATTCTTGCTAATGCGAGACCTATTGCTTTGCAAATGCTTGTTAATGTTAGCGCTGAGTTGCGTAAACAGCAGCCCAGGGTTTCTATTGACCAGTGGGCCGTATGTAAAGGTCAGGAGGGCCGCATGTGGCTCCCGGGCCTACTCTGACTGTCACTGCATTAGATTGGAGATAATATTGTTACACATTTCTTTAAACAACTTACATGCAGTCTGGGACTGTTGGCTCAGGGGACATATGCATCCACTTTAGAAACCTGTGTTTGACCTCATGGCTGCACGTTCAGATGCTAGAGGGCTCCCTAAGATGTTCATTCTTCGGAGGTCAATAAAATGAGCACAATTGTTTAACTATAAAAATACAGCTTTTTTGCGTGAAGGTGCACTTTAAAACTACATGTGTTATGTTACTTACATTTGTGTAGACACGCACACGTGGGATTAGCAGTAGTTTCTGAAAAGCACTACGTTTTTCTGTCCCAATACCTTCATGTGTGCCCACTTATGCTTGCGTTTTAGCCCTCCTCCACACTGTATTATGTATAAAGACACACATACTCAAGCACACACACATAGATACATACAGACCATGCACAAATCACACACAGACACACACACACACTGACACAGAGAAACGCAGACACACACACCAGTACCTGTCAGGGGGTCACTGCTGGTGTCCAAGCGCAGGTCCTACTCGTCCCTCACTGGTGCACACCAGAGTTTGCCCATATATACTGTGCATTGTCCGTTGTGTGTTGACACAGCCCTTTCTCTTCTAATTGTAGGACAGAAATGGGCATTGTGCTGGGAGTGTGGTTTCTTCTTTCCAACAATGCTCGTGCTCTGGTTCTTTCCGAGTAAAAACAGCCTAAGCGCTCCTTTTGTTAGTGCCACAAGGACTCTGGCCTGCTCTTCAGGAGCATGTGTTGCTGACAAATGACACACCTGCTTCTTGTAAGCTCCCTGACAAAGAGGGAGGCCTCCTGTTGCTGTTCACTGAAGCCTCAAAGGATCGTGTTACCGGCCATGCGCCTGCTAGCAGTGAGGAGAGGAACTTTGTGTGGCACCACTGAGCCAGGACACAGTATCAGTGATCACACCGGCGGCCTCTCTTCGGGTGATTTGTACTCTCAGCTGAAAGAACAAGCTGTCCCCATTGCGCAAAGGCAGCCGCTTGTTTATATTTGCATTGCGCTTTCACTTTAACAATAGCTGCCGCCCCACACAGAACAGCCAAATTAACAAAAAATAGTGCTTAACGACTAATGAAGGAGACCGTGTAATGCTGCAAGTAAAAGATCCAGCCTCGTTATCAATCAGATGCCAGCATTTACCTAGGACAATGACACCAGCCAATGAAAAATAGGGGTGGATGCTTCCACAGCACTTCTACAGCATACCCTCCTACAGCATGTCTCGCAGAGCGTGAAGCGCATGCGCTGCAAAGCTAGGCCCGACCTAAAAAGCTTCTGCTATTTTCGCTTGCAAGGTTTAGATGCAAGTCTTTCTGGGTGTGCTAAAACCACGCTTAGTAGCACTTTTACCATTCCACTGACCCATACAAAGGTATTTGGTGCAGACAGCTATAGGCTCTTCTGTGAGCTTACCATGCAAATATGCATAAGAAAGGGAGTGGGAGAAGCTTGGGGAAATCAAGTCTGCTTTCAAATGATAGCAACAAATGGCAAGTATTTTAGTCCGAAATCCCTGAACGAGTGCGAAATTCCAAACATTCCACCACCAACTGCTGCCCAGAAATATGATGCCTTGGAGCTAAAATGGAACCAAGATTCGGAGTCCAGACTTTTGCAGCGAATGCACAACGAATTTGATGGGAACACACTTTACTAAGGCCGATGTTAGGAAACCCGATGCAGTCTCAGTGACGAGCAAAGATGGAGGAAGGGGGTGGGGATATAGGCAAGCAAGGATGGTGGGAGGAGGTGGGATGAAGGAGACAGCACACTGAGAAATGGTGGGTGGGAGAGAAAAGCGGGAACACAGGAAAAATTAATAGGGCACATAGGCTACAGGACAATAGGTAGGACATGCATACACTTTCGAAAAATGGTATACATTTGTATACAAAGTAGCAGGGATCACATAGTACATATTGTAGTACGAACTCATTAATTCTATCCTGACTTGATGTGAGCATGCCATGAATAAATGGAGATAAAGAATATAAGAGCAATGATGGAGCCAGCAAATGGAGAGCCTACAGCGGGCTGATGCCTACAAAGTATATACAACCGTCTCTTCGAGACAGCACATGCGCTGTCTAGCCGAGACCGAAAAACACATTTAAGAATGTTTCACTACCAGGACACGTATAGCTTTAAGTATATGTTCAACTTTTTAAATACACTGCACCCTGCTCTATGTGCTGTTTAGGGCCTACCCTAACAGTGACTTATATGTAGGCAAATGGAAGATTTAGTCCTGGTAAATGGTTAATTTAGCCAGTTTCAAATGGCAGTTTACAACTACACACACAGGCTGAAATGGCAGGCCTGATGTATGCTTGAAGGGCTACTTCAGTGGGTGGCACAATGAGTGCTGCAGGCCCACTAGTAGCATTTAATTTATAGGCCCTGGGTACATATTGTACTACTTAACCAGGGACTTATAAGTAAATTAAATGGCCAATTGGGCGTAAGCCAATGTTACCATGTTTTAGGGAGTGATGACACATACTTTAGCACTGGTTAACAGTGGTAAAGTGCACTGAGTCCTAAGACCAAGAAGAATGAGATCAGCAAAAAACATAGAGTAAGACAAAAAGTTTTGGGAAAGACCACCCTAAGGCTGACAGGTCTAACAGTTGCAATCTATCAGTTCAGCATTCAATGCACAAAGCATCCAAGTTAGCTCAATGAGTTAATGAACCTGCTACAGTAATCTGCGTGCAAATTACAGGTAACATGTTTCATCTCTTTGTGCTGATTAGTTTTTTAATTCATCCAATCCTTTTCATCACTTGAGTAAGGTGGATAATGGTTGCCAAATGAATCCATGTCAGTGGGACAGCTTGATTCGAGTCTGGTCTTTCACTGATTGAAACTGTGTATTCTAGGAGTTGTAGTCTTGCTTCACTTCTGTTTGAACTGATTCAGCTAACACGTCCCGAGGCAATGAATTGTAAATGGAGTGGAGGTGCCAGGATTGGAATGGTTGTGGAGTTCCACATATCACTGGGGCAAGATTTTCTCAGTCTGGCCTTCATTGGAGAAAGAGCTGTTTGCTAGAAAATAACATTATTGCTAATTAGAACTTCTACTGTGCACAGTATGCCATAATTACGGCATCAACGTACTTCTGGGCATGGGCGCCCAAAGAAATTTTTCCAGGCGGGGGCTAACCTGTCAAATGAAGGGGTGTGGCTAATGTTAATCAATATGGGCGGGACTAAAATGGCAGACAATCAGGATCGGGTAATGTTCAGGCCAAGCTGAGAAAAAAAGTGGTGAATTCTGCATTTGAAACTGGACAACAATTAGAGCACACATGAACCCTAAAATTCCCCCCCCCATCCCCTTAAAACTCATACATTCCCTGATACCTAAAATTAACCCCCTTGCACCCCAAAACCCATACTCGCCCTGAACCCTAAAATGTCCCCCGCTTGCACCCCGAAACCCATACCCACCCTGCACCCTAAAATAACCACCCCCTGGTACCCCAAAACCCATACCCAACATGAACCCTAAAATTATCCTCAAGGCACCCCAGAACCCATTCCCACCCTGAACTCTAAAATGACCCCTGCCCCCCAAACCTCATACCCGCCCTGAACCCTAAAATGACCCCCCTGGCCTCTAAAAGCCCATACATGCCCTGAATCCTAAAATTACCCCCCTGGTACCCCAAAACCCCTACTCACTCTAAACCTTAAAATTATCCCCCTGGCACCCCAAAACCCATACCCACACTGAACCCTAAAATTACCCCCTGGCACACCAACACCCATACCTGCCTAGAACCCTAAAACGACCCCCTGGCCTCTTAAAACCCATATTCGCCCTGAACCCTAAAACTACCCCCCTGGTACCCCAAAACCCATACCCACCTTGAACCCTAAAATTATCCCCCTGGAACCCCAAAACCCATATCCACACTGAACCCTAAAATTACCCCCTGGCACACCAACACCCGTACCCACCTGAACCCTAAAATTACCCCCTGGCACCCCAAAACCCACACCTACCCTGAACCCTAAAATTACTCCCTGGCACCCTAAAACCCACACCCAACCTGAACCCTAAAGTTACCCCCTGGCACCCCAAAAGCTGAACACTGCAAGCTTACACTACATTTGCATATTCAGAGGGGACTGTCCTCCTTGACGTTTGCATGCATGTAAGTCTAGAACACCGTGCTGATGCTGTAGAATGCATTAAAGTTACTGGAACTTACTTAAAAACTGCTGCATTCTCTTCTGATACTATTCAGTGGAGTCGGGCTGATCAGCAGCACTGTCGTCCTGGCATCCAGCCCCTCCCGAAGGTCTCACTGTGTAGATATGTGGGTCAAATGTCTCCTGGTTTCTCCTTGCCAGGGCCTCCTCTACTTCTTCGTTGGTGCCCTTGGATGCAAAAAGAGACAGATCCATGGCCCTCTTCACCATTCATCTGGTGAGCAGCGTTGTGGATGTGCATTCCATACAAGTGCACAGACAGCAGGGGAAAAGGGATGGTAGTGCAGGTGACGCTTTTCCTTTGTAAAGCACCCTGGGCGTCATAGCCCAGGGTTTGCTGTCTGTGCACTTGTATGGAATACACATCTATACAAGTGCACAGACAGCAAACCCTGGGCTATGATGTCAGCAGATATTCCATTACGAAAGAAAAGTGTCACCTGCACTGGCCATCCCTTTCCCCCTGCTGTGCACATGTTCCCACTCCCACCCCATGCTCACATTCACAACACATCAAGTGCTTTAGGTGAAATCCCTGCCTTCAGGCAAGGATACCACCTCAGTGGCACCAGTCTAATAGAAAACAAAGGGTGGGGGCAGGGACGGTTGCTGAAACCGTTCAGAGGCGGGCTGGCTCGGCTGGTTCTGGTCCTCTCAGAAAGGGTCATAAAAATCACATTCTCTGATGCTTAGCATTCAACCATGGCTCGTTCACCACCTGGTGGTGGCTCAGATCAAAGTAGGCACTTTACAAGCGCAATATGCTACATGGAAAAAATAAAGAAACACAATATCTGGGAAATCGTTAACACTCTAAGGGAATGAAATATTAAGTAAAACGTCAAACACAAACAGGATCTAAATCGCTGACATGGATTGCCTTTTTAAATTCATTATTTAGAAATCGATCAGTGTTTATGTTAAAATAATGGGCATGCTGTTAGAGCCCGATAAGAACCCTTTGCAATGTCCTATGCGACCCGGGGGGAGCCGGCCTATTTAAAGCCCTGGATGAGAGGTCGCTTCAATTTGAGATGATGATCAGCAACAAAAGGGCCCCCCCACATGCAGAAGATTTCTTTAGAAATCCCTGTTCTGGAATGGGGGCTGAGCAGGAATTTGTGGCGGGGAGGAGGCTCATGGTTCCTGCGAGGCTTGAAGCGTGTCTTTTCCCTGCTGGTGGAGGTGCGTGCTTCAGTCATGCTTCTGGGCTTCAGTCATGTCCAGATTTGTGCATCCGAGCGTTTCACATTGTAAGTACCATGGCTGCGTTGGTGAATGCTTTGCAGACACGTTCAGTGAACTCTGTACTTTTGGTGACGTCATGTGTGAACACAGTGCCCCGAAGTGAACTCACCAGTTAATGAGGCACGAAAAGGTTAATGGCCCATTCTGGTGCCGCGAGTCAGCTCAGCTGTGATTACCGCCATGGGCGTCCGCAGGGGGGGCATGGAGGGGCGCTCCAGAGGGGGCAAGTGCCCCTCCTTGCCCCACCCTGTGGACGCCCATGCTTCTGGGTGGACCGGGTATGACTTCCAACACAATTTCCGAGCAATGTATAATCTGTTTTTGTGGCAGTATGTCGTCATGACCAGATGCACCCTGCAAATATCAGTGGGGCGCCCTTAGTCACTCCACCGGAAGGAGCCAAATAAAGGAGTCTTTCGTCTGTTTCACCAGGAAGAGAATTCTTTTTGTGGCATGAGAATGGTAGGGCTGTGCCAACCAAGTCAGTTACATATTTTCTTTGTTGGTACGGTTCCCCTTTCTAGGTACATTTTGTGTTAAGTTGCTGACTGTAGCAGGACTCATGTATGTCTCGAGAGCCAGTTAATTGCACACTGGCTTGCAGTTAAACCAAATGTACCAGAATTCAAGTTTTTTCAAACACAGGGTGCTGGCAGGAATCATTGTGTATCTGTTAGCCGTTTGGGAGACGTTTCTTTTTGTTTCAAAACTTATATTGGTTTTAAAACATAAGTACACATACTGTCATTTCAGAGCTTAGATACTTGCTAATCTCGATATTTTTGACACAATTAATTTATAGCTGTCAACTGTTACCATGTCATGTGATAAACATACACCTCTGGCTTAATAGAAAACAGTGTTTTGGAGCTGCAGTCCCTTATCGCTGAGACTTGTAAAACTACATGTCCCAGCATGCACAGTACTTACGGATAAAGTGCCAGTACTTGCTAATGTGAGTCTTAAGATACGAGGGCCACTGAAATCTAAATCTTAGGCTTCCTTCTAGTACAAAGTCTTTATTTTTTAAATTAGTGAGATATTTCCAGTCCTGACCTAAGCGTCTTCGGTAAATCGACCTTGGCATCACCTTGTTTTGAATGTCAGTCCCACTGCAAGAGATCAAAAGGTCAGATTGTAACTGTCATTGACACTACAGTCTCCCTCACCTCTAGTCACCGTGGGCTGCCAAAGCAAATGATTAGCGTGCCCCAAATAATGTGTTTCACCAATATCTTTGGCTATGTCGCCAGATTCCGCCTTAAGCTTTGATTTGAAATTTAATGCACAGGCTCCATTTCAATTTTCTTAAAATATTCCATTATAGTCATATCTTCTTTCTCTTCTCATAGTAAAACCAGTTCTCCAAAAGTTGCCACGAAAAATCGCCAACATGTTTCGGCTCTACATGAGACTGCTTCAGGGCTACAAGAATGCGAGCAATAAAGATACATTAAAAACACGTATGCCACATTTTACTTCTTACATGCCATATTCAAAGTCTATTAGCCCTCAGTTAATGTAATGTTACAACACAACCTCATAGTAAATGTCATCTATGCATTATACATCTATTATTAATTATAAAATGGTAATTAATTACCAATGGGCTCTGATATAATAATTTCATATAGCATGGGATTCTCTATAAGATCAAGATGCCTAGTTGATCAATTAGTGTCAAAATGTATTGTTTCTTTTTTTCAATTCAATTTTTCATTCAACACAACTAATGATATGTACCTCATTAATCGATTTTCTTGGGAACAATTGAAGCATTCATCAACCAGTCTGGTTTTTGAAAGCTTTCTGGATTCGACTTCCCTCCTGATTCAATATCCCTGTCTAAAACATGAACATCACTTATTTAGGTAATATGTTCAATCATAGTTCCAGATCTACAGATTATAGTTAAATCCAACATTTGTATCCATATTTCAGCTAATTTCATTTCTTATTGGCAACGATGTTTCAAGTCAAGTCTAAATATGCTTTATTCGAGGTTTCACTCATAAAAGCAGATCATTTAACATTTTAAAAATACAATTAAATTTGCAGTTAATTTTGTTAAAAACTGAAACTTCCATTTACATTTATTGGCTAAAGCATTCATTTTATAGTTTTTTGACTTGGGTTAGAGTTCCAATTAAAAAGGAATTAAAAAACAGTGCAAAATTAGCAACATTAAGATTAGTACAAAGTTAAAATGTACCAGTTTAATTTTTTTTATATATATAAAAACATATGCATAGATTACAGATGAATTAGTTGGACAAGAGAATAGTCAAATGACTAGCAGTCTCTGTCTGATCGACCATGCCCATCCAACATACTTGGTAGTAGCAATTAGTAACCATGTCAAACTGTTAGTACATATAATACGCAAAGCAACAGTGCTGCTAGTGGTTCCCAAGTTCTTGCACATCGGTGTTAACCAATTGCGCCGGGGATCAGAATAGGCAGTGCAAGAAAATAAAAAATGACCAATTGTTTCTTTGGCGATACCACAAGCAGGGCAACTGTCGCTACCTCCACCAACCCTTTTTGCTGTCAAGACTCTAAGTGGGAGTGCACCTGCTCTCAGGGTTATAGGCAGGGGTAAAGTTTCATTTCTAAAAATGTTCCAGCCATAAATCCTATATTCGAGCTACCCCATCCCCTGGAGGCTACCTTCTCTCAGTAAATTTCTTTTAAAACTCTTTTAGTCGGAAAAGGAGTTCCCACTGGGTCTTCCCAAAGTGAACCCAGACCAAGCTCAGTCAAAATTGCACTGAGTGATTTGAGCCACTCAATTTTATGAAATACGTCTGCCCTGATGATGTCTCGAAACCCCACGGCATAATGGGAAAGCTCTGGAGTCGTCCAGAGTCTTCGCCAATACAGAATTGGTCGAAGCCTGACCAAGTCTGTGACAGCTTTTCTGCCCAGGTCATACCATAGAGGCAGCAAGAGAGTGCTTTTAGGTACACCAGTTATTGCCCGGAAGAACTTATTTTTCGAGGATTGAAGTGCAGCTATCTTCTCAAACCCCCATAGCTCTGCGCCATAGAGTGCTGAGCCGAGAGCCTTTGCTTCATATATCTGGAGTGCTGGCTTTACAGGTTTGGTCAGGGATTTTCTGTGTTCTGAGCTGATAGCACCTGACAGTTGCCTGTGTCTCAGTGTAGCAAGATCTATGTGCTGTCTCCATCTGTTCTTGCTCGATATATGGATCCCTAAATATGTGAAAGCATTTACAATCTCTAGGGGCCGGGCATTCATAATAATTTTGGATTTAAAACTACGGTGGGGGTTGAAAACCATAAGTTTTGTTTTGGCCACATTGACCTCCAGGCCGTGCTCCTCACAGAATGAATCAAAGATGGACAAGGCATTCTGGAGTCCGCTCGGAATCTTTGATAGAATGAGCGTGTCGTCTGCGAACATTAAAATCGGAATTTTTACGCCAGATAATGAAGGAGCATCCACCTTCGCAGACAACATATGGGCTACAACACCGTTGATAAATAGTGTGAAAAGGGTCGGTGCCATTGAGCAACCTTGTCAGACGCCTCGCTCAACAGGGAAATCCTCAGTCACCTTACCATATCCCCCCCACTGAATTCTAGCAAAGTTTGTTTCGTGGAGCCTTATTATTAAAGATAATAGATCTGGAGGTACACCCATAGTCTTAAGGACCCAAGATAATTACACTGTGTCCAAAGTATTCAAGTATGTGCTCCCTACTATAGCAAGCCCAAATTCATTTGGACCACATGTCCCACAGTACATTTCAGCGCATCTCCCAACCAGTGAGACCATAGCTGTATGGTAATCATAGTGCCCCCTACAATAGTACTTTCCAGCATTTATCATTTTAGGTTATAATTGATCAATTACATAACACTCATCACCTATGCATTTGTTCAATTCACCTCCTCCTTCATATTCAGAACCTATGCATTTGTTCAATTCACCTCCTCCTTCATATTCAGAACCGCACATGAGTTAGTAATTCATTTTCTGCCACATGTAAATTGGCTTATTATGCATCAACATTGTGCCCCTTGACACATTTCCACTAGTAGTGTTGAATACTGTCATTACAAAGCTTTAGATCCCACCATCTTAAGTACATTACGCTTTCATAAATAATCAGTAAGAATTCTTCTTTATTTGAAGTTAATGGCAGATACTAAACATGTTTCACCACGTACTGGGTGGAACTTTAGTGATACTAGTTTGCTTCTGCATGCTAGTCTCCTTGCCTTGAAGGCAGAGGAATTTAGCCACAGTCATTCTGACACATATTGTCCCCATATAATTCGATTCAGTCCACCTCTCCCTTTATATACACCACACACCAAATGTTAATGTTTCATTTCCCTCCACATGTGGCTCAACGTGCTATACAACAAGACTCTCTCCCTTAACATTCAAGCCTGTAGTGTTGAGTACTGTCATTCTGAGAATTTGATTCCCACCATTTAAAATACCTAGCGTAGTCATGGAAGACCTGTAAAAATTGCTCTTTCTTTAAAGTTAACTGCAAACACTGATCATGTTGAATCACAGACCGAGCAAACCTTTAGTGGTACCAATTTACTTCCAGATGATATTCTCCCTGCATTTAAGGCAGAGGAGTTTGGCCAAAGTCATTGTGACTAGTATTGTCTCTTAACAATTCAATAGCAAAATTCTAACATATCTTACCTGTTTTTCAGCACGTTCCCTTCAACGTTATGCAAGCGGTCAAGAGACAAAGGCGAACTCCAAATTTCCCAGCTAATTTATATGTATATAGACTAGAAATAAGTTAAAGTCATTTTTGTAAGATCAATCTCGACCACTCATAGAGTGATGTTGAACACATCCAAGATGGCCGGACCGAGTTGCCACAATTTGGGTGAGGAGATCCAAGTTGGTGTGACCAAAGTCCAGTTTGAAGTGACGAGAGATGACTGTTCCCAGCCACAATATAGTTGAGTGTAAATGTAAATGTAAATGTATGGGCATTTATATAGCGCACTACTTACCCGGAGGGTCCCAAGGCGCTTCGACCGCTGCGAAACCCTTCCTGGCTTCCCTGAGAGATGGTCCCTAATGGGTATCTCCAGGGTGAGACCAGGCATCCCCGGCAGTCTGGTGGGGCCGTTAGTGAGGATGAGGCAAGCTAATGCCCAGAGTTGCCGAGTGTGATCGCTGATCAGAGTGGGCACCGAGGCGAGAGAATTATCGAGTCCGCTGACCCTAGTCCAGAAACCTGCCGCGCCGGGAATCGAACCCTGGTCCCGGGCCGTCCTCTGCTCTCGGGTCTGCCGCCTCTAACCAGTGAGCCACACTACCTCAATAATATATATAATATATACAAATAAATTAACTGTGAAATGTGGGGCTCTCCTTTTGCCACTCGACCGCTTGGATAACGTTGATAGGAACACACCGAAAAACGGGTAAGATATGTTAGAATTTTGTTATCGAATTGTTAGGAGATCATACTAGTTACAATGACTTTTACCAAACTCATCTGCCTTAAATGCGGTGAGAATATCATGTGGAAGTAAAATGGTAGCACTAAAGGTTTGCTTGGCCCACGATGAAACATGATCAGGGTTTGCCGTTAACTTTTAAAGAAAGAACAATTATTACAGGTCTTCCATGAATACACAAGGTATTTTAAATGGTGGCATGGGGGTCTCTCTTCTGAGACGTTTAACTCTATGGTAGTAGCTTTCCTATTGGGGACTGAACACTCTTGCTGTGCATTGGGAAGGGGACAACATGTAAATAAAAGGAGAGTCTCCTCTCCAAAGCCTTCAAAAAGGCCCAATGGACCTTATCCCCGGGGCCATCTGTGTAAATAAAAGGTAGAAGGCCACACAACCCCTACTCCTCGTTGAGCCTTTAAAGGCCCCGGGGACCCCATCTCAGGGGACGGTAATTGACTGTGTCCTGTGGAGCCCACCCCAGGGACATAGTAGTTTCTCTGCCCTCACTAGCATCGGCAGGGAAATATGTGTTTGCACCCACGTGGCGGGAGCATTTTTAAATCTCCCGGCAAACAGGAGCAAACATACAAGTTGGCACACACCTTGCATTAGTTTTGAAAAAATTCCCCCTGGCTTGAAGTAGACTTCTGTTATGTTTCCCTGCATGCACTTATGCGGGCAGGGAAAGTGAACGCATTGTCCCTGCCAGGAGAGAGCAAACAGAAAACAGCTGCTCCCTCTGGACGGGAGCAATGCTGGCTCTCGCACCATGTGGGTAGCCACCTGGGGTCATGGGGGCCCTAGACCTCCCCCATCCAATGTGGTGATGGGTGGGAGCACCAAGGCACCAACCCATCATTTAGACATTACCTAGCGTAAGTGTCAAAATGTAGAGTGTTCTTCTTTCCACGACTTGCACAGGAACAGATGGTTGCTCTTTTCATGACTCCCCCTCTAGGATACACAGAGTCAGTTATGTCAAAACTTGACCCTCGAGGACCCCCAAGGGGAAAGGGGGAATGGATAAAATAATAAATGAAGAAGAGACAGCTCTGGATCTGTTTGTTTTGTTTAGCTTCACCCAACTCGCCTGTAGATCTGACGAATCTTAGAAGTCCTAATACACACAATAAGAGATTGAGTAACTCCCTCCCTAATTCTCCTTATTCCTAATTCTGATTCTGGTAACCCTTACCAAACAATTCAGAGACTAATGCTACTCTTCCTTCTTGTCTTGTCCTGTTCTTTGCCTATTCTGGAGCTCATGGAGTTCAACCTGTAACACATTCAATATTTTATTCTTGTCTATTTCTGTATTTATTTAGCTCTATTTATTTTTTCCCTTTGTCCTTCCTTACCTCCTTATAGATAGAAGCTTTCTTTTTAAATATCTTTTTATTTGTCTTCTCAGTTTCTGCTTAACTTGTCTTTTTCTTTAATTGATAATTCTTCTTCTTGTCTTTTAGTTATTGTTTCTAAACTTCTATTTTAGGAATCTCTGGGTAAGTGTTTTTATGTTTAATCTTTCATGCATCAAGATCTCTAAATGTTCAAGTTAGTAAACTTTTATATCTGTAATGTCTCATGCGCGCTATTCTTATTTATCATGCTCTGCTTGACTATATCTTAACTCTCTCTCTCTCTCTCTCGCTTTTCTCGAGTAAATATGCTTCGCTTGACTTATCTGTGACCTTCTATTTCTGCGTATTCTCGTAGTTTGAAAAGCCGGTTCTTTGTCCGAAATCACAGCTGCCGCCGAAGTCTGAAATCGGTTAGTTGATCTCCGTATTTCTTTCTTGACTCTGGATTTCAATAGTTACTGCAATTTTAAAAATACCTAAGATAGGTTACTGACTCGAATTGACTAACAGGACTCTAAATTTAGAAAGCTGACAGAGATACTAAAACTGCCAACCGACGCGCTCCAGAACTCTGGTGTAGTGCGCATTTACTTAGGCACGCACGCTTCACCACAGTCCCTGCACCTGGAAAGAAAAGGAACCACTAGACCGCCGACTCGACTTCTGAGTCTGCGGCCATCTTAAGATTCCGCTTATGCACTGTATTACTCAAAGCGGTTTCGAATCTTGTCCTCTCTACGTGGTCTAATTTCTCCACTTCGAATTGCACAAACAGAAGTGTTTTGTCGGATTTTGGGAGTTCTGACAGTACCCCCAACAAAAGAGATTCTTCCTCTCTTGGCTTAGTTGGGAACTTTTTGTGGAAGGATTTGACCAATCGGGGAGCGTGAACATCCGAGGCCACTTCCCACGACTGTTCCTCACGTCCATAGCCCTTCCAGTCCCCCAAATAATACAGTTTACCCTTCAATCTTTTTGAGTCTAGAATCTCTTTTACCTTAAATTCCACTCCTGATTCTAACTGAATGGGTTTTGGTGGTGTTTCTTTTTGCAACTCTGGTGATGTCTTTTTTAGCAGAGATACATGAAAAACTGAATGGATTTTCATCTTAACTGGCAATTTTAGACGATAGGTTACTGGATTTATCTGTTTTTCAATTGGGTAAGGTCCTATAAATTTAGGGAGAAATTTTCTATTCCCTTTCAATCTCAAGTTTCTAGTACTTAACCAAACCTCGTCTCCTTCTTTTAACTTGGGACCTTCTCTCCTTCTCTTATCTGCATAGGCCTTATACCTTAATTTTGCTTGCTCCAGATTTTGGAAGGCATTCTGTTGAATTTCTTTTAAATGAGAAACTAAATTCTTTACCGCTGGAACAGAGAGTTCTGTATCTTTTATAGTAGACCTTGGATGTTGACCATAGTTTAAGTAGAACGGGGAATACCCAGTGGAAACGTTCTTAGCATTGTTATATGCCAATTTGGCCGCCCACAAATAATCTGACCAATCTCCACCTTGCTTCAATAGGAACAACCTCAAGTACTGCTCTAGTTCTTGGTTAACCCTCTCAGTCTGCCCGTCGGTCTCTGTGTGAAAACTGGTGGAATATCTATTCTCAATTCCCAAACTCTTCAAAAAGGCCTTCCAGAAATGAGACAGAAACTGTTATCCCCGGTCTGAAATGATCACTTTGGGAATCCCATGGATCTTGACTATGTGTGTGCTAAAATGGCTCAATAGCTGTTTTGATGTTGGTACACCTTTGAGGGCAAGGAAGTGTACCATCTTGGTATAAGCATCCACTACCACCCAAATTGTGTTATAACCTAGACTGGAAGACAAATCCACATTTAAGTCCATAATGATGGTATGCCATGCCATGGGCCTGGAGGGGTGGGAATGGGTTGCAACAACCTTTTAGGTGCCTGCCATTCTGATTTTCCCTGAGCGCAGATTTCGCAAGTCTTTACATAATTTTCCACATCAGTCCTTAAATGCGGCCACCAATAGTGTCTTCTCACTAATTATTTTGTTTTATCCTTTCCTTTGTGCCCAGCCAAAAGATTATAATGACATTCGTGTAGAACCTGGTTCTGTAACTCCTTAGTGGGTATATATAAGGCTCGTCTGTGATAAGGCAGATGATTTTGAATTTCTCTCCCTTCGTCTTCCTTGGCCCATTATTGCATGTCTTCAGGTGACATTAATTGAACAATTTGTTCCCCAAAGGTAACAGGAGTTGTGGCACAGATTATCTTTGAAAGTGGTATAATAGCTTGAATCGGTTCCAAAGGTTTGTTATCTTTGGTATCAATTCTGGACAAGGCATCCGCTTTTTCATTTTGGGTTCCAGGTCTGTAGGTGATCACGAAATCGTATTTAGCAAAATATAGCGACCATCTGAGCTGTCTTGGTGTCAGAGTCTTGGCTGATTTCGAAAATTTCAAATTTCTATGGTCAGTAAAGACGGTCACTTGGTGTCTGGCTCCCATAAGATAATGGCGCCATTCCTTGAAGGCATCCTTAATTGCCAACAATTCCTTCTCTGTGATGGTATAGTTCTGTTCTGCCGGTGTCAATTTTCGTGATCTGTAGGCGAATGGGTGCAATTGGGCAGTTTCTTTGTGCCTATGGGAATAACACACCTCCAATGGCCTGATCAGAGGCATCTGTCTCCACATAGAATGGTTCTGATGGATCAGCATGCAGTAACACCGGGGCGAAGTAAAGCTTTGTTTTAGCAACTCATAGGCCTTCTCCGCTTCCTCAGACCACTCAAATTGGACACCTTTGAGTAGTAGCTGAGTCAGGGGCAGAATTTTTTGGGAAAATTCTTCTATAAACCTCCTATAGAAGTTTGCAAAGCCGATGAAACTCTGCACTTCCTTCACACTGGTAGGAGATTTCCAATCTACCACCGCTTGGATCTTGCGTTCATCCATATTCATACCTTTAGGAGAAAGGACGAACCCCAAAAACTCCACCTTGGATACATTGAAGGAGCAATTTTCCAGCTTGACAAACAATCTGTTTTCTCTGAGTTTCTGCAAAACTCCTCTAACTTGTTCATGATGTTTCCGTGAGTCCTCTGAATAAATCAGGATATCGTCTATGTAAACAATGGCACATTGATCGATAAATTCTCTCAGAATGTCGTTGATGAAATGCTGAAATGCCGCTGGGGCATTACACAATCCATAAGGCATAACCTGGTATTCAAACAACCCAAACCTCGTCCTGGTTTTCCATTCGTTGCCTTCCTTCATCCTGAGTAAATGATAGGCCCCTCTCAGGTCTAACTTTTTGTAGATTTGTGCACTCTTGACCTGGTCCAACAGAACCGAGATGAGAGGGATGGATAGCAATTTTTCTTGGTTATTTTGTTTATGGCACAATAATCTATACATGTTCTCAGGTCTCCTTCCTTCTTCGGCACAAAAAACAGAGGCGAAGACACTGGGGATTTGGACGGCCTTATTAAACCATTTATCCAAGTATTCTTTCAGATGCTGATGTTCCTTCTCAGTTAGTGCATAGTCACGACTGCAAGGTAGATTTGCTCCTGGTTCCAATTCTATTGTACAGTCATAAGCTCGATGAGGTGGTAATTGCTCAGCTTCTTTTCCACTGAAAACATCCTCGATGTCTTGATATTCCAGAGGTATCTCTTGAGAATTCATCACGCAGACTGAGCCACCAGCCATGCACAAGGAATGGGCAGGATTTTCTTCATGGTCGAATTCCTTTCTTTCAAAACAATTTTCTTTGCAATACTTTGAGTTCATTGCGATCGTTCTTGCACTCCAATCGATGGTGGGATTGTGCTCAGTTAACCAAGGTAACCCTAGGATGAGTTCAAATTGGGGTGCATCAATTAAATTGAACCATTTCTTCATGTCCGTCTCAAGACGTCATCTTCGCTGGTTCTTATGGACTTACAATTGGCCCGGATGAAAGGTTTGTGCCATTAACAGCTCTTACCGGTTCACTCTTGGACTTCGGGATGGCCCATAAACCTACTTTTGACGCAAATCCCAGGTCGCAAAAGTTTCCCGTGGTCCCACAGTCCAACATTACTGATACATCTGTGAGAATCTTCTGTCGAAACTTGATCTCCATTGACAGGACCAAATGAGGAGAAGAGGGTGTGTTCGCCAGCTGGTGTTCTTTCGGAGTTGATTCCTGATTAGCATCCACCTGTCCAACTCCTTCTTACAGGTGGTGCTGCAAGTTTTCCTTCGGCTTAAACGAAGTCTTAGGCTTTTTTGGACAATTCCTCACAAAATGTCCATTATATCCCTGCTCTTCTCTTTTCTTTTTCTTCTTTGGTTTATGGACCACGAATTGTTACTATTTGCATTGGTTCTGAGCTTAACGGTCCTTCTACTGTCCTATGGTAATCCGACCGGACACGATCAAATCTGGGCACCACTGGTTTATAGTCTTTTCTTTTCTCACCTTTTCGTTCTCCCTGGCGAAAGTCGATCTCTAATACCAGATCTACCAATTTGGATATTTCTGTGGGTCAGTTAGGTATTTGCGCCAGTATGTCCTTCATCTCATCACGCAGCCCACGATAGAAAACTGCAGCTCTCTTACACTCCGGCCAGTTTGTCTCCACCACTAGCTTATTAAAATGAGCAAGGTAGGCCACTAAATCTCTATTGCCTTGCCGTAATTCCAACAACTCATTGTCTACTGCTTGTGAAATTCTCCTTCTGTCGAAAATTCAGAGGAATTCCTTCTTGAACTTGTCGTAATTCTGTAAGATTGGGTCATCTCTGGATACCAGGGTCATCGACCAAGCTGCTGCGTCACAGCTTAGATAAGAGGGTGCGAATGCCACTCGTGACTGCGCATCAGGGAAAATGGAAGGGCGGCACATGAAGTGGAGGGAACATTGGGTGAGAAATATTTGTGAATCGTTCGGGAGGGGCCAATGGAATCACTGGGGATTGTGAATGGATTACTTGAGTAAATAACCTGTTTGAACCCTCGGCTGACGATCCTAGATTAACCCTACCAGTACCAAATGGTTCTCCCATTCTTTGCACTAGATCAGCCGTCTCCTTCCTAGATTTCACTACCTCTAACTTAAGAGTCTGATTCTCTTCTGTAACAGCTATCAGTTCCTTTTGAATAGATTCTAGCACTGTTCCTAAGGTTTGCAGATTGATTCCTTCAGCCATTCTGTTCGGGTGCAATTTAAATAGGTGGGCACTTCACTCGGTCAAAACGTAGAGTGTTCTTCTTTCCACAACTTGCACAGGAACAGATGGTTGCTCTTTTCCAGACTCCCTCTCTATGATACCCAGAGTCAGTTATGCCAAAACTTGACCCTCGAGGACCCCCAAGGGGGAAGGGGGAATGGATAAAATATTAAATGAAGAAGAGACAGCTCTGGATCTGTTCTGTTCTGTTTAGCTTCACCCAACTCGCCTGTAGATCTGACGAATCTAAGAAGTCCTAACACACACAATAGAGATTGATTAACTACCTCCCTAATTCTCCTTATTCCTAATTCTGATTCTGGTAAACCTTAGCAAACAATCCAGAGACTAATGCTACTCTTCCTTCCTTCCTTCTTGTCTTGTCCTGTTCTTTTCCTATTCTTGAGTTTCTGGAGTTCAACCTGTAACACATTCAATATTTTATTCTTGTAAAATGTAAATCCAGAATTCGTAAAGCGCACAGCTACCCGTAGGCTTCCCGGCGCTGGGGGCCGCCGGGAAGATTAAGCGAGCTATTGCCAAGAGTCACATGGTGCTGGGGATCGAACCGTGATCCCCAGCGTCCGGCGTCAGTCACCCTGGCCGCTGTGCCACACCTCTTCCCTCACCTCATCTCTTGTCTATTTCTGTATTTATTTAGCTCTATTTATTATTTTCCTTTGTCCTTCCTAACCTCCTAATATAAGCTTTCTTTTTAAATATCTTTTTATTTGTCTTCTGCTTAACTCGTCTTTTTCTTTAATTGATAATTCTTTTTCTTGTCTTTCAGGTATTGATTCTAAACTTCTATTTTAGGAATCTCTGGGTAAGTGTTTTTATGTTTAATCTTTCATGCATCAAGGTCTCTAAATGTTAAAGTTAGTAAACTTTTATATCTGTAATGTCTCATGCGCCCTATTCTTATTTATCATGCTCTGCTTGACTATATCTTTACTCTCTCTCTCTCTCGCTTTTCTCAAGTAAATATGCTTCGCTTGACTTATCTGTATCCTTCTATTTCTCCGTATTCTTGTAGTTTGAAAAGCTGGTTCTTCGTCCGAAATCACAGCTGCCGCCGAAGTCTGAAATCGGTAAGTTGCTCTCCGTATTTCTTCCTTGACTCTGGATTTCAATAGTTATTGACTAACAGGACTCTAAATTTCAAAAGCTGACAGAGATACTAAAACTGGCAACTGACGCGCTGCAGAACTCTGGCGAAGTGAGCATTTACTATGGCACGTGCGCTTCACCACAGCCCCTGCACCTGGAAAGAAAAGGAACCACTAGACCGCCGACTCGTCTTCGAGTCGGCGGCCATCTTAAGATTCCGCTTATGCACTGCATTACTCCAACAGAGGTTTTGAATCTCGTCCTCTCTACGTGGTCTACTTTCTCCACTTCGCATTGTACAAACAGAAGTGTTTTGTCGGATTTTGAGAGTTCTAACAGTAAGGGCTCCCAAGGACTAAAATAGGCTTGGGGAGGAGCATAGCGCGGCCCCCTCCCCTTATAATATAATTCGGCCTTGGGCTTAATATTGTAACACTCAGTCCCCCTTCCCATTTTCATTGTATTTAGCACCAGAGAATGGAGTCCCTGGGGCCCAAGTAGCATTTGGTAGGGGCACCACACACTCCCTCCATTATTTAATTGTATTTGATCCCTGGGGATGAGGCCTAATGACACTTGGGATGGGGCCCCACTTCCCTTTTTCATTGAATTTGGCACTGGGAGATGGTGTCCTTAGGGCCAAATGAGGCTTGAGAGGGGGCAGCATGTCCCCCTCCCCTTAATCTAAGTGTTGTTTGGTGGGTGCCCCCAGTGGGCACCGGAGCACCCACCTATAATTTAGAAAGACCCTGGCAGATAGGATCCCTAGTGCCACAATAGGCTTGGGGAGGGACGCCATGCGCCCATCTCACCTTTTAAATAGATATCGGCCCCATGGATGGAGTCCCTGGTGGTCTATTAAGGATTAGGGAGGGGGTTGCATGCCTCCCCTTCCGTGGGTATACATGTTTTGGCCCCAGGAGATGGAGTTCCCGTAGGCCAACCATGTGCTTCACATGCCAAAGGCTGTAAACGGTATGAGGTTGGTAGCCTGCAGGAGTGTTGGCTGCCTGAGTTTGTTCCTTTTCCCGCGCAGACGGGAATTTTTCTAATTGAACACTCGACATTGGGGAGGCAACAATGAAGATGGGTAATATACCCCCTCAGTGAGGACCGAGTTCCTATCTATTCTAGTGTTGATTAAGGCCTCCATAAGTATAACAAGGATACTCTGGCGAAGCCCTGCGAATTTCACACATTCTGGATCTTGCTTGTTTCATCACTGAAATTTGAAATTAATTTTTGGATGCTCATTAGGGGGCCCTTTTACTCCTTTTTAGGGACCACCCCCAGGTTTTGTGAATAGGATTGATTACTTATAGTTTGGAAAACATAACCACTATGGATTGTCATGGCTACTATTACTGTTGTCTTTTTGTCCAGATGAAGACTCGCATACAGACGTAGAAGTTGCCCTCATCGCATAAGAAGGGTCGAAACGTCGATTAATTCCTTTTTTGGCCTGGAATATAACTTATTGGCCCTTTCCTAACGTTTAGGATGATGCTTTTCAGAACATGTGACATCATTCTATAAAAATGGCCCTCTAAGTAATGAGATAGTGTATTTATACTGTATACAGGAATAACATTGGTTAGGTTAATCAATAACTCATTCCAACCAGTGTTAAATATGAATATTAGGGTAATTTTGCTTTTCATTTTTCCTGCTTTCTCTCTTCTTTTCTTTCACAATGCACATGAGCACTTTCTTTTCACGCTTCTCCTGACAACCTTCTACTGTCAGAAATGACTTGTTCATATAGAATCTATAAATAAACAAAGATTTTTTCTATCAAATAATGTTGTCTTTTGGTCCTTCTCTCTGCGACGTTACCCCATGTACAGAATATTTTACTGAATGACCGCATGGATTGAACTTTCCAGTCCCTTGCACCTTTTTGTTGGTATAAAAATAAGATACGTCAGGACCAATTTTTGCTTTGACTGAATTCATTCCCAGGTCCTCTGACGCTCTCTGGGAGAACCTCATTAGTTTGTAAAGGCAGTTCACGGGTGACATTTAGCTTTCTATGCTATGGGTGAAGCTTCAACATCATATACCATGGCCTTATATGAGATTTAAATATGCCATTCAGGGG
Organism: Lissotriton vulgaris; assembly: GCF_964263255.1. NCBI lineage: Eukaryota > Metazoa > Chordata > Amphibia > Caudata > Salamandridae > Lissotriton > Lissotriton vulgaris. The sequence goes on along the minus strand of NC_141689.1, from coordinate 1,558,338,026 downwards.
ATAGCCAACTTCTACATGTTTTAAGGGTTAGAGAACATGCACTGGGCAGTGCCCTAGTGTACAGAGTTTAAAAACCAGCAATTAAATTCAGAAAATATAAGGGGCTCACCATGCAAAAATTGTATTTTTTTACACTGATTTTATATGAAGATATGTGGTAATACAATCTCGTTTTTTTCTTCACGGAACATACATGTTAAATCTGAATTCTGTATCATAGTTGTTTATTTTATCTCTAGGTCAATGGCGTTTTAGCAAAGCCTCATGTTCATGTTAGTTGCCAAATTTATGGAAAACATTCAGAAGATGATATACATACTTTTAATAAATTGGCTAAGAGCTCAGAGATTGGAACTGCAAATAACCTTTGAAAAGCAAACAACCAAGTCTGTTTTCATTTGCTTTGGGAGGGTAAGATTTTGCATGGGAAGAAGATTGTGTTGCGGCCTAGGGACTAACAGGACAACAAGTGCAAATAAGTTTGTCCTCCTGACTCGTCCGTTCTGCTTAGCAAGGTTCAATAGATTAGTTGTGACCTTTTCCTTCTCAAAAAATCCATGCAATATGAACAACAGCGAACCTTTTACATAATGAAAACAGGAAATGAAGTACATTCGACGAAATTAATGACACTAATGAGACAAGAGTGTGAGAAAGTCTAACGAAATATAAATCACTTTGAATTCGATATTTTCTTTTGCCAAATCTAAGGTAGTACGTTTTTCAGAGAATTATTTGCTAGTGAGAGTCACCTACAAAATTGTCTCATTTTTGTTTTTGTTTATACAATCTATACTGAAAGACGGGCAAAAGATCCCCACCCCCATCCTTGGATGTTATAAATGTCATTCACATATTCATCAACCGACATTCATCCGAATTTCAGCCATTGATTCATTGTCTGTTATGATTTTTTTTGCAGATTTACATGAGCACCGGTTACGTTACATAAGTACACGATAATAATTTTTTTTATTGGTAGGCACGGGGATGTTGAGGGCGTCATTTATGTGAAATGACGCATCGCTGCGTGCAAGCAGCGATGCGTCACTTCTCAGTGCGCACTCCTTGCGACATACCTGATGCGTCATATTTAATGTATGACGCATCATGTCGCAAGGAGTTACAGATACGTCAGTATTTCTGACGTATCTGTAAGCGCAAAAGTGACGCATTGCTGGAGTGTGTCAAAAAAGTGACGCAACTCCAGCAATGCGTCTCTCTGATCTTTCACCCCTCCCACTTTTTCTGAGGCGGATGCTGGATGTGGGTTAGTGTGTGCCTAGTCTGTTGACTACTTGCCGCTTGATACTCGAGTGTGCCTTGCGCTGACTGCTAGCGCTTTTAATATTTTAAATCGCACTGTTTTATTTTCACACTGTGCACCTCTCACTTACTTTCGTTACCTGAGGCGGAAAACCGGGTAACATCTTGCTCTTTGCTTCCCTAGCGAGGTCTTTCTCTCTGCCCTTCTGCTTTTGGAGGTTGCGCTGCGAAGGAGACCATCTCGTTGTATTTCATCTTTACGGCTGATTTAGGGCCATTAGGGATTCTGGGACCTGTAGTTCCCGCTCTCTGGTAGCGGTCATCTTGGTGGTACCCAGGCACCCTGGTCGGCCGACTAGTGGGCTGTCTCTCACCGGAGACTGCATAAAACTAGAGTCCCTTTGCTCTGTGCAGCGGACGCGCTTTGTGGATGCGCCTCTTCCGCGCCGAAGGAGCGCCTAAGGAAAGCCCATCTGCGCTCCCCGTCAGCGTCCCGGAGGCAGCCGCGTGCGGGTGGGGCCGGTACATCTTTCCATCGCAACTAGGCATAATGCTGAAATATACTGCAGCCGAGCTTACCGCTCTCAAGGGTAAGGCTGGCAACTGCTGTACTGTTTTTCCTTGCAGGCCCAGGGGTAAGAGACGTTGTCCAGCCTGTGCTTGGCTCCCTGGCAATGCATCGGTTAGTGCCCCCATTACCCCTCCTCAGAAGAGTTTGTGTTTACTATTGAACACTAGGTCCCTTAGTAAGCACGCTTTAGACCTCCATGATTTACTGGCAGAGACTAAGCCTATCTGTCTCTTCCTTACCGAGTCTTGGTTGGGTGAGGGCTCTGGCCCGGACATAGCCACGGCTATCGCTCCCAACTATGTTATTTTTAGGAAGGATAGGGCTGTTGGAAGGGGTGGGGGTGTCGCGTTGGTGGTGGACAATCGCGTCCCATGTTCTATCATCCAAACCGATGACATTCCTGGGTGTGAGGCCCTTGGGTTTTCCTTATCTATATCTCCTCATCAATCTTGTGCAGGGCTATTGATCTACAGACCCCCCCAGACCCATTAGCTCTTTTCATGAAGAACTTTATGCGGTGGTCTCGGCCCTCTGCTTAAAAACTGAGCATTGTATATTATTGGGGGATTTTAACATCCATATGGATATGAGGAATGAGGTGGATTCTATTAAAATCTTCGACACCACTTCCTCTCTGGGTCTGTCCCCCTTTCTCTCGGTCCCAACGCACAATAAAGGTCACACGCTTGACCAAGTTTTTTCCACAACCCCTATAGGCATCTCCCCCCCAGTTCCGGTTCTGTGGTCGGACCATTTTCTAGTGAATTTTCATATCTTTCACTTAGACACATACTCGTCGGGTACGTTGGGCCGTCCGCTTCAGATTTCACGAGCTTATCATCGAGTCTCCCCTGACATGCTAGCACAGGCTCTTGTATGCCACCCTTGCCTGTTGTCAGGTAATCTGGAGGAGGATCTTAATCTCCTGCAATCTTGGTTTGCGGAAAGACTGGATGAATTAGCCCCTGCGACGACCTCTCATAAACTCACATGTCAGGCTTCTGCCCCCTGGTTTAATACAGCCTTGTTCGAGAAACGGCGGCAGTGTAAGAAAGCGGAAAGGGCCTGGCGGCGCCATTATGATATCACAGTCAAGATAGCGTATAGGGAGTTATTAAATCATATCACAGCGACATCATGTTGGAGAAGAAAGCCTATTTCTCTAGAAGGATTGAGGCAGCTACGAACATCAGCAAAGATTGTAAAATAATTTACCTCCCCTTTGATGAGCACGCCTACTCGCTCTCACTCCGAATCTTGGGTTTCCCTTCTTGCTGATTTTTTCACCAACAAAATTAAGTCTATCCAGGATTCTTTCCTGTTACTGGGTGCAGTGGCTGCCTCCAGCATCAGTGGTCCTCTTTCTCCGCTTCTGACCGATGGGGGCCCCACTCTCTCTGATTTCCCTTTGCTTTCTTGCTCATCCTCATTGGATCTTATCACGAAACTAAAATCAGGTTCCCCTCTGGACCCCTGTCCAGCTAAAATTCTCGCCAAAATGGAACACGTAATTAACCCCCTAATTAATCCCGTGCTTAATACATCTCTACAAATCTCATAGATTTCACTGCATCACTTCTACTAGGCTTTTTGCGGGTGAACACCCCCCTGCATACATTATACCTGACGGGGGTATAATGAAGCGCAGGGGTTTACAAAGTGACGCATCTGCTTAGATGCGTCACTTTGTAAATAGTGCTCAACAGGAGGCACATTTTACGACGCCGATGCGTCACAAAAAGTGACACATCAGAAGCGCAAAACTGACGCAAGGCCTCATAAGTGAGACCCTAAGTGATTTGCTAAGAATTGCAAGATGTGGAGCCGACCCCGAGGCTCGAACCTTGGTTTCCCAACTCCAAAGTCGGCAGTCTAGCCGTCAGACTACATCCTCTCCTATGATGTATTACGTTTTGCCTCTTTGCTGAAATATGGTCATTCCATTGGAAGAGAAATTGCATGAATGTTCTTAAAAAGGACAAAGTGCATGGCAAATGAATCTTCAAAGACATTCTTACCTCCACACACAGCAGCCCTGCATGAAGCTGCTGTGCTGCAAGGTACAGGCGGTGAGATTGGAGACACCATCACAGCCCATGCGGTCCATGCACACGGTCCCACCATGCAGGGTGACTAGACTGTTGTTCATTAGCAGCATCAATGGCGCCCTCTGCCATCAAATTCCACCCAGATTGTACCCATGTCATAAGTGCATGCACCCCGTGATTGGCTGCTGAGATCTTAGGCTCTGATGGGCTCAGTGAGGAGTTGCCATAAAAACAGGCACAGCTCCACACACAGGCCCTCCTTGGAATGGCTGTGTTACAAGGTGAATGTAGTGAGGCGGGATATACTGCCACAACCCCTGCAAACAGGCCTCCATGGAGGGTGTCTCAAATGTGCCTCTGCAGAAGCACCAGAGGCACCATCTATAATTGCCTGTACCTGCTTCACATACATAACTGAATGTGCTTGTACACATGTCCTTATGTGTCTGGGGGAAAGAGTGTGAGAAAAAGAGAGTGAGTGTGCCTATTTTATGCGTCATTGCAACTATTATTCCACTCCCCTATTTTTCAGGCTACAAAATGCATCTGATGACCACGTTCTTATCTCTGAACCACTAGTTCCATCTTGGACCTGATGTGGGTCACCTCTGGCATAATAGTGATACGTTTTGTCATAATGGTGGTAATTCGTGGCTTAATATGGACGCTTATGGAATGATAGTAGTCACTTCTGGCATAATGCTGCCAAGGCATAACAGTGGTTAATCTTGGAATAATGTAGACACCCAAGCAATGTTGAAACCCACTTCTGGCATAATACTGGTTCTGGCATTATGGTGGCAATCCTTAGCATATTGTGGACATCCAGTATATCATGGTGCCCACCTTTGGCCTAATGCTGAACCTTGTATATTGGTAGTAATTCTTGAAATATTGTTAACATCCATGGAAAGGGGTGACCCACTTCTTGCTAATTCTGGCTTTAGCTCCCAGGACATGAGTGTACCCACATCTGGCGAAAAGCTGATCCTAGCATTATGGTGGTAATTCCTAGCATAATGCTTACAATTCTTGGCATAATGTGGGCATCTACAGCATTGTGGTGCCCCCACCCCAAAGAAGTCTACTTGCTATGGCATAACACTGGTGATTCCTGGCATACTGTGAACACCCATGGCATGAAAATACTCACTTATGGCATTATTCTGGACCTGGCACATTGGTGTTAGTTTTTGTATATTATGGGCATCTAAGACATAATGGTGCCTATCCCAGGCATAATGCCCAGCCCGGTTTAATGGTGGCAATTCTTACCATAATCTTTGCATCTATGGCTTGATGGTAACTACTTCTGTCTTATTTTGACTCTGGCATCCTTGGCATGATGTTACCCACTTCTCACTTTAAGTTGATTCTGGCATCATGGTGGCAAAACTTGTCATATAAGGGGCATCCATTTGCATACACAGTAAGTTGCATGTAAGTAAAGGTGTGATGGCGGTTTATAACCTTATTTCATGGGCCGAGTAACAGAGGCTCCTCGCATCCTGCTAACTTGATGGCAAGCAGCATCCCAGGCTTTTTAAACATTTCGAGTAATTCACATTCATGCTTCTTTCTTACACTCGTTCATTCATTAGTCCATGCACTCACCTAGTCATCCATGTACCAGGGGCGGCTATAGGCTCATGGTGGCCCTGGGCAGGGTGCGTAGGTAGGGGGCCCCGGAAGAGGGGGTCCGGGCGGGGCGGAGCACGGAGGCCAGTGAAGAGGGGGGGTCAGGGTGTTTGGAAGTGGAAGAGAGCCAGAGACCACCAAATCCCTGTCAGGGGCCACCACACAAATATGTATCCATCCTCAGAGGATTATTATATTAAGGATATATATTGGCGTGGTGGCCCCTGGGATTTGGTGGCCCTGTGCAGGTGCACAGCTTGCACATGCCTAAGGCCACCCCTGCATGTACTCATTCATCTCTCCATTTACACAATATTTCATCCATCCTTGCACTCATCCACCCATTATCTCCTTTTCTTATTCAACGATACACAAAGCTGCCCATCAATGAAGAAGCACTTTCGATGGTAAAAAGCCAGGTCTATTGGCTTTGCCATAGTGTGGGTTGACCCTCACAGTGACACAGTTAAGGGAGTGGACTCATTTTAGAGGAATATGGTTAGACTCACCGCATGTAAGATGGGGTTAGCTCCCAGACAATATGGTCAGGGACCTGGCTTAGTTTAAATGTTTATAGTTAGGGTTAGTCTTGAATGAGATGGATATGTTGGTTGAGGTTGAAACAGAGAGCAAGTAATTGGATCAGAAAGGGCTTTGCCACTGTGTTGACACAGGCTTTTTGTAGTTTCCACCCCACGTTTTACCCCTATGTTGACTACTGGGCACTGGTGTAATGACTCTGTGCATGTACTCTAGTCCTTCAAAGAAGAGTGCAAGTTTAATTTGCTTGTCACTGTGAGAAGTTGGCCCGATATGCAGTGTTCACTATTCTAGCGACCACTATGCATCGGTCCAAACGACCCTTATGGTGATTGGTTGTAAGTCAACCTTAGACCAGCTATCCTAGTAGCGTGGATACGAGCAGTCTTCGGGCTAAACTCTAGAGGGCGTGTTAAGCCAGCTGTTATACCATCACATACCCCTTGAACACCAAGTGAAAGGACACCACACAAGTGTTATGAAAATAAACAGTGTATTTATTATGTTATGTTATGTTAAGGGGTGCTTATAAAGCGCACTGTCACCGTGGGTTTCCTGGCGCTGATTGGATGCTGAGGGGACAGAGGGGCTTTAGCTGGGCTGTGGAAAGAGCCAGGTTTTTAATGATTTACGGAATTGGATGAGGGTATTGGCGGTCTTGACTGAGGTAGGGAGGGAGTTCCAAAATTTAGGGCCAAGGTATGCAAATCTCCGACCGCCAGATCTGCAGAGTTTGATGGGTGGGACAACCAGGAGGTGTAGGTGTGATGATCTGAGATTGCGTGAGGGACAGTAGGGCCTGATGAGAGATTTCAAAAAAGCGGGGCGAGAACCAGCAAGAGATTTGAAAACGAGGCAGCCGAGCTTGAAGGCTGCCCTCAGGCTGACAGGGAGCCAGTGCAATTTAATGAGGAGGGGTTTGGCAGACTGCCATTTCGGTATCCCGAGGGCCAGTCTCGCCGCTTGGTTTTGGATGATTTGCAGCTTGAGGAGTGAAGATTTAGGCAAACCATAGTAGATGGAATTCGAAAAATCCAAGCGGGAGAGGACAAGGGCCATGATAACTTGGAGCAGGGCTCAGGGTATTAGAATCACAACAGCCCTGTACTCTTTATGAGGACAGGGTACTAAGCACACAACGAAACTCTTAAGAAAATACTTCAAGTGCACAATCAATACAAGTGCCCGAGGGCACGGAAAGTTTAGTGGTCTCGGGCGGACCCGATAAGGCAAGTCGGAAGCGAGGGACTCGGGACCCTTAAGTAAGGAGGCTATGCGGGCACCGAAATGCCGAAGTTACCTAGCCCCAAGGGCTGCGGCTGCACAAGTCTTTACAGACGTCGGGAGGCTTCGCTGACGAGCCAGGAGCCGGAAGGAAGGAGTTGCTGGCCGGCGACCAGTGGAAATAGTTCGTAGAGATCCAAGCCTGGATCAGGGATGGATGACACCTGAAAGCAGAGGGGACCAAGTTCGTACTACTAGCCAGTAGTCAGAGGGTACCAGGAGGGCACTGGATGATCGTCACCTCGACTAGGTGAGTGGGCGACGCTAGGCTCTGCATTCTCACGGACCAGGAGGCGTTGTCGGCGACCAGGATGGAGGTGCGAGCTGTCCCACGAAGGTTGATGCTGTCGGCGTCGCTGGGCCCAGGATTGGGGCAACAAGCCTTGGCAAATTTCAGGGCCACATGGTGGGCCTAAAATGGCGTCTTGAGTGGACCAGGAGGGTCCGGGGTGCTCCTCTCGCACAAGGGAGCAAAGGCCAGTCTGGAGCAACCAGACCAACAGCGTTGGTTGTCGAGTGTCGTCAAGAAGGTCACAAGCCAGCGGCTAGTGATCAGACAACGTGCTGAGCAGCGGAAAGCAGAAGGGCCCCACGCAGATCGTGAGATACAGGGAGGCTGAGCTTCGGTGCTGGAGCTGCTCAGGGTCGGGGCTTCTCGGACCCCAGAGCACTCACCAGAGGATCCCTTCGGTGATCGTGCTGGTTAAAAAATCGTGCAGGTCTTGATGATGGCCGGTCCCTCGAGGTCTCGTCGCACCCACAGATCTCAGCTGAGCTGACGATGTGGGTAGAGGTCAGAGGTGCCAGGGAAGCCGGTTCTCGTCGAGCTGGGCAGTCGGATTCCTGAGGAAGGACTTGCAGCAAACCGCAGAGCTCTTAGATGGTGCCTGCGGATGCAGGGTGACTACTTAGCCACAAGGGAGAAATCTTGAGAAGAGTCGAGAGTTCCTTTCGTAGAAAGTATTCTTGATTCAAAGATGATCTAATTTGGAAGGGTCCCCGCTCCGGCCTTTATCCTAAAGAAAGGGGTGGGTACATGACTAGGTCCTGCCCTAGGGGTGGGACCAGGAAGGCGGGTAGTTACACCCCTCTCCCCTGCCGGACTTTCCCCAGGTCAGGGGCTGCGCGCCCCTGGAACTGGTTCTAACCGGCAGATGCGTAGTGAGCACCGGGCGGCCACTCCGCAGTCACCTTCTTGTAAAGCCCTGCCTACCCAGGATACACAAAACCCTGTCTGGGATGGTGCGAACACCGCCCGGACAGGAAACCCTTTGTCCAATCTCTCCTCGCTGGAAGGACTCCCAGCAGCAGGAGGTCAGACTCGTGTCTGTGGTGGCAGCATCCATTTTGTGAGGCTTCAGTTAACTTTAACCGGGATTCACAGTTACGTACATGTCGTGTCCCTCTAGAAGGGCGGAATGCTAACCTCGTCGCCAGCATTGGTGAGGGGTCAGCATCCCGATTCGTATGACACCTTACTCGACATGTCTTGATAACGCGATACCGAAGTTAGCGATATGGTATGCGTTATCATGGAACAGCCATTGAGTCTTGGTTCCGCAAGCTGCAACCGGGCTCGGCTCGTGCCAGAGCTCAATTCACACGATTCCATGCACTCTGCCTTCAGGATTGTTAAGGCCTGCCATAGGAGTGACTGATAGGAACTCGGGTGTCCATTTTAGGGTTAGATATAGGGATACTATACCTACAGCAACGGGCGAGTACGCCACGTTGCCCCAGCTGTCGCGCAGCCAGTTGTGTCAGATTTAGATGGCCATCCAGGGGTGGCATAATACATGCCTCAGCCCCTGGTAGGCCCTGGTTACACCGATGCCCTGAGGTACAGGGTCTGACAAGGTGGCCCAGTTCCAATTGGGTAATGCACCTGAGGTACACACATCAATTTAGTGAGAGAACAGCTAGGCTGTGGGTCTGATTGGCAGGCCCACAGCCCGAGAAAGTCGTAAACCAGTGAAGCAAAAAGCAAAAATCTGGGTGATCATAGGATTGCAGACCCTACTCTCCTACAGTCACCAATTGGCTTAACTTAATTTACTTGTAAGACCCTAGTACATGGCACCAGGGGTAGCCAGGGCCTGCAAGTTAAAGTGTCTCTTGTAAACTGCAGCACTAGTTTAGTTGTGCCACCACAAATGTGACAAAGCAAAAGCATGACTCACCCACTACTAGCTCAACTTTGCCATTTCAAGCCATGACAACGCCCAAGCCTTCCTTTCCAATGTTTGTAAGTCACCCCTAGAGCAGGCATAGTAAGCCCTAAAGGCTGGGTGCATTATATTAAAAGGTTGGACCTATAGTTTCATGTTTTAAACGTCCTAACAGTAAAAAACCCTCATTGTCGTTTTTACTGTTGAAAGGCTAGTTTCCCATTGGCGAGTGCAAAGTTACATGCTAATACTTCAGCTATGCTAACTTCCGAATGGGACTCGTAAATGCATTAAAACTGATTTAATGGTTAATTCGAATTTAATTTCACTGGGGTGCAAAGTGCAGCTTTAGTAAACTGCCACTTTGTTGCCCAAGTTTTAAAATGCCTGTTAGAAATGGGGTTTCTGGCTGGCTACGGTATGCACCTAAACCAAGCAGAATCCACCACTCTAGTCAGGATAAGGGGATTACACGTCTTATCTCAGAGGCAATGTGTAAAGCATTTGCACATAACACACAGCAATACAGTGAAAACACTACAAAAGGACACCACACAAGTTTTAGAAAAACATCCAATATTTATCTGTGTAAAACAAGATCACACCAACAACAATCCAACATACAGTTCTTCAAAATATCAATAATGCAAAAAATAGACTTCAAATGTAGTTTCTTGAAGTTGATAGCTCCGTACACCCAAATCCACCAGTTCCAGCCGACCATGGTGGTGCGGGCTGGATGCAGTGTCAGAGGATCCTCAAAACAGTACCTTTTTATTCTAGCTGACCGCGGCGGTGCATGCCGGCTGTGGCGAGCGTCGTGGCTGCGGTGTGAAGCAGAGATGTGCTGTGTGGGGTGCCCTCAGGATCCGGTGCAGGCAGCAGCTCAGTGGCGGTCTTCCAGCCGTGTCGGTAAGGCTAGGGCTGTGGTGCCAAGTGGGGTGGTGCTTGTTCCAGTGCTGACAAGTCAGGGTGCAAACCAAGGTGCCCGCTGAGGATTGGCGGTCGTTGGGGCTGGCGTCGGTGGGCCAAGACTGCGGTGTGGGACAGGGCGGTGTGTCATGTAACTTTGAGCAGTGCCCTCAAACCACGGTGCAGCTAAGTTTAGATAACAATGATGGCATCCATGTTGTATAACTTGACATTGTGATAATTCAATGATGATAAAAATTATAGACAAATGTATAACCATTGCTTGAGCTCATATAACAATACTGATAGATCGTTTGTACTTTACCTGTCAGTGAGCTGCTGATAACACAACACATTGCAAGGCGTGTGCAAGAGAGTACATTTCCATGTTACTGCACTCTGCCTGCTTGCCTTAACAACAGGGCCTGCAGGCCTTAGAAGTATATCCAGACACACATAAGATAATGTGGACCGTTCTGATTGTTCAGCATCTGTTGCTTGGACTTGGGCATAATGTAACTGTTAAACTGTCCGATTGTAGACTTACACGTTAGGTAAATTCCATATCTGTTCTTAAATTTCTGAGCATGATGTATTTCATCACCACCCGCCGGAATATGATGGCCCGGCCCATCTCCTGCTACGCATGAGATATTGTAACAAAATCTTGTGGTTTGCAACTATATATTCTTGTAATGTACTTCTGCTTATTCGAGCATTCAGAGCCCAAGCTGGTGCTCCTGTGAACGTAATACATTTCTTTATATCACGCAGGTGTTGTGACAGAGTTTCTTTCTGGGTTCTAAAGGTTTTGGCAGTTTCTACATTTAGTTTGGTGGAGAATGCGGTCCCTTGAGCCTTGGCCATCTGCTGCTGACCGTCGCCTTCAAGCCTCCTGAGAGGGCACACTTCCGCCTCCAGCTCCTGTTTCCCTCCTGCAGTGACACTCAGAGGGCAGCTCAGAGTGGACAATTTACTGCTCTTTCTGCCTGTGGTGACTCTCAGAGAGAGGGGAGCCGAACGCTCCACTCAGCACTGGCTGGTCAACACTTTAGTAAGATTTGCTGCTCTTTGGCATTTCTTCTTCGTTCACTTCGCCTGCATGTCTCTCTCCGTGGTGGCTCTTGGTATTCTTTTTACCGCCTGTGTGTGGGAATTCTGTGATTTGCAATTTGCTGTGCTTGTCCTTGGGACTGCCCTCCTGAAGGCTGTCAGCCAGTTGTTTCTTCTAGGCAGCCCATGTTAATTTCCAGGCAGCCCGTTATGGCATAGGCTGTCCTATGGATGTTTTGGTTGTTCTTTTCTCTTTGGCGATCTTCTTTTCTTTATATTGCATCTATTCCCTTATTGTTATTTTTGCTGTGACGATTCTGAGCCACCACTTGTTGTCGTTGTGCGACCCTTTCAACACATGTTTTAGCGTACTGCAGTTTTGATTTTCTTTCTTTGTCCAAAGGTGACATAGGCTTGACTGATCCAAAGGGAACAGTAAGAGAAGGGTCAAGCACAGGGCGCGGTCACAGTTAGTGCACACTCTCATGTGCTAGCCAGAGTTCCTAAGGAACTTACACACAGTGTGGGCCCACAAGAAAAGGATGCAGTCGCACTTGGTACACACCCAGTATTGATGGGGTTGTAACTTCAAATACTCCCCTGGTATTCTCTCTTTCTTTCACCCTTGTAGTTGCTGTTGTTATTCTTGTTGTTTATCAATTACCAATATGATGGAAAGTCTGCATTTTGACAAATATGACTTTGACATGACCACACCAACCTATATTGTCGTTTTCATAAAATAATGATGCCAGACTGCTTAGTAGACATTCTGACACTGTTTTTGCATTGCACATTACCCTATGTCTGTGCGCTGCTACTTATGAAAGTAGAGTTTCCAACACTCCTCATGCTCATACTGCTTTGGTCTTAAACACATGGGGAAAAAGGTGCTCGGGTAGCTCAGCACCACCCAGGGACGGACTCCGGCTATTTGTGTTATATGTGTATACATGTGTAAGTGCAGAGTTCACCAGTCCTTGTCTCACCTTTTCATGTGATTCTACAATTCCGTCCAGCGCCACCTCTGTGGGTCCAGGTGGCCCCCGGAGAAAGCAAGTGGATGGAATTACTATTCTTGCTCTGCTTCTTTCCTCCTACTTGTAAATACTTACGGTAAACGTGTAGAAAATGCAATGTCCCTTTGCCTGGTGAACGGCTCTCTTTCTGCTTCATGTAACAATGCGCAGCTGGCTGTTTGACCATTGCATGACTGATTGAACAAATTGGTTATCCTTACCCATGCCTTTTGGGAATGAAGAGAAAAGATTTACTATGCTGACCACCTTATGTGTCACTGTAGTGAAGTGTGTATACACATTTGTTAACTGCAATAGAGGCAGCTGACAATATCCTATACCATGGGTACTTCACTTAGCAAAAATAACTTGATCAACAATAAACCCGCACCACCAAGAGACTCACCTGCTCACCATCTGCCCACCTGCAATGGCTTAAGTGCATTATTATATTTACGAAAATGGCATGATTTGACTGCAAAGAGGCCTGACTTGCAATTTCCACTTACAGGGACTTACGATATGACTATATTGTCTTACTTACGACAGATGTTAATCCTAAAAGGAAAGAAAATAAGGTCCTTCGAGTGGGACTGTTTTTGGTCATGGGAAACAGCATTGCAGGACCTCATGGCCACCAGTGATGTTAAAAGCAAAGTACACAGAGAATTTCAAAACTGAAAACAAGGGTTTTGGGAGCGAAAGGCAGGGCAAGTTCGGAGGGAAAATCAATTGGAGGTTGTTGGGGCCTTTCCTTGCCTTCCGGTGACAAGCGCGCAGTCACAGGAGGAGGGCCAGGAAGAGGACCAGGTGTTTGAAGGTATAATAAGAGGGAAAATAGGAAATAAACAAGGTGTTATTGAGTGCTCCACAACAGGGAGCAAAGAAACGAGGCACCAGACAACAAGGATTTAACACATAGACAAGAGGCAGCCAGCGGTGATTTGGCTACAAAACTACTAAGGGCCCAATTCCGATCCGGGTCGGAAAGCTTTCCGACCGACACGGACAGGAACTGAAGTCTGACCGAATACGATGCATCCCGGTTAAAATTCAACCGACTCGCACAGAATCGATCCAGACTGACTGAAGCATAAGGAAAACAGTGCCCCTGCTCGGAAACGGAACCGAAACCTTCCGACCGATACGTAACGGCTACAATTCCGATCGACATGAACACCCGCCGTACAACCAGCCAAGTACGATGCAATGCGTCGTGGACAAAAGCGAGTCGCACGGAGTCCAAGCCGTACAACCAATTCGCACAGACCAGAGAGATTGGCAAGCAAAAGAGCCCGTCGCAACCGACGCGTACGTGAAACATGCAACATAGCACAGTGTGACCGACTCAAATCACCCTGCAAGTGACGGCACAGGCATACGACCCGGACAACTGAATGTCCCCGTCAGGCTTAAAGAAATCATGGAATTGACACAGAAAAAGGACTAACAGGCAGTTAGAAAACCAAAAAAATTAAATTTTCAAACCAAGACACACCCACAACTCCACCAATAAAAAGGCCAAAAATCCAGACCATTATCCTTTACAAATGTCAAAGACCTGCAAACAGACAACCCCACCACACTGAGACATATAGCCACTACCTACACACTACACAACACTAGCACCACACAATAGGCACACTCACAGACACCTAGTCATACACATACTCACCAAACCTCACTACTACACACGCACACCCATCCATCTCCACCACCACCCATCACCATGCCCCCAAAGACGAATCCAAAGTTCACAGACCGTGAGTTGGAAGTCATGGTAGATGAAATCATTAGGGTAGAGCCACAGTTATTTGGCTCCTTGGTCCAACACACCTCACTATCCCAGAAAAAACAGATGTGAGCGAGGATTGTCAACAAGGTGAATGCAATAGCACCTACCATGCGCACAATGGACGACATCAGGAACCGGTGGTACGACATACGCAGGAGGGTCAAGAAACTCATCAGCAAAGACCATGCCCTGACCCAGCCCACTGGTGGTGGCCCTCCTGCAAAACTGGTGCATTTCACTCCCTGGGAGGAGAAGGTGCGGGCCATGTTCCCACCAGTTGGCCTCCATGGATTGCCTGGAATACCAGAGCCTGGTGAGTACACAAACAACTATTCCAAACTGTGACGAAATAACAAACCGCACACACATACAATAATGTCATGGGGACAGAGAAAACATTCACTGTCATCAAGCCACAGCAACCTAAACATAACTTTCCTCTCATGTGTATGCCACCTACAGAAACACAATACCTGCAATGTCCCAGTAACATGTACCTAGGGCAATACATGTACAAACCCACTGACAAATACCCCAGGGATTTGGCCCCATACACCACCAAACACCCTCAGCCATCAAGCTACCACAGTTACACACACTCCCAGGGAAGCATAGTCACAGGAAGGAAGGTATGGTGTGCCAGTTAGGTGGGTGTAGTTGAAAGCAGGGTGATATTTGTAGTCCCAGGCCATAGTCCCCATCCCACACGTCCCAGGAATAAAACCAAGCACCGTGCACACCCCACAGGGAGTGTGAAAGTACAGGCAAGATTGCAGACACTGGGCTGTGGTGTGGGGAGCACAAGGCCTTGCTGGGTCTTGGGCACCAACAAACAAGATGACACCACTGTCAGGCAACTTGAACATGTACTCAGACTCACTGCCATGGAAGCATGGCCCAAGGGGATCTATCTGGTCCATGAGGGAGAAGGAGTACAACCTCAAACTGTATCTCCCAGCAAGCCCTGTCACACACACCCCTCCCACCCCCAACAAACAACACACCTGGTACAAAACACAACCTGAGACTCAAGGTAAATCGACTTTCAAGATGCCTGACACTGGGGCGAGGAGCTGCAATCCATGGTGGTATTTGTGTGCCAATGCAGATTGTAACTACAAACATACCTGCAATGTCACTGGAAAGATCCCCATTCACCAAAGTAATGAAACTGAGAACAAACTCACAGCAAGGCAATGGGATTCAAACACCAGGAACATGCAGCAGCCATCTTGTCTGCACACATCCCATACCAGCAAATCTGAAACACAGGAAGAAAGCATGGGTTTGCTGGAAAGGGGGGTGAAATCAAATGCATGATGGGAGTTGGAGTCCCAGGCCCTAGTCCCCATCCCACACGTCCCAGGAATAGGCCCATGCACCATGCTCTCCCCACAGTTAGTGTGAAAGCAGAGGCAAGATTGTAGACACTGGGCTGCAGTGTGGGGAGCACATGGCCTTGCTGGATCTTGGACACCAACAAACACCTGACACCACTGTCAGGCAACTTGAACATGTACTCAGACTCACTATCTGGTCGTGGTCGAAGGGGGAGAAGGAGTGCAACCTCAAACTACATCTCTCAGCAGGCCCTGTCACACACTCCCCTCTCACCAACAACAAACAACACACATGTGTGAGGCGGGGGAGTGCACGTTTTGCTATGTACATGTAAGTTACTTAAACTATACATGAACTGTCCATGCACACAGCTCTACGTGCACATAAAACACATCATGAAATTGCTCCAAACATACATCTGCCTGTGACAATTGAGGACAATGCTATGCACATACATTCATCATGAAGAATTGTACAGAATTGAATGTGTGTGATACGATTATGTGTGCTGAACCACAACATACATTGGGTGTCTCTTCCACCCACAGGTGCAGCTGGGGAAACTGCAAGAACAGACGAGGAAGATCCCCAGTCCCAGACTCTGGTTGACACAGAGCTGGCCGGTGTGGATGCCTCTCACTCCTCTGACGACTAAGAACAACCTGGCGCCTCCGGTGTGGATCATTGTGCAGCAGCAGTAACATCTGCACACCCTGCCACCATTCCTGCTCCATCTGACAACACCCAGATGACCCCTACTAACATGGACAGACCAAGCCAACCCAACACCGAGGGTACAGCTACACAGGAAACCCTGGAGGTGGCTGCCAATTCCACCAGTGCCATCACCAGTGTCGTCTGTGACTGCAACATCAGAAACTGCTCATGGGGGTAGGGGTGGTGGGAGTGGGGGCAGGCCCAGGCCGCCTCATGGCCATGCTGCTGCACCCCAAGCTGATCCCCAATTGGGACGCATCATAAATGCATACCAGCAATGCACCGGAGACTTTGGCCAGATTGTGGGGCATCTCAGGGACATCAAAGAACAGCAGGCTGAACATCATGCCAAATTGGACGCACACATGTTGCGGGTGGAGACATACATGGCCCGCATGGAGTCCAAGATGGACAAGTTGGATGATTTTACGGCGGTGCACAGAGACATACTTGGATGCCTACGTCAGATTGCAAACAACATAGCCCCACCTCCCTGTGTGCCCAATACATCATTTGCCACAACAACTGCAACTGCCACAGGTAGGGTGGTGGACTCTGACGTAGACTCTAGCGCACTGCCTCAGCCTGCACTTGAGGGACCACCCCCAAGAAGATGCAGGGTCATCTAAAGAAGGACAAGTGAGATGCAGCTGGCCCTGCACATCCCCCAGGAAGTGAGCACCTGGTCCTGATGTCTACCATTGCGTGCAAACCCTTCGCCTTGTCGACTGTCCCCAACTCTTCCACATGTGATGGAGGGTCTGATTTTAACAAATGGATCTAATGACTGTGGAATTTACTCTGCTAATTTCATCTACCAACCCTACCAACTCCCCTGTGAACTTTGGATTCCCATGGCACTGTACAGCACTTCATGTCACCTATACCATCCACACACATGTATGTAAATAAACACTTTAAATCACAATTGTAGCCTCTGTGATAAAGTTGACACGGTATGACACATATAGGTGATGAAATGCTAAAGTAAGACTGTGTTGGAAAACCACTAGAGCATTCTTAACACTGAAATTAGACTCATGTTGATGTGACACAAATGAGAGGTACACACTTCTAGGTCAACACAACACCAAACCACCATGTCCATCACATTTCTTGCCTCAGACATTGTGAACTGCAAGTACACACAAATGCTGAATCAGAGCCAATCAGCCCATAGGTACAGCATGCCAAAGAGTTTCTGATGTATGGACACAAAGGAAGCACATCACAAACTGGTGCACTCCTGCCTTACACACACACAACAAGTAAACTGAACATCAGATGCAAGGTACCCTCACATAACAGTGACCAAAAATTCACCACAAATGGCAGACATGACATCACTGGGGTGTATGGGATGATGCTTCCGGGAACCATGAAAGGTTGCACCCTGTGACCGCATTGTGCGTTTCAGAGGTTACATGTCACCAGATATCAGCCAATGGACCCTATGAATGACACACATTCAACAGTATTAAAATCACCAAATCACTGCATACATCTACAATACACATTACATACACAATTTCAAAGAGTAGTGAAAAGATCCGAAGAATCATGGCAACACTGATTGTGAGGACATAGTAACTCAAGGAACACATAAATGCAACAATCATAAGACGTAGCATGCAAAAACACATATGCTCACACAGTGCACAACACAGACACGTGTCAGGTGCAGCAAGAATTCGGGATAACACATCACTGTATACTCACAATTAGGAGAAGAAGTTATTGATGAGCTGAGTCTGGACATCCCCCTCACCCCCATCGTCACTCGCAACATGTCCAAGGCCCGGATCCCCCCATGCTGGTGGTTGCTGTCCGTCATCATCTTCGATGAGAGGCACCTCCTCCCTCACTTCCATGTTGTGTAGCATGCAACACACAATAAATATCTTGTACACCTTTTCAGGTGCATATTGGAGGGCCCTCCTGTCCGGTCCAGGCAGCGGAATCGGCATTTCAGGAGTCCAAATGTCCGCTCTATCACTAGCCTGGTCCGCCCATGTGCCTCATTAAAACGTATCTGTGCAGGTGTGGCAGGATTCCTAAGAGGTGTCAGCAACCAAGGCATGTTGGGGTACCCAGAGTCACCTGCACACAAACACACAAACATGTCATGGATCAGGAATGAGCGTATAATCCAAAGATACCTAAGACACGTAAGGTAACGCGCAATTACTCACCAACAAGCCAGGCACGCTGGTTCTGCAGCTGTGACACCAAATGTGGTATCCTGCTGTTCCGCATGATGTAGGCGTTGTGTCCTTAACCAGGGAAACGGACACAGAGATGTGAAATTGACATGTCCACAAGACATACCACTAGGGCATTAATAGAGTGAAAATGTTTATGGTTGCAGTAAATCTGCTCCTGTGCCTGTGGTGGTATCATAGCCACATGTGTCCCATCAATTGAGCCAATGACATTTGGCATCCCTCCCAAGGCATAGAAATCTCCCTTTAATGCCTGGCATTTGTTGTTGGGATGGAAATCGGATGTATCGGTCCAGATACAACAACATTGCCTCCAAAACATCACGGAGGACATGACTGAACATAGTCTGTGGCATCCCACCAGCCACTGTGTATTGGAATGTTCCGGTGGCAAAAAAATGTAGGGCTGCCATCACCTTCACCTTGGGGGTCAGCACAGTTGAATATTCACGTCCAGGTTGTAAATGTGGGGACGCCTGCTCCTCCAATTCCTCTATCAGCTGGCGTGTGAAGCGGTACCGTCGGATGCAGTCACGTTCAACCATGGTTGAAAGGTCTGGGAAGGGTCTGTGGACATTAGGTCTCCTGCAGTACATAGGGAATAAAAGAAAGTATTTCAGTTCCCCCACATCTATGGCTATGACCATGCAAAAGACCACATGCTACAGCACATCAGGACACAATTTAGTCAGGTGTGTGCAATTCACCATGGACACATATGCCCGCCATGTGCCCCTCACCTAACATGTCACCGCCACATGGTGACACAACAAGTGCTATGGCCTGCTGTCAACAACCTGTGGGCCCTGTCACAGTACATCTGAACATATGTCACATGACAAATCCACACCTCAATGACTAGTGAGGATAGTTGTGTTGTCAAAATGACAGGGGACAGGCAGTCACACAGACGGGAAACATGTATTGCGACATGGACACAGTCACCATGTAACGTCTGATGTTCACGTCCCAACACAAGCATTACACACACAGGACATGCAAACAGGCTTGTCTGCATGGCAAACGTGGATGTCTGTGACACACAGCCACAACACAAAATCACAGGACCAAGCCATATACAAATATGTCAATGTCCCTAGCATGATACGCAAATAACCATGATGTACCACACACAGCAAGCTCAGGGGCACACATTACATTTCATATGCTATGTAGGGTTCATGTGACATGGCAATACACAATGTGCCGCAGTAATTGTGCATAAGCCACGTGTGTTGACCAACAAAGTCCCCAAGCACAGTAGGGAGGTGCATTAGACACAATGCCTTATTGTCACCATGTGACATGGCACATCCTGGTAGTGTGTAACACATTGTGCACATCAAACATGACATGTGTGCACATGTATACACACATGTAATGAAGCATGAATAGTGAATGCCTGTCCTGTGTGACAGGCTGTCACTGTGTGGTCCAGCCCATCAGTCCGTGTCAAAACATTTTGGTTGGCAGCCTCTGACCATCGAATGCAATGGTCAAACTGGCGTGTGCAAATCTGAAGGACGTGTCAGACATCAAGGACCAAGGCGTGCGCATGCCTTGTACATAGGCTGTAAAGGCTCTATATGCGGGTGCGATTGGATGAGACGCGTCGGACACTCAGGGACCGAGGCGTGTGCATGCCTTGGACATAGGCTGTAATAGCTCTATATGCGGGTGAGATTGGATGAGACGCGTCGGACACTCAGGGACCGAGGCGTACGCACGCCTTGGACATAGGCAATAATGGCTCTATATGCAGGTGAGATTCTGAAAGACGCGTTGGACACCTAGGATCCAAGGCGTACAAACCCATTGGCTATTGGCTGTCATGGAGACAAGCCTTGTATTTTGCTACATGTACGACTTGAGTGCTGCCAGATTCAGTTGGGCCAATACAACAATGTTGCAAATTCAATGGTGTCATGATGCTGAGAGTTTGAATGACGCTGAAGGCGTGTCCGATGCATTCAAAGACATGGATTGGGATAATTTGGCTAATGCGAATAAGTCTGCCCTATCTCTTTGGCTGCATCGAGCAGATACTGCCTCTGTAGCACTGATTTAAGGCTGTGTGTTCCCCAGAGACTGCACTTGCTTGCACTTCATGCCACAGGACTGGGTCACATCACACCACTGTTGCTGTCTCTGTATCCTCTGCATCCTGTAATGGCACGCACTGTGGAGAGGGCCCCAGCATTCACGGATGAGGAGAACCAGGCCTTGCTGGACAGCCTCCTCCCACAGTACTGCAAGCTGTATGGGACACCAGGGGAGCAGGTGAGTGTGGAGCCCACTGCCTTGGCATTTGTACATGTAGTCTGACTCGCACTACTAGCATTGTGCCCACAAAGGGCAAGCATGCACACTGAGTAAGTTTAAGTTTCAGAGTGTGCTGATGTATGTACACAGCTAGCAATGTTTCTGATTGACTTACTGTCCTTTTTCCCTTATTTAAATGTGTTGATGTGTGACATACAATTGACTAATAGTGACACTTCCTGACATGCATAAGCTAGCATTGATGAAGAGGGGAATGTGACAATGTCTGCCATTCTAGCCATCTCAGCAACCAATTACTGTGAGGGCAACTATGAACTGCTGCAATACCCCAGACATGTAAGGGTAACAATATGCAGGAGGGCCTCATGGTGGTTTGAGAAAGAGAAATTGCCAATTCATTGCAGTGAGATAATTGGTGGAGAGTTGCACCACACCTGCAGGACCCTAGACCCCAGCTCTCCTTCTCAGCTGTGTTGCAGATACAGAGCAGTATGTTTGTTTGCAAAAGTTAAGCTACCACCTGTAAACCTCCACCCCCGGTAGTAAATACCCTGACTAAATTGATATGTTGCTGCAGGCAGTGTTCACTAGTCATTATGGCTCATGCAATCTAGGGAGAGGCTGGTGAGGGGGCGTTAGTGGAGGTGGCCATGTGATAGGTCTACTCGTGCAGGTAAACATCCTGTGCAACTCTGTGCCTCACAGGGTCCGGTCTGAGCAGTGAGTGGCTGTCCACCCTGAGACCATCGGTCTGTCGGCACTGCCATGTCGTTGATTTGGGCTTGCGCACACTACAACTGGTCATTACCATAGTTGAAATACCTGTATACATGATATGCACAGCAAAGTAAAACATGTGTGTACAACTGTGTGTTTGGTGACATGAGGCATGTGTAGTGATGTTGTTTCACATTGTCATCCTCACAGGTCACTGCCCATGAGAAGAATGAAATTTGGCTGACCATCGCCCGGGCAGTTAGGTCGGTGGGGGTCTACAGACGCTGCATCCACAACTGCCAGAAGAGGTGGCAGGACCTTTGTGCTTGGACCAGGAGGATAGCAAGGGTTCGGCTGAAGCTGTCGCCTCCTTGCAGGAGGGGCGGACACCGGAACCTGAACCCCCACATGCCATGGATCCTGGGGGTGGTTTTTCCAGACCTGGATGGGCAGTTGGAGGCCACACAGCAGCAAGGAGGGGGTAAGTCCATGCCTTGTAGGTGTATTTGATTTAGCCTTCATTTTGCACTCCTTCTGCCAAGTTACACTCACACAGTTAGTCTGTCGCTCATGCAAGTCCCATGTGGCTATATGTGGTGATTCCCCATTCACATCTGATGCCCAGCCTTCCACTCTTTCACATGTGTCACTTGGTTTGTGTATATTTACTGTTGTCCAAGGGAATGTTGACACCAACATCAGCAAAGTGTTCATTGACTTAAGCTACATGGGTGAGGCTAATCTTGGATTTGTGTCAGATTATTTATGGCTCATTAACATGTGTTCTGTGAGTGAACAATATCTCTGCACAAATTGCTTTTGTGAGTCAGCATAGGAGTGTGAGGTATTGACCACACACCCATGCAGCAGGAATGCACAATCGTGACACCTCAAACATTTTATGTGTATGAGTTCCAGCAAATGCATGGTCACCTGCATCGTACTCCTGATAATCCCATGAAGCACATGGCCCATGGACAGGTCTGCCTCTCCGGGCCCATGAGACACTATTGCCTCCTATTCTTGTGTGTCAGCCAACACTTCGACCATTGTGAACGTTTATTAACATGTGTCTGATTCTGTGTCAAGCTGGCCTGCCATAGCTTTTTGTATTTGACATGGACAGACATCTGACATGTGACTATTGGTTATGCACACATAACATGTGTGTAGTCACTGTAATGTTCATTCTGATGTATTCAACAGATTTGTGTCATCTGCTTTACTATGAACTTGTGATGTCCTCTATGATCATGTATACAGAGTTGTGGACCCACAAACTGTGATGTGTCATGTTGCTTCTGTGGCTTTATCATATTCTATCAAATGTTTGTATCATGTGGTGACCATGTATACATGACCACTACCGGAGTTCCATTCACAATGCAAACATTGGTGTGACACGTTGCTGAATGTGGAGTAGCCATGCTCTGAGCCTGTGACAGTAGTCAGTACTGACCGATGAGCCAGACCGGCCTCTGCCATCATGTTACACACTAATATCTGGGGCATGCTGTATTGTGTGACGTGTGTCTTGTACTGCAGCCACAGTTTTCTAGCTTTACATTTCAAGTAATGGGCCGTAATGGTGTTTGGTAATGGAAGTATGTTCATCATATCAACAAATGGGTCATGCCATCACAAATGCTGTTCCAAAACCTGAGTCAGTGGCCAGGAATGTGACGTGTGTCAGGACACATGACAGTTACATTCAGAGCAGATCAGAGCACTGGGTAGTTTGGTAATGCCTGCACATGTGCTGTCCGACATCATACATACTATGGGCTGATGGGTCCATTGTCATCATAGGTACTGAGGGCATGGTTCCCTGGTAGGCTCATTGGTGCCAAGTTCACCTATGTGTGTTACATTGTGATTTGCTTTTTAAATGATGCCAGGGCTTTCTCAGTGATGTGTTGCATTTAAGGTCATTTGTCCAGTGAATACAGGCGACTGATGTGAATCTGTTTAAACTCCATGTTCATCAGCATCATCGGCAGACACTGGGGGGGACAGCTCCACAGACTGTGAGGAGGGCCACAGCCAGACTGGATCCGCTGTGGAGGAGTCTGAGGGAGCAAGTGGCTTGGAGTGTGAGAGAAGCCACACTGAGGGCGAGTCAACAGCCACTACATCTTCTGTGGATGACGAAGGCTCAAGTGATTATTCCCAGGAGGGTGCGGGTGTCTCAACACCAGAGAACACTGACAGCAAGTCTGTCCCTGACACCTCCACCATCTCCACCCTCCCAGTTGCTCCCATCCCAAATGTCCGTGGTACCCCCCATGTTAGGGCAAGAGTCTCCTTCAGTCCAGGTACCGCACCCCCTGCATCAGTCTCCCCTGCTGCCCTTAGTGTGGAGTCTTTGGACCTAATGAAGCAGATCCATGTGGAGCAGATATCAATGCTGAGTGTCCTCCATGCTCACACTCATCTCTTGACACAATTGGTGTCATTTGTGGAAGGTATGTCAGCAACCATGTCTGCCCAACAGCGGATCAGTCAGTCCATGGCCTCCTCACTGACAGCAGCAGTGTCCCTCCTCCAGCAGTCCCTCACCCCACCTACCTCAGCCCCGCCCACAGTGACGACTACCCTCCCAGAACCGACCACACTCACACCTGCATCGTCACGCACAACAACAGACCCGAGCAGCACACAGACAGGTAAATCAAAGTCTAAATGCACAAGCACGCACACAAAGGGGACTGAAGGCACACACACAGGGGATAGGGTACAGACACACAGCCAAACCTCCACAACAACCCAGCAGTCCTCAGACACCTCTCCCGCAAAGACCTCTTCCCTTGACTCCCCTGCAAAGCCCCCTACCCAGAAGGTCTTCCTCTGTGAGCTTGGCCTCTTCCCCTCGGATACACATGTGCCAACTCGCAAGGGGAAGAAGACACCTTGGCAGGAGGGTATACCCCCCAAACCTCGCAGACCCTCACCCAAGAGCAGGGACACTGAGGCCCCCACCCCGAAATCACCATGGACCAGGAAGAGCCCACGACAGCCACACACTCCCACCACACACTCTCTGTCCTCAATCTCCTCTGCCACCATTCCTTGTGTTTCCCCACCACACCCTGCCCCAGGTTCACCCACCCACCAGTGGCACATCCCCAAAGTCAATAGGCCCTCTTCCCTTTCCACAGACACTTCCACAACACCCGGCCCTCAGCCTGTTCCAGCAACTGCAGTGGAGCCTGTGTCCCCCCCCCCAGCTGTCCTGGACACTGCAGTGGAGCCCCAGCACACTCCATTGGACATGCTCACTGCAGTGGAGACACCACAGACTGATCCTGACCCATCCACTGCAGTTGCTCCTGTGACCCCTGTACCCACCACCACTCCCCTGCCCCAATCTTGTGCACCCTGATCCTCTCCCTGTGGTGCCTGGCCTGCCACCATAGATGCCCTGCCAAAGGGTGATGTCCCCTACTGTGTGTCAGTGCAGGCAAGCTATGGCTGACATGTTGTCAGTTGTCCCCCATCATGCACTAATTTCATGGATTGGCCATTGGCCTTTTTATATTCGGGGATGGACATTTCCCCTTTACGTTGCTGAATAAAGTTATGTTTTGTTATTGCTTTGATTTGCATCACATGTATCCAATGTTGCTAAGGATTGTACTTAAGTTGCTGTTGTGCTACTGTCATTTGCCAATTTGTGATATGATGTTGTGATGTGTCTCATCTGGGCCATGGTACATGAGTCATATTGCAGTATGTCTCCAAATCATCTTTGGGTGTGACTTCAGATTCTCATGATCATAACTGCTATTGCACAGGGATTGGGACAGCCTTTTAAGTATGTCACATCTTTGTTTTCAAATGTTGCACACGTTTTGTGCTGACATGTGTGCACATCTTACTGACTCGGTCCGTCAGCACCGGACATGCATTTTAATGCATGGGCGATGAACAAGTCATCTCTGTCATCGGTGCAACTTGGTAAGAATATATGTTTGGAGCCTGTGCTGGTGACTTTAGGGACACTGCAGGACACAGGCTGATGTGACCAGAACCTTCAGCCAGAATTAATAGGTGGCTCACTGGCAGACTCCAACTATAACATGACTGGGCCCTGCAAAGATGACTGTTGGCACAGCTGAGGTTACACATGAGTGAAGTCACCTCATGGCAGTGTGTAATCTTGTGTCATTGACTGGGTCCATGTGTTGTGTTCTGTGTGCATGTCTCAGTGGGTTACAGTGTTTTTTCAAAACAGCCTACATTCCCTGCAGTTGTTCCTGACTGTGATGCTTGCTGAGTTGCCCTGTGCTTGCCAGAGGTCTTAGGCCTATGTTTCCTGGGATGTGGGCGGGTGCATGGTAAATACTGGTCATATGGGAGTCATCGGTGTGTGTGTGTGATGTAATGGCCCTGGTATGTGTGCACACTCACATGGGACATAACCAGGATTCAGCCCTGCCCTTTGGTGTTACAAAAATCTGATTGTTTTCACATTGTGGTGGCTTCATGAAACTGGGTAACTTATATTTATGTGTGTGTGCTTACAATCATCAGAACCTAGCCTTCAATGTCTGATGCTGTGAAAATGTGCTATTTGTGGGTATCCATGTACTCTCCATTGTTTGGAGATTGTTCCAAGGATACCTATGTGTCGGATAAGTGTCACGTCATGCACATGTTCCTCATAATTTACGGTGTGTGAGTCATTTGCAAGGGATGTTGCCTGGCCATGTGTGATGTGTTTGTACACCTTAGATACCCCTCCACCCCAGGGATTGTCATTGGTGCATGTGTAATGTCACAAGTCCATGTGGTATTGGCTGCTGCTCATTGGTGCAGATCAAGGTGTGTGGCATTTGTAGTGGGCATATGTCTAGGACCCTACATACATAGAGGGCTAATATCACAGCCCGTGGACATTTAGTTTACAGAGTGAGTGTGATGGCTGTTTGGCTGTCAATTCATGCCACAGTGCGCACATGTGACTGTGCTCAACAGTAGGGTGTACATCCTAATTTGTCAATGCAGAGGGCTCATCATACAGGTTACTGTTGCAACACTGTGTGCTCCTTGTGGGTATTGATGTCGTGGGTCTGTCTCTTGCTGTTTCTTGCTGTGCAGCCAAGCTTATGTCACATGACTCTGTTGTGTGACCACTATTGTCACAATGGCTGATTGCACACATGGAGGTAGCCAGATCCTGTGTGACTTCTGGATGGCAGTCTGTACACATATATCTGTTTTGAGTTAAACACCACAGGATGTGTGTCGCACTAGCCTGGGTACACTGAGACAAACACACATGCGGTGTTCATTTTGCAGTGCGGGGCTGGCTGGTTGTGGTTGTGCACCTGCACCCATGCATTGGTATGGCTTAACTGGACAATGCCTGCAAGTCGGGTGTAGGTTTCGCCGTACTGTCCATGGGACTTCTACTTCATGAATCGGTGCATTCTTCATGGTTATTATGTTCCATTGCTGCCATGGTATGGGTCTTGATCACCTGATGGCTGCAATCTACACAGGATTCCTTGGAATGTGTGTCTGTTTGTGTGCATGTGTGTGTATGCATTCTTGTGGGCACTACTTACATTGTGTAATTATACATTTGAAACATTGTCAGCCCCCATGTGCACTGCTACTCTGCACATGTCAGAGGGATGTTAGTCGATGCAGGTCACGTTCACTCCATAGATCTGTGTTTGCTTGCAACACACCCACTACATAGCCACTACACTGTTACAACCAGGAATCTGACATGCAGAGGTGCATTGGCTGTCAGTTTTGGACAGGCACTCACATTTGGATCCCTGAGGTGGGTTGGGGTTTTGCACCATTGATCCTATGCTCACGATATGCATGGATTTCGGATGCCTGAATCATCTTTTGGTCACAGTAGAGTGGGAGGGATCAAGCCCCATTGGCACGATGTACCACGTTTGATGGTGTCTTTGACCCCACATCCACCTTTTGCTTACAAATGTGATGTGAGTTACATAATGTGTTCCCTCACGGTGCCACTGTTGCAGGGACTTCACACACAATACACAATCTTGGCATGATGGTAGGGTGAGGGGTGTTTGGCCTACTAGATGTATGGGTGGGACTGCTGGTGGTGATAGGCATCCACCCCTAAGGGGTAAAGAACTGGGCATCCACCCCCTATGAGCTGGAGAAGGATGGTAGTGATAGGCACTCACCCCCTGCAGGTGCAGTATGCTGATAGTGATAAGCATCCACCCCCATGCAGGTGGAGTATGCTGATAGTGATAAGCATCCACCCCATGTAGATGGTGACTGCTGGTGGGGATGGGCATCACCCCTAAGGGTTAAGGACTGGGCATCTACCCCCTATGTGCTGGAGATTGATGGTAGTGATAGGCACTCACCCCCATGCAGGTGGAGAATGCTGATAATGATAGACATCCACCCCATGCAGATTGTGAGTGCTGGTGGTGATAGGCTTCCCCCCTAAGGGTTAAGGACTGCGCATCCACACCCTATGTGCTGGAAAATGCTGGTAGTGATGGGCACTTGACCCCGTGCAGGTGTAGTATGCTGATAGTGATAGGCATCCACCCCCATGTAGATTGTGACTGCTGGTGGTGATAGGCATCCCCCCTATGGGCTAAGGACTGGACATCTACCCCCTATGTGCTGGAGAATGCTGGTAGTGATGGGCACTCACCCCCATGCAGGTGGAGTATGCTGATAGTGATAGGCATCCACCCCATATGGGCTAGACACTGCTGGCAATGATTGGCACCCCATCCTATTGGTTGTGCCTGCTGGTAGTTATGGCTATCTAGCGCCTATGGGTGTTGTACTTGCCATCTGCAGGGTACGCATCGATTCCTGTTGTTCATTCGGTCATAGACGTACAGTGCAGGGATCACATGCGTGATCGGATACATGCTTGGTTCATCTCATACAGCTGTTTGTGTTGTGGCGTGAAACGACGCGAAGAGACTCCTGTTCCAGATGCTGAGATGTGCCATCAGTGGCCAACCGTTCGGTGCGTAGGAAGTTCGTATCGTACTTGCCCGGCTGGAAGCTGCTGTTTAAATGCCTCCGGACGAGTCTAATTCTGCGCTTATGATTCCGGCTCGTACGGAAAAAGGTGCTGGTATCGGAGCCTACGGCTCGGTCAGCAATCGGACACATTTGGGCATCGTACTTCCTGGTACGGACGGTTCAGCTCCGGGACCGAGTCGGTGGTAAGGTAAGGCTACGGACGGCTCTTGGAGGGCTGTCTGACCCGGATCAGAATTGAGCCCTAAATGGGGAAATTTCAAAAGAATACTTCGATAATGTTACAGACCGACGCTCACTGGACAAACAGAGAAAGTAAATGAGCGAAAGGGCAAATGACTTAATGTTATACACAGCACATTAAGAGACAAATGTAAGGGACAGACAATGTCACTACCTAAATTAAATAATGCAGAGTGGCGCCAATAATATGATCATCACTCTGCTGATGCCACACGAAACAGTGCCCAGATGCGTGCACTACTTTGGGATATTACCATGTATGCTTCTCAGATGAAGCAGGAAATTGAAGCCTTACAAAATGCCTATAACTTAGCAACCCAGGGTCACAGACCCACTTCCGCGTCCTCCACGATAAGGGACCTTGCCTTGACACCACTAAAATTAACACCAGGCAAAAGATTCCTAAAAAGTGACAGTGAGAAATGTCAAACATTACTAGGAGATTTAGTAGAGGAAAAATCACAAATGCCACAATTTCTAGACAACACTAATAGAGAATATCAGGAAGCTGTGTTGTCCATAACACATCCAAAATTAATGCATGAGCTACCCTCAGTGTGCTGTGACGGTGAACAGCACACCAAGGGTGCAGACACAATTGGTGTAGTACCCACAGTGATACCACTACTACCTCAAGATTATGAATGGGATATGACACATTTTGGGTTCTTAGACTCAGACCTACCAGCCTGGGAAGATTGAAGAATAAATAAAACATTGGAATATGCGATCAATGAATTACGCCAGTGGAGGAACTTACAGACTTCACTAAGAACTCTAGATGTTGTAAAGAACTTAGAGACTGTGACTGCATGCCCGGTACTAACAAATAACTCATTAATAATGCCTATGAGTGAAATTCCAAGTGGAGATGACAAGGAGCACCTATCATATATTCCTGTCCCATGGTCACGGGCTGATCTCCTATCATTTACTAAAGACTTTCTCAAACTACGTGAGAAACCATGATAAAATTGAAAAGTAGTTTTAATATTCCCATGTGTTTTGCTCTCTAATATGTTATCATTCAGATGGTTAATACATTCTATTTTCGTAGCAAGTGTAAGACTTAATCAATTAATACAGATGTGACGTCAGGTTGACATCTGTGCCGCCATTTTAGTCAGATGGACGCCGTGTTCTGATGCAATCGAAGATGTTGCTCTCCTACTCGAAACTGTATTTTGCTCATTTACGAGAAATGGTCAGTGGTAACTTTTGTTTCTTTAATGCCCATGTTAGCTCATTGGCGCATGCCTTTCCCCTTAAATCAAGGCCTTCTCCTACCTATCTAGAGGGGAGGATAGGCCAGACATCCTTGAAATGTAGATAGTTTGTACCAGACTGGACAATCAAAACGTATGTTCTGTACCCCCATTTTATTACGTGTATCCCCATTTTATTACGACATCTGCCAGTGTTTTTCCATGGTGGGCGAGTCCTTGTGGATTTTGTAACGCACATAATGTAACTTCAAGCTTGTAAAGGGCACTCCCTCATCAGCCATCATAGGAGGTTGGTCTGACTGTACTCCACTGAAGTATATTCTCTGAATAATTCTAGAGGACGAGGGAGAGGCGTAAATTACAGAGCAGCCTCTCAGCCTCCGCCAGGGACAATATGTTTCCATTGCCATCAGCCAGGAAACTGGTAAGCCAACTGTCCCTTGCTCCATCAAGAATCACATTACCAGGCTCAGCCAGTAAATACACTGTCAACTCCCTCTTTCCAGAACACATTTGATAAGGACTTTAACAGACAGGCAGGAACACAGACACCACAATGATACAAGGGCCCCCACATACTCCCCACCACCCCCACCGCCCTTCAGGGGGGATAGACACCAATGGTACCCAGAAGATGGGGGAGTGACTGGTTTTCTCCTCTACCTCCTGGTGGATATTAGGGGTACCCGAGAATAGAAGATTGCCTAATAGCCCCTGCGATAATGGTAGATCAGGAAGGGCCATATGTGTCAGGTACCATATTGAACAAGACAGTTACTTTCCTGATTGATACTGGGGTTACAAGATCCATACTCAAGGCGTCCCAGATGCCTGAAGAACCATTCTCGGGTACCCAGATAACGGCAGTCGGCATGACAGGACAACCAGTAGACAAGTATCTGACACAACCACTAAAATTGGTAGGGAGCCCCCTCACAGTCCAACATCAGTTCTTCCTGAGCAGATGTTGCTCTGTAAATTTGTTGGGGCTATGCAAATTGCAGTGCACCATCCATTGTTCACTGGATGGCATGTTCCTGAAAATTAGAGCAAATGGATATGTGCTACAGGCATTTATGAAAATAGTAGCGTTAGTCATACCACCACCACTTCAAAAAGTCAGGCCCCAACAGTGTCTGGGCAAAGGGACCAAATGATGTGGGATGGCTGCTAGAGTACCACAATAAAATATAGCAAACGAAGGGGAAGAAGGCATTGCACCAGTAATAAAAGACTCTTACACCAAGGCATAATAAGAAAGGTACGATACAGCCCATGCAACACACCTATACTTCAGGTGAAAAAGGCCTCCAAGGGCCCGGATTGGGCCCCATTGTACAGATTTACACAAGACCTCAGAGAATTGAACAAAATAGTAGTCCCATCATTCCCTGTGGTTCCAAACCCCGCCACAATATTGTCAAGCATCAATCAATCAATCAATCAATCAATCACAGAATTTGTATAGCGCGCTACTCACCCGTAAGCGTCTCAAGGCGCTGAGAGGGGGGGGGTCGCTACTGCTCGAACATCCAGGTCTTGAGTTGTTTCCTGAAGGAGAGGTGATCTTGGGTCAGCCGAAGGTGAGTGGGAGGGAGTTCCATGTCTTGGCTGCCAGGTAGGAGAAGTATCTTCCTCCGATGGTAGATTTCCGAATTCTTGGGACGGAGGCCAGGGCGAGGCTGGTGTATCGGAGCTGGCGGGTGGGTGTGTAGAAGGTGAGGCAGCTGTTGTGGTACTTCGGGCCCATGTCGTGGAGAGCCTTGTGTGCGTGGGTGAGGAGTCTGAACGTGATCCTCTTGTTGATGGGGAGCCAGTGCAGGCCTTTCAGGTGGGCAGAGATGTGGCTGCGGCGCGGGATGTCCAGGATGAGTCGGGCTGAGGCGTTCTGGATGTGCTGGAGTCTTTTCTGGAGTTTGACTGTGGTTCCGGCATAGAGGGTGTTCCTGTAGTCCAGACGGCTGGTGACGAGGGCCTGGGTGACCCTCTTCCTGGTTTTGGTGGGGATCCATCGTAAGATCTTTCGGAGCATGCGCAGGGTGTTGAAGCATGATGATGAGACGGCGTTGACTTGTCTGGTCTTCGAGAGGGAGGAGTCCAGGATGAACCCCAGGTTACATGCGTGGTCCGTAGGCTTGGGAGTGGTGCCCAGAGCAGGGGGCCACAAGGAGTCGTCCCAGGCGGAGGGCGATGATCCCAGGATGAGGACTTCCATCTTATCTGAGTTCAGTTTCAGGCAGCTGTTCTTCATCCACTCGGCGACGTCTTTCATCCCTTCGTGTCCCAACCCAGCATCCCAACTACAGCAAAACATTTCACTGTACTAGATCTAAGTTCCGCTTTCTTTACTATCCCTTTGCATCCTGATTCCCAATATCTTTTTGCATTCCAATTCCAACAGAAAAGACTTACGTGGGAAAGGCTCCCACAGGCTTTACAGAGTCCACATCAATTTTTTCCAACACCTTAAAGACCCACCTAGACTCCTTAAAGTTACCGGGGGGCTGCACCCTAGTTCAGTACATAGATGATTTATTGCTAGCATCACCATCACAGGCACCATGTACAGAGGAGACAGTGACATTGCTCTGCCACTTGGCACAGAAAGGTTACAAGGTCTCACCAAAGAAATTACAGTTCTGCTTACCTAGAGTTAAGTACCTGGGATACAAATTATCATAAGGGACACAAAAATTACTACCAGACAGAGTAACTACCATCACACATTTCCCAAGACCACACACACAGAAAGAGGTACAAGATTTCTTAGGAGTAGCAGGATATTGCAGGCACTGGATACCAAACTTCTCTTTGATTGCACGTTGTTAGAAAGGGGGGTCTCTAGTTAGAAATGGTTTACACCTTTGTCTAAGTAGGGACCCTTCTTCCTAGTCAAGGTAAGGGAGATACATTCCTAAAAATAACCCCTGCTCACCCCCTTGGTAGCTTGGCACGAGCAGTCAGGCTTATCTCAGAGGCAGTGTGTAAAGCATTTGCACATAACAAACAGTAACACAGTGAATACACTACAAATGGACACCACACCAGTTTGCAAAAATATCCAATACTTTATATATTCAAAACAAGACCAGAACGATAAAAATCCAACATACAGTACTTAAAAATATACACTGTGCAAGAATAACAATGAAATGCAGTTCCTTGGAGTCAGTAGCTCCGTCCGGTGCTACTGCGATTGTGAAAACAGAATCCAACAGTTCCGTCTGACTGCCTCGGTCGGGATGCCTGCAGACTC
The DNA here is from genome assembly GCF_964263255.1 of Lissotriton vulgaris. Lineage (NCBI taxonomy): Eukaryota > Metazoa > Chordata > Amphibia > Caudata > Salamandridae > Lissotriton > Lissotriton vulgaris. The sequence goes on along the minus strand of NC_141689.1, from coordinate 1,558,304,716 downwards.
ATAGACAGTATCTTTTTGTTGCGGTCGACACGTTGGTGCGAGCTGGTCGTGGCAACAGTCGTGGTTGCAAAGCTTAGTGGTGCTCTGTGTGGTGCCCTCAAGGTGTGGTGCAGGCAGCGGCTCAGTGACGATCAACCAGCGGCATCGGTGAGACCAGGGTTGCGGTACCGAGTGAAGGTAGTGCTGACAGATCACAGTGCATATGACAGAGTCGGTTGCGGGGTGCTGGCATTGGTCGGTCCGGACTGCAGTGTGAGACGGTGCGGTGCGTCGTGAGACTTACGAGTGGTGCCCCCAAGCCACGGTGCGGTTACGGGGGTCGAAGTCAGCAGCAGGCAGCGTCCGAGTCTGTGAGACCAGGGTGTCAAGGTGAAACAAGGAGTGTGGTGCCCACAGGTCATAGTGCAAGCGCGTCTAGGTGGTGGTGGCGACTGTCGTCGTTGTCGGTGAGACCAGGGTTGCGGTGCGAGATGCAGCAGCGCCCTCTGTGGTGCCTTCAGAACATGGAGCCATGGACGGAGTGGGCTGCTTTCCCCGCTCTGTGGCAACTGAAACCATGGTTTCAAAAGCAGTACCAAGAGGTCGGTCCCTGAGACTTCAGAACAGGAGGCACGTTCTACTTCAAGCCCTTGGAGATACTCAGCACAAGTAAAGAAAGTCCAGTCCAGTCCAAACGAGCCTGACTGGACCCAAGAGAGATCTGTGAGTTTATTGCACTGTGAGGTTTCACTAACAGACCATATGATAAACCATAGTTCCTCACAGCCACATTATAATTTTAACATGGTGGCAAGTGATTGCTTGGTGTAATCTTTATTACGCAAGTTTCTCTTCTTTGTCACCTTCTTACAGAGAGATCTATTGATTTCTCAACAAACAATTCTGAATTCCTAGCTACCTGTTACAACTTGTTTTCCTTTTCTGCAACTTTGTGTGAAAGTGCCATGCCATTGCACTTAGCATTACGTATCTATGTGAGTTCCTCCACAGGGCTCCTTCTGTGCAGCATACAAAGCTAGAACACATGGAACAGCCCTTGCACACTTGCACTTCAGGGTAGGCAATAAGGAGTTACCCAAAGGAGAAACTCTATGTAATCCCCAAGAAATCTGATTATTACCACCTTGTGTATCTGTTGCCTTACTTCCTTACCTGGCCCCAGGAATAACCACCTCCTCACCAAGATGAGAAGGAATAAGAGCCTTAGGCAAAAAGGATATACCAGGACAAAGAATAACAGGTACATGCATCATTAAATGAGTATGTGATTCCTTAATTGCGATTTTTAAGGAATCGCAAAACGCGATGCATCACGAAAATAGCGAAAAAATAAGGAATCGGTAAAAATCGCAGAATTTATTGCGATTTCTTGTGTTTATGAACTCGCAAATTGCGATTTCGCAAAATTGCGATTTTGCAATTTCCGGGGTCGCACATTGATGCATGTTGATGACATCAGAACCAGGAAGTGTGCTGTCCAAGCCTCATTTTCAGTGCTGAGGCTCAGGGGGAGGATGGAGCTGGCTCTGGGAGCATAGGAGAGTGAGAGGGAGAGAGACTGAGTGCACCTGCAAAGAACTGAAAAATGGAACCTGAAAATCCAGCAGAGGACAGCCAAAGTGCAAGGAAAAGAAAAGTTAAATTCTCAGAGAAAGAAATAGAAACTCTAATTGAGGGTGTAGTGCACAGCAATGACAAGCTGTTTGGAAAAGCTTCACTGAAGGTACCTGAGCAGGAAAAAAGGAAGATATGGATCAGGTTTCAGAACCGAGTCAATGCCATTGGGGTGAATCACTGTACCACAGAGGAACTGAAAAAGAGATGGTACGACCTGCGCAGTCGTTCCAAGGCGCGCATTGCAGACTGTTTGAAGGAGGCACATAAGACAGGAGGGGGCACACCACCAGACACTGGAAACACTCCCATGGAGGAATTGGTGGAGTCAACAATCCAGCCAGAAGCTATTGTTGGTGTCATGCAGCTGGACACCTCTGGAGCTGCACACACGTCTGAAGGTAAGAGGAATGCATGTTTATATTGTCCCAATTACTGAAGTCAGGATGTCAGCTCCGCACAGCGTAAGTGCACACTGTAAAGCATGTACTACAAATCTTTTACTAAGGGAAGTGCAGCATGGGAGTTGTAGTCAGGCCAAGTAGTTACAATGACACACACACACACACACATGCCAAAAACGGTTTCAAATAGTGTGGCAGATTTATTTATTTTATTTTTTAAATTTGTATGGCGCGCAGCTACCCAAGAAGGGTTTCCCGGCGCTTTTGGCATAAGGATGAACAAAGGTATATGCTGGGCATGGATTTAGCACAGTTGTTTCTGGAAAAGCCAGGTTTTTACATTTTTCCGGAAGCTAGCGTAGTTTTCCTCTTTCCGGATATGTAGGGGAAGTGTGTTCCACAGTATAGGCCCTCTGACAGAAAACGATCTTCCACCAGTTCTTTGCAATCTAAATCTGGGAACAGCGAAATTTGCTGCAGTTTGGGAGCGCAGGTTTCTTGTTGGTAGGTAGGGGGTAGCTAACGCTTGCAGATAGGTTGGGGCCGTTTTGGATTTGATATTAAACATATAGCTCAGGGTTTTGAAACTGATCCGGAGTTCAATCCTGAGCCAATGTAGATCGTTCAGGTATTTTGATACTCTTGCAGATTTTGGTATCCTGCACAGGAGTCTTGCGGCTGAATTTTGGATCATTTGGAGTCGCTTGATGACTGCTTGGTTTGAGCTCAGGTAGAGGATGTTGCCGTAGTCGATACGCGATGTTATTAGTGCGTTGACTACAGTCTTTTGTGTGGCAGGGGGCAGCATCCATGTGATTTTTTTCAGCCATTTTATTATGGTGAAGCATAGGCCTTCGACTTTGTTTACCTGCTGTTTCATTGACAGTGCATTATCAATGATGACTCCTAGATTTCTTACCTGGGTTGCTGGGGAGGGAAGATTTCCCAACTCAGGGGGCCAGTGGGAGGAATTCCAGAGCTCCTTATTTTTTCCTAGTAGGAGGATTTTGGTTTTATCACCGTTTAATTTCAACTGGTTGGTGGTCATCCAGTTGAAAATTTTCTGGAGTCCAATTTTGAGGAGAGAAGGAGCTGAGGGACTTGACTCTGATAGTGAGAAAATGATTTGGGAGTCATCTGCGTAGGTCATTAGGGTTAGGCCTACGCAGTCTGCTTGGTCAGCCAGTGGTTTGAGATACAGATTAAAAAACAGCGGGCTCAGGATGGAGCCCTGTGGTACTCCATGTGGGGCGTGAAAAGTGTCTGAGCAGGCAAGGCTGGATTTAATCTGGAAGGTCCTCTCAGTAAGAAAGGACTTAATCCACTGTAGAGCATCACTGCGAATGCCGTTTCTCTCTAGTGTGGCCAGGAGAATTTTGTGAGATATGGTATCAAACGCCGCACTCAAATCTAATAGAATGAGTGTGACCGTTTGTCCGTCATCCAGGAGTTTCCTGATGTTTTCCGTGACGCCCAGCAGAGCGGTCTCCGTGGAGTATCCTGCTCTGAAGCCTGATTGTGAAGGATGGAGGAGGTCGTTGTCCTCGGCGAAGAGGGTGAGGGCAGAGTGTGTGTGCCTTTCCATGAGTTTGGAGAAGGCTGGGAGCAGAGATATTGGCCGATAGTTTGTTAGGACTGTGGGGTCCGCTGAGGGTTTTTTCAGGAGTGGGGTTACCATTGTGTGTTTCCAACTTGACGGGACTGTGGAGAATTTGAGGGATGCATTTAGCGTGTCTGCTATAATAGTCAGGGGGGTGGTGTCAAGTTGTTTTAGGATACTCACGGGAAGAGGATCACGAGGGGAGCCTGATGAGATGGATTTCAGGGAGGATTTTAGGGAGTTCAGGGTTATAGGGGGCCATTTCTCAAGGGTGTTCGATTTGTCCGGTGACACGGGGACATCATCCTGTGGGCATTTATCATTGGGCCTAGAGCTGATGTTAAGGATGATTTTTTTCTATTTTTTCATTAAAAAATGTCGCATGGTCTTGACATTGTTTTTTATTTAAAGGGCGAGTTGTAGTAGTTGTTTGAGCACCTGCTAGGTCCTTTACTGTGTTGAATAGGGTTTAAGCTTTGTTTGTAGCATTGTTTATGGTGTTGGCCACAAAAAGGGCACAAGCCTTGATGCAAGAAGAGTGGTACGCATTTCTGGCTTTGTTGTATATTATCTTTTTTTCTTGATTGTATTCTTTGCGCCATTAACTTTCTAGGGCTTTACATTTTGATTTTTCAGTTTTAAGAAGTTCATTGAACCAGGGGGCTGGGGGACGATGGAAGTTTCTTTTTGCCTGAGTTTGAGGGAGGCATTTATTGGCTGCATTTTCAAGCCACAGGTTAGTGGCTTCGGCTAGACTTTCCACGTTCTGGTCATGAGTAGGTTTGATATTTGTTAATGTTTGATTCAGTTTTTCTATGTCAAGGAGTTTCCAGTTTCTCATGGAGTTTGCTGGCCATGCTGTATTTTGAGGGGAGTATGCTCGATTTAGGCAGAAGCTGAGGAGGTGGTGGTCTGACCAACATAAGGGGCTGGTTTGAGTCCATTTTAATTCTGGAACATGAAATGTATTAATTGTGAACTGTGACATAACCTCACAAGCATACATTGATGCTGTTTTGCACTGTTTAACCTCACAGATGCAGAACGTGATGAGGCCGGGGACAGTGATGGTCTGGAAGTGCACCACAGCAGTGCATCAGAACATGAGGACACACCAGCTCTGCCAACTACCCAGTCACGTGTGCCTCATTCCCGTAGGTCACCTGTCCCAACACTGCGTCCCATGGCGTCTTATGATGAGGTCAGTGCTGCACCTGCGGTCAGTATACGTCAAAGATTTAGCGCCACACCAACACAGATCCGGAGAGGCAATCACAGATTGCAACAGAGAAGACTCAGTGCATGCAGACCACAGCAGGTGGAGAAGACAAATCCGGTCTTTGGTGGCTTGGAGGGAGAGATGCTCCGTTCACATCGCCTGCAGGGCAAGAACACTTGATTAGTGAAGGAGGAAATAGCTAAGATGTCAGGCAACATTGCAGTACTGGCCAGTAGTGTCCAGGAACTGACAAAGGTCATGCAGGAGGGGCATGCTTCGCTCAATAGACAGCACCGGCAACTGATGCAGCAGCTCAAACAGCAAGGAAAGTCAAACAATAGGCTGGCCACAGCCACAACACTGCTGGCGCGTAGATCTGTGACAATGCAGACCGAAATATGGCATTGGAGCAGAGATGTTGCCAAAACACTAGATCAAGTGACAAATGCGGTAGAGATGATGAATGCATCTACTAGCAGAGTGAACATGACTGCACAGGAAGAAAGTAGTGAGTGTGCCTCAAGCCTGAGCAGTATAACAATTGTAATTGTAATTGTAAAGGTTCTTCTATAGCGCATGGCTACTCGGAAGCATCCCAGCGCTTGATATTAATCAGAGGCAAATAGATATCAGATACCTGAAGTACAGAGGCCCAATTTATCTAAATCTTAGGAAACAGTACAGTTTTTAGCTTTTTGCGAAATGCGAGCAGGTTAGGCTCTTGATGGAGTGGTGGAGGGAGAGCAAGTGCAGTGAGACGCAATACACGCAGCGCCACCCCATCCACTACCAACGTAAGGCAAGAAGATGCTGCTGCAGACAGACGTCTGGGTGTTCGAGGGAAAAACGCTAGGCTCCCATGCTCAAATTTGGCTTTAAATGGTGACTTAACCATTGCCATGATGTGACCTAATCACTGACTCTCAAGTACATTTCATTTGAAATTTAGATTTATTGTTTTTGGCCAAGACTCTTGTGACATTAGTCACTTTGGCAGTTTGCTTCAGTTCCCTGGTCACGATTCATTTACATAAAGTATACCTTTCATTGCATGTACTGTGTTTGTGTCATCATTACTCACCTTAGAAGTAATTCTGTGTAATCTCCAATCTGCGCCTGCGTCCTTCTGCTGCGCCTGATCCTTGTAGGGCAGGGTGGTGTTGCACTTGTTGGTTCCCATCCTCTGAGTCACTGTCAGACAGCTCCATTTCCAAACCTCCCTTTGTCGCTATGTTGTGCAGCATGGCACATGCTGCCACTATCTTGCAGTATTTTACAGGATTGTATTTCATAGCTCCTCCGGTCTTATGAAGGCGTCTAAAACAGTAGGCAGCCCGCCTTCTCATCCTGCTCGTGATGCCGCCCATTCAGGCGGTGGAGGGCGTATTCAGCCTTGGAGGTGAAAAGACCATTGAGTGTCATGCACGCTTGTTCCAGTCGACAGCGGTTGGGTAGGGGAGGGTGGGAGGAGTAGAAGCAGGTAAGTGAGGCTACCTGTCTGACTTTTTAAAATGGAACTTTGCTCTTAGGTGTGCTGTTAGCAGTTTGTCCAAAAGAAAATGGCAGAAGTCAGTCAAGTGTTTTGGTCTACAATATCATTTTGAAAAATGCATAGGAGGTGTACAGCAAAGCCCTGGGTTTGTTTGACCAGTGAGGTTCAAACTGCCAAGTTAGTGATATGGCAAAAAAAGTTCTGTCATAGCTTACACAAATGGTCAGGAGCTCTGCCCTTTTGATTCGTGTTATTATATTTCTTTGCCAGCAATTATTTGGCTGTGCTATCGCAAGCGCATATTTAGGAGAATACTTTTTAAAGAGATCAGAGTCACAATCAGGTTTATTTTTAGTGTTAGATTAATAAATCCGTCTGCCTGTAACAATACCCCATGAAAAGGGGACAGTTTTAGCGACTTTTGTTTATCTTCATATTTCCTTGACGCTGTTAGTTTAAGATGGACTCAGCAACCAAAGGGAAAAATACAGCATCCTTGTTTTGTTCACATATCACCTTCCTTCCTGCACGTCTTACTTTACCAGCAACTAAATGGCAGTGCGCTGACGGAAAGGTCTCGCTGTCTGATGTCTCCAAGCTCCAGGCTTTCTGCAATCCTGTTACATTCAATTTGTCTGAAGAACATGTTTCTATGCGACCTTTGGTGACTCTGCTCTGCTCCGTTAGTGGCTGGCTGAATCTTTCTTTACTCTCGATATTTACCCTTAGGGTTTAATTCTTCGCCTTTTCCTCTGGCAAGTCAAGAGTGATCCGAAAGATTAAGAAGACAAAAGCAAGGGCGTGATCAGTTGCAGGAGTGTGGGCGCCTACTGCCTGAAGAGAGTTATGGCCTCCAAACGCTGAGTAAAAAAGTGGGCTATTGATAGTAGTTGTGAAACATACTGTACTGTGCCAATGTCCTGGTAGCAATTCGTTTTTGTATCAGCACTTGTAAATTGTCTCCTTCAACAGGTCACCATATCTGTCTATCGCCTAAATAGGAGCTGGTTTTTTTCTGGTCCAAACTAATCTTTTTTTGTTTTTTTGCCTCTGTGACCCAAAGTCAAATGAATCCCCCAAAACGAAAAAAGGTGTCAATTTAGTTTTACAAGACCAGGTCTACAAAACTATCCAATCAGAGTGGCAGTTGTACTAGCTTGAAGTCTGGGCAGTCAGAGCACGTGGACAGCTTGGCTCAAAATGAGGACAAGTAAGAAGAAACCTTAGTTTTTTGGAACTTTGGAACTCAGAGCTGTGTATTTCTTCTTATTTTGCCGTCTTTGTTCTCCTTGACAGACGACAAGGGCCACTGGAATTATGTGATTGTGCAGCTGTGGTGTATTTTGCACACAATTTTGCCACACAATCCATCATCTACTGCCTAATTTGCAGATTTTAATAAAAGAAAATGTTTTTGGCTCAAATGGATCAAAAGTTACCAAAACATGCCAACGTGTTCCGCATTGTGGAATGCCATTCGCATAGGTTGACTGGTCATCATTTAGTTGCTTATTGCTGTATTTGGTTGTTAAACTAGTACTAATGAGGTAAAATCTTTAAGCAGGCAGTGTAAAAAGTACAAAATAGTGAAGTAATACTATCACAAAATGTGGCGCATTATGCCACATACTTTGCATTTTATTGATGCATAATTTATTCAGCCCTGTTGCATAATTTGGTCCTCAACTGATGAATAATTTCAGTGGCTCTGCATTTGACCTGTTTCCTTTCTAGAAGGCTTTAATAATTTTTTTGGACAAAGTCAAACAAAACTGGTAAGCGAACAAAGGGTGGACGTTCAACCCCATCTCTCCTTATTTACTTTCTGCTTTATGAGTGATGTCATTCCAGGAAGGATAACTACAGATCCTTCAGCCTCTTTCAATTTTTTTCTCATAACAAGGTATACGAAATGTTATGTTCATTTATGATCATTTGTCCTGCATCATTTAAGAACCAATAACCTGCATTAAGCCAAATCATCATGAATAACAGAAAGTAAGGACGATGAGCCTTGCAGGGTTTGGAGAAGCTTGGACATTCAATGGCTTTTTTACAAGTCCCTAGTGCGTCACTTTTAAAATGGGAAAAAGTGACGGACTGGTGGCGCAAGGGGCTTGTACATAAGCCTCTCAGACTTTATTTGACTTTTTTCTGGCTTTGGCCTGTGTTTTGCAGGAGTATATTAGGCCCACTGGAGATGCCCCACAATTTTGCTGATGTTTGTCTCTGCTTGTTAGGTGGTCACCCAGACTGCACGGCTGCTACCCATAGCCGAGGGAGACTACTCCACTCTCAAACCGATCTAAGGAGGGACAGGAATGTTTGTGATAGCGGGTGTAGGTCACGGGCTCTGAAATTCTTTCTATTACTTGATGAGAAGGCAGTTCTAACTTTAAAATCCTTCCAATTCTCCGCAACTAGGGTCCTTACTAGCCTCAACTGTATTTGGGTTGTATTGTGTAAGTAGCATGTTACAACTGTGTGCTCTGCCTCAAGACCATGTTGAGGTCTATTGGTGGATGCAGTGACTAAGAGCTGTCTTTAATCCCTTTTACGGATGTGTCAGCCTTCAGGCTCCTGCCCTTACAATTCTACTCCAGAATTTCCATAGATCTCTGGGTATGTTGGTAAAATACACATCCACACCTTGCCAGGCCCACTTCTGCCTGTTGACAGTACCAGAATTCCCCACATTTCCCTAACTTGTGATGGGCACCAAACAGCAACCACGTTTGGATGAAAGAGTTAATGTACAATGGGATCCCCCTCAACACTGAGGAATTACTAGGGGAATTGTTCTTTTCAGTACTGATGCCCCTGTTTATTCATGGAATCATTGAAGGATAATCTCCTCAATGATTCACTCTAATACTCCAAGTCTATGGGTGAGGCATAAGAGATCCGCAAAGTTATCATGGATTTCGTAATTCGTTTGGGGTCAATAACTCCTGTTATTGAGACACTCATAATGAAGGCATTAGAGTCAAGGGTACAAAGGGAACAAAACGGGTATTTAGTTTAAGTACAATTAGAACATTGGAATGTTGGGAGCTCCATTGCAGACAATGGAGTGCTCCCTGCTTCTACGGGCCGGTAAAGGCCCGCAGAGCAACATTCCAATGTTCTACAAAGGCTTCTCGAAGCTAAAGGGGATTTATATCCCCTCGAGCTTCGAGAACCCTTTGTTTAATTTGTTAGAACATTCTGCCCTCTAGTGGCAGAATGTTCTAATAGCCTTATAGCCCTTTGTAGCAGGGCTATGCCGGCTATTAAAGTCCCGCTGTCTCCTTAAAGTCCCTCGCCTTCGGCTCGGGCCTTTAATGATTCAGCGGGCCTTTAATAGACGGTATAGCCCGCTACGGCGAGCTATAAGGCTATATTGTACATGTGACATCAATGCTAAATGACAGCACACACACCAATATTGCTTAGCAACCACTGATTGCCAAAGAACCTACAGAAAAAGCCTCACACAAACCGGTGGCAATTTTGACATCTAAAACACCACACTGTCCATGACATACTGATGGCTCATGGTCTTATTTAAAGTTTTGTGCATGGGATACTCTGTCAAAATGTGGCAGGTATCCTATCCTCCATATTGCAAGTGCCAAAGGCTATAATGCGCTGGTAATGTGGCGGATGGGACTTCTGCCTCGTTTGTGATGGAGCTACTCCTGCCACACTCTAAATAAAATCCAAAAAATGGAGGAACTCACTGTGCAGGAACCTCGTTCAGCCTAGAGAGCACAATGATGAATGCTACATTATTGCTACAAAATGCACAGTTTGTACCTTTGTTTTAATTTTTTACTTCTGATTTCTATATATTCGTGTCTGAATTCCATGTACGAGTTGTCATGCTAATTAGTGAATATCTAAACTATATATTGTTTCAAATTCATCTTGTAGTAGTCCGATTCCCATTGGCGGCCGGTACAAGTAAGCGCGGTGGGCATGGCAGGGCGCAGCAGGGCACGGTGTGGGGGAAGCCGACAGATCACGGAATCAGTATTATTTATTTATTTAATTATACCTATTCTGTCGTCTGTCGACTTCGTCACCCTCCCACTCTGACCCGCCCCACAGCCCACCGCGTTTACCTGTGCCAGCCACCGCTGCAGATTCCCGCTACTTACGTTCCCCTGCCGACAGATAAGATACATCTCAAGCTATTTTCTCAGCACACGTGTCCTGTGGGGATCCTGATCTTTCATGAAAATCCAAGGTCTTTCCAGGACCCTGTCTGTCCCAAAAACTTAACACGTACTTTAAAGATTTACATAATACTCCAGAAAGAATTTTGATACAGCATTTAGTGTCTATCTTACATGCTCCAAAATCACACAGTTAGAGGATCTTTAGAGAACCCATAGAGAGCTCAGACTTTTGTTTTCATGAACATGGCTCTGCAGGAGCTTGTGACTGGATAATATGTCCTTATCAAAGATTGCTAATTATCTACAAAATGTCCCCTAGGCAGCCCCAGAGTGGCACCAATCTCCATCACAATAGTAGGACAGGAAAACACAATTTCAGTCTCACCAATAATCTAATTCACATCTATCTGTACTAACCGGTGATTTGATGCCTTACACTGCTATTTACAAGCTCTTACATTCCATCAATCCATCTACTCACTTTCCTCTGCACATGGGGTCTTATCAAATGTGCTATTTTCTTCAGATATACAATGATTAAATGGCCTTTGTTTTACTTTAGTACCTTGAAACCGTGCAGGATTGATATAGCCAATCACAATCAAACTATTTTTATTCCTTGCTGCACAGAATCATCACTCCAAGCGCTTCTAGTTTCCCTTGCAGGTGTTTTTTCTCCACGGAGACCGCTGATGATTATATTGAGAAAGGTTAATTAATTAAGTGCAATTTTCAATAATTGACAGCTAAATGTGCAATGATTAACGTTCAAGTTAAAGTAAAATTGACAAGCATTCTAAATGAGCAGGCTGCATTATTCAGCTATAGTTATTAATGTAGGCTGCAGAAAAGCTTAAATACAAGTTTTCTTTTAGCTAGAAGTGAACTCAACATTGCTGAAATATGCACAATGCAATTTAGAAACTTGACCTTAAAGTAACATGCTTAGAAATGTTCTTCATAACTACAGAATGTTCTGGTTTGAATACATTTATTATTTTACTAAGGAATATAATATTTCTAATGATTACATTTCCTATTCTCACTATATTTCACAATACGGTTGCATAGAATATTGGCAGATTTTAAAACAGTATTTCTTGTTCATATTAAAAAAAATGCAATACTAAACAGTATTTTTCAAGTTGGTGTTTTTCTTCTTTAGCATAGTTCATTGTTTATGTGGTGAAACATTAAAATTCCAAGATTAAACTGTGTTCCATGCCTATGGGAATGGAGATTTATGAATAAAGAAGACACACATGTAAGATGTCTGTAGCAAACGTTGTGATTGAACTTTGCGAGCTACAAGCTATATCATGGGGAAGGAAGAGCTGAACTTGATCTCAGACGAATGCTGTCACCCGATTGGATCCGCGGAGAGACCTGCTACCCATTTTGCAACATCATTTTTGCCTTTCATATTAATGTGTGTTCCTAGTTAAATGCAATGCCATTATGCTTGCGGACGTTATCCTACTTGCTTTTCCTAATCATTCTCCCAGACTCATTCCTTGTCCCTTGCAGACAGCTCTGGCTACTGCTGCTTCTGTTCATCCCTTACTTTACTTTGAGGCTTGATTTTTGACAGATTGCTGCTGCAAATTTATGATTGATTGCTCAAGTTATTGAGACCCAGCTGGGTTTTATGAACTATTCTTCATGGGAAATTCTGCTTCTGCAATTTGATTTTTGAGCTTTATGCTCTCTTTATCTATCTATTTTCCTTTGAACTTGAACTCTTTATGAGTTCTACTAACTTTAAATTCTGATCCTGTTCTTTAGAATATGAATTTTTGTCTTTATGGAATGAGCTTTATGTGTTATTTGGTTGTGTGTTCTAGCCATTCTTTAAAATGAGATTTCTGTAAATATACTCGATCTGTTGACTAATTTGAATAAACAAATAATAAGTGATACTAATCTCATAATGAGAAAAAACTTTCAAAACTATTTCAAACTCTCATCATTGACTGAACTTTAGTACGGTTATTGTGATTTATTTATGATCATGAAATAGTTCCCGGTTCAAAACAGGGTGGCAAAGATCCATCACTTGAAGCGAGTGGTACTTTGAAGCCAGCGCGGGAATGGGGCTTAACCCTGAACTCGATGCTAAGAACAGGTTGAACCATATTATTCAAATGTTGCCCCATCTCTGTGCTATCAGTATCTAGGTAGTTGGATCCACTTGTCCTATATATAATCGTTCTTCATTCCACAGACCCATATTTTTGTATTTTCCTTGGAGGCTGTGTTGTGTGAAATATGAACGATGCATGTTTGAATATGTGAAGCCACGCTCCCCAGCCCACCTTGGGTATCAAACTGAAACAGAACGACTACACCTCACCACTTCAAGCGCAAAACTACATGGACTCTGTGCGATGGCTTCTTCTCATCTCCAATCTATTTTGTGGCGAAGGTTGAATAACGCAGATTTGAATATGCTCAAAGTGTGCTTAGTAGCAAGATGTTACACACATACATGAAGCCACCGGTGTTGATCGTCAGGACATGCTTAAACCGTCACACAGTGGAACGTTCCCTACCTGATATTCAGCAGAGAAATCTCCACCCCAACATTCTACATGCTCATACCCCAGACTACAGAGATAGAGCATGACAAGCTGTTACCTCATATGCATCCCAGGACCTGTCCCGGCTAATTTATTTTTCACCCATTACAAACATAGACCTCATATAAAATACACTGCTAAAGGAAAACAAGTATGATTACCAATTCCCAGACATTTTTTCTCCCTGAATCATAGTAAAAGTTTCCAGTAATTTACAGGCATTGATACCTTAATACCAGGCAGAAACCCCCTAATGCTGCATACCTTCTGAAAGGCATTTACGGTATCTCTGGTTTCCTTCTACTGTTGGAGGAGACTTGTGGAAATGACCGTCCGAAATCGTTTCTGCTGGTTATTGTGCAAACCCATTGATCACCTTTCAAATATTGGATAAATAGCTGTTTGTGACACTACTAACAGATCTGCTGTTTTAAATTAAAATCTATCAAAAGTCGTTTTTATTATACCACTAAAGTCAGAAGACAAAGTATACTAATTCAGTACAAAGAGATGATGAAAAAGACAAAAACAAAAGAGCATGGCCAAAAAGACATTTAAAAGTTAAATACATTATGTTTAGCCATTGATAAAAATTTAAACATTGGTTAAAAATAGCAAAATTTGATACTGATCGGTTATTGATGAAGGAACATATATACATTATAGAGCATCAGGAGCCTTATTTATCTAATTTGTTATGTAAGGGAAACCAGAATGTTTCTTGTGTGGACAGACAAAGAGAACAAGGAAGGGGTCTTGCTTTAAGAGGTGACACTAGGGAAAATTTGGACCATATTCTTTTGGCCCATAGCATTTTGCAAAAGTCCACTGGTGCAAAGGTTTAGAAAGAATTGCCACATTGGGTGCTTTAAGTAAGCCATATAAAATTGCATCTTTCCCTGCTCGGCGAATCCTGCTACATGGCTAAGTTGAGAAATAGAGAAACAATGACTTTTATACAAAGTACAAGTTACATCTTTTGTACTCAAACAATGCCTTTTGTCCAAAGTAAAACTTACATCTTTTGTACTGAAACATACATTTCTTCTGACCTCGTTAAGATTAGATAAACTTTGAAACACTGTGATATCCCATTTCATACAGTTTAAAGCAAGTTTTAAGTTTGACCTAACAGTAAAGTTAATATGAGTTTATTGCTTAATTCCAAGTGGACTAGCACTCTTAGGTATGAATGAATGAATGAATGAATATACGACTTTTAAAGCGCTAACTTAGCCATTGGCATCAAGGCGCTAAATACAGAACAATATGCAGACGGACGAAGTCGCCCTCAAACCAGCATCTCAGGGAACACCCAGGTCTTTAAAGTCTTTCGAAAGGGTGTGTGTGATCGTTGCCCCGAAATTTCGCCAGGGAGAAAATTCCACAGATTTCCAGCAGCAGTTAAAAAGGCTCTCCGGTGTTCTGCACCAGCTGCAGGCGAAGCAGCTGTCCTTTGTTAATGCCCAGATAAAGGGCATTACAATAGTCCAATCTGGACAGTATTAGTGCAACAACAACTTTCTTTTGTGCAGCAAATGAGAGGAACTGTGAAATTTTTCTTATGAGCCTAATTAGCCCAAAGCAGGTAGCCACCATCCTGGAAACATGCAGATCAAAAGAAAGGGAGTTGTCAACCACAACTCCCAAGTTTTTGCCATGGTAGACAGGAATTGGGCAGGTGCCCAGGGAGTCGGGCCACCACTCTCCTGACCAGGTATCTAGCTTGTCCCCAAAAATCAGAACCTCCGTCTTCTCACCATAAATTTTTAGATAGTTTTGTACCATCCATGACAAGACTGATTGCATGCAGTTTTTAAAGTTTCGAGTGGAGTCACTAACATTATGAGAGATGGACACCATTATTTGAGTGTCGTCCGCATACGACAACACACCTAGCCCAAACGATTTCACCACCCTTGCAAGTGGGGCCACATAGATATTAAACAGTGTAGGGCTTAGGGAAGAGCCCTGAGGCACTCTGCAGACAAGGGAGGCAGGGTCTGAGTAGAAACTTCCCAATTTTACAGTTTGAGACCGCTCCCTAAGAAAGGAGGTGAGAAGATCCAAGGCCGAGCCCCCAACACCTATCTCACTGAGACGCTCCAAAAGTCTCAGGGGAGATAGGGTATCACACACTGCGGTAAGATCAAGTAAAATTAGTAAGGTGGTATGCCCTGCATCCACCTGTGTCCGAATATTGTCAAATACCACAGTGAGGGCAGTTTCCTTGCTGTGACAGCTTCTGAACAGATGTTGAGAGCCATCAAGTATTTGGTGGTCCCTCAGACAGGCTCTTAAGTGAGAGTTCAGGTGAGATTCTAAGTTCTTTGCTGGGACCGGCAGGAGGGAAATAGGATGAACATTTTTAAGTTCCGTCTGGTCCAATGAGGGCTTTTTTAGAAGTGGCCTAACCAATGCCGCCTTCCAAGCCAAGGGATTTTGGGCCCGATGTAGGTGTCCATTTACTGACCGGTAACGGGCGATTTCGGCCGTTACCGACCGGTAAATGGTCATTCCTGATGTAGGTGCCCTATTTTACCGATTCGGTAAATTTACCGAATCGGTAAAATACTGAATCGGTATTTTTACCGATTCGGTAAATTGGAGATGTAGGTGGGACTCTTCTGAGTCCCACAGGCCTTACCGAATCGGTATTTTTCCACCCAATCCAATTGGGTGGTAATATACCGAATCCAGGTGTGCATGCACATGTGTGCATGCACACCTGTGCCATGTGACAGACAGACGATTTGGTATTTACCGAATCTGAAATATCTACATCCCCCCCTTCCATTTTACCACTTCTTAAATACCGAATCAGTATGATTCTGTATTTAAGGAGTGGTAAAATTTATTTACCTGCATCGGGCCCATTGTCCCTCCAAAATAGCTAGATTTTGGACCGTGATGAGGTGCGGAATAATCGCGGCTTTAGCACTTTTAAAGACCTTCAAGGGACAGGGATCCATAGGCGATCCCAACTTAACTGCATCTAATAGATGTGCTATAGTCTCTGGTGATAAATTTGGAAAGGCAAGTAAGCTGAGGGGCACCATTTTACCGTAGCTGTCCATTAGATGAGTTTCAGGCAGTGCATCAAACGTCTTGTTTAGATTTAAAGCTTCCAACTGGACATAAATGTCAGATATCTTAGTGCAAAAGAAGGTAGAGAGTCTATCGCAGAGCTCCTGCGATGGCTTCACCGGGTCGATGGCCATGGGCACTTCAAGAGAATTAACAATGTTGAAAAGCACCTTGGAAGTTATGAGCGACTCTGAGATTTTAAATTTAAATAGTACCTTCCTTTTTCCTCCATAATAGCTGTTTTATATTCTTTCAAACATTGTTTATGCAATTCTCTGCCCGGGGGTGCGAGATCCCTGCGTCAAAGTCTCTCCTTCCTTCTACACTCCTGTCTCAACTTACGCAGTCTGTCAGAGAAGCAAGGTGCTGAAGGCCTTTTTCTTGCCGAATAGTGAAATTTTTTTGGAGCTAGAGTGCCCATGACTGCTAATAACTTTTTAGAGAGCTTGTCTGCGGCTGAGTTAGCGCTTAGATGTTCTGGAAGCTGGAAATCTATAAGAAGATTGGCAACGACCTCATTGCCAATCAGATTAAGATTTCGTTTATCAGCCACTTTCATATTTTCAGGTTTAGTGCTCCCAGATGCTGATACCCTTAATATAAAGGGAATAGTGAAGTGGTCTAACCAGGCTAACAGGAGAGGCTCTTCCACTCTAATCTGATGTTCATTGGAAAAGATCCCGTCTAGGGTGTGGCCTGCTACATGTAAGGGAGATTTGACCAGTTGTGAGAAGCCACAGCCGTTCATACATTCCAAAAGGGTTTGTGTGTCATGACTTGAGTTATTCTCTGAGTGAAAGTTAAAATCCCCAAGAAGTGTAAAAATAGTTCTTTCTAGGTAGGGCTCCAACCGGTTGCACAAGTCCTGACTAAAGGATGCCCTGGGGCCTGGTTGTCTGTAACAAAGAACACCAGAAAAGCTTTCTGTAGGGATCGTGTTTATGGAGAAATATAATGCCCGGTATTGGTCTGGCGGTGAGGTGCGAGAAGTAAAAGTATCCCCGAATAGAATGCCTAAACCCCCACCTCGTCGTCCCACCCTGTCCAGTCTAGTGAGGCAATATCCCACGGGGATAGCCTCTACGAGATCAGGACCGGAGAAATCATTGGCCCAGGTTTCAGTTAGAAACACCCAATCGGGTGTATATTGTAACACAAAATCTTTAAAAGCAACATTATTTTTAATCAGGGACCTGGCATTAATAAGAAAACCCTGAAGAAACTTCCAGATCCCGAGGGAGTAACTATGGTTTTAGCAATGGAAGAGCTCTTCACCCCTCCCCTTATGATTCCAAAGTCACACAACATACAAGAAGAGGACCCCTTTCTAAAGAGGGTTTCAGGATTTAAAATACATTTGCAAGACGACTTAGCCATACAGGTATTACTTTAGGTATTAGGCTTGACAACAACAAATCATGGAAGTGATAGCTTTTGAGTGCTTTTTAGTCCTAACTTTAATCTTAAGGCTTGGCTGGATAGACTAGTTCTGGCCAATAGAAAGCCTCTCATGATCCTACGTTCAATTTTATTCAGGTAGGATAATTCTGCAGTGGATATATATAAAAACCATATAACAAGGTTGGTGGCTTTTTTTGGTTAAAGGCTTATAATGCAAAAATAATATGTTGTTTATCAGAAGGACCATATCGAGGCCTTGAAGTGGTGGTGTGCACTTTGACTTTTCATTTGAGTTACTTTTAAGGGGATTACATGACAAGTTATGTTACAGAGCTCCACACCGAGACGTATAACTGGTAATTCTTTCTAGACTTATTTATTTATTTATTTAATTTATTTATTTGATTTATATAGCGCGTTATAACCCAGGGGTCTCTAAGCTTACGTTTCCAACTTTCCAAATAATGGGTAGTCTTCATGTATGTAGAAAATACGTACCACAATATTGCTTTTTTCCTTTTTGATTTTTGAAGAAGTGGGTATCAGCATATAGAGAGAGAGCTGGGTTGCACTAAATATCAACTGGTATTTGATTTGTAATGATTATGACATTCACATATAACAATGTGTGAACGCGACTGCCAAGAACAGGCTAAAAATTGTTAAGATTGTCAAAAATAATAGACAGGTTGTATGTATGAAAGAGCAAGGGTGCTAAAATGTTTCCCTGCTTTAAACCATTTGGAGTTTCATTTTTTGTAGACAGGCCTGTTCTAGCACCTTGTAATATCTAGCACCATGTGTCTATATCTAATGTGATTAGGATTTTTAAGAAATAGGCTGGAATATTTAAAATGGAAAGCTTACCCTGCACTGAAAAAATATCTATGATATCAAACGTGTTTGAAAAATTAACGAAAGCGGTGCAAATCATTTGCCTTTTATATCATACAAACATTTCCACATCGCCAATAACAGAGTGACATTGAGTGCTGTCAGATTATCCAGACAAGATGACTGCTTGCGAAATCTAAATTACTGTAATGGTAGAAAGTTATTATTAGTTACCTAGTTCAACAAGGACTCTATGACTATTTAGAGAAGACCTTCCCTGAAGAGAGAAAAAGGGCAATATGCCTATCATTTTGTGGATCATTTTTATGCCTTGGCATCATTATGCTTTCCCTCCAAAAGCATAAGATTTTACCAGAAGGCAGAACTTCTTTACACTGTGGAACAAGTATTTCACCTCAGCTTTCTGGATTGCTTTTTCACAGATAGGAATGATTCATCACAGGCCTCTAACCAATGCTTTAGTTGAGTTAGTGGTCGCTGCTGGGGGCCAATGACACTTATTTTTCTACATTAGACATTTACCAAAAGCAAGAGAGGAAAAAAAGGCGGACGGATGAAGGGAAAGCCGGAAAATCTGTCAAAAAGTAAGAACGAAGGAACACGCAAGAGTGAGATAAAGGGGTAGGGAGTATCTGGTAGTGGATTAAAGGGGCATGAAGTGAATTCAACATCACTTGGTATTCAGCCCTTTGAGCACTGAGACTCATTCATTTAAAAGTGAATTTCTCACTGACCTGATTAAATCCACGATCCAGTATGAATCCACAGACGCAACAGGAATAAATGAACCCACATTTCCAGAAATAGTATTAAAAGGCATGACTATTCAGTGCTCAATTTGTAAAAAGTGCCAGGGCCCTCGTAAGGAGGCCACCCCAGCTTGCACCACGCCTTTCCACTGCCGTCACTGCCAATGGCAGTACATACACAATTACTAGCTATCACATTGTTACATGTGTGACAGTTCAGATTGACTGTTCAGACTGTTCGAGGACCCCCAAAGCTATAAGAATGGCTTGAGAGACAGATACTAATTGTTTTAATGTATATTTGATTAATAAGCAACTGTTGTTGTGCTCATCTGTATATTACACAAACGGTGCCACCATGTGGTAGCTGCCAGAAGCCCTTGAGTGGTCAATTAAGTGCCAGTGCCGAGCACCGGAAAGCACCGGGTCAAAATAAGCACTGCTCCAGATTTGCAGAGTACGTTGCTGCGCCGTGTTTGATCCACATTATTTCCGGAATTGAGATGTTTTAAGTGGGCAGTCCTTGTCATTGTTTTACTAGCAACAAGGAACCAAAATCTATGGAAACCTATCTAGAGAAACCTTCTGAAAAGAGTGTCAGAATTTTGTTTTCCTGTTGGTCTTTGCTCATATATGAAGCTATATATTTTTGTGACGAGTGCAATAGCTAATAGAGTCTTGTTCATTTAGTTTGGCTTGGAGACTAATCTTCTTTCATCCGCTATATATTTTCTAAATGTCTTAGAGTTTTGCTATGGTTCTTGCTGGCTGATCGCTTTTTTAAATTAAACAATTTCCTGAATTGATTTTTCAAAGGTTGAGATTACATTAATTTTCTGCTGGAAATATCCATAGTACCGTACCCAAATGCCTTGTTTCTTTAGAGGCATCTTGATGAACCAGAATGACCTGACATTCTTTGAAGTAATTGAAAGGTCAACATCCCTCAAATTCCATTTAAGAATAGCTTGTTTACTCAGAAATAACATATATTCGACAATGGCATGATCATTTATTCTGAAAGGAATAATAGCTGGTATACATTATGGAAGAAGTCGCAACAGGAGATAAAGTCGTCAACCGTGGAGCCCCATTGATGGTTTAATTTTTTGACTAATCTAGAAAATGTACCTGGAAGGTCAACTTGATCATATCATTAAGGATGACTCCATGTCTCTAGTATCCATTTTATTGCTTGGAAGTAGCAGGATCAGGATTGTTCAAGTCTCTTTTAGTTCCAAATTAGACATAATAAAAGCAGTGTAATTTGTTATTTTTAAATTAAAGTATCCAACTACCAAATCTTTCAGTCAGACATTAGTTGCTAAAGGTACTGAATTTTTTATACATCTCCTAAAAGGTAGACAAAACAAGAACCAGGTTGAACAGAGGTATTAAATAAAATCAGCATAATTCTGTCGTCTTCAACAGTTGAGTACAGGAATATGCACATTCCTAATACCTTGTAACCTGCTTTTTTTTTTAATATTTGTCATTTTATTGATTTTTGAAAAGATAAACAGAAATTGCACAGTTTATCCATCTCATTGTCAGGTCAAAAATATTTATTCGATTCAACCAAATTGACCATAAAAGAGCAAAAGATACAACATCAATTGGATGGTATCTCCCCAGCCCGTCATAGAAAATACAAAATAGAATAAAGTGCTTGGTGCTTTGCTAAAAAAAAGGACCATCACATGGGCATGGGATCATACCACTGGGAAGTTGCTTCATTACTAGAAAGGCAGCTAAAAAGTGTAAACTGCCCATCCACAACCTAATTAAAACAAAACGATGAGGGGCGTGAACTGGAAGCGCATGAATTGAGACGTGCTCTGTTGCAGCTCCGAACCCCTATGGCCCTAAATTGCAGGAAAAAGCAACTAAACCACAACTATTTGGACCGGAAATGGTGGTGGCACTTACCCTATGTCATCATGGGTGGGGGAGACCTAATAAAAGCAGAGGGGGTGCCTGGAAGATGGAGGACTAAGCTAGCAGGGAAGGCCTCGGCTTCTCTGACAGCTGCACCATATTGGTTCTCCTGGGACCCTGCAGTGCACCTGAATGCCCCTGTGGCGGCTGGGTCTAGAGGGTGGTCGTGGCCTGGCTGAGGAGCCGTGCTCGAGGCATTGAGCCATTCTCTTTCCCGCCAAAGGATAGTGACACAGCCCTCCCTCCTTCCGAGTGGTTCACCAGAGGGAGGGAGGCTGCCATTTTGCCTCTGAGCCGCTCGCAACCTTGTTTGCTGCTCCCACTAGAGCTGGGCAGAGCGAGGCCCGCTGTGCCTTGGAGGAGGCGCCACGCTAGAACTGGCACTCCGGCCCACTCTTTGGTGCGGGTCATGGTAAGGCCTCTCCTTCCCCTGAGGGAATCGGCATGAGGGAACCACCTTCTTGTGCCCTGCGGGGCCTACCGATGTGACCGGGGGCACCTTACCTGGCAACTGGATATTTTTGGATGCCGCCAGGAGAGGTGCTGCACACCTCTACAAGGAGGCCACCAGGTCACTTCTCCCTTCACCTGCCTGGTTCCCTGCAGTGAGACAGACTGCTTTGGAGTGCTGCGGAGTGAGAGCTGAACTGCCTGGGACTGCAGTAACCCCACCATATTCACTCTCTCTGGTAAGTAGGTGATCGGCTGGGACAGACAGAGTGTGGTCCCACTTGCCTCCTGCTGGGTACCTTCCAGCGCCAGCCCGGTGGATCTAGCTTTACCTGCTTGAGCCCTGGGTGTGTGCGCGGGCTACCTTGCAGTTAGCTGACCTCTCTGCCCTCTTCTCTCACCTGACCCCGCTTGCTGCAACTACCCTGCCCTGAATCTCTGCCTGCTTCTGGCCTGGACTTGAGGATGGGCACATAGACATTTATGGGCAGCCTTTCCCTCACACTTGTTTGCAGTGGCTGTGACTCTTCCGATTGACTCGAGCCTGCGCACCCAGCCTTCCCAGCTCTTCCCTCCGGCCTGCTGATCATTGCCTTCCTGGAGACATCGGTGTGGGGGCACTTAGCGAAAGCCTGGGGCCGAGCTGTTTCCTGGACACAGCTTTTTGGGATCTCTGTCGCCTTGTCTCTGTGCATCACCCCCGGAATTCCCCCCTACACAACCCCTCCGGGGGACTTGTCTTGATCCCTAGTTGTGCAATATATGAGGCCTGCCTGGTTGTAGCTCTTCTGCTAATCCCTCTCACTGGTACACTTGTGAGGGCCACCCTGGTCAGTTCTGTCACCAACACTCCTGCTTCCAACTCTGGCGGCTAACATGCCCTGTTGCAAGTCAGCAAAGGACACTTCTGGTAGTCCTACCAGGAACAACCCAGTCTCTTTGCTCTGGAATAAAGTGCTTGCACTGGAGGTGGACTCTGTCGCTCCCACACTCTCTGGTATGGAGGGTGACACAGCGTCAATACCCATCTCTCAAGCCTACATGGATCTCATTTTACAAGAAATCCATTGGTTCACTCAAAACGGACTATAAGTCTGGCTTAAAAGATATTCACAGAGAGGTCACTGATTAATTGTTTGTTAATTACTTTTGATTATTTTACTGGATTGGGAATATTAAATGATTCCTCTCTTCTATCCAACACTTTCCCTACTGTTGCACTCTCTAGAGTGGAAATAGTCATTTTTACACCTCCGCTATCCACACTTTCCCTACTGTTGCACTCACTGGACTGGGAATAGTAATTTTTACCCCTACGCTATCCAACACTTTCCCTACTGTTGCACTCACTTGAGTGGGAATAGTAATTTGTACCACTACGCTATTCACACTTTCCCTACTGTTGCCCTTACTGGAGTGGGAATAGTAATTTTTACCCCTCCGCTATCCAACACTTTCCCTACTGTTGCACTCTCTGCAGTGGGAATAGTAATTTTTACCCCTAAGCTATCTAACACTTTCCCTGCTGTTGCACTCACTGGAATGCGAATGGCAATTGTTTCCCCTATGCTATCCACACTTTCCCTAATGTTGCAACCACTGGAGTGGGAATAGTAATTTTTACCCCTATGCTGTCTAATATTTTCTCTACGAAGTGTAAAATTTATTTTAAAAAGATAAACAATATTTTAATATTTTAATTTATTATATATTTTTTTTATTTTTATGTTATTGGTATATGTGTATAAATATATATGTGTTTATTACTTTTAATATATGTCTAACCATTTATAATTTAATAAAATAAATATGTATTCATATTATTAAGTATATATAAATATATTATATTTTAAATATATGTATGTTTATTTTTTCTTTTACATTATATGTAATATTTATAATTTTAAACATTTTCTAATAATTCTAACTATATATTTCTAATTATATGTATTATTTTCTTTATTTTATATTATTTTTTAAACATTGAAAAAAATAGATATTTATAACAACGATATTTTAGACAACAATATTTTTTTCTCTCGATATTTTTGTACTTACCATTGTGTAGATAGGACATCGAAATTCTGGTCAATGATATTTTAGCATCGATATTTTTTTGTACCTACGATATTTTTGATTTCGATATTCTGTCAGTGATCCCCTCTGACCGACACCATATCGGATTCGGAACCGACTGACCTCAGGCCGGCGGTTCTGACCACCTGATTACTATGCGACCGCACCTTGTTCAGTCGGATAATCACTTTTCTCTATGGGGGCTTGTGCCACTGCCATAAACCGGCCGTAATACAGGCTGCTATAGAGAAATGGGTGTGTGTGTAAAACACTGTACCCTGTGGCAGGCTCCCCAGAGGGCCTGCCATTCAGTGCTAGGGTTTTCAGGGGGATACCCTAGGTACCCCAACCGTAGATCGCAAAGGCAAGAGGGCCCTACTAGGAGCCCCTGAAGTTGCTTTCTGACAGCCTTTCTATGTTGGAAAGGCCAGCACGGAAATGATCTGGGGAACAGACATCGTAATCCCTATGGCGGAAACGCCATCCATAGAGAATTACGGTGTGGTTCCGACTGGCTGGAAGACTCCGAGAGCTGCTTGGAACCGAGTCAGAATGACTGGCCAGTTTACATTCCGATCGCCAACATCGTAAATGGGCGGTTGGACCGCAAAATGACCGTGTCGTTCGGAAAGCCAGCGACCACGGTTGGAAAGCTTCCAACTAGCGGTCTGAGGCTTTCTGACCGACATCGTAATCGGCCCTCTAGATTGTAATTGAAGGGCTGCCATTATTAAAAAGTAAGAATCAGCATAATAAAGATTACCAGTAAGCAGGGCTACTTTATAGGGCAATTATGCTGCTGACGTGTTTTCTGCATATTTATGGATTTGCTGCATAATCCATCACTGGCTGCATATTTTGCAGAATTTACAAACAAATGTTTCTAGCTCAAATGGGTCAAAAGTTACTAAAAATGCTGCCAACGCATGTTCAGTGGATGGCCCTACACAACGATTGACTGGTCAACTTTCAGGTGCTTATTACTGTATTTGGGAGATAACTGATACTAATAGGGTAAAACCTTTTCCCAGATAATGTGAGCATGTAAAAATAGCAAAAACATGAAGCTTTACTATCACAAATGTTACTGTATTACATTGTATAGTGTGGCTTTTCTTGTTGCAGTACTTATTCAACCCTGCCACATAAATTGGTGCTCCTCGTTTACATAATTCCAATGGTGCCAATGGTAAGTAAACCTAGCATCACCTACTCATCTACTGCCTCTTCTAATTCCCCATGTGATGAGAATTTACCCGAGCAGTTTTTGCAGTTGTCCATCCTGAACAAAAACATAATGAATCAAGTCAAAGGTAATGCAACACCACATCTTTATTAATGCATTACCCAGAGTAAAGACATTTTTATATGAAAGAAAGTCCTAATAGTACACTTGCTGTCAAATACAATTTTAATATCACTAGTCACATCCAATCCGTGGTGGAAACAAATGTGAAGTGGAAAGGCCAAGTCGAAGCTCTGTAAATATCTCAAATTGAAGCACCACCAACAGCTACTCGGGAAACTACCAACCTGCATGAAGAGAGTTCCCCAGTACCACCAGACGTATCAACCTCTCAATGAAAGAGATTACTTATGTGAGAAGTTGGCCTGATATATGATGTTCACTAGTTCTAGTGATCACTTTGTATCAGGCCAAACAACCCTTATGGTGATTGGTTGTAAGTCAACCTTATAGACCAGCTATCCTAATGGTAGCATGGACAAAGCAGTCTTAGGCTAAACTCTTTTGGCATGTGAACCCAGCTGTTTTACCACATATAACCCCTTGAATACCAAGTGAAAGGACACCACACAGGTTGTTATGAAAATAAACAAGATATTTATTAATAACAAACACCTCTGAACCATTTATGAGATCAAAGGGCTAAGCACATGACAAGACTCTTAAGAAAAATACGATAAGTTGCACAAATTACAATGGTGCCTGTTGGACAGGCCTCGTGAAGGGGCCGCTCCCTCCCCGCATCATAAGACTCGAACACCGGCTCTCCCGGTGTCACCAGAAGAAGCACCCCGCAACCCGTCCCCAACGGGACGCCTGCCCCCGAACACCCCGACATCGGCCGGACCGGGCCACCACCGGCAGCATTGCCCCGGCCCAGCCGCCATCTTGGACACTGCACCATGAGGCCGCGTGGCCTCAGCTCGACCCCAACCCTGGGCCTGGCCAGGCCCCGACATCGAGGCACCACCATCCACCCAGGAGGTGAACGGACCACTTGGTAGGTCAAAGGGAGAGAGGAGTGTCAATGGCTCTCCCCCCGCCAGGTGCCGATCGCCCCCAGCCTCCCTGGGCGCTGGCTCCACCCCCCTGCTGGGTGTCTGGACTCCCTCATCCCGGACCTCCCGACCTCCAAGAGCGAGGGTCCGGACATCAAAGGAGGCAGACCTATAACTGGGGCAGCTCCAGAGCAGGAAGGCAGTTGTATCCTGGAGTCGAGAGACACCTAGAAGAACTCATCCTTGACGGACTGCTGGCGCTGCCACAGCCCTGCCTTGTGAATCATCGTCCTGCCTGCTGGCGCTGCCGCTGCCTTCTGCAACCTACATCTTCGTCGGGACCTGCTGGCGCTGCCGCGGCCCTCTGCAACCTACATCTTCGTCAGACCTGCTGGCGCTGCCGCGGCCTTCTGCAACCTACATCTTCGTCGGGACCTGCTGGCGCTGCCGCGGCCCTCTGCAACCTACATCTTCGTCGGGACCTGCTGGCGCTGCCGCGGCCTTCTGCAACCTACATCTTCGTCGGGACCTGCTGGTGCTGCCGCGGCCCTCTGCAACCTACATCCTCGTCGGGACCTGCTGCCGCTGCCGCGGCCCATCCTGGTGTGAACCATCGTCGTTGCCGGCTGGCGCTGCCGCTGCCCTTCTCAAGTGAGACTTATCAACCGAGCCTGCTGGCGCTGCCGCGGCCCGACTTTCCAGAACTCCGAGCTCGAGGATTGTGAGCTATCCATCGTACCACCTCAGTACCAGACCGGTACCAAGACTGTCCCGCTACCCTTTCCCTTCCAGAGACTAGAATTAAGAGGACCCTCGTGTCCCGATCTCACTGTATCGCTGATATCCTTGCTTCAAGAATCGTATATAAAGAGTGTTAACCTCATCCTTGTGTGGTGTCCATCTGTGGGGGGGAAGTTACTTGTCTGTACGATCGCTGGAGACGGTCCTCTCCGGAGGCCTCTCCCCTTGTCCTCGGCCGACCCTCAGGGTCCCCGTCTACCATTGGTGGCCAGCGGCGCGATCCGAACCAACGCGTAATCGTACAGAGAGTAACTCACCCCACGACTCAACCACAATGACAACAAAAGAGAGCGGATCCACAGAGAAATTCCAGATGGAGAAACTAGAAGAGTACAACCACCGAGAGCTAAAGCAATTTTGCATAGAACTAGGCATTGCTACCACCGGACTGAGCACGAAAGAAGACTTCAAACACGCCCTAGATTCTTGGGCAGAAACGGGTACGGCCGTACCCCAAAACCAAAACCTCGAGGCGCCAGAAACAAACACCACTCTGACAGAAGGAAGGAGATCGGGTCTCTCCCTGGAGGAGATCCGAGAACGAGAGAAAAGCAGACTCCATGAATTAGAGCTGGCACGACTTCGGTTGGACGGAGAGCTGAAATTGGCGGAACAAAAGATAACATTAGAACACTTGCGGCTCCGAGAGGAGCGGGAAGAGAAACAAAGGCAGAGGGAACTCGAAGAGAAAAAACTGGCATATGAACATGAGCGCAAGCTAGCAGAGATAGAGATTCGGAAACAGAATAAAGATCTCTGGGTGCCCGAGCGCCCGAACACTCCGGGCACCGCAGAACCGAAAGTCCACATCCCCAAGGATGTCGTCAGAGAATATTATCGGAACAACGATATCCAGCAGTGGTTCAAGGCCTACGAGATAGCCATGACCTCCCACCGGATTGATCGAAGTGACTGGGGAGCCGGGTTATGGGGGAGGTTCATCAATGAAGGGCGCGACGCCCTGCTGCAGCTCCCGGACCATCAGATGACATCCTATGACCACATGAAGGCCGCCCTCCTCACTCGATACGGACTCACGCCCGAGATGTACCGCCAGCGGTTAAGCGACTGCAAACGGATCCCGGGTACAACTTGGGTGGAGTACGTGAACTATTTCAGCCGAGCCTTCGAGGGGTGGATCAAGGGCAGCCACGTAACCACCTACGAGCAACTCTTTAACCTCATTGTGTGGGAACACCTCTCCAACAATTGCTTCGTCGAGCTCAGGCAGCACCTCCTCGACAGTAAACTAACTGAACTTCGGCAGCTCGCCGCCGAAGCTGACCGATGGGAAAGCACTCGAGTTGCCCGAAGTGGGCTTAGTGAGCCAAACAGAACCAACCAAGGTCCCCATCGCCCCCGAGGAGGAGGAGGCCAGGGTCGGGGCAGAGACGCCGTCCCGGCAGCTTCCACCAGCAACACCCCACCCCCGGCCGGTAGGGGAAACTCCCTAATGCGTCCAGGGTTCCGAGCCAACGTTACTTGCCACCGGTGCCAGCGAACCGGCCACTATGCCAACAACCCTAACTGCCCGAAGAACCAGAGTCCTATACCCCGCCAGGTCGCTGCAGCCGCCCTGGGAGAAGAGCCAGCACCAGAAGATTATGAAGAGTACGACCAGGAACAGCCCGAGTGGGAACCCGCCGCCATGTCCCTGGTTTGCCTAGGGGAAAGAGACATGATCCCGCGGGCGCCCCTACCCGCCAACACGAGAAAATACAGCCAGTGGGTGAACATCAATGGGCGCAAGGCCGAAGCCCTGCGTGACACCGGGGCCAGTGTGACGGCAGTCCGCTGTCATCTGGTAACCCCCGAGCAGATCCTGCCAAACGTTCTTTACCCGTCCGATCAGCTGACAACTCAGAGAGCCTGTGTCGAATGGCCTGCGTCCCCTTCGAGTGGGGAGGAGTGTCCGGTATGCTGAAGGTGACTGTCCGCGATGATGCCCCGGTGGACTGCCTCCTGGGAAACGACCTCGAAAGTTCCCCCTGGGCAGCAGTTGAGAGAAGAGAGCACCTGGGGATGTTGGGCCTCCCTGACTGGGCCTGCGTAACGACCCGGTCCATGGCCGCCCGAGCCATCTCCAGTTCCAAAGAACCCGAATGGCCAGCACCTCCTCCCCCGATCGTCCCGGAGAGAGACGCCCTCAGTACTGATCCCCCAGAGCACAGCCAAGAAGGGCCCGCTCAGCTCCAGGACCTTCCAGAACTGGCCCAGTGGCGTCAAGAGGGTGGACCCACCCAGGAACAATTCCGGCAAGAACAGAAGACCTGTCCCTCCCTCAAGGAACTCCGACAGCAAGCCCTCGTCCAGAGCGCAGGAGACACCGCAGGGGCACACTGGATCTATTGGGACAATGACCTACTATACAGCGAGCAAAGAATTGCTGAGTTGGGGGCCAGCCGGGTGCTGGTGGTGCCCCTCCGCTTCAGAGACTTCCTTTTGAACTTAGCGCACGATGTCCCCCTTGCTGGACACTTGGGACAAGACAAAACGTACAACCGCCTGGTAACACACTTTTACTGGCCCAAAATGCGAAATGATGTCTCCAACCACTGCCGGGCCTGCCCCACCTGCCAGGCCAGCGGGAAGAGCGGCCGAAAAATCAAAGCACCCTTGCAACCATTTCCCGTCGTCACCACCCCGTTCGAACGGGTGGGAATAGACATTGTGGGACCCCTGGACCCCCGAACAGCACAGGGGCACCTATTCATCCTGGTCCTGGTGGACCACGCCACCCGCTATCCCGAGGCCATTCCTCTTCGGACTGTAACAGCACCCGTGGTAGGCCGAGCCTTAATGGGGATCTTCTCTCGAGTGGGCTTCCCCCGGGAAGTCGTCAGCGACAGGGGCACGAACTTTATCTCCAAGTACATGAAATCTCTCTGGCAGCAGTGCGGGGTTACCTACCGGTTCACGACCCCCTATCACCCGCAAGGAAACGGACTGGTCGAGCGGTTTAACCGCACTCTCAAGGGAATGATCATGGGCCTGGGAGAGCCCCTACGTCGCCAATGGGACGTGCTGCTCCCGTGCCTCCTCTTCGCCTACCGAGAGGTCCCCCAGAAATCCCTCGGTTTTAGCCCCTTCGAGCTCCTGTACGGACACCCTGTCCGGGGCCCCTCAGCCTGGTCAAGGAAGAATGGGAGATGGCCCCCCAGAAGACCCCTCCAGACGTGTATAAGTACCTCCTGACCCTCCGCAACCAGACTCGGCGATTCAGGGAACTCGCCAAAGCCAACCTTGAGGCCAGTCAGGAGGACATGAAGAAATGGTACGATCAACATGCCTCCTCCATTGAGTTCGAGCCCGGTCAGCAAGTATGGGTGATGTCTCCAGTCGAACCTTGTGCCTTGCAGGACAAATGGACAGGACCCTTCAAGGTGATTGAGCACAAGGGCCCTGTCACCTACCTAATAGACATGGAGTCCCCCCGGAACCCCCTCCGGGTCCTCCACGCCAACAGACTCAAACCCCACTTCGTACGCTCGGAGCTCAGCCTACTGATGGCAACAGATAGTGGGACGGAAGAAGACTCCGAACCCCTCCCTGACCTACTGAGGACCAGTGAAAAAGATGGCTCAGTGGAAGGGGTCCGACTCTCCGATGCCTTGTCCCCGGAACAACGCCAAGACTGTCGGGCTCTTCTGCTGCAATTTGCGAACCTGTTCTCCCTCACCCCAGGGGTCACCCCCTGGTGCCTTCACGACGTGGACACTGGGGATAGTCCACCTATCCGACACAGGGCGTACCGAGTACCGGATCGGGTGCGCACCTGCATCCAGGAAGAAGTCTCTAAAATGCTCGCACTAGGGGTGATCGAGCCATCCGACAGCCCCTGGGCTAGCCCAGTCGTCCTGGTCCCCAAAGCTGCCTTCCCGGGCGCCACGCCCGAGCTCCGATTCTGTGTAGACTATCGGGGCCTGAACGCTGTCACCCGAACCGACGCTCACCCCATCCCCCGGGCAGATGAACTGGTTGACCGTATGGGGGCTGCCTGCTACCTGAGCATCTTCGATCTGACAGCAGGCTACTGGCAGATCGGCCTCACTCCCAGAGCCCAAGAACGATCCGCCTTCTCTACCCCGGATGGCCACTACCATTTCAAAGTGATGCCCTTCGGCATGAAAAACGCTCCAGCTACTTTCCAACGACTCGTGAACCAGGTATTGGCGGGCCTCGAAGAATTCAGTGCTGCTTACCTGGACGATATCGCTGTGTACAGTCGTCACTGGGCCGACCACCTTCACCACCTCCGAGAGATTCTGCGCGCCCTCCAGCAGGCCGGCCTCACCATCAAGGCCAGCAAATGCCAGATTGGCCAGGGGTCCGTGACCTACCTCGGACACCAAGTGGGGAGCGGTCTGGTGGCCCCCCTTCAGCTCAAGATCGCTGCCATCCAGTCCTGGCAGCCTCCTGTCACCCAAACCGAGGTCCGAGCCTTCCTGGGGCTCACCGGATACTACCGGCGGTTTGTGAAGGACTATGGCAGCATTGTGGGGCCCCTCACAGAACTCACCTCCAAGAAAAACCCCAAAACCGTCAACTGGACTCTGGACTGTCAAGCGGCCTTCGAGAAGTTGAAGGCCGCCATGTGCACCGCCCCCGTGCTCCAGGCCCCCGACTACAGCCGGGAATTCATCGTCCAGACGGACGCCTCAGATCATGGCATTGGGGCAGTACTCTCTCAACTCAACGCCGAGGGAGTCGATCAACCAGTGGCCTTCATCAGCCGACGCCTGCTGGCCCGAGAGCAGCGCTGGAGCACCATCGAGCGGGAGGCCTTTGCAGTAGTATGGGCCCTCAAGAAACTCCGGCCCTACCTCTTCGGTACCCATTTCAGGGTACAAACAGATCATCGACCCCTGCAATGGCTGATGCAGATGCGGGGGGAGAACCCAAAACTGTTGCGATGGTCCATCTCCCTGCAGGGGATGGACTTCACTGTGGAGCATCGCCCTGGCCAAGACCACGCCAACGCGGACGGCCTGTCACGCTTTTTCCGCCTCGGCGAGGAGAGTACCCAAGAAGATGGGGGGGACGCATGTTGGACAGGCCTCGTGAAGGGGCCGCTCCCTCCCCGCATCATAAGACTCGAACACCGGCTCTCCCGGTGTCACCAGAAGAAGCACCCCGCAACCCGTCCCCAACGGGACGCCTGCCCCCGAACACCCCGACATCGGCCGGACCGGGCCACCACCGGCAGCATTGCCCCGGCCCAGCCGCCATCTTGGACACTGCACCACGAGGCCGCGTGGCCTCAGCTCGACCCCAACCCTGGGCCTGGCCAGGCCCCGACATCGAGGCACCACCATCCACCCAGGAGGTGAACGGACCACTTGGTAGGTCAATGGGAGAGAGGAGTGTCAATGGCTCTCCCCCCGCCAGGTGCCGATCGCCCCCAGCCTCCCCGGGCGCTGGCTCCACCTCCCCTGCTGGGTGTCTGGACTCCCTCATCCCGGACCTCCCGACCTCCAAGAGCGAGGGTCCGGACATCAAAGGAGGCCAGACCTATAACTGGGGCAGCTCCAGAGCAGGAAGGCAGTTGTATCCTGGAGTCGAGAGACACCTAGAAGAACTCATCCTTGACGGACTGCTGGCGCTGCCACAGCCCTGCCTTGTGAATCATCGTCCTGCCTGCTGGCGCTGCCGCAGCCTTCTGCAACCTACATCTTCGTCGGGACCTGCTGGCGCTGCCGCGGCCCTCTGCAACCTACATCTTCGTCGGGACCTGCTGGCGCTGCCGCGGCCTTCTGCAACCTACATCTTCGTCGGGACCTGCTGGCGCTGCCGCGGCCCTCTGCAACCTACATCTTCGTCGGGACCTGCTGGCGCAGCCGCGGCCCTCTGCAACCTACATACTCGTCGGGACCTGCTGGCGCTGCCGCGGCCCATCCTGGTGTGAACCATCGTCGTTGCCGGCTGGCGCTGCCGCGGCCCTTCTCAAGTGAGACTTATCAACCGAGCCTGCTGGCGCTGCCGCGGCCCGACCTTCCAGAACTCCGAGCTCGAGGATTGTGAGCTATCCATCGTACCACCTCAGTACCAGACCGTTACCAAGACTGTCCCGCTACCCTTTCCCTTCCAGAGACTAGAATTTAGAGGACCCTTGTGTCCCGATCTCACTGTATCGCTGATATCCTTGCTTCAAGAATCGTATATAAAGAGTGTTAACCTCATCCTTGTGTGGTGGCCATCTGTGGGGGGGAAGTTACTTGTCTGTACGATCGCTGGAGACGGTCTTCTCCGGAGGCCTCTCCCCTTGTCCTCGGCCGACCCTCCAGGTCCCCGTCTAACAGTGCCCTAGGGGCACGTCAAACCATATACTAAGTAAGTGGATTGAGAAAGTCGATAGAAGGAATGGAGCTGTCCAGAGGCTGTAGATTCGCTGGGACTACACTACCCTAACCTTAGGTAGGGAGCAGGAGGCCCACGGGACGAGTGCGCAGAGTGTGAACTCACACGCGAGATATGTAACAAAGTCAATGGACACTACAATTTAAGAAAAGGTAAGTAATAGACAGTTCTGACTAGTTAGGACTAAAACGACTGGATATCTGGACACTAGGAGAGTCAATCTACCCTTGAGCACCGAAATGCTCTTGTTACCTCACCCACGGGCTGCGGGTGCACAGGTGCCAACGTGTGTCGGATTTCCGCGTTGAAGTCTATGGAGCCTGGAGGAAAAGAAGCTGCAGGCGACCAGGAGGAAGATGTCCGGAGTGATCCAAGGGTGGATCAAGGAAGATAAAAACCTGAAAGCAGAGGAGACAATGTTCACAGTCACTAGCCAGTGACTGGAGTGAAACCAGGAAGTACCCAGATGATGTTGTCGCGATCAGGTGAAGAGTGGACGCTTGACTCTGCAGCCACGTGGACCAGGAAGGGTCTTCGACGACAAGGATGGAGGCACAAGCTGTCTCACGCAGGCTCTCGCTGTCAGCGTTGTTGGTTCTGGATTCGGCATCAACAGGCTTTGGCAAAGGCAACCTACTCGGTGAGTGGTAAAGGCGTCTGGTGCGGACCAGGAGGGTCCGGGGTGCTTCTCCTTTGCAGGGAAGCAAGGGTCAGTCTGGAGCAACCAGACCAGCAGTGTGGATTTCAAGGATCATCGTCTAGGAGGCCACTAGCCAGCTGGCAAGTGTCCAGACCAGGCATCGAGCAGCAATCAAAAAAAAGGGCTCGTCGGACTCTGAAGTCTCGTTCCGGCAGGAAGGACGACAAAGTGAACCTCTAGGACGCTTGATGATGCCTGCTTGTACAGGGTGGTCACTCCTTTGCCACAAGGGAGATTTGTTCAGTCTTTTGAGGAGCAGAACATCGAAGTCCAGAGTTTCTTCTTTGTAGATTCAATTCAGGATATTCTAATTTGGAATGGGACCAGCTCCTACCTTTATTCTCCTAAAGGGGGCTGTACTGTGACTAGGTCCCTCCTATGGGTGGGAACAGGAAGCGGGGTGGTTACACCCCCTATCCTTTGTCAGGTTACGCGCCAAAGCTGAGGCTGGAGAGCCCCAGCAACCGGTTTGAACCGGGGTATGCACAGGGACACCTTGTGTGCCCCAGGCATGTCTCATTCCTTTCAGCCTGGCCTACCTCAATACACAAAATCCTGTCTGGGGTGGTGCTAACACCTCCCAAGGCAGGAAACCCTTTGTCCAGGCCTCCCTCACTGGAAGGACTCCCAGCAGCAGGAGGTCAGACTCGTGTCTGTGGTGGCAGCATCCATTTTGTGATGCTGAGGCTCGAGTTAACTTTAACCGGGGTTCACAGTTACATACATGTCGTGTCCCTCTAAAAGGGTGGAATGCTACCCCCGTTGCCAGAACTGGTACGGGGTAGTATTCCAATTCGTATGACACCTTACTCGACATGTTTTGATAATGCTATGCCAAAGTTAGCAATAACCGGAAGGATTATAATGCACTTAAGAGTATATGGTATAGCGTTATCATGGAAACAGCTAAAGGACTTGGTTCCGAAAGCTGCAGACAGGCTCAGCTCATGCTAGAGCACCATCTCACATAATTCAAAGCACTCTGCCTCCAGGATTGTTAAGGCCTGCCATAGGAGTGACTTATAGGAGTATATGTGTCCATTTTAGGGTTAGATATACGTATACTATATCTACAGCAAAGGGTGATTACACCACCTTGCCTCAGCTGTGTTACCAGCCAGTTGTGTCAGTTTTGGATGGCCAGCCAGGGCTGGCATAATACATGCTGCAGCCCCTGGTAGGCCTTGGGTGCACTTATGCCCTGGGTACCTATGGTACACTGTACAAGGACTTACAAGAGTGACCCAATACCAATTAGATATGTACCTAAGGTACATGGAGTCCATTTTAACAGAGAGAGCAGGAAGCCTGGGGTCCTGGATAGCAGAATCCCAGGCCAACTATGTCGAAAACCAGCAAAACACTAGGCAAAAAGTTGGGGGCAACCATAGTCAGATATCCACCTTCCTACAACTTACTTCGTCCTTTGACCAAGAGTGCCAAGAAAGGATCTGTAATCCTTTCGAGCAGCACCAAAGTTAAAATACCTGGAAACCATCACGGGTGACAAGCAGCGCTCTACAAATTAACCTTGCATTACAAGAAACAATTTATCACATTTATGGAAATCAGTGGACTGCCTCACTAGAGATGTACAATTCAATCCACTCATGGAAATGCAAAAGTGATTCGATCTCTCAGCAGGAAGAGATAGTAATAAAAGAATGTTGGAAAACTCCTTGTCCATAATGCATTGCAGAGTTAATTTTCGGAAGAAGCCCTGGACCAAACCTTTCATCATTTGTTCTGTAAGAATCCGTAAGAAAGGAGCTTATTTCACCCAAACACATTCCAGTAGTGACTACTATGAAGAAAAATACTTTGAACAACAGAAATGTAATAGGCGAAACCTCTAAGTGTTCAAAGGGAGAATCTTGTATAGAAGAAGAAGTCAAAGGCAGGCGACAAGTAGTAGGGGAAAGCACATTCCTGGAAAGTACTAAGAAAAATCCTCGTCAGAGATGTGTATTCAGAATCTGAATAGAAAGACCACCCTTAGGTTCCCAAAATGCTAGAATGGCAGCCCTTTGTAATCAACCAGTTGCCACATACAGATCAATATTGAAACCATCCTGCATGAACTGGGGCAGTAACACAATGAGGTGGAGACCGAAGTAGGCGAATACACCAATCAGAGAAGGAGATCCAGTGATGATCATATACTCATCTTGTGGAACATTCTTTGAAGTGTGAATACTGCTGGAAAGAGTTAGAGAGACGCATAAGTGTGAAGTATTGCCCTAAACATCTCCACGCTGCCAGCTTCAGGCAAAACCAAGAGGCTCCTTCCAGAAGAGGATGGGGAAGAGAGGATGGGGCATTTGGCAGAGCCGACTTTTTGCATATTACTATGTGACAAAGCATCCGGTACTAAGATTTCCTACACCAAAATGGAAGATCCACTGCCCCTAGTGCATCTTCTCTCACAATTCAGTAAAATAGCTAAAAGAGGAACAGCAGAACATAGGCCAAGAACACTGAATGGCATCTGTCACAGGACTCCTTGCAGAGGAAAACAGGAAAAAATGAAGAAATAGAGCACTGAATCTGTCTGCAAATAGATTGTTTGTTGGGAGTGTTGAACTGAATGCAAAATTCCCAGATGCTCAGGGGAGACAGATCAAATCTGGGAGGAGGAAAATACTCAACTTCCTCTGTTTGCCTTGATGAACATCACTCCTCTGAAGAACACTTTTGAGTGGGAAAGAACCATCCTTTCAGCTCTTGAATGAAAGAAGGAGAGAACCAATCCTTGATTGTATATTTATGTATGCCTTGGCCACCATAGCATGTGAGTAATTCTACTGCTTTATCTTGAGTATTTGTGCACAGGTCTATTTGCTCTATAGACCCCTCAGGTTTCATCTAAATTGAGAAAATAATGAGGACTTATGGAGTCCAGTGACCCTGGACTATCCAATTTCACCCCACTAATCCAGACTTCTGTGATGACTACTTGCTGAACAGGAGGACAAAGAGCAGGGATGTGGAATTCCTATAGCCCGACGCCCAGGACATATTGTTTGGGGTCAAGGGCAACACGTTTCTTGTGTATTTTGTCCTTGGGACAAGTAGGCCCAACCCCCTGCAGCACAAAGCCTTTGGCTGCCAGTTTGCAGTACCACATTATGGATCAGGGAAGGGGGACTATTTGCAGTTAAGGTAAAATTTTTGTTAATGTTGTTCAAAGTTGTATTCATGGTTAATTAATTGAAAGCCTTTATTATTCGCATGAGTGCTCGAAAGTAAATGTTGTAAGCTCTGACTGCACTACTGACAGTGGTTCCAGTATAAAAATGTGTACACAGGTTTTCAAAGTTTAGAAATATGAGGCTATGTATAATGCTTCCAGAATGCTCTCTGATTTGATGCCAATATTTGTAGAAGCTTGAAAGCAAGATTGATGAGTGTTTGCTCCCAAAAATAAAATTTTCAAAAAAAAATGAAAGCAGAAAAAAAAAATGTTCTCTGAATTACTGTTAAATTTCAGGTACCCTCGCAGCATCATTTAGTAACATGTGTTGATGCATGCTAGTATTTCCCAAAAATATTCGTAATGGAAAATCAGTGTAACTAGTTCCAATAACATTATGGGAAACAAAAATAAACAAGCACTGGTAAAGCCAGTGGATCTGAAATTGGTGGTCAGCTTTTTAGTTTTGTCAATTGATTTGGCATGGTTTTTGTAAAACCTTATTGGTGTGGGAGCTGCCAGGCCCTCACCATTATAATAAACATTGGCAAACGCATACATTGTTTTTGGTATCAAAAAGCACACACCGCCACAGTAGTTACTGGCACTGAACAAAACTACCTTGTTGAGCTGATATGCTCCTTGTGAAACAGCAGAATGCTGTCACTCACAGTGAAGCCAGCCGATACAGAGAGAGACACCAAATTTTAATAAACACAAAAGGTCATGATCAATGCCAGACCAAATTAGGGGCCCAATTATTATCTGAAAAGTGCACCCATGTCCTTGCATTACGTGCAGCTTTATGGATTTTGTGCATTCCCAAGAATTTACAGAAGTAGGTCAAGAAATAGTACTCCTAAAAAATATTTGTGAACTGCATTTTAGCATGAGCAACTGTGCATGTGTAGATTTGCTCATGCGAAAATCTGAGTGTTTGCAAGTTCACTTTCCCTCCAATCACTTTTTTCCCAACTCTGGAAGAAGGTTTACGTCTGCCATTGTCAGGAGTAAATGTCCTACATTTCTCAGTATGGGAGAAGATTAGTGAAGAGTTGTTGAAAACCCTTAAAACATGCAAGTTAGTAGGTTTGCACAGACTCAAAAGGGCACTCTAACCCTGGAACAATTGCTTACTTCAGCCCCAGTATGTAGATCTGCGGAAACGTGGCAACATAAGGGAATTGCAAGTATTCAAACACTATTATGGTATGAGCCCTGGCAAAAACAGAGAGGCTATATCAGAGATCTTATATAATGAGATTGCTGCCATAATTTGTCACCGCACTACATGCCACCAAAGGGATACGTTGATTTTGTTACAGGACAAGTAGACTTATGAAGCAATCTGCCCCATGGACAAGTAGATATTTTATTAAATTCTACACCCCTGAAAGAGAGACCACGGCTGACAAAATAAATGGCAGGGAGTAGTCATCATTGATTAACCTACTTTGTAACTGGAATTGGTTGCTTCAAAGTTTCTCAATACTGGATCCCAATGCAGCATAATCTCGCCGAAAGTATCCAGATGGTGATGGAGCCCATACTACAACAAATAAAAGCTGCCTAAATAAAAGACAAAAGGAAAAATCAGTGACTACTTGGAATCAAACAAAGCTACAGGTAAAAGAAGTGTACTCTTAAATATCATAAAACCCCATCATGTCCCCCAACATGCAGAGCAAATCCTTGACTGAGGTGCAGTCCTGTTGCAGTAGAAGGGAAAGCCTTTAACACTTTGATCCCTCATGAAGGAGGGAGGAAAACAAAGCCAATGTTTGTCTGGAAGCAAGACCCTTTGCACTCTTAGTTCTGCTAGGGGTGAAGGTAAAAACTGTGTAGGTTAATAAGAAAACAGGGAGACTGAAGTATGTGCAGTTTGAACAGTGTCCCAAGAAACCTAAGCAGAGATGGAACATAAACTAGAAAATTGCCCAGGTAGGGATGAATCCTTCTGCCCTCCGCATGTATGGCGAAGATTAAAGGCACCAAAATCTGTGTGAAAAAATACAGGAGCTCATTTTAGGATTAAGGTAAAAATGGAGAATTGACAATATCCTACTACTACACACAGGAAATGCTGGTGGGAAGGCATCATTGGTATGCTGCGTAGGAGGGTGGGTGTTATTTGAGGCTTAAGAAATGCCCTAGAACCCTGAAATCAGGGTTTGTTAGAAGTTGGCTCAGATCTGCTGTATTGAGAACAAATGTAAGGATTAGTGTTGTTTATCAAAGGATTCAGCACTAGAACCAAAGTCCCATACATACCTGTGTATGCCGGAGTGTTACAAATTCTTCTT
This sequence comes from Lissotriton vulgaris, assembly GCF_964263255.1. Lineage (NCBI taxonomy): Eukaryota > Metazoa > Chordata > Amphibia > Caudata > Salamandridae > Lissotriton > Lissotriton vulgaris. Next base: position 1,558,265,491 of record NC_141689.1, on the reverse strand, counting down.
AAAATGACTCGCCAAGTAAAATGAGATGAAGCAAAAGCATATGTAGCAGCCAATTCTTCTAAGTCCTGCCCACTTTCTAGTCACTCAAACGTAATTGGTGCCCAGCAGCCATCATTCTGCATGCTGCATTGAAGCATTCAAGGTGTCAAAAGGTGGCATCAGATAGAAACAGCCTGCATCTCCACCCTGGCTAGAAGCTGGGAACAGATGTGTCTCACCAGCACCAAAAAATCATTAACAAAGAACTGAGAAGTCTACACTGCATATATCTCAGCCTTCAAATATACTCTTTATGGCTTCCTGAGGGTGACATCTCACTTCCTGTCCACCTGTGTGTGGTATCCACACTGTGTAACTAGGAAAAGATCTTCAATAAGGGCTACAGATTGCATTTGCAACAAATGATCCAAATGCAAAAACAGCGCTATACATGCCATCTGCATTGGGGAAAGGATGGAGACAATCCCTGAACCCTATCCAGGTGTGTCTATTTTCGTAAAATGATATTCCGCACAGATGAATTATTAGGGAACTTAGACAATGTAAGGGTATAAAAGAGTAAGGTGTGCCGGGTCCTTTACATTCTCCACCACTTCAGCCAAGGGCCGCAAAACACAACTCATTTGCAGTGGCGGTTTTACCTTGGGGGCGTTTGGGTGCCGCCCTCCCTGCTTTCTCGCCGTGCGAGAAGGCAGAAACAAATGGTAAAACTTCCTGTTTACTCGAGCCTCAGGGCAGGGGGGAGTGGCTTGCCCACTGTTGTGAATACGGACTGTTTGGACAGCCTGAGAGGCTGTCCAAACAGACAGTATTAGCAACAGTGGGCAAGCCGCTCCCCCTGCCACCTCCCACTCTCCGTTCTGCACCATGCAGACTAGGAGAAATGACGTGTTTAGGGCAGCCGGCCGAACCAATCAGCGCCGGCTGCCATGGAGGGGAGGGAGGCTGCCTGCAGCCTTCAGTGACGACTCTGGTGACGAGGCATTCAAAAAAATTCAGGATGGCGCGCAGGAGTCTGCAGTCTCGGGACAGGACTCGAGTCGAGAGTCAGAGCGGGAAGCCAAGCCAAGGTAAGTTTTTTTACATGTATTTTATTATTATGAGTCAGTCAGTCCGAGTCTGTTATTATTGTCGAATTAGAAGCAGCGTCCCTTGCCAATGAGGTGCGGCAGACTGCTGCTTCTTTTGAAGTTTTTGAAGAGTATTTTTTAAAACCCATAATTTAAATCAAGTGCATGGCAATGCGCGATACTAACTCTGACTGCGAGATGTGGTACAGTCAGCTGGGAAAAACAGTCCAAATGTGAAGGTACCCCCCACTGAGCGTGGAATCGTAAAATATATTTCAATTGTGCTGTTTTACACTTGCACACTGGTGTTTGAGTTTGACCCACGAGGAGCATAATTTTCATTATAAAATCGGAACACTCTGACTGCGAGTAGGCCTTTGAGTTGTTCCTGTATGGACTTTTCTCCACCGCCAATTTTACGCCCCGCCTATTTCAAATGTCACCAGCCGCCACTGCTCATTTGTTTATGAAAAAGGAGACACCGTGCACCTTACTGTTATGTCACTGCTCTAAGTGTGTTTCCACATTCCAACCCAAAAGAAAGTTAACATTCTCTGCTATATGGCTACCTTATTTGAAAGAATCAAACAGCCCTGTAAGGTCATAAAAAGCATATTTATAAAATTAAAATAACCCTCCCTTTTAAGGGGCTTCCTTTAAACAAGTGCAGCCATGCAGAGGCGAAGGAGCCCCCAAGCACTTTGTTTATGGGGTGCGAGTAACCTTCACTGACAACATTTTGAGTAATGAAGGTTTTCTGTGAGTAATCAGACTAACATCCTTTTTGGGAGGAAGCAGGCCGGATTGCTTTCAATACCTCTTGCATGGACAATATATTTAGTTGAGCCTGCAGGTGATAAAATATCTGCTCCATATCTAACTCCAACAGGCTCCATTAGTAGCTCAAGTGAGCTACAGTACTTTTGAATTTTGTATTTTCCTATCCATTAACACAGCAGCTTCCCTGAACTATAAATAATAACAAAAGAAACCATTTGCAAGTTTGATACGTAGCTTCTTGTCACTGAAACGTTTATTGGCGTCGCCATTAATTAGCTGGGCAAAAACACACCATTGGCCATCGATGGGGTCAATTGAAATAGCTGTATGATTAACAATCAGGTGTTTACCTTACCTTAGCGAGAACATGCAAAATTCCCATAGTTAATGAATACTTTCCAAAAGGTTTCCTTCCTTTGGCAGAAGTATGTGTTAATAATGTTTTGCCTCGAGAGCTCGGAGCACGAGTCTGTTGAATACAAAACATTAAGGTTACAAGGGGAAGGTAAGAGCCTCTACACCGAGGGATCACGTTTTCCCGCCTCAAGTCTCCGACCAGTGTGACGTGCCCTTCAGGACAAAGGCGCCTGATTCTTGAACACATCTGGCACTTCAATGCAGTCGCCTGCTGACTGTTCGTTTTTCACGGCTAATTGTATACATTTCCCACTCCCCTGGGAAGTCAGTAAGAATATGATTTAATTTCATATCAAGACCTGCATATGCCAGTCTTCACTTTTTCCACTTTCAGCAGAATATTAACATTATGTTCCCGTCACAGGAGAGCAACAAAATATTTGTGAGCAAGTCGTGTCGCACTTACTTAGAAATATGCCTCAATTTTAATTTTTTGAAACAGAAATTGCCTCATAGATTGTTTTCTGTTCACTTGACACGTTTATATTATCTATGTGTTTTTATGAAAATTATTTGTACTTCGAGGTGAAAGAGGGGGATTAATACAAGCACAGTTGCTATTTTGCATACATTTTCGATTTGTAGCTTCATTTCATTGATGGAATTCAGCTAAGCCCTTTTTTGCCACATATGGTTCAGTTGCGTTGCTTTTCGGTCTGAACCTACTGCTGTGGTTGCTGGAGTCCAGTGGTGTCTATTGTTTACTGTTTATTCCACCTCATTCCTCTTTCACCACTATACGCTTTGTCCCTTTATCACAATTCTGTATGTTATTTTTTAGCTCTTCTTTTTTCTTTTTGACACTGTTTCCTTAGCTTTCTCTTCCTCCCTTTTCTGCCTTTTGCTCTCTTATTCTGGATGAAAGTTTAATGATGAAAAATAAGTCAACTTGTCCAAAAATGAGTCTGTGCTTATCACTAGCAACCACAGAAACAAATTAACCACTGCCGACCTTGGATCGTTTGTGTTTTTGTCTGATTATCTTTTGGGTGCCAGGACTCTCTTCCCAAGGTTGCTACTATTTTCAAAGGGTACTGGGAGCCATGAGGTGTACAGGAAGCAGCACAGCTTTAAGAATGGTTGTCACAAGGGTAGACTACACTAGTAAAGATCAAAAAGACGTCCTGAGAAAAGAACTTCATTCTCTTATGCCCAGGGCACAAGTCCTAAAAAAAGAAGTGGGGGGACTAACCTAGTTAACCAGTATGCAAGTGACGTCATGGCACATTACATCACGGCGTGTGGCATCACAGCGTGTGGCATCGCAGGAATTAACATCACAGGAAATGGCATCACAAGAAGGGACATCATATCTTAAGCCTTCACATATATCTTTAACAGGTCTATCATGTGTGATGAAGCGGACTTTAGAGATAAGTTAACAATCTGTCTGCAGATTTAAAACTCCCATAATTTTTAATTCACTAATGAGTGTTGCATGTTTTTGTACTAATTCAACCTAGAATAATGTGCACCGACATAAACATTTGGGTTTAATTATATGTGCTCTTGACGTGTTTGTCATTTTGTTTTTAAATAATATATTTACCTTGTCTTTTGTATTGTCAAACATTAATTGTGGCTGATTCAAATAATAGCGTGTGCATCCTCTTAAATGTGCTTTTGTTTATGTTGTGTCTTTTTATGTGACTGTGCTATGTTTGTCTTTTGTATGCAAAGCTAGGTAACATAGACTAATGGGTTAATATTAGTCAAGGGGGTGGGTAACAGAATAATTATCCTTTCCTGAATTAATTATTGTCTTGTGTTTCCTTGCATACTAGAGTCATGCTAAAAGAGGCCTGTGGCCTATTTCTAAAATGGATGTTCGAAGTCCTGTCAAAGTTGGGCCTTGCACAGCAGTGATTGAAAAGGAAAATATTTTCTTCAATAATTCTTTGAAAGTTGCTTGTAAAAGCAAGGCTGCGTGGAGCATTGAAATAAACTTTGTTAAACTTTCATTGCCAAGGACAGGATGTGTAGCGGCAGAAAGGCTTGGACGGAGGAAGCAACGGATGAATTTGCTTAATGTTGCGAGTCTCGGAAGAGCCTGTGACACTCATAATCTATGAACAATGCCGTTCTTGAGGAAATGTGGTTTTTTACTATGAAATGAAATGAATGAAACTTATATAGCGCACAACTTACCCTGGGGCATCTCCGCGCTTGCTTAGGGAACCCGTCCTGGTATTCCCCTGTGAGATAACCCTGGCAGGGTATCCACAAGGTGAAAGCCAGGCATCCCACCGCGAGGGGCCGTTGTGGAGATTAAGCAAGCTATTGCCCAGAGTCGCAGAGTGTGAACCCGTGAGTCGAGAAGGCACCGGAGCGAGAATTAACGAGTCCGTGGAATTTTTGAGCCCAAGACCCGCCGAGGCGGGGAATTGAACCATGGTCCAGGGCCGAACTCAATCTCCAGGTCTGCCACCTCTAACCCCTGAGCCACACTTCTCCACGAAAGGCAAACGACTTCATCGAAAGACATTTTTGACCAATCGTGTTTCGTGTCGCTCGGATATTTGTATTCTTTTAGTTAGTTTTAGATAGAGAAAAGTTATAAAAATTGCCCCCTTGGAAAGAGCACTGTTGACTCGTTCCTGTGCTCGGGAGATGCTGCCGGATTTTTGACCCACGTAAGAACCTTTCTAACTTATGTTTTTCCCTTTAGGTTTCTTTAGTTAAGTTAGGGAAATAGGGTTTAGGGAATGAGTTTTCAAAAGTTTTAAGCATTTCTCGTACTGATTTGATTTAAACTGACAGTCTAATGTGCCTTTCTAATAAATAATGCTGCTAAATAAATGCTAATAAAGATTTAAATTCCTTAAATGCTCTTTGCTCGATAAATAAAGTTAATAAAATAGATTTTGAAATGACAAGCTGGTCTTGTTTGTTTCTTTAAGTTACCATTAGTTAATCCATTGCCTATGATTTTGACTTAATTAAATGTTTATTAAGGTGTTTTGATTAATTAGGTCATATGATTCAGTTGGTCAATTCATGTCTCAGACACTTATGGGCCTAGTGAAGAATTTATTAATATTGGTAAGTAATGTGGTGTAGAGTTGTACATTTGAGACTGAATTTCTTTTGGCCCGCTGGATCATGTGTATATTTGAGCACATTTGGAGTGTGCATGCAAACCCTCCTGATTTAGGCAGAAGATTCACTCTTTTGCAAGCTATACATAAAACAATGTTGCTTTTTGTCAGCGTAAACTTAAGCTTCCTGTACCCAAGGATTGAATAAACAAACTTAAGCTTCCTCTACCCAAGGATTGAACAAACAAACTCTACCGCCAGCCTACTCAACCATGCATAATATTCAATAAGCAGCACATTTCCATGTAGATGTGATTGCTTCAGCTGCTTGCGCTCTCTGAAGGTGAGACCACTCCTATGCAAAGTATTCGTACCCACCTGCACTCATTTTAGGGGATTGGGACTAATTGTTCACTTATAGACCATCACCCAAAGCTAGAGTGAAAGACAGAAAGGGAAGAAAGGAGAAAGATAAGAAAACAATGATGAAGGCAGAAAAGGGGATGTAAAAACAGCCTGCAAGAATAAGCAATTTTAGGGTAGTGAAAGAAAAAGGTTATGGCATCCTTGACATTCAGCATTAGGACCCTAAGAAGTTTGGGACTCTCTGTTTGTTTTTACAAATTACACATTTCCCCCTAAAATGTCACCTCCACATTTAGCAGCAGACATCTCTCATGTACTTATTGTTGGCATAACTATATCTAAACCATCCTGACATTTACCAGCGCATCCTGACAGTTTACCCTGGAATCAGGACCATCAGAATGCCCACACAAAGAATGAACCATACATTTCAAAGTAAGAGGTATCAGTTCCACATCAAAATAAGTGTAAGCTGCACAGTATCCAAGAATGAAATGGAAATGGTGACAAAGGTGACTCACAAGAAAAAGGCACATGCAATTCCAGTCCCATTTAGAGCTTTTACTAGTTTGCATAGAAAAACTACCCAAGTGGGTAGAGGTAGGAACAGCGAGAGACACAACTAACTATTGCCAGTAATCAGAATCTACTTTGCTCGCTAATAAGACCTCTGCATATTCTCGACATGTTACACTGCCAACATGGTGCACCAGACACGGCCTACTTGACCCACTTGTTTTCAGTAACACTGACCCGTGGGCTCACCAATTCACTGTAACCTCATCCTGAAGGAGCCAGCCCTAGGTAAGCACACATGATTTTTCATTTTATAGATAGCATAACTCTGTATTACATCATTCTCCCAGACCTAAGAGCATCATAACAGCAAAGCTAACCTGTTATCTTGTTTTAATACAGTACACTGCAAACTTTGCAACATCGCTGCAGTAGGTAGGTGTTAGAAGGGCAAAAAACACAAACCAACCCATTCGTCGGAAATGGTAACAACTTGGCAAAATAACAAAGCCATATCCAGCACACTTGGATTTCCAGAGTTACAAAAATGCCACTTCTCTTACTTTGAAGGAAAACAGCTCTACAAAATTTATTGATTTGAACTGGTAAATAAAGCACGAATTTCAAATGTTTGGAAATCATTTTCGCTTGTGGTATGACTGATTTCGAAACTTCTGCACAAAACTGAAATATTTGGGTCATGGAGGAGCAAGCAGGATTATGCAAGGCAGTCCTTATTTGAAGCGAAAACTGCACAGTTGCGGCATCTGCCTGCCACCCACACTTCAACTTAATTTTCCAAGAATTAAAGACAAAGCATTAAAATGTGATGTACAACAGGAGGTATAAAGATATGTCCATCTAATGGCTGAAATGAACAATGGGAAAGCAGAAAACTTGTGATCAATCCCAGCCTACCGACTTGACAAAATTCTTTGATCCGAGCCAAATCTCACTTATTTTTGATGAAAAAGGCTATAATGTTGTACCATCTATAATAAGAATATAGGATGTGGGGAAAGGAGGAACCAAAGTGGTTCAAAGCCAGGCAGAGATGTTTGATGCAAGTTTGGCTACAAGGTCCACCTGTCTCCATCCCTTCATGGAGCTCGACATAGGACGCTACTAAAGAAATGCTAACATAGTAACAAAATGGGTCGGTATGTATGACATGTTATGAGTATGGCGAATGGAAGTTTCACAACTGAATGCAAACAAATAGGATACTAACGGGATACTTGTGAGGACCTGAAGAAAGCCAACCAGCCCTGTGAGGCATGGGTGCGAGGGCGAAAAATGTTGACCCAGGGTTACAGAGGATAATCATTTCCTTAGTGCATCTCCACCTATTTTTAACTCTGTCAGGGTATCTGGACGAGGACTCTATGATAAAGCATGCCACTTCGAATTCCAGTGGGTGAGTACCCTTTTAATACCATAGGGTGATCCCCTTGGGCTGTTATAGAGAGATAGGCTAAGCACAGTAGGGGTTCACTCCTGTTGTTTTTCTATGGTTAGGTGTTTGTGAAAGTGAGGAAACACTGTATCACTTCTCACTCACTCCTTCTTGGAATATAGTAATAAGAATCTAAGCCTTGAGAGGAGGAGCTTAACGCGCATCCAAGATGGTCGCGTGAGCACAGGGCTCCCCGGACCCTCGCCACCCTTCGCAATCTATCCTGAAGTTATCCTGATTTCTTGGACGGATTCTTTGAGATGAACCTCGGCTGGGTTCATAACTCTTTTCAAATCTTAAATCGGACCTGGGCAACCGAAACTGTGTCGATCTGAACTTCTTGGGCCCACCAGGAGGCAATCCGGGGACTGGGCGACTCGTGGATCCGGGACGGAATCGAACAACAACGGCAGTGGGGTCTCCTCAGTTGCCCCTTCATCACTTTCGGTTTCGTTTCTGGATCCCGACACGGTCTGATTGTGAGACCGTATCCCTCGGCTCGGGGCCTTTCCAGCCTCTAGCTAATGCAACCACTGCCTTGACTCTGCAGCCGTTTTGATCACCTTTGTACTTTTGTTTTGGCAGTACGAGCCGGCCTTTGGGGTGTATTGGTGCCCGGCCTGACGGCGGCCATTTCGACCAGGTCTCGCGGGCCCCTCCGGGGCGCATCTTCCAACACGGCTGGTAAGGGTGACGTTGAGAGGCGGAAAACGAAGGCACCTCTTCGTGGGGGACTGGTCCAGACTAATGTCATTGATCGCTACACTCAGCCCAAAGGATCCCCTGGACTCTCCAGTTGTACCCCTGAGGATGCCAAAGAAGACCTTTCCGCCCCTGTTGATCTGTCCCTGCAGGACATCATGGGCGCCATCTCCAACATGAAGGAGACCATCGGTCAGCAATACGAGGCACTGGCTCGTAAAATCGTCACGGTCGCCATCGATGTCACCCTGATTAGGACCGACCTGTCCAAGACCAATGAGAAAGTGAAGTCATTGGATCTGAAGACTTCCAGCCTCACGACCGATGTGTCGGAACTTCAGACAGAAGTTGGTAACTTGAAATCAGCCAATGACTTGATGTCCCATCGGCTTGAGGAGTTTGAGAACAGGGCACGACGCAACAACATTCGCGTCATAGTAGTGGCAGAAAATTCCGAGCCTCACTCAGTAGATCTCCTGGTCGAGGATCTTGTCCTGAAACACCTTTCTCCCTCTGGACTCAGCAAGTTTTTTGCAGTGGAGCGTGCACATCGTGTGCCGGGTGGAAAGCCCAAGCCGGGTGCTCCCCCGCGGCCCATCATTGCAAAACTCTTCCACTTCAGAGATCGAGACGCGATCTTGCAGGCTTCAAGAGTACATGGCCCGGTAAACTTCGAGAACTCCTCTGTCAACTTCTTCCCGGACTTTACCCAACATGTTCAGAGACAAAGAATGGCCTTCCAGGGGGTAAAACGACGGCTTCGGGACCTCGGCATGAAGTACGTGATGCTCTTTCCTACTAGGCTTCGAGTGGAGTATGAGGAGCGGACTTTCATTTTTGATCGGCCGGACAATGTAAATGACTGGCTGGACACCCTACCTGGCCAAGGTGATCGGACGGAGCACCCTGGCGGTGCCGAAGGTGGTGAGCCTACTCGGAAGTGACTTTTTCCACCTCTGACCTCCGAATATTAGGCTCTTCTCAGCTGGGTTCTATTTCTTTCCTAATATGTTTTATTGCGGTCCACGTCTGGGTGGCGGGTGGCGACGGGCCTCTTTCCTCCTCCGGGGTCTTTTTGTAGAGTGGGGTTCTTAGGGCGACAGGCACACTGCATGTTGGGGTGGCATTTTGGTCTACTGCAGGGGTGCAGGGAGGGGGGAGTTGTAACAGGTGTTAGTTGGGGGGTGGTTTGGGAGTGTGTTCTTTCCTTTCAAGGCGACAAATTGATCTTTTCCTTGCTTCAGGTGTCTGGCTCTTTGTGGGGTGACCCATGCTTTACTTGTGGGGATGGGGGGTAGTGGGTTGAGGTTGATATCATGGAATGTCAATGGATTGGGGGATCGTATCAAACGGGGTGTTGTGTTGCAATATTTGCGTCGTTTGTCTCCTGATGTAGTACTCTTGCAGGAAACGCATTTGGTGGGAAATGTGTGTCATGCTTTAAACAGGTGGGGTTACCGACTGGTGGCACATTCGGGGTTTACTACTGGTTCCAGAGGGGTTGGTATCTTGATCCGGTCTTCTCTCCCCATTGAGATAGATAGTGTTATCCTTGATGATAGAGGGCGCTACGCCGCTATCACCGGTAGGTGGGAGGGTAAAACTCTTTCCTTGGTTACAGTATACATTCCCCCAGGTCTTCAGACCGCTACTTTCTCTGATGTTGGCCGGATGATGCTGGGCCTCCCCTTCAGTCTCCTTCTTATGGGTGGGGATTTTAATTCTGTGCTTTCAGGCGGGTTGGATCACCACCCTCCCAGGACGCTTCCCACTTCCCAATCTTGTTTTGGTGGGTTCATAGACACTTTTGGCCTGGTGGACTGCTGGAGGTTAATGCACCCGACGCAATGTCAGTATACCTTCCATACCGGGGTTCATGGGAGTCTATCAAGGCTTGATTATGTCCTTATGCCTGGGGTCTAGTCTTCCTATGTCGGGGGGATCAGACATTTGGCCCGAGGTATTTCTGATCATTCTCCTTTGTGGTTTAGTTTTGACACGGGGACACACGCCGCGTGGCGGATCGCCCCATTCAATCCATGGTATTTGCGCAACCCCAAGACCTGTAGTAGCCTGATAAAGTCCCTAGACTCTTCCTTCCTGGAAAATGAGGGGTCTGTCTCGTCCTCTGTGTCACTGTGGGAGGCATTCAAAACTGTCATTCGTGGTCAGGCCCTATCCTTAATAGCGGAGACCAAGAAGGCTCGAAATATGGAGGTTGAGAAACTGGAGGCAGAAATACTTGAGTTGGAGACCGACCTGGAATTAGGCGTCACCCGGGAGACAGCAGTTTGATTATAAAACCCATGTTACAGATGCCGCCAAGACAATGTTCAGGGAACCGCAGGGTAGATTGTACGATGTTGGTGATAAGCAATGTTCCCTCTAATTTTTTTCCCCTGTGTGCGGCACTGGAGGGTCTCTGTGCGCTGCAACCATGGCTGTGTGTGCCAGGAACCAGTCACTCGCGTGTGCAGTGCCAAATTTCACTCCAAACGTTTACTTAAAAAATTGAAAAGATGGTGCATTTTTAACACATACAGCGCCACGTTAAGGGTTTAAGGTTTCTTTCTTTCTTTTTTTGAAGCCATGACTGGGTTTAAGGTTTATGTATGGTCATGTGAATTGTAATGTTTTCTCATCATTACTGTACGATGTCTGTAATATTTAACTAAGAAATTGACAACTGTATAATATGTGCTCGGGCATGCGTATAATAAGTTGAAGGTTAACTCGTTTTTCAGTAATCCTGTTAAGACATGGCAGCAACGAGATGAGTCGAAGATTAGTAAGGGTGGTGGGATCAGGAAGTTGTTTCTTTCGGAGCGGTTTGACTGCTTCAATTTTAATTAGTTTGGGACTACTGCTAGTGAAAGAGAGCCGTTTATTAGGTTAATAATGACTGGATTTACAGTGTCTATGAATGCGTATAGATTTAAAGAGCGACATGGGTCATAGGGAGAACCTGATTTAACTGCAAGAGTAGATGGACGGGATTGTTCTAGGCCAGGGGTCTCCAAACCGGTCCTGGAGAGCCGGATCCATGCAGATATTTTGGATATCCCCATTGAGATACATGTAGTTATTTTAAAAATGTGGCATGGATCCGGCCCTCCAGGACCGGTTTGGAGACCCCTGTTCTAGGCTAATGGCTTGCATCTAAAATGGGCACGCTTTTTACGAGAAAGAAGCACTCTGGAGGAGTTGGGTTTTAAATACAGATTCTACAGGTGTGATGAGAAGGAGCGGGCAGATCAGATACTGCACTGGGACAAAGGGGCATCAAGCGATGGCCACTGTGACACAAATTAAATAGCGTGGAACAGTTTATTGTATTGGGGCATCTCAATATCGCTTTGACCCCTTTAACGAAGCCACAAAGTCCCAAGTGTTAGACTCTTAGAAACTAGGCCTGCAGCCAAGGAATGGACAAAAATCAAAAATCTCCACTGGAATCATGGCACGGACTGCACCATCGTGGCACAGCTCAGGGAATACTGCTGGTAGCTCACTGTAGTGTACAATTATGCTACATTAAATCTACCACTGGAGGAGAGATGTGGCTCTACCTTGGTATTGAGCCTGACCAGTTTGCCAAGACTAGAGAGTGGAGGGACCCCTTGCAGAAGGAAAACTGCTTAGTAGGGAAACCAAGCTGTGGCCCAGGAAAACAGATTGCAAAGGAGGACATCACAGAAACAGGCCAGTGCTGAAGGATCCGTCAGTGCCCAACGAATATGATGACCACAGCCCGTGGTGTCCATGTGCTGCACTTCAGGACTGATGGTGAAACTGTCAGTGACATCTGGCTATCTTGAACCAATTAGCTCACTGAGAACTCAATGGAGGACTCTTCACTGTTTAGGGGAGGGAAAGGTGAGGCTTTGCATTGGGCATGGTGGCACCTCCAGAGCTCAATGCCGTAACTGGAGACAGACTTTAGGATTTGGCGTTGGGGAGATGGGAAGGGGGGGCACCAATCTACTAGGTGAACTGGTGCCGAATGAGATTGACTGAGCAGTCAGATCTCACATTTACCTGTGCTTTCATCATAAGCTTGCATCACTGATTGTGGCGTGTTCATCACATTAATGTCTTCTAGAATATTTTTAGAACCCTTTCCACCTGTTTATATCTTTTTATATAGAAGTGCATAGTGGGTAATAATGTAGTTCTCTTTCTTGTGAAGCTAAGGGCAGGACTGGACAGCTGTGCTTTTTACTATCTTGGATGACTGCTGAATTCCAAGTCTATGTCCCAATACCTCCCTGTGAAGCCTTGGACTGCTGGTCTTGCTGCCTGGGAGTTAAGCGCTGTAAGGGTGTGCTTTTGGGTTTGTTTTCAGTGCTTGTGGGATACCAGAGGTAAACAACCACAACTACCTCAGTTGTGGCCCAGGTACTCTCACTTACCACATGAGTGTGGAATCGGTTCTGAAACTCCTTAATCACTGTGTTCTAGATGATACACAAAAATTCCAATTACATTGCCCTAGATACGACAGCCATTCTCCTATAACATACATACATTTACATAACATATAAACTTCATACTTTCACTGCACACAAAAATAACAAAAAATATGCAACAGAACTCATACTACAGTCTCACACTTCAGATTTCTACAGAACATGGAGAAGATGATTAAATACCATGCCTATCACTATACCTGAAATTCTTACAAGTACATTAGATGCCTTCGTAGCCTGTCACTTCTCTTAGCTCTAGAAGCTACGGATTCATAGATATCCAACCATATTATTTCACTTAACCATCTATGCTGGTATGCCCACCAATTACAGAAGACCTTTCTTCACAAAACCTATCCATGTGGTTCACATATGGAAACCGATCTTCCTCCTCAATATGCAAATCTTTCCTTACCATGCACCCTTTCTTAGTTTCCCACATTTTCCTTCACCCACACACAAGTCCCCCAAACAACCAAATCTTTCACAAGTGGACTAAATTTTAAGTCACCCTTCACTCCACAGCCTGGTCAAATTATTCACACTAATCCCACTTGATTCTATTGTAAACATCTTTGCCCAGTTATCAGTCAATAACCATCTCTAACACTCCTTCCCTTCAGAATATTCAATTTAAGAAATCAAACTCAGGCAAAACTAATATAGTTTCACAAACGCCACCTTTATGCCTTGTTTACAGACTTCCTGTATTGGTTTGGTAGTAATGCGAGGCTGCGAGGGGAGATTGTGTGCTTGTATTTAAATATCCATGTTAATCGCAGCCCCTTCACGAGCTGCGAGTAACATGGATTCTTAAATAAAAGCACTCAATCTGCGCGCAGCCTCACTTTACTACCAAACCAATACAGCAAGTCTGCAAACAAGGCAGATTGGCCTAAAAAACACACGCTGTGTTTTGAAACTTGCTGTATTGTTCTGGTAGTAAAGCGAGGCTGCGGGGGAGATTGAGTGCTTTTGTTTAAATATCCATGTTAATCGCAGCTCGTGATGGGGCTGCAATTAACATGGATACCTAAATAAAATCAGACAATCTCCCCTGCAGCCTCGCGTTACTAAGGAAGCATTACAGCAAACAGTGCGTGCGCTTCAGGGCAATAGAAAAAGCACACGCAAGTGGCCACATTTTACCTAACCTCCGTAATCTGTAAATGCCGGTTTTTCGCGCCGCCCGCCTTTTAAAAGCGGCGGCGGCGCGAATACTCTTGCGGGATGGGCCCTCTGTGCGCGCTCCACACATGGCACTGCGCGCTCGGGGGTAGGGAAGTGCGCGGCCGCGCGGCTTAGTGGGAACAGTGGTGATAAGGCGGGCAAATTGATCGCATGGCTTGATAGAAAGGAAAGAGCGAATCGTGTGGTTCCCGTGATACTGACTTCGGATGGTGTGTGCGTGACTGACCCTGGCGAGATTGTGGAATGTTTTGCTGATTATTTTCGTGTGGTTTACTCCCCGGTGTCCGACAGAGATGAAGATGACTCTCGTTTGCTGCTGAGGGACATTGCTTTGCCTTGTCTGTCTGAGGAGGACCGAGAGCGCATGGAGGCTCTGTTGTCGGTTGATGAGATTGCTACCGCAATCCGCTCCCTCTGTTCTGGTAAGGCAATGGGCCCTAATGGCCTCCCTGTCGAACTGTATAAACTGCGCCCGGACAAGGTCACGCCCTACCTTCGCGCAATGTTCGGGGAGTCACGTGCGCTTGTCGCCCTCCCCTATGATCAGCGTCTGGCTACTATAGTCGTGATTCCTAAGGAGGGCAAGCCTCGTGATCGCTGTGCGTCGTATCGGCCTATTTCCCTACTGAATGCCAAGCTTAAGATCCTTGCCAAGGTCCCTGCCAATCGCTTAATCACTGTAATTTGTGACCTGATCCACCCGGATCAATCCGGTTTCATTCCGCACCGAAACACTGCTCTTAACCTGCGGCGCCAACACGGTGTTCTCGCTAGGGCGGAGTCTCTATTGGAGCCGGCCATCTTGGCTTCCTTGCACGCCACGATGGCCTTTGATACGATCGAATGGCCATATCTTTGGGCCACTCTGGCGAAATTCGGATTCGGTGCGGACTTTATTAGTTGGGTTAAGCTTTTGTATTCGGATCCGTTAGCTCAGGTCGTCGTCAATGGCCGAGTGTCCTGGTCCTTTGCTCTCGGGAGGGGTACGCGGCAGGGATACCCGCTGTCCCCCTTGCTCTTTGCTCTTGCTCTCGAACCGCTTGCAGCCTGGCTCCGTTGGGAGCCTTCGATAAAGGGCATCCAGTGGTCCCCCGATTTTGAAGATCGTGTTTCGTTGTACGCCGACGATATCCTTTTATACCTTACCTCCCCTCGTAAATCCCTTAACGTCCTGTTTGATGTTCTCACCTCTTTCGGCAAGAACTCCGGCCTGATAATCAATTGGTCCAAATCGTGTCTATGTCATCTCTGGCGGCCTTCCCCCCTTGCCGAGTAAGTTTCCCATTCAAATCTCGCAATCAGGCTTCAAGTACCTGGGAGTCTATATATCGTTGGACCCGGTTGCCCGCTACGAGCACAATCTCCTCCCTCCTCTCCGACGACTGAAGGTGGACGTGGCTCGGTGGCGTAAACTGCTGTTGTCGCCACTTGGTCGAGCGGCACTCTTTAAAATGATGTCGCTGCCTCGCTTTCTCAATCGCTTCAAAATTATTTTGACGCTATTCCGGCGGCGTATTTTCGGGAAGTGGAAGGTCTGCAGAGGAGGCTTGTGTGGGACGGTCGTGCTCGCATTGCTCTGGCAAAACTCACTCTCCCCTGGTATGACGGGGGCATTGCGCTCCCGGACATCAGGAGGTATTACTGGGCCTCTCAGTTGTCCGCCATCAACCATGCTACGTATGAACCCGGTCTGGCTCCTGCATTCGAGATGGACAAACATCAGTTGCCCGGCGGTAACTTCAATAGAGCACTCTACTCTCGGGCCGCGGGGAGGAACCTCACGGGACCCACTAAGGTTGCGGTGCGTGTGTGGAAAGATGCGAATGCGGCTATGGGATGGAAGGATCGATTGACGCAAGCGACCCCACTGTATGAGTCGGAACATATGGGATGCCTCTGGACAGCAAAAGGTTTTGAGAACTGGGACATGATTGGTATCAGCAGAGTGGGTGATCTTTGGGTGAAGGGAGCATTGAAGACCTTTGTGAGGCTTCAAAGTGAGTACGAGTTGGGAGAACGAGAGTTCTTCAGGTATGTACAGGTCCGCCACGCTTTGCTGTCTGTCTTCACAGCTGGTGAATCGGTTCCTGAGTCATCTCCACTCGAGGACCGTATACTTGATGGTCATCTCCCCGACAGTACAATCTCCTTGATCTACAAGAAACTAATTAACAATCGGGCAGACCTTCTTGTACGTCTCAGAGAGGTCTGGTCCGGAGACGGGTTGAGTTGGATGATGAGGACTGGCAGACCGCCTTATCCTCCCCCAAAGAAGTCGCCATTCCGGCCCGTCTCCATCTTGTCCAGCTCAAGATCCTCCACCGTGTATATGCTACGGGTCCTCGTTTGGTTGCGATGGGTTTTTCCCTGGATGGGTTGTGTAAGCGTGGATGTGGTATGAGTGCTACCTTTCTCCACATCCTCTGGGAGTGCCGGGAGGTGGCGGCGTATTGGCAGCGGGTGCATGCGGTCATGAAGGGTGTTACCGGGGTTGCATTGCTGCCTGGAGCCCATAGATGTCTGTTGAATGTGTGGGAGCCGAATGAATATAACATTGCCCAGGCCTGGTGGGCGGCACTGGGGAACATGATTGCGAAAAGAGATATTGCGCAGTTGTGGGGTTCCCCGCGGTTCCCACCGTGTCGGCATGGAAGGAGAATATGGACTGGTGTATGTTTAGAGAGAAGACGGTGTACGGGGCTACGGGCAAGCCTAGGGTGTGGAGTAGAGATCTGGGGTCAGTGGAAAGCCTACTGAGGGAACATTTGCACACCTCCCCTCGAAGACACTTTGGACATTCCATCCTCTCCCTGATCCAGAGGTTCCTGTAACGACTTATTCCTTTTTAGGTCGAGCTCTCTCGACCTATTGTGGCCGAGAAGCTCCTCAAGGGACATAGAGCCGTGCACGTGCGGCGATTCTGGTCTTTGGACGAGCACGTACAGGCACGCCCACGTGCACATCTCCTGTCCCGCAGGCAAACCAGAATTCAGACAAGAGATGGCCACGCGCAGCACACTGTGCGCAGCACACTGTTCACAACACACACAGACACCCGCACGCACGCACGCACACACACACACATATGCCCTCCCTCTCTGCCCCCCCTCTCTCGCTCCCCACCCCCCACTCACCGGGCTCTTTCAGTGGTTCGTTTCAAAGAAGGCGTACATGCAAGCCCTACCGGCCGAGCGCCGGCAGCTTCCCTGCCTGCTGGGAGACAACCACGGCGCTAGGGCCTCGCCTACATCCTCCCTGCCCGCTCCTCCAAGCTCTTAAGGTATGTTCTACTTGGCTCCTGCCCTGAGGTCCATCCGTCGTCTTGCCCTCGTGGAATACGGACCAGGGACTAGGAAGCGGGAGACGAGTCCGTGGAATAGTCTCTTCAACAGGGAATCGGCTTGTGACGTCAGTGCGCCGGCGTCCGCTTCAAACCACGTAGTTCTGTTCCTGGGTCACTTTTTGCATTTCACTGCATCTCGTCAGTGGCGTTGTTTTTAAATATGCTGTGAGTCCTTCGTTTACTACTTCCTTTATTGTGTGGGAGGTCAGCTGTGAATGTTCGCTACAAAAGCAACATGCCCACATTGCCGCGTTTTATTTTGAGTTTGTAGCTTTGAATTGCGCATGCCCACTGTTACGTGCCGTTTTGATAATGGAACGGAGCAATTCGCTTTCGGGTCAACGAGGCCGAGAGTCACGGGGAGGCTGTACAATGGAGCGGAAACCGGTGCATTATTGGTACCAGCAGTACTTGTGGGGAAGCGAGAGTTACCGGAGCAGGAGCATCTGCACTTCTAAACAGGACTGCGCCACTTTCTGACAGGGCAGTGTCAGGGGGCAGTACCAGCACTTCTCGGAGGGGTTTTAATAGGGCAGTCCCAACCGCGTTTGGGGGCGGGGGAGAGTAGTGCCCTGTATTTCACACCCCAAGCCTCCCGTATCAGCTGTGAATGTGAGCGCTCTTTTGTTCCTGCACTTTCCCCCTCCTATGCGAGAGCCCTTCGCAGCGCTTTACCTCTTCCAACGGAGTGCTCTCTCCCTCCTCGAGTGCATTGACCCCTTCGGCTGCCACGGCGCCAGCCGCTACACAGCGCTAGGAAGTGGACACTGCTCACTCCCCACAGCCCCAGAGCCTGGTGCAGACACCAGCGGCCTGCCAAATAGGGCTCCGAGGGGCGGGGCACAGGCTGGGGGCTGAGGGGGGGGCGCACCGTGTGCGAGCACACAGATAAGGGACGGGTGGGAATTATGCACAACACTCCAAACAGTATTACGTAAGCGGTTCTCTTTATGTCGACCCTGCAAGGATAAAGGGCTGAGTTAAGTAGCATCAAAACTTTCGCCTGCATGTTTTGCCCTTTCGCCTGCATGTTTTGCCCATCTCTGCACGGACAAAGGACCCATGCAGCTGCCTTACCATCGAGAAGGGGGTCCGCTGAGACCCGCGGCTCCTGTCCCGTTAGCCCCTGTTCTCCTGCCCGATTCTACTGCGATCACTTTAAAGGTTGCTGCCTGCTCTGCAGATCTCCTCCACTTGGGCCTTTTATGAGCATTGCCCTCCAGGAAGGGCGTGCCCTGATGGTCACAGCAAGTAACAATCGACAGGGTTAGTTACCCTGTGTCCATCGGAACCTCGGCGTATTACACTATACAAATACATCTGCTTCTGTTGGATCGGGTAGTAATGTTGCGCAATCTCAGATGGAACCGGTCGAGCAAACTGTCATGAGTAGGTTATGTTATTGTTGACACTTTTAGTCAATCCATCCGGAGTGTCCCGCGCTAAGTCAATTGCTTTCAAAAGTGAATTCACACTCACGCATAGATCGTTCTTGCTATAGTTACCGCCCCAACACCACTTCATAAGTAATATAGCTCAAACGAGTGTTCCACGTGCAATGAAAGATGGACGGAGTGCTTGTGCAGTGTGTAGACGCGCGTGAAAGAATACAACAAAAATTAAACAAAGTTGATACAGCCTGGCTGCACAGCACATACATGTATTTCATTGGTCAGTACTAGGGTCAATTTGTTTTGCCTCATTCCAGTCATGTAGTGCAGGTGAGTTCATATTGTTTGTTAACATTTCGACACGTATATATATCTCTTTACGACATTCAATCATCTAGTCAGCGGCCTCTTTATGTGAGCATCTACAATTAATCAAACCGAGGTGCTCAGCGGGAGCTTCTTTTAGGATTTCAGAGCGACCACCCGGAGCCCCGATAAGACTCCCTTTGACTTTGTCATTTTACACTCCCAAACAATAGGGCGTCTCCTTAATGCTGTCTTGAGGACGACATGACTAGATGACTGAATATCACATCTCCTGTACTGCACGACTATATTGGGCCAAAGCACTGTGCACTGTGTAACCAGGGAGTTAAGATTATGCTTTAATTTTTTATCATATTATTTCACACTGCATGAGCACCTCTTTCCCTGCGCACAGACCGCCTTGTTTGAGCTATATTCCTTATGAAGTGTTGTTAACTTACCTAGGACAATATATATATATTCCTTCTCTGAAAATGCAATCGATGCTTGTGTGTGAATTAACTTCTGAATGTCATTGATTTACTTTATGATAAATTGCTATTAATCCACATCTGAGTGTGTAAAGCATTACTACTCGACTCAACATGACCTCAAGGCCTCACAGTGCCCGCAGAAACACACAGCTACTCTTTCCACATGTAACCTTGCAGCTGAAGCACCGGCAGCTTTAACAAGCACTGGCAAAGTGAGTAGCTCTGGCTTGTATTTTCTCTCTTAAACCAAAAAGAAACGTTGCCAATGTTTGTTTTATCACTGCACACAGTGGTGGTGGTGGAATTGGGGTTGGTGTTAAAGGTGGTGAATGGAATGGTAGTGGTGGTAATGATGGTAGTCCTAGTGGTGCTGGTAATGGTGTTGGTGGTGGTAATGGGGGAGGTGTGTGTCTACATATCGGCCTACCAACAAATGCTAGTGCACACTTTTCCATCAGGCAAACACACCACCAGCCTTCAGTGCACGCTTCCAGACACAAACACCATCAGCTGTCAGGGCACGCTTTGCCACCAGGCACACACACCACCAGCCGTCAGTGCGCAGGCACACAAACAGCACCAGCCGTTAGTGCACGCTTTCACCAGGAATACACACCACCGGCCATCAGTGCACACTCGCCAGGCACAGACACCATCAGTCATCAGTGCACGCTTTCACCGGGCACAAACCCCACCAGCCGTCAGTGCACGCTTCCACTACACACACATCTCCAGACGTCAGTGCACGCTTTCACCAGGCGCGCACACACCACCAGCCGTCAGTGCACGCTTTCACCAGGCACACACCACCAGCTGTCAGTGCACGCTTTCAGGAGGCACACAAATAGCACCAGCCGTCAGTGCACGCTTTCACCAGGCATACACACCACCAGCCGTCAGTGCACACTCACCTGGCACAGACACCATTAGTCATCAGTGCACGCTTTCACCGGGCACAAACCCCACCAGCCGTCAGTGCACGCTTTCACCAGGCACAAACGCCAGAAGCAGTCAGTCCATGCTTCCACCACACACGCACCACCAGACATCAGTGCACGCTTTCACCAGGTGCACACACACACCACCAGCCGTCAGTGCATGCTTTCACCAGGCACACACCAGCCGTCAGTGCAGGCTTTCACCAGGCACACACACCACCAGCCGCACGCTTTCACCACGCATACACCCCATTGGCCGTCAGTGTACACTCACCAGGCACAGACACCATCAGCCGTCAGTGCATGCTTTCACCGGGCACAAACATCACCAGCCGTCAGTGCACGCTTTCACCGGGCACAAACACCACCAGCCGTCAGTGCATGCTTCCACCACACACACACACCACCAGCCGTAAGTGCACGCTTTCACCAGGCACACACACTACCAGCCGCCAGTGCACGCTTTCACCAGGCATACCCACCACTAGCCGTCAGTGCACATTCACCAGGCACAGACACCATTAGTCATCAGTGCACGCTTTCACAAGGCACAGACACCATTAGTCATCAGTGCACGCTTTCACCAGGCACAAACACCACCAGCCGTCGGTGCACGCTTTCACTGGGCACAAACACCACCAGCCGGCAGTGCACGCTTCCACCAGGCACACACCACCAGCTGCCAGTGCACGCTTTCACCAGGCACACACACCACCAGCCGTCAGTGCACGCTTCCATCAGGCACGCACACCACCAGTCATCCGTGCACGCGTCAATTGTTAAGGCATCCACAATTCACTATTGTAGCAATCCCAGTATGGTGCACTTTACTTTTAAACATGTCAGTGCACTATTTTCCACCAGGCGCACACACCACCAGCCTTTAGTGTAAGCTTCCAGACACACACACCACCAGACGTCAGTGCATGCTTTGCCACCAGGCACACACAACTCCAGCCATCAGTGCACGCTTTCAACACGCACACACACAACACCAGCCATTAGTGCACGCTTTCAGCAGGTACACACCACCAGCCGTCAGTGCACGCTTTCCCCAGGCACACACACCACCAGCCGCCAGTTCACGCTTCCACCAGGCACACACACCACCAGCTGTCAGTGCACACTTCCACCAGGCACACACACCACCAGCCATCAGTGCACAATTTCTGCAAGCACACACACCACCAGCCATGAGTGCACACATCAATTGTTAACGCATCCACAATTAACTATTGTAGCAATCGCAGTATGGCACACTTTACTTTTAAAAAACATATTCATCTAAAGCGCAGCATGCCACCATTGCTACAAAAATAAATATAATTTTTTTTGCCTTACAATTTATAGACTTTTGTTGCAATTGGTGTAGCAATATTTCGCAATGCCAATAGCTCAAACTTAATTAATGCGATACCTATTGCATTGCAAATGCTTGGTGTGTGTGTGTGGGTGCAAATGCAATAGGTGTCGCATTTGCGAGAGATTAGGCTATTGGCATTGTAAATGACAATGCATTTATTTATCTGTTTTCAAAGCCAACACATAAATAAAAATGTTGTCATTTAAAATGCCAATAGCTCTAACTTTTGCAAAGGCGAGACCGTTGCATTGTAAATGCTTGTTTCTTTTTCGATTGTCTGACTTCCCCACTGCCTCCCCACCCTTCCCGTTTGTCTTTCATGCCCTCCTGATCTGTTATTTTGTACTGTGGGTCCCCCCCATCGGAGCTTGACAGCGTCTATAACGTCCTTCGCCTTGAGTCTTTTTCCCTTGTTTTCTTCTTCCTTTTGTTTTAAAATTTAAAAATTTCTATATCCTGCCTGCATCCTGTGTTGCGGAAAAGGTATCCTGTGTTAATTTGGACCACAGAAGAGCGGTCGCTGCTTTGTGCACTACATACATTGCCTTACATGTCCTAGCGGCCGGCCCCTGTGGTTGTAGGCCCATACTTGTAATGATATTTTTTGCACAATAACGTTTTTCAAAAAAAGAATCTAAGCCTCATATATATAATACATTTGATAGAACTTTCATGTGGCTTCTACCTGCCAGCCACACTCTAACCTGATGCTCCAAGAATTAAAGACAAAACATTGACCTCTGATGTGAAATAGGAGAAATAAAAATATGTCTATTTAGTGGCTGAATTGCACAAAGTGAATGCAGAAAACCTGTGTGGTCCCCATGACTGCCATATGCTAGGTGGGGACTGCAGTGATGACTGAGGGCTGTCATCCTGGTGCATTGCTTTGTCGAGAAGAGGGCCATCGCACTATGCAATGATGTGACTTGAAGGGAACATTTTTCTGTGTGCGCTGTCACAACCCCTATATGCCAAGAGGGGGGCCTTAGTGTAGTGAGAGGGCTTTGTCCTGGAGCAGCGTGTAGCTTTGAAGGAGATGTAAGCCATTACTCGTGATGGAAGTACAATGATTCAGCTACCCAACAATCCAGGAGGGCCCATAACTTGCTGCTGGATTCAGGGGGGGCTTACTACATAGGCAGAGGAGCGTGTAGACGCTTCCTGCCTCTACCGTAGCATCCAGTCTTCTGGTCACTGGCACTCCTACCCTCCACTCCAGCGAGAGCGAGTAAGATTGAATACTGGGCCACCAATACTGGACTTGCTCTGATGGGCACACTACAGCGTGCAGGCACTTTGACTTCCTCAAAGCCATCATGGAACTTCTAAGACTTGAATTCACTAGCTAGGCCTAGCTGGAAGGCTGCTTCACATAAATAGAGAATAACCTCGATCCTTTAACAGGGA
The DNA here is from genome assembly GCF_964263255.1 of Lissotriton vulgaris. NCBI lineage: Eukaryota > Metazoa > Chordata > Amphibia > Caudata > Salamandridae > Lissotriton > Lissotriton vulgaris. The sequence goes on along the minus strand of NC_141689.1, from coordinate 1,558,242,241 downwards.
AGTGGAACTCGAGATCTGTTCCAAAGAAAACTAGTGTGCCTGCCTTTAGAAGACTGTGTATATTATTTGCACACAAAATACCTTGGTGGATGTACGGGAACACCAATGCACCACCCATGTAAAGCCTACATGTCGCATGGTAATGCAAGGCAGTACACTGGCCTGCCCTGCATATTGTTTTTGTTTTGTTTTTTCTCCCCAAAGCCACACAAGAACTATCCTATGAGGCTATTTCCTCTTTGTATGTGTGCTGCAGAATGCAGCATACATGTAAAGAGGAAGTAACACCGAGAAATAGATATATTTCTCCTTGTTACACCAGCCTCGCATAGACTCACCAGTACGGTGCTAACCTAGGTTTACAAGTCTTTGCAAATATGGGTTTGCATCAAAATACATTGATGGGATGCACAGGCGCGCCCTAGCACCACCTACGTAATGCCTATCTGACGTAAGGTAATGCAAAGCAGGGCAATGTGCTGCCTTACGTTTTTGTTTTTTTGTTTTTTACAAACCCACACGAACGGGATTTGTGTGGTACTAAATCCCAAAATATATTTTACTTCAGGGTTGTGCCAGAAAAGTGACTCAACCCTGATGCAAAATCTGCACCCCAACTTACTCATTTATGTTTTTTTAACTCTGCCACAAAGAAAGCGGCAACAATGAGAAAACTGACAATAAATCTGTTCTGCTTAATTGGTTGCAAATACTGTATTTTAAAGTATCTTATGAGGTTACAGCACCTGCTGCAGAGATCTGTGTGTTCCCAGTAAATCTGAGTGAATAATAATAGTAAGATAACTCTGGAAGTTAATACACATGCTGGAAATATCTGTGTTTTGTCTAGCCTTAGTTTTGAATCACAGTAGCATAGAGGGTTAATGTGTCTCCTGCAAAGCACATCATGTAACAATCAAATGACAGATTTTATTTTATGTAGCTAGGTAAGTGGGTTACTGCTTTTAACACAGAGATCCTTATGTTACTTGCAATTGCATTGCACTCCTTGTCTCCTTCTAATACATCACAGTGAGCTTTGAAAGATGATATGTGACTTCTGCACCGTGTAACCCCCCACTGTTTTATGGAACACATTCTGCACATTGATTTGTAAACGTATATGATTAATTGCCTATGTAACATGTTTCTATGATGTAAAGTGCTCTGACATCCTACATTGGGATGAGTAGCGCTATACAAGAAACAATTATGATATTTTAATTATTTCAACGCCTCCTCAGGTGCAGTAAGCACTGTATAAATGCTATTTATTTTGAGTAAATACTGGGAAAGACCAACACATCTTACATTCTTACAGTGCATGCATATGTTGTAAATAGGGACTGAACAAAGTGGAAATCTGCCTCTCTTAAGTATGTGTGAAGTGCTAACAAGGTGTGGCCTTTGTTTCCCGTCCACTTCATTTGTATCTAGGTATGAGGCTCCTGACTGCTTCCAGCCAGGAGACTCAAACTCAATACCCCTCAAATGTGGCCTTTGTTATGGGCCCTGCTGGAGCATGGAATAAGAGAGCCCCCTCCCCGCCTGCAAGTTGGTGCGGATCGAAAGCAGACAACAATGTGCAGGCACTGCTGAATGCGTCCCGGTGTTTGAAAAATACACCATTATTCAGTGGGGGCCAACTTCTTTGTAGGTTCAATAGCGTCCACACTGTAAAAGCAGTCCACCTGCATGTACCCCGACTTGTGCCCTGTTTATGCCGCCTAAGGAACAGTTGAGGGAGTGGACCTACTGGGGAGACCCTGTGGATTCCCCTAGTAATTGGGTGAATTGGCCCTTGATTCTGCTGACAAGCAGATGACCTTCAATAAGGAAAGAGGCTATGGGACCTGGGGAGACAGCAGGTAAGGTGTTCTGTCTGGAGAATGTTTGAATAAGTTTTATTTTTGCATACTAACAAGCTGGGGATACTAGAAGCACCACCTCCCCTGAGTAAGCATTGGTCTGCTTTGCTTCGCTACCCTGAGAGATAACGTGCTACCATGGGGACTTGGTTCCAAGTAAAACGAGAATTGCAGACGTTTTACTTGTAAAGACTCACATCCTAGGCAAGTAATGACGCAATTTCTTACAAACGCCTTACATGTAACCCTTGATAAAAATTATTTTGAAGCTTGTCTAAATTCATGCAGCAGAGATGCAGCTATTGATTAAAGGAAGTGTGAAAAATAAAAAGGAAAATTAAACATTCAAATAGCAACTCATTTGGATGGTCTCATTACCCCTGTGAGAACACATCTATTCCTCTTAAACAAGAGCTATATCTGACAATAGCTTCTTGTACCTCTAAAAGATCTACTTGCATGCATGTACGTGATGATTAAAAGAAATAGGTTAATCAAATTGTAACCTTTTGAAAATTAAGGAGACGGTGAGTAACAGAGAGGATGGATGGTCTGAGGAAATAGTTGCACAAAGGGAATGATGGTACGGATCTCTTTTATTAACTATGTTAACCATTTAAAATATATATTATACATTAAATGATTAAAGCCCACACATCCCCTTTCATTTGCATTTACCCCTCAATTCTCATTTAAGTTTGTCTGTTTCATATTGAAGACTTGAATTCATTTGTTCATATTCCAATGCCTCACATTTGTCATGAATATAGAACATTAACCACTGGTGGCAGGCAACTACGGTGAGTGAAAGGGCGGGCAAATGTGTGGGGAGTGCATACAATAAATACATTACATAAATTAATAAAATAAATAAAAAAATACTTAATACGCTTGCTGCACGACACGTCCAATTTTGCTTTGGCCCTCTTCTTCTCTCGTGATGTCACGTCCAGGACCCCAGCCAACTCCCTTAACTAATCCTGGCGCTGCTCTCATGCTGTTAGCCAGCTTGAGAGCAGCGCCAGGATTGAAGGGAGCGACCTCTCTCAGTGCTCCCAAGAGCACTGGAGGCCTGTGCTTTCTCTAACCCAGCTGCCTCAGATGGCTGGGTTAGAGAGGTTTAAAGTGTGTCTGGCTGGCCATAGTAAGACGGCCGGACAAAACAAACATGCACACTTTAAACTAATGCGCAGGTAGCCCACCACTCCACCCTGCTGCCACTCAGCAGGCCCTGCCCAGTCCTAACAGTCGGTTCAAGATGGGTTGACGAAAAATAAAATGGTAATAAATTAACTTCATTACCAGTTTGTGTTTTTGTCTTTTGGGCGTTTGTGGGGGCATTTTAGTGGGGTGACGGTCCTCTGCTCAAATGGAGGAGCTGCTCCTGACATTAAAATTCTGCTTGTCCATTTGAAGTGTGTGACAAAACTAGGGTAGGACACTCGGGTATCAACTAACAGTCTGCTTGTTCTTTTGGAAGTACATGTTTCACTCAGCGAGCCAGACTTTTTTTCGCACGTGAATGCAGAAGATATTTTAGAACGGATAGAGGTTTCTGGAGCACTAACCATAATTCCCATAACAAAATCGTACCCCTCATTTTGTTTATTTACCGTATTCTCCCAACAGAAATGCTTCAAAATTTACAGCACCCATTCTAACAACATGAAATCCAGGAGGGCCTCACATTAGTCATGAAAATAGAATGTAGCATTCTAATTTTCCCATAGAACTCCAGTAGAACACTGGGGAATCAACTGACAGACTGCTTCTGCTTTTGAAAGGCCCAGTTTAATTCAGAATGTCAGACTCTTTCTGTGCATGGTTAAAAAGGATATCTGTCCATTTGAAGAAAATACGTCCTTATTTAAGTTTCAGGACTGTTAAACGTAAATTCCATTAGAAAACAATTAGAGAAAACCGTTGAACCTACCGAGCCATGATAAAGGACTGTTAACACTACCACAACTTCTTCCTCACTTCAACAATCTTGAAAGACCCAAAAAAGTATGCGTCACCCTATTAATCTTGTAATGTCTATCAGTCATTACCTCTTCTGACATGACTTAATTTTTGTCAACACTAAACTTCTCTAACCCTCTTTTTTAATCACACCACACTAAAATCCCAACAGGTTAAAATTGGGTACACTACTTGATCCTTTAGACCAACAAAATATTATACTGCAGTTTCACTTTTGGTATAGTTTGGTGAGCCCACATTGTCTCATGCAATATACTATTGAGGATTATTCTTAACTTCATAGGTCGCTGCTCTCATTTTATGCCCAATCTATTTATTCTCTACTCTAATCCGATAGCCTGTAGAGAATGTAGGGCAGTTCTATGATGTGTAATAGCCAACCCCCTGATGATATTCTGCATTTCAACTGAAAAAAGCTACACTCCATTGTTATTATAAATATGGGGATACTTTTAAAAGCAAATTCATCCTTCAAAAGTTTTAATACAGTAACTGCCATGACTGAACTAACATACTTGGCGGTGATCCATTCAGTTGTGTAATCCACCAGCAAGCTGACATATCTCTCTGATGCTTTACATGGGCCTATACTACCCATACCCAACTTACACCATGACTCTTTAAAAACCTCCACTGGCGACAAGGGTTGTTTCTGACCACCCCACTTTTGTCATTTCTCACACACTTCAAACAATCTGTCACAAACCCTGCCCCCATCTAATCCATTTTTGGCCACCATTACTGTTCCCTAAAGAACACTTTTGACAGGTTCCCCCCTAAGTGTCCTACATAGGCCAATTTGGCAATCAGATACATTCTTCCCAGAGAAGGATTCCACCTGTTACCTGTGCATAACTCACCATCATGTATGTACAGCTCATCTCTAAGAGCACTCAAAACGTATGCTCTGCATCTGTCAAGGAATTGAAATTAGGTCACCCTTGAGCTACTTTCTTTCATGCACTGTCCTGTACCACATCTTCAAGTTTGATCTCTTCCCAGTCCTTCCTGACCATGGCTTTCTTACACACTAACTGCAAAAAAGCTGGCTCAGCATAAATAGCTGATCTAGCATAGGGCTAATAGAGTCTGTGGAGAATGGGATAATGGAAACTAAAGAGATTAGGCACACTAAACGAGGCACTACTAATCTATATATCTGAATGTTACTGCAGGAATCATGTGGGACCCACCGGTCTCCATCCCTGTCATCAGTGTTGAGCACATTCTAGGTCAGGGGTCTCCAACCTTTTCTATAGTAAGAGGTACTTCTGATCAGTGAAAATCATTGTGAGCTACTGAAGGCCAACCCACTCACGCAGTTTTACCAGACATCCCCACACCCAGCTTCATATACTTTAGGTCCAATGTCCATAGATCTAGAAACTATGGTTTAACAAAATACTTTGACTAGGGGCAATATGACAGGGCTGCCACATGTGTCAGTGAGAATGTGGGGGCATGTTACCAAGCAATAGCGATAATTATCGCTATTGCTTGGTTAGCGGGAAAAAAATATCGCCGAGCACAGAGGATTTTTACTGCTGAGATACCTTGATATTATCAAGGTTTATCTCAAAAGCGGTAAAAATCCTGCGAAATGCATGAATATCGCTGAAAAATCCGCAATATTCATGCATTATCGTGACAATGCTCTTAGCCATGTTATCCACCTTCCAGTGGATAACATGGCTAAGAACTGCTTTTAGTAGGCGTTAGCTTTTGGAGATATTCGCGCTTAGCGCGAATATTTCCAAAAGTTGTTAATAGGAGTTAGAGATGTTAGCGACTGTTTTCAGTCGCTAACATCTTGGCACGCCCACTTTGCATGTCATTAGCGATAATTATCGCTGACATGCAAAGTGGGCCCCTAAATGCCCGCTATCGCCTACAAGCTGTCGCTAACTGGTGTTAGCGACAGCTTGGTAATAGGGCGATAAAATTATCGCCGCATTAGCGGGAAAAAGTCCCGCTAATGCGGCGGTAATGCCCTTGGTAATATGCCCCGTGGTCTTTAGGAATGTATGAAGATGTGTGCCTATGAATGGGATATAATGTTATGGGTGACTTGAGAGCCTGTATTATTTTTATTTGTGGTACAGGACATACCTTTCGCCATTTGTGGCACCGTTACATGTATAACACAAACATACACCCATTTTTTTAAATGGGAGAAATTTAAAGTGCAGAAACATGTTTTTTTGTTTTCTTTTGATTGACCCATTGCTACTTTTTGTTGGTGTAACTGTTATGGTAGGGGCAGTAGCATTGTCTGGTTGTTAAACATCCCCTAGGACCCTCCTCCCCCTTCTTGTGTTCAGGTAAAAGAATAGTAACATTCTGCATGAAACGAGATACCCACAAGAATTACTCAGATAGCTGATGCTCCCTGGTAAATATTCAGTGTATCAATGGCACAGTACCTCTATCTTTTTAGAGTCACAAGAATGGTCATGAGACTGGTCTTGTTATGATGTCCTATAACAGTTGCTATGCTATTGCCCAGCAACTTGAGAAACCAATTAGAAACAAAGGTTCACACAGCATCTGCATATAACACTATGTAGTCTCAAGAGATAGTTATTCCAGCCCAAACTTTGAAGGGGTGAGCTAATCCCAATATGTGGGTGCAGGGGACAGTACAATGGCCCCATAGGAGTCATACAATCTAAACAATTAATGGCTAACTCTCCCTTGCTATCATTATCCATAGTGTTAGAATTGGGGGTCTCTGGTTGGCACAGTTAGGCACTTGTCACAAACAGGGACCCTCTCCTCTAGTCAGGGCAAGGGAACTACTCCTTAAGAATAACCCCTCCTCACCCATTAGGTTGCGTGGCGCGAGCAGACAAGGCTAATCCTCAGAGCGCTAAATCAGTTAAGCATTTATGACCATATACAGCAAAATCACAGACCCACAACAAATGGACACCAGGCGTAAGTTTTGTATCAAAAATACGTGTACTTTATATAAAAATAAGTTGCTATGCAGTTTTATCACAAGACCATAATAACGTTTTATCAGGAGTAACCACAAGATGGATGTTGGCAAAGAGAGTTCTTAAAACAAGCGTATCTTTCTAAGGGGGGTGCGTTGTGCACGTTGTCCGACTTTTCCCAAGTCACAAAAGGCAGTCTATGCAAAATTGGCGTTGCAAGCTCTTAACCCGGGTGTTTGCACCGTAGTGCGCGTCGTAAACACAGTACCTTGCTTGGGATGGGGAGCCCGGTCCGTAGGCGGCGTCCGTGGCATTGCGAGGGTGCAGGCAGTTTTACTCTGTGTCGGGCCCTGGCTCAAGGGTGTCTCGCGACGAGACGGAGAGCAGGGGGCTTCAAGGAGCGGGCCGTCAATTTGGGGGCACGCAGGCGGGGAGCGGCGTATGAGCCGTTCCTAATGGTCGTTGTGGACGAAAGAAGACGGGCGGCGCGGCACTAGGCAACCAGTACGGTCCGTACCGGCTGGCTATTAGTGTGCAGCGCAGCCCCAGCGGAGTCAAGTGTGGTGCGAGGGTGAGAGGGTACGCGTCAGGTGTATGGCCCGTCCTGGGCTCGAGGCGGCACTTGAGCAGGCTTCCTGCGGTGTCAGGTGCGGTGCAAGGGGGAGGGTGTACGCATCGGGCATACGGTCCTCGGGGCGGCACTTACACCGGCTTTCGGCGGAGGGGAACAGCGGCAATCCGAGCAGTGTGGCTCGTGGGGAGACGAATATAGCAGAAAGGGCGGGCGGCCCCGCGAGTCATGCAGGTAGCGGCTCGAAGATCAGAGCGGCTCACAAGAGGCGGGGGAGACCGGGCCCAGTGGTACAGAGAGGGGAAGGAGGCGAGGTGCACTGGAGATCACGGCTTTCCAGCGCCGAGGAAGGCCATAAATCAGTAACAACCGCAAAGGCAGGGTTAGAGCCCAATGGTCATGGGGCTCAGTTCAGGGGGCAAGCTCAGTTCTAAGCCCTTGGAGATAGTTTTAGGCACAAAAGCTACAAAGTCCTTTCTGGTCTTTTCCTCTCCTTTCTTCAGCATGGCACCAACTGCAGGCCAGTCCCCCAGGTCAGGGACAGTCTTTCCTTCTTCAGCTTCTCCTGGTCCTTCTAGTCGGGCAGAGGTTCTTCGTGGTCAAAACAGGATCTGATTTGTTAGGAGCAGAGCTCCTCTTTTTATACACAGTTTATTTTGTTCTTTCAGGCCAGGGGGGCCTTTGCATAGTCCATCTCAGCTCTGGAGCACTTTGTTTTGCAGACTCTGGCTTCTTCTTTCAGTGAGCAGGGCAGAGACATCAGACACTCTCCAGGGTGTGGAGCCAGCATTGTGGTGGCAGAGCACAGCCCTATTCAGAGTCAAGGGGCACTCCCCCCGTCTATCCTTGGGGTAATCCCTCTATTCACCACCTGGCAGCGCAGACTGTCCCCTGGAATCCCCAAGCCCTGTCACTCACAGAAATAAGACAACAGATACACATCATAGCAGAGGCGGGCTGAAATGGTTAGGCAAGCAAATACTAACTTTCTAAAAGTAGTATTTGCAAACACAGGATACTAAAATAAACTTTACTAAAATAAGTATTTTATTATTCTGGGTTCAGGCATACTAAACTTGCCTTTCTACCATGTTTTCTGAGCCTGCTGGGATTATAGAGTGTATTAATTCCAGCAGCCCATTCTTGCCTATGAGAACAGGTAGCCTTACAACAGTGAAAAACAAAAATGGCTGTAATTCACTATTAGGACATGCCACCTATTGGGTTTACTATCAGTCCCCAGTAACGTGCACCAGGAGTGCCAGGGCTTGTAAATACCAATGCTGCTGGTGGGCCTGCAGTGCTTGTTGCGCCACCCACAGAAGCAGCCTTTTAAAATGTGTCTAAGGTCTGCCATTGCAGAACCTGCGTACAGCCTGGTACTGTCATGCTGGCTGGGCAAGTGTACACACTTGCCAGGCACTAAACCTTCCCTTTAATTCATGTGAGTCACCCCTATGGTAGGCCCAAGGGCAGGGTGCATTGTAAGCATAAGGTAGGACAAGCCCTGATGTGTGTGGCATGTCCTAAAAGTGAATTACAGCCATTTTCGTTTTTCACTATTGTAAGGCTACCTGTTCTCATAGGCCAGAATGGGCTGCTGGAATTATTACACTCTATAATCCCAGCAGGCTCAGAGAACAAGATAGAAAGTCACGTTTAGCATGCCTGAACTCAGAATAATAAAATACTTATTTTAGTAAAGTTTATTTTAATACCCTGTGTTTGCAAATACTACTTTTTAAAAGTTAGTATTTGCTTGCCTAACCATTTCAGCCGGCCTCTCCTAGGATGTGTATCTGCTGTCTGGTTTCTGTGAGTGACAGGGCTTGGGGATTCCAGGGGACAGTCGGGCTGCCAGGAGGTGAATAGAGGGATTCCCCCCAGGATAGGTGGGAGGAGTGCCCCTTGAATCTGAATAGGGCTGTGCTCTGCCACCACAATGCTGGCTCCACCCCCTGGAGAGCGTCTGATGTCTCTATCCCGCTCTCTGAAAGAAGAAGCCAGAGTCTGCAAAACAAAGTGCTCCAGAGCTGAGATGGACTATGCAAAGGCCCCCCTGGCCTGAAAGAACAAAATAAACTGTGTATGAAAAGAGGAGCTCTCCTCCTAACAAATCAGACCCTGTTTTGGCCACGAAGAACCTCTGCCCGACTAGAAGGACCAGGAGAAGCTGAAGGAGGAAAGACTGTCCCTGACCTGGGGGACTGGCCTACAGTTGGTGCTTTGCTGAAGAAAGGAGAGGAAAAGACCCGAAAGGACTTTGTAGCTTTTGTGCCTAAAACTATCTCCAAGGTCTTGGAACTGAGTTTGCCCCCTGAACTGAGCCCCAGGACCATTGGGCTCTAACCCTGCCTTCGCTGATGTTGCTGATTTATGGCCTTCCTCAGCGCTGGAAAGCCGTGATCTCCAGTGCGCCTCGTCTCCTTCCCCTCTCTGTACCGCTGGGCCCCGGCCTCCCCGCCTCGTGTTAGCCGCTCTGATCTTCGAGCCGCTGCCTGCATGACTCATGGGGCCGCCCACACTTTCTGCCGTACTTGTCCCCCCACGAGCCGCACTGCTTGGATTGCCGCTGTTCCCCTCCGCTGATAGCTCGGGACGGACCGTACGCCCGATGCATACGCCCTCCCCCTCGCACCGCACCTGATACCGCAGGAAGCCAGCTCAAGTGCCGACTCGAGCCCAGGACGGGCCGTACGCCTGACGCCTACCCTCTCCCCCTCGCACCACACTTGACTCTGCTGGGGCCACGCCACACACCAAGAGCCAACCGGTATGGACCGTACTGGCTGCCTAGTGCCCCGCCGCCCGCCTTCTTTCGTCCGCAACGACCCTTAGGTACGGCTCGTACGCCGCTCCCCGTCTGCGTGCCCCCGGATTGCCGGCCCGCTCCTTGAAGCCCCCTGCTCTCCGTCTCGTCGCAAGACACCCTTGAGCCAGGGCCCGCCACAGCATAAAGCCGCCTGCACCCTGCAACACCACGGACGCCGCCTACGGACCGGGCTCCCCATCCCAAGCAAGGTACTGTGTTTACGACGTGCACTACGATGCGAACACCCGGGTTAAGAGCCCGCAAAGCCAATTGTGCATAGACTGCCTTTTGTGACTTGGGAAGAGTCGGACAACGTGCACAACACACCCCCCTTAGAAAGATACGCCTGTTTTGAGAACTCTCTTTGCCAACATCCATCTTGTGGTTACTCCTGATAAAACGTTATTATGGTCTTGATATAAAACTGCATAGCAACTTATTTTTATATAAAGTACACATATTTTTGATACAAAACTTACGCCTGGTGTCCATTTGTGGTGGGTCTGTGATTTTGCTGTATATGGTCATAAATGCTTAACTGACTTAGCGCCCTGAGGATTAGCCTTGTCTGCTCACGCCACGCAACCTAAAGGGTGAGCAGGGGTTATTCTTAAGGAGTAGTTCCCTTGCCCTGACTAGAGGAGAGGGTCCCTGTTTGTCACAAGTGCCTACCTGTGCCAACCTGAGACCCCCAATTCTAACATTACTGGCAGCGGTGAGGATTACGAATTTGCATTTATGATTGATATGCAGTAAATTATTGATCATCACATAGTGAGTGCAGACCTTTAACACAGCCAGATTTATTGATTTTTTTAGTTTTGCTGTGAAATCTCCATGTATTGTTGAAAAGTCATGCCTGGGTCAGTGAGAATGGAAAAGGCAGCATCCAATTCATGTATTGACTGTGACTGGGAGAAACTGGAAAACTACACCAACAAACAGCTCAGGAGCTTCTGCACACATTTTAAAATTTCCATGACCTGACTCTCCAGAAGGGAGCAGTTCCAAAAGGCGCTGAGGGCCTGGGTCAAGGCAAGGAATGCCCCTGGAAATGTGATTGAATTTGGGAATGCAGAACAGCAGCTGGAGGGACCACTGGGTCCAGAAGGGAGGGGTGCAACCTCCCCGTTGGGTAGCAGTGTTTCTGCCTGAGGTCTGTCACCAGAGGAGTTGGCAGACAGGGAGGAGACCAGGAGACACGAAATGGAGATGGCCAAACTCAATATACAACTGGAGCTAGAAACTAGGAAATTAGCCCTGGAAGAAAACAAAAAATTCAGCTTGAGCATGACTTGAGAATGAGGAAAATTGATTTGGAGCTCGAGGGGCTTGAGGCCATTAGTGTTTCAGCCCAGCAACAAGAAAGGTGTGTAGCTCAGAGATTGAGCTTTGCTGAGTTGGAGGAGGAGTCCAGCTCAGATGGTGGCAGCAACATTCAGGTATCTAGTGCTGGGAGAGTAGTACACACATTCAAAGATGTGGCACCTGAATTGGAGGGGGTTAACATACACCAGGAGGTTCAAGGACATGAGATCGCTCCAGTAGTGCACAGTGTCCCTGAAGGGAATAGGGTAACTGGTGTAAGGGTTCATGGTCCTAGTAGTGGGAGGGACACTCTACTGACTCTAGATGAAAGGTACAGGGAGAGGGGATCCCCCAAAGTTGAGGTCCTGGAATGTGAGTATGGAGACCGCCCAGAAGAGTGTCGGTTGTGGGACAGAGACAGTCAGATACTGTCTTGCCTATATCAGGAGAGTGATGTGGAGTATGTATGTGAGGCACAGGATGGTGAGGTGAAGGATAGTTTGGTTGACCCTTGTAGGGAGCTGTGTGATCCAATTCTGGGAGAGCATATTTAAGTCCCTGTTTTCCAGAGCCATGCCAACACCTGTTTGAGAGTGAGTTCTCTGACCCCAGGGAGCTCACATTGGAGGCAGACTCTTTGGTGGATTCCAGAGGGTCTGAAGAAGCATTGGGAAGTGATTTCAACAAGAGTGGCACAGGTAACTTTCAGTCCTGTGTGATGGAAGTGGTTCAGTGTAGCCCAGCTAGGTCTCAGTGTAATGGGAGGGGTGTACGGGCTCGGGTCCTGTCTCAGAGGAGAAGGAGCGAGTATGGGTTCAGACCCCAGGTACCCGAAACTCAGTGTCAAGGCCTAGATAGTTTCTTAAGGGAACATCAGGTCAAGAGCCTAGGCTGTACTTGTAGGCCATTTTAGGAGGATCCCCCAGTATCTAGACGACATGGAGACTCTGTAAGAAGAGCTCCAGTAGTCTGGTATCTGGCAGTACCGCTCCAGTTGGGAGGGTGCAGAAGTCCAGGTGGAGGGGAGAGAGGGGAAAAGAGTCTCCAGTGGGAGAACCAGTGGGTCAGAGGCCAGCCAGCAGGGCTGCGTCCCCAGGGAATGACCATGGTGACACCACTTCTGTCCTGAGGGATGTTCGCGCACTGTCAGATGGACAGGTGATGGGAGATCTGTGCCAGGCAGACTGTCACACAACACAGGAGTTATGTGTTACCCTCAGGGGGGCATGCATGCTCCCAAGGAAGTCCTGGTACACCAGGCAAGTGTTCAACTGCAGGGTTGGGTCCCTGAGTTGGGAAGCCAGGCACAGGGGTTGCCTGACCTGGAGGGAGGGACATCTGCAATCAGTGTCCCTACCAGTCTGTCTTTTTGGTATACCACTCCAGGTGGGAGGGTACAGCCGTCTGGAAGGTGGTGCAGAGGGAGGGAGTCCTCGCCTCTGACCCTGGTGCAGCTTGAGGGTTTAGACCCTTGGTTAGAGGGCCAGGTGCGGGGTATCCTCCCTAACCTGGCACCCCAGTTGCAGGATAGCACCCCTGAACTGGTGGGCGAATTGTGTAGGTCACCTGCCACAGGTGCCCTGACAATTCTGGAAGGGGGTACCACTCCAGGTAGGAGTGTACAGAGCCCCAAGGAGGAGGACCGGGTGTGGGAGAGCCGCTGGGTACAGGCCTGGAGCTGGTGGGTCAGTGCCAGGATGTCATGCCTGACCTGACAGGAGGGAGAGTGGACAAAGGGTGCCAAGCACCTGGGCTACTGCCCCCCGCTCTCTAACGCCACAGAGGTTTGAGAGCCCTGAGAGGCATAAGGCATGGGTCTCATCCCTGACTACTGTCAGTGGCCACTGTGACTTGATGTCTGTCTGTGGGGGCACACCTGTGAGCAAGTTAAGGTTAGATGCTGCACCAGTGGTGTCCACAGGTGAAGAGAAGGGTTCCCCATGGATTGGCCTGGTGGACCCTGAGAGTATGGACAGAGGATTTGAAATGGGTCCAGATTGGTGTAGAACAGGAATATGCCCCTGCTGTTGCGGGCCAGGTCCATGTTCTATCGCCCTAAGCAGGGAGCCCATCACGGTAGTGATTGGTCTACCCTGCGTTTTGGCTGGAAGGGGGTTGTATTGGTCTTGGCAGGGCCAATCATGGAAATCAATCAATGTATACACTTTACAGTAGGGAGAGCATATGCACTTTAGCACTGGTCAGCAGTGGTAAAGTGCCCAGAGTCGTTAAACCAACAAAAACAGGGCAGAGAGAATATTGGAGGAAGGCAAAAAGTTCAAGTATGACCTTGCCAAGAGGGCCAAGTCCAACAGCCTAGGACTCAGAAAACAGCACTGGGAGAGGTTGGAGGATACCAAAAATTTAAGGAAATACTTTGAGGTGCGCTGCGGAAAGAATTTCAAGAAGAGCAGTAAACAGAAAATGTCTAGGAAGATGTTCTCGACGTCTGAATTGAAGATGATATTGACTGGACCAAGGATGTAGAGCTGAGCCCAAGCAGAGGAACATAGGTGAACAACAGAATCCAAGAAAAGGATTCCTCTCCTCAACAGGGAGCAAAGCACCAGACCATGTCCTCGGTGCGGCTTTTATAGACTGTGGGATCCTTGCAGTAGACGCTTAAATCTCTGCATACTCAAATCCTTAAGTAGATCCTCAAATACTTGGATCCTTCAATCCTGCAGCAGATCATTGAGTACCCCTGTAACTTGCCATTTAGCCAGCATACAATCACAGTTTTTTCGATGCCTACGATAGTACAGGGTTGACTGTGCTAGTGGCATAGGACGGTAACAAATGACAGCACACGTGACAACCACAATCTTAGGTGGAATTGCTCACGTCATGCTGAATATATGTAACTTCATGAGCAAGGGATGGTAGGGGAGGGCCAATAATGCCCAGGACCAGAGGTGGATAAGACAGGGGTCAACACCTGTGACAAGCCATGACAGTTAACTGACTGACTCACTTCCTGATAATTAAATACTTCCAGGGTGTTAAGGGTTGAGACAGTGCTTAAGGTAATTTCTGATATATAGCCTTTGCCGGCAATGTGTTGTGAGATGTTGTGGCTCTTCACTTCATATCAATTAACACCTATTACCCATCCTTCACATTTATTGTTTTCTTCAATCTCGCGTATGAGATAGCTTCCGTTATTTATTCCTTCCTTGCAAGAGGACTAGTGTCATGATACTTTTGCAGCTTGACACCCATGCCAGAGGAAGCTGTAGGGCTTAATCAGCCAATATGCTTAGTAGCTCTGACTCAAAACATCAATAAACCATTAGCTCATATGTGATTGCTGGACATGACCCTTTTTGCAGGGTCAACCCTGAACTTTTGGCCTTCCTCCTAGTCTTTTTTCTGACCTAGTGTTGGTGGTTTTAGGACACTGGGCGCTGGTGTCCAGTGTAAAGTGTGTGTGCTCCCTGTGGTAAACACTGTAAGATTGGTTTACACCTGTTTCACATTTTTAATTTACCTGTCAGTCCCTTGTAAAGTGGTATCTCAGATACTCAGGGCCAGTAAATTAAATGCTACTGGTGGGCTTGCAGCGCTGACTGCGATACATACCAAAGTAGCCTTTCACACCTGTCTCAGGCCTCTGCCATTGCAGGGCCTTTGTGTGCAGTTTTCTGCCGCTGTGACGTGGCACCTAAAGTGGGTGCCACATCTGTGACCCCCCTTTTACTGCATGTCAGTCACCTCTAAGGTAGGCCCTAGCTAGTGATGGAGCGAGGTTGTGAAAACAAAATGTTGTACACCCCTCTCGAAATCAATGTTCCATAACATTAATATTTTACTAATAGTGTGATGTGGTGAATTAATCAACCATAGTATAAAAATGCATACACGAACATATGTGAATACTAATTTTGCTTGCATGGTGCAATAAAACTTGTTAATATATGTTGTTAATGTGATGTGAACTAATGCAAAACTTAATTATAAACAAACACAATGTAAATGTGCTTATTGTACATGTTTTTATGCAAGAAAGTCGTTGGATATGTAAGTATAAAGCGCATTTATGTGGCTTATTTGCTAGGTAACAACTTATAGGGAAACCTTAGTATGGAGGGAGGTAAACAGAAGGGTTTCATTACCATAATTAACATGAATTTGTGTTTGTTTCTATGATAGTTCCAAAATGTGGCCTGTGAGGCCTAGTACGAAAATGACCACCCTGATTCACTGTGAGCGAGTATTGGTCTGCGCATGTGCATCCCAAGCCTGCAAGCACGAGTGAGCTGACTGGGCTTGGATGGGAGGTTCAAGGACGCCTTGCCCCGGAACCTAGGATGAGTGCCAAGCATGGACGATGTAATGCTCGGAGCCTGAGAACTTTTCCCTATGTTTCAAGTGAAGGAAGTGCCTAGGCCACAAACTGTCCTAAACAAAGCCCCTTTATTTTTCTGCTGATTCATTGAGAAAAACATGCTGTAATGATGAGGAAGTGCTCATCTACCCCAAATTTGTCCAATCAGAATTCGAATTGGTGATGTTAGTTACTTTTTAGATAGATTAAATCAGGAAAAAACACCCAGATTCATGAAGAACACATTTTGCGATTCTTTAATAGCGAAATTTACCGATTCGCTATTAAGGAATAGCAAAATGCTATTCATCAAGAAATAGCGATTTCAAATTATTCCTTAATTGCGGCTCACAAATTGCGAGTCGCAATTAAGGAATATCTCCCCATTCATTCCTGTGGGCCTAGAGGCCCATAGGATTGAATGGGAAGACACAGTGATTCGCAAAATGAAATTGCTATTTCAAGGGTGCAGGGGTGTCCAAAGGACACCCTGAAGCACCCCTGAAATGTGAATTTACACTGATGTTGTGCACACACATGTCCAATGGACATGTGTGTGTGTGTAACATGCAACTTAGAAAAATGCATTTAAATGCATTTTTCTAAGTTTTCTCTATTTACCACGAGGTTTGACTTTGTGGTAAATAGCGGTCCTAAATTGCAAATTCGCAATTTTTAAATGTTTCATGAATAGCATTTAAGGAATCTCTAATAGAGATTCCTTAAATGCTAATCCTCGCAAATTTTCGAATTCTTTATTGGCGATTTTTGCATTTGGGATGATGAATCTCAAATGCAAAAATTGCACTCGCAAAGGGCCAGATTGTCAGAATCTGGTCCTTTTGCGAGCGCATTTCGCTTGATGAATCTGGCTGTATGTGTATAAAAACCCCTGATTTTGCTTAGAGGGGGTCGCTCTTTTCGATTTCCTCTGGAGATGCTGCCGGACTGAAGATCGATTTCTGGATGTAAGATTTTGTTTTTTTGACTGATTATTTTCTTTACAGGACTGTTATGATAAGATGAAGGTGTTAGCTAGGGATGTTAGGAGAGAGTTAATTGGAACTATCTGTTCTTTGCTAAACTTTACTGAACTTTTAAATAAATGTCTATTTCTGAGCTTTTAAATAAATGATAATTTTGAAATAAAGTTAAAAATTCTTACTGAATAAAGAATTAATAAATGCCTAAATGTCGGACATGGTAAAAGTTTGCTTTGAATAAAAATTAGATAAATGGAGAAGTAAAAGCTGGTCTTCGGTTTTTCCTACGCCTAGTTTTCGTTCTAGCAGATCCATTGCCATTATGGTGGTGTGTCTGATTAAAATGGTGTTTAAAATGAAACCATGGTAAATTGCTTTACATTGCAGGTGTAAATAAAATAGTGAAATAGGTTTAGACACTCCGCCAAATGTTATACCAGGACTTCTGGTTCGTTGGCCAAATCTGTGAAGCCAAATTGAATGAACAGAGTAAGTGTGCAGTGTAATGGGCCCCACTGTTGAATGAATGTGTATTCTGAGGATTCGGGGAAATGGCCAGGGTGATTCAGAATATATTTTTGGAGTCCCGCTGTAGTACTAGCCCTATGGGCAGGGTGCATTATAGGTAAAAGTTAGGACATGTACCTTAATTGTGTGACATGTCCTGGTAGTGACAAACAGCCATTTTGGTTTCTCACTGCTGTGAGGCTGCTCTCATATGAATGCATTAGGGATTCCCCGATAAGTGTTCATTGGTAATCCCTGATATGAGATGAGCAGCGTGGTCAAGTTTGGTTTGTTTGGAATAGTGATAATAAATGCTGCGTAATGGTGTGCACAGATTTATTTTCACTATTTTAGAAATGCCACTTTTTCGAAATTGGCATGTTTGTGTGCTATGTGTCTTTGTGCCGGCATGATGCGTATTGCATCTCCGGCTCTGGAGTGATAGGGGCTGGTGAAGTGTGTGGCTCCAGAGGGGCAGGGTGAGTCAGTGCTAGGCTGAATAGGCAGATCTACATTTGGAATAGTAGGAGGAGTAGCCCCTGACCCTGAATAGGTCTGTGCCTGCCTTGTTCAATGTTGGCTCCACCCCTGTGGTGTGTCTGAGGACAGAGCCCCACCTGACAAAGGAGGGTGGGAGCACTGTAAACAAAGTGCTTCAGTACCCCCCAGAACCAGTTGGAACTGGTTCACCCAGCACTGTGCCAGGGCAGAACAAAGACAAATGAAGTATAAATATTGGGGCTGTAACCCCTTGAAATTGTGCTGTTTGGGTGCTTGCTTGTACCTGTTCTGGGGCGAAGGATAGCTGGGCAACAGGAGGGACCATCGTGGGAGCTAGCTGCTGCTTCCTGGGGGTCCCTACGTGCTGGCCTGTCTGTGCCCAGTCCTGCCTCTGGCGACCTTGGACTAAGTCCTGAAGAGCTCACTCGGCGCGAGGAGGGCACTGCCCAGACCTGAGGGGAGTGATTGGCGGTGAGCGCGAGCAGAAGTGCTGTCCCTTCTTTACCTTGGAGCCCTAGAAGTTGGCTCAACATTCCTATGTGTGGCCATGTGGAGGGGAGAGCTTTGTGTGGACTGCCCCTAAGGAGGCTCGCTCTGTGTTGCCTAAAGAAGAGCCCAGCGGCAGGGAATCCCTGTCGGGGATTGTCCGGCAACGACCTGGGCGAAAGTCAGGCAAGTGCATGATCGTAGGCTGGGCCAGCGGGAGAAGCCAATTGGGCCCAACCCAGAGCAGAAGCCAGGCAAGAGAAGGCCTGGTTTTGGGCATGGCCCGCACCCAAAGGTGGGACGCCGCTGAGCCCGAGTTCCAGGTGGGAGCCTACCCCGCATTGCTGAGCATTCTAAAGAGGGACCGGAGCCTGGCGGGTTCCCGGCCGAAGTCCTGCATATAGGGGAATGGACCGGGCGAAGTTAGAAGAGGCCTGTGAGCGGGGGCCTGCCAGGCCCACAGTCGGTGCCTAGATCTGGCACAGAACAGCCCCGGTGAGTGTACATCATGCACATTTCTCTGCTGCATTGGCAGCCAGAGGGCCAGTTGGAGGGCCCTGTGATTATAGCGCCCTGACTTAGATGGACTTAGGGCATGGCGAGGAAGTCCCAGATGGGCCCCAGAGGAAGCACAATTGGCCTTGAGCACCTGAGGTGCTGGGAGGGCGCAAGGCCCAGAGATTGTGCATAATATGTTTATGCCTGAGGTGATGAATGCACCTCGGGAGTGTTACTACGGTGCACTTCTAAATGTGATTTATGCCTAATGTGTTTATGCATATGTTTCCGCTAAGTACAGTATTTCATCAGTAGTCACTGTTGTGTTTATTACTTGTGCTTCTTGATGGTTCTGACAGTGGCCCGATTGGCCCTGTCAAATATATAAGTCCCTGGTAAATTACTACCTAGTGCAGCGGTTCCCAAACTGTGGGCTGCGGCTCCCTGGTGCGCCGTGAAAACTAGACAGGGGCACCACGAACAGATGAGCACACAGTTTGGGAATCAGTAATAAATAGTATGTTGCACTTATATGCATCAAAGTTCAACACTGCTCTGTGTGATCAGGCTAGCAGTGGTTGCCCTAGGCCATTAAAGCGCAGTGCTACCTCACTTTCAAGGCGTTTAGCATAAGGACAGCAGGGAGACAAGGATATTTCAATGCATTTGCTTTCTCGCTGGTGGTAAAAACGGAAGTGCTTGTCTGCATTCCAGGAGTTACACTGAGTCAGACTGGCCACAGATTCGGTCCTGCACTGATTTCCTGCTGAGTTCTCAGCAAGCAGCAAAGGCGTGTGACTGTCTCTTCATGATGGTGTGCTGTCTCTCTCCTTTTGCTGTTCTACTCGAGGGTCCTTGCCCAGAATTGCAGCTCAACCCAGACTCTACCAAGGTCTTTCAAAATGTTAAAGCTGCTGCTGAGGTCTTACCGCCAGAGATAGGAGGTAAGAAAAAGTATCTCTTTGCAAAGAGGCACATATATTATTTATGCCCTTATTTAGAAAAAGGTGGGGGTGGGAGGTGGGGAGCAATGGATATGTGTTTTTTAATTACAAATATTTACAATTTAGGGAGCTTAGAAACACAGATGTTTGTCCACAATTGCATGGTTTTTGACCTGATCGAAACCAGGGCTAACATCCAGGTCTCTAAATTCCAAGGCTGCTTTAGGATTTATTTATTTTTAGGTGAGAAAAATCTGCTTATTCACTTTAGAAAATAAGTTACAGTTATTCACTTCTCTGAGAACACTAACAGCCTGATTCATCAATCTCCCGTTTTGCGAGGCCCTAATAGCGAATTATAGCGATTCGCTATTAAGGACTCGCAAAACGGGATTCATGTAGGATTAGCAAAATTTATTGCGATTCCTACTGATTCCTTATTTGCGATTAGCAAATTGCTAATCGCAAATAAGGAAAAACTCCCCATTCATTCCTATGGGCCAAAAGGCCCATAGGAATGAATGGGGAGTATTCCTTATTTGCGATTAGCAATTTGCTAATCGCAAATAAGATTGCGATTTGAAGGGTGCCAGGGGTGTCCAAAGGATACCCTGTAGCACCCCTCAAATGCACATTTGAACAGGTGTTGCGCACACACATGTTCAGAGGACATGTGTGTGTGTAATATGCAAAAGAAAAAAATGCACTAAAGTGCTTTTTACTCTTTTTTCGCAATTTACCACCAAGTCAGACTTGGTGGTAAATTGCGACCAAATATTGCGAATTCGTAATTTCCAATTGGTTGATGAATTGGATTTAAGGAATCTCTATTAGAGATTCCTTAAATCCAATTCCTCGCAAATATGCGATTTCGGTAATAGCGATTTTTGCATTTGGGATGATGAATCCCAAATGCAAAAATCGCACTCGCAAACGGCCAGATTCTCAGAATCTGGCCATTTGCGAGCGCAATTCATGTTGATGAATATGGCCATATGTCCCTCCAATAAGTCCAATCAGTCATAGACACAGCTTGGGGCTCTGCAGTGACCAGAATAGAATTACATATATGATATATAATACCTTCATCACCTTCATCCCAATTATTTTCAGGGAAAAACATGAAAGTACTCCCGAGAATGGGCTTACATTCACCACCCGCCAAAAAAAGGTAACATAATGGGGAGCCGCGGCCATCAGTCAATAGGTAAAGGGAGCTGCAGTTTGGAAAAGGTTGGGAACCACTGACCTAGTGTCATTTGGCACAGTGTATGTTGCGTTATTAGGATCTAATGTGTTTATGATAATACATAAGCAATCTTTTATATAACCTTGTGCAGAGTCTCTTTTGTGGTGTGCCTAGTGTGTCGCTGCTGTGTGTGTTGCACAAGCGCTTTACACATTGCCTCCGGGATAAGCCTGACTGCTTGTGCCAAGCTACCAAGGGGGTGAGCAGGGGTTACCTTTTTTATTGTGTGACTCCCTTGAATGAAGAGAGTGGTGGTTTCTGCCTGGCTTAGGCGCATGCCCTAGCCAACCAGAATCCCATCTCTAACAGTGATCAAACCAAGTCCTCTCATAGACAGACACCTTGCAAACCTTCCCTATTCCGACACAACACTGTAACATCATTTCTATGGCCTTTATTGTATAATTACCTCCATCAAATAGTTCTACAGCATTGGTGGTTGTTGTGGATTATTTTACTAAAATGGCATACTACATTCTACTAAAAAAACTTCCCACTGCATTACAACTAGCAGATATCTTCATCATTCACATCTTATATAAAGGAACTCAAGTCATAGCTGTCATTTGATGGGAACTGATTAGAAGAGTGTGTACCAGGCATTTCAAATCTACCAGCTACCATCCACAAATGGATGGGCAGACAGAGAGGCTTAATCAATCTATAGGATAATGTTTGCAATGTTTCTTGATGGATCATCAACATGTCTTGTACTATTTATTTATTTAATGGTTTTATAAAGCGCGTAGTAACTCGATGAGCATCCCAGCGCTGAGCTGTTTCTCCTGAGGCTTCCGGCCATCTGACTGAAGTTATGTTTGGGGGAAAAGGAGGGTCTTTAAGGATTTCCTGAACCGAAGAACTAATCAATTGCACTGGCGAGGTTTGGATACAGTAACTCTTTATTCTCTTTAGTAGGGAGTTCTCAATTCTACTGTATAAATGCTTTCCATCCACAGGTGAGCCTCCGAGCATCAGTACCTTCACAGTTTCCTCAGTGACCATACTCTGCAATGATTACAGAGTATCCAAAAGGCTACATACAAAATCTGTTGCAAGCCAAAGCATAATATGAATGTTTTGTACATAGACTCCAAAGTAAAGAACCTGTACACCAGAAGGGGATAGGGGTTTCTGGTCTTCTAAGTACTTAACAAATCCAGAGCTCATGCCTCGATTTGTAGGGCTTTCTTCTGTAAGATGGTAGTTGGGCTCTACTTCAGTCACTCCCCTCGCATTGACACATCCATCCCGTATTTCATATATCTTGAGTTAGGGCTCCACCTCAGCTGTAGTAATAACTCTTCATCCAGTTTTGATAGACAGATCTCTAGAAAACGAGGAGACCATAGTCTCATGTATACATCAAGTCCAATTACAGTATCTGGTGGCTTGGAGGAGTCTACGATATACCTAAAAGATAACAGGAGCCTGCAGATTGTATGCTCAGATTAGTGAAGACATTTCAGTCACCACCATTTCAGCTGTGACATAGCTCACACACTGTGTGTAAACCGAAAGACTCAAAGGAAAACTTATTTCAAAACATTAAATCTTGGCTTACTATTAATAGCTTGAAACGAACAGCAGGGTAATCCCCAGAGAAAATCTGTGAGCTATAATGTTTATGAAACTGATCAAACACCAGTACAGTTAAAGAAACAAAGAACATCAATGCCTGAACCAATTTTATAAGATATAACATATTGTGAGAAAACTAGAACATAAATTAAGAAAACCAGAAAAGAGGTTCAAAAGCTGTAGGAATAAGAACATTGTCACAAATTAACATTTTTTTAACTTTTACTTTTCATTTTCAAATAATAAGACAGTTGACTGCAATACATGACAGTGGGATGGACATGGACAGGTAGCATACACTGGGCGTAACATTTGCGTAATGAAATATAATTCCAAATTTCTTCCCAGGAAGGGTTGCTTTAGCGTGCATTCTCGTCTAGTCAATTCTGGGAACATATACTTTGTCCTCCAAATGGATCAGCCCCATTCATTCACTCTCATTGCCATCCTCCTCACTCACCCCAGTACTGTGGTCCTCTCCGGAGTCAGTTCTTGCAGCCAACGTGAGGACGGTGCTACTTAGCTCTCTCCAGGCATTCAGAACATCCATTAGTTTGTCACCCCTCCTGTTCAATTTCAAATGTGACTCTTCTGCCAGAGCCCATTCCAGAACATCTCAGCGCCAATATTTCACTGTAGGGGATTGCTGTCCCATCCAGGTAATGGCCATCCTTTGTTTACCTAACACTAAGGCGAGTTGTTAGAACGTATGGTCATTTTACACTTCTTCTGCCTTTTAACGTGGCCCAATAGACAGGCCAATGGAGTGTCACTGAAATAGAATTGGGTGATCCTATGCAGTTCTGACACCGCTTGTGTCCAGCAGACCCGGACCAGGGGCCACCCCCATGCTAAGTGTATAAAGCCTGCACTATTGAAATTACTTTGTGGGCATTTATCGAGTCTGAGAGGTGTTATGCCATGGAGTGTGTTGGGGGTCACATAGGTCCTGTGAAAAAAGTTATAATGGAACAATTTAAACCGGGCATTACAAGACACTGTATATGTAAGCCCAGCAACAGGCGTCCACTCAATGGGGCCTTGAGATCTGCATCGCACGCCATGCGTGACTTAAGTAGTGGGGTGCATTATCAGGTTTCGGCCCTTTCCACAAGTCGGAAGAATGTCCATTGTACTTGTGGGTGGTGGAACTGCTGGGAATGTGGGCCAAGTTGTATGTGTGATATCTGTCAATCCTGCATAGTGTAGATAATGCACCAGCGTAAAAGCTTTGCAGGCCTGTTTGTATGTAAGAAAGTCCTCGGATAGTTAAATGTTTCCCAAGGTCTCACACCTACCCCCCGTCAGGTTTGGAATGACATACTCCATCATTTGTCTAACCGGGGCTAAAATCCATATGGGGATCTCCAGATGAAAAGGGGCATGTTTCAGTATTTTTCTGATGTACTGTTGCCATACCTGAGTCTTGTGGCGCACTGTGAATGACTGGTCCCTCCTGATTCCCGATCCTTCCATTAGGGCAAAGGGCAGACTTTCTGCTGTTACCATTCCCACCAGTAAGCGCTGTTCCCAGTTACCTCCTGTGTCAAACTACCTGGCCTCGTGTTGCAGGTGTGCGGCATAGTAATACAGGTCGAATTGGGGCACTACAGGGCCTCCCTCTTCGTAACACAGGGAGAGTGCTCATATTTATTTATTTATGGAATTTGATTAAGCGCACGGCTACCCCCACCGGTGGTGTCCCGGCGCTGTGGACAGATACAATAGTCACTAAGGCGGTTAGTAGCTGGAGAACAGGTATGTTTTCAATTTGGACCTGAATAGGGGTCCTGTTTCAGTGAGTCTGACGTTAAGTGGTAAGGAGTTCCACAGCTTAGCAGTGACCACCGCAAAAGCTCTGTCTCCTCTTCTAGAGCGATAGAAACGGGAAGGGAGCAGGAGACGGAGATGGTTAGATCTAAGGGAACGGACTGATTGGACCTGCTTCAGTCTGTCTCTGAGATAGCCTGGTCCATTCCCATTGAGTGCTCTGAAGGCCAGGACGGGCTTTGAACTGGATGCGATGGGATATCTGAAGCCAGTGCAAGTTCTTTAGGTTCGGGGAAATGGAGTGACGATAGGGGACGTGACAGATAAGTCTTGCCGCCGCGTTCTGGACAATCTGTAGTCAAAGACGTAGATATGCAGGAGCCCCTACATAAAGACTATTGGAGTAGTCCAGCTGTGAAGTGATAAGGGCGTGCACGACAGTCCTCATCAAGTCCCTAGACAAATAGGGGGAGATTTTTTAAATCATTTTTAATTTGTCAAAACAGGTAGATGTAACCTTTTGGATTTCTGTTTTGCATGAAAGTTCATTGTCAATATAGAACCCAAGGTTCTGGGCTGAGTTGGGCGGGGTAGGGGGTGGGTTCAACTCAGGTGGCCATCATGTGGAGGACAGCAGAGGGGTTTTCAGATTAAAAAATAGCACCTCAGTTTTATCGGTGTTCAGTTTTAATGTATTAGATGTCATCCATTGAACAATGTTGGTGAGGCAAGATTTAAAATGATCCAGTCCTTTGTCAGAGTGGTCTCTAAAGGAAAAAAATCAGCTGAATATCATCAGCGTAAGAGACCACTCTGATACCGCAGGCTTCAACCACCCTTGCCAATGGTGACATGTAAACATTAAAAAAGAGAGGGCTGAGGGCCGACCCCTGGGGGACTCCACAGCCAAGAGGCATCTTATCTTTTGACAAGTAGGGGCGACAACATACCTGTTGCGTTATACCTGACAGGAATGATTTTATCCAGGCCACTGGTGTGCCCTGTATTCCTAAGTCACGCAGCCTTTCCAGTAGTATGGAGTGGGTCACGGTGTCGAAGGCCGCGGACAGATCGAGGAGCACCAGCATGGCCACCTATTCTCTGTCCACGCTCTCTCTTAAGGTCTCTGATACTTCCAGAAGGGCCGTCTCTGTGCTATATCCGGATCTAAATCCGGATTGAGTGTCATGCAAGAGGGTGTTGGATTCTAGGTAGTCGGCCAATTGCTCCTGTACTATTTTTTCCAGAATTTTGGCAGGTTTCAGGAGGAGAGAGATGGGTCGGTAGTTGCTAAGTACCGACGGGTCAGCATCCACTTGCTTCAATATGGGGATTAGCATTGCCTGTTTCCATTCT
Source organism: Lissotriton vulgaris (assembly GCF_964263255.1). NCBI lineage: Eukaryota > Metazoa > Chordata > Amphibia > Caudata > Salamandridae > Lissotriton > Lissotriton vulgaris. The sequence goes on along the minus strand of NC_141689.1, from coordinate 1,558,216,558 downwards.
GACGGGAATTGGCCAGAGGAGAGGGAGGTATTCCAAATAGAGATTAGGGGGGTGGTGATAAGTGGGCCCAGCTGCGAGAATATTTGGGCTGGGACGGGGTCTAGGGGAGAGCCATATTTACATTTTTGTCACTCTACTACGCTGTCTGGCTCATACCAACGAGATATGTTCAGTCTGCAGTCATTTAAAATACATCTTGGGTATATGACCAGATAAGTTCTGCAACAAGTATAGAAATCTAGGTAATACCACCACCTTAGAAACCGCTAGTCTCCCCATTAAGGACAGTGGTAAAGTATTCCAGAAGGTGACAGTGTTCCACAGCTTTTCGAGTACTTGGTCCATATTTAAATGGAGTATCTGATCATCTGAGTGTGACACTTCTTTGCCTAAGTAGCAGAAGTGTACCAGTTCTCAACACAATCCTAGGCTCTGGAGCTATCTATTAGTAAAGCGGTTATATTTGCTACGGGAAATATTAAGGACTTGACACGATTGAGTCGGAGACCCGAGATTGAGCGTGAGCGCAAAATCCGTTACGCTAGCGGATTTCGCGGATTTTCGGTAAATCCGCAATCCGCGAACTCCCGCGAATTTACTGAAAATCCGCGAATCCGCGAGTGGCAGACTCGGGGGGCAAAAGTTCAAGCCTTCAAGCTTGAACTTGTTGTTGTAACTATTTTAGGATGGTGCCGGCAAGCTGCCAGCTAAGCGTGGGCGGAAAATCCGTTCCGCTCGCGGATTTTGCGGATTTTCGGGAAATCCGCAATCCGCGAGATTTGCGGATTTCCCGCAAAATCCGCAAATTCGCACGCAGCGGATTTTTTTGGCGGCGCGCGGCGTTGGTGATACAATTTTTGCGGCGCGCGGCGTTTATCATCGTTTGCCGAGTTGTTTTTTTCGATAGTTTGCGAGTGCTGCGCCATTTTGGATCTTGCTGTGTGATCCCGCGGGAATTGGCGAGCGCGATTACGTCATCGCGGCTTGCCAGCGATAGTTTGTCAACGCGAGTACGACGAGATCACGTCTCGCGGTACTTCGCAATTGCGAGATTTGAGATGCGGCGCGCGAAAATATAAATTTGCAATTCTGCACAAGAAATCCACCAGCAAGCAGCATAAACCTTCTAGAAATGATGATTTTTATGTGAATAACTCCTTAGTTTGACATTTGCCTGCACTTTTTTAGCGAGGAGTCCATTTTGGGGAGGGGGGCAGGGGGGTGGGAGGAAGGAAGTGCCCCATAGTCTTCAACTTCCTGTTCCTGTTCAGCAGGCTCCTCCCAGTGCTTTGTCCATCTCCTGGTCACTTTTCATTCGGATGTGGACCTGGAAGGATTACCTTTTGTGGATGCTGCTGGATCTTTGGATTTGAGGCCTTTTTGACTTTCTTTGGATCACTGTTGGATTAGAAATTTTACAAGTAAGTTTGTTTGGGGCATTACAGTTGCTGCAACTAAAATTTTGGGATTTTCGATTTTTGGGCTGTTTTGGGGCCTTTTCCCAGGGGTACTCAGTGGTGGGTGGACTGATTCTTTCTGTGGGTTGTCTTGAACTTAAACATCATGGAGGCCATAGATGAATTGGGATTGTGCTGATTTTTCTGTGTTTTTCGATTTTTTTTTTTTGTAAAATTTTGTGTTTTTCGATTTTTGACCTGTTGTTGGGGCCTTGACCAGGGGTATTTGAGTCTAGCATGGGCCTAGTCTTTCTGTGGGCTGTCTTGAATTTAAACATCATGGAGGCCATGGATGGAATGGGATTGTGCTGATTTTGCAGTGTTTTTCGATTTTTGGGGGTGTTCATGGGGAGGGACATGCCATGTGGCTGGTGGCCATTTTGAGTGCAGCTACAGGCACTGGCCATGTGCTGGCAGGCAAGTGGCCATTTTGAATGCAGGCTTTGTTGTTAGGCCTCCAACCATTTTGCCTACTTTTCAACCTTTATTTATGCCAGGGGTAGTGAGTCTTGCATGGGCCTAGTATTTCTGTGGGTTGTCTTGAATTTAAACATCATGGAGGCCATGGATTGAATGGGATTGTGATGATTTTGCAGTGTTTTTCGATTTTTGGGCCTGTACTTGTGGCCTTTTCACCAGGGGTATTTGAGTCTAGCATGGGCCTAGTCTTTCTGTGGGCTGTCTTGAATTTAAACATCATGGAGAGGCCATGGATGGAATGGGATTGTGCTGATTTTGCAGTGTTTTTCGATTTTTGGGCCTGTACTTGTGGCCTTTTCACCAGGGGTATTTGAGTCTAGCATGGGCCTAGTCTTTCTGTGGGCTGTCTTGAATTTAAACATCATGGAGGCCATGGATGGAATGGGATTGTGCTGATTTTGCAGTGTTTTTCGATTTTTGGGCCTGTACTTGTGGCCTTTTCACCAGGGGTATTTGAGTCTAGCATGGGCCTAGTCTTTCTGTGGGCTGTCTTGAATTTAAACATCATGGAGAGGCCATGGATGGAATGGGATTGTGCTGATTTTGCAGTGTTTTTCGATTTTTGGGCCTGTACTTGTGGCCTTTTCACCAGGGGTATTTGAGTCTAGCATGGGCCTAGTCTTTCTGTGGGCTGTCTTGAATTTAAACATCATGGAGGCCATGGATGGAATGGGATTGTGCTGATTTTGCAGTGTTTTTCGATTTTTGGGCCTGTACTTGTGGCCTTTTCACCAGGGGTATTTGAGTCTAGCATGGGCCTAGTCTTTCTGTGGGCTGTCTTGAATTTAAACATCATGGAGGCCATGGATGGAATGGGATTGTGCTGATTTTGCAGTGTTTTTCGATTTTTGGGGGTGTTCATGGGGAGGGACATGCCATGTGGCTGGTGGCCATTTTGAGTGCAGCTACAGGCACTGGCCATGTGCTGGCAGGCAAGTGGCCATTTTGAATGCAGGCTTTGTTGTTAGGCCTCCAACCATTTTGCCTACTTTTCAACCTTTATTTATGCCAGGGGTAGTGAGTCTTGCATGGGCCTAGTATTTCTGTGGGTTGTCTTGAATTTAAACATCATGGAGGCCATGGATTGAATGGGATTGTGATGATTTTGCAGTGTTTTTCGATTTTTGGGCCTGTACTTGTGGCCTTTTCACCAGGGGTATTTGAGTCTAGCATGGGCCTAGTCTTTCTGTGGGCTGTCTTGAATTTAAACATCATGGAGAGGCCATGGATGGAATGGGATTGTGCTGATTTTGCAGTGTTTTTCGATTTTTGGGCCTGTACTTGTGGCCTTTTCACCAGGGGTATTTGAGTCTAGCATGGGCCTAGTCTTTCTGTGGGCTGTCTTGAATTTAAACATCATGGAGGCCATGGATGGAATGGGATTGTGCTGATTTTGCAGTGTTTTTCGATTTTTGGGCCTGTACTTGTGGCCTTTTCACCAGGGGTATTTGAGTCTAGCATGGGCCTAGTCTTTCTGTGGGCTGTCTTGAATTTAAACATCATGGAGAGGCCATGGATGGAATGGGATTGTGCTGATTTTGCAGTGTTTTTCGATTTTTGGGCCTGTACTTGTGGCCTTTTCACCAGGGGTATTTGAGTCTAGCATGGGCCTAGTCTTTCTGTGGGCTGTCTTGAATTTAAACATCATGGAGAGGCCATGGATGGAATGGGATTGTGCTGATTTTGCAGTGTTTTTCGATTTTTGGGCCTGTACTTGTGGCCTTTTCACCAGGGGTATTTGAGTCTAGCATGGGCCTAGTCTTTCTGTGGGCTGTCTTGAATTTAAACATCATGGAGGCCATGGATGGAATGGGATTGTGCTGATTTTGCAGTGTTTTTCGATTTTTGGGGGTGTTCATGGGGAGGGACATGCCATGTGGCTGGTGGCCATTTTGAGTGCAGCTACAGGCACTGGCCATGTGCTGGCAGGCAAGTGGCCATTTTGAATGCAGGCTTTGTTGTTAGGCCTCCAACCATTTTGCCTACTTTTCAACCTTTATTTATGCCAGGGGTAGTGAGTCTTGCATGGGCCTAGTATTTCTGTGGGTTGTCTTGAATTTAAACATCATGGAGGCCATGGATTGAATGGGATTGTGATGATTTTGCAGTGTTTTTCGATTTTTGGGCCTGTACTTGTGGCCTTTTCACCAGGGGTATTTGAGTCTAGCATGGGCCTAGTCTTTCTGTGGGCTGTCTTGAATTTAAACATCATGGAGAGGCCATGGATGGAATGGGATTGTGCTGATTTTGCAGTGTTTTTCGATTTTTGGGCCTGTACTTGTGGCCTTTTCACCAGGGGTATTTGAGTCTAGCATGGGCCTAGTCTTTCTGTGGGCTGTCTTGAATTTAAACATCATGGAGGCCATGGATGGAATGGGATTGTGCTGATTTTGCAGTGTTTTTCGATTTTTGGGCCTGTACTTGTGGCCTTTTCACCAGGGGTATTTGAGTCTAGCATGGGCCTAGTCTTTCTGTGGGCTGTCTTGAATTTAAACATCATGGAGAGGCCATGGATGGAATGGGATTGTGCTGATTTTGCAGTGTTTTTCGATTTTTGGGCCTGTACTTGTGGCCTTTTCACCAGGGGTATTTGAGTCTAGCATGGGCCTAGTCTTTCTGTGGGCTGTCTTGAATTTAAACATCATGGAGGCCATGGATGGAATGGGATTGTGCTGATTTTGCAGTGTTTTTCGATTTTTGGGGGTGTTCATGGGGAGGGACATGCCATGTGGCTGGTGGCCATTTTGAGTGCAGCTACAGGCACTGGCCATGTGCTGGCAGGCAAGTGGCCATTTTGAATGCAGGCTTTGTTGTTAGGCCTCCAACCATTTTGCCTACTTTTCAACCTTTATTTATGCCCAGGGGTAGTGAGTCTTGCATGGGCCTAGTCTTTCTGTGGGTTGTCTTGAATTTAAACATTATGGAGGGCATGGATGGATTGGGATTGTGCTGATTTTGCAGTGTTTTTCGATTTTTTTGTGCTCTATAACTGAACTGATGTTCCTCTGTCTTCCATTTTTTTTAGGTGCACAAGACTCAAGAGAACCACCAGTGCCAGGAAGAAGTCCTGCAGCGGTGTGTGTGTGCAGCATAACGTCACGCGACGTCACGTCTGGCCTCAGACAACTCTACAATTCGTGCAACTGCGGCCTGCTGTCTGACCTGCTCTGAAGAAGATGGCCCCAAAGAAAGTTCTCCGTAGCTCCTCTAGCAAGAAAGTTGCTAGTAAGGAGCAGAAGAAGCAAGTTACCAAGGAGGCTGGTGTGCCACCCGCCACTTTTTTTGGGAGCAAAAAAAAAAGTACGCCTGCAGCAGCAGGATCTGCTGGGGACCAAGCTGAGAGCAGCACCCCTGCTCCATTGGGTTCAGTGCCTCCACCACCACGCCAACTTAAGTCAAAGCCCTTGAGTGCTTCAGAGGCAGTCAGTGTACTTCTCCAATCACCATCGACCAGTGATGTTGGCTCATCGCAAGAAAGTAGCAGCAATGTCCCTGAATCAACACAGGTTGTTGTAACTCATCTGACAAGTGTTGAACAACCACAGCCGCAACAACACCATGTGCAAGTACACGCCCAAGTACATGTGGAAGGAGAGGCAGCAAAAGGAGATGCGCAAGCAAAGGTGCATGGAGGTTCACAAGTGCCCACAATAGTTGTTCCTCCCGAAGTAGGGGCACATTTGGAAATCGACATTGAAGCTGAGGTATCATTGGAAGCCACTCCTCCTGATGATCATTCATTGTCTTCCACATCCCTAGCAAGGAAAAGATCAAGGGGGGTGTCTACATCTTCTTCAAGCCCACCTCGTTCTGGTGCAAGTGATCTGTCTTGGGAACCACAACTGCGGTCTGACAGTGAGGCAGAGGCACACCATGATCTGACACCGGCACCTAAGCGTAAAAGGAAGGTCGTCCAAAAACTCAAACCTATGGAGTGTGATGAGGCTCAACAAGAAGTGACAGATACTGCTGGTGATGAAGCCTCTCACGATGACGACGAGCCAGTCATCACAAAGGTCACTGCAGCCCCACCGGGCATGCAGCAAAGAGACATTTTGACCCTATCCCGAGAAGCTGCTGAGCGTGATGATGATGTCGGCGAGGAGGCAATGGAAATGGAATCATTAGATTTGGAGTTAAGTAGTACACCAAAACCTACCGCTTCCATATTTCTTCGCAAGAAGGTACCCACCTCGTCCTCGACCTCAATTCGTGGTGGTGAAAGTGCAAAACGTACTGAAGTTCGGCAATCCACATCCTCCACTTCATCTGTCATTAGCAGCAGGACCACCACCACCAGTATCGCCGCCTCCTCCGGCCCCCGAAGACATTTCAAGTCTCCAGTTTGGGACTTCTTTAGTGTTTGCCCAAAAAAGGAAAACGTAGCCATTTGTAGCCTTTGTAAGCTTCGATTTAGTCGTGGTAAGCTTGGTTCTAACTATGGTACCGGAGGCCAGAGAGGTCATCTTGAGAGAAGGCACCCTGTCCAATGGTTTCCGCACCTAGAGGCGATCAAGAAAGCCGGAATTGCACGTAATGAAAACGTTGATTTGTCATCTGCTGATGACGAGGAGGTAGAAGAAGACGATTCAAACACTTCACTTACACCCAGTTCCCATGTCAGCAGCACACCCCATGGGAGCCACACTAAGAGTGTGGGAGAGAGTGAGACATCAATGCCGAAAAGTTCATCAGCGAGCGTAACTGGGTCGAAGAGATCATCATCATCCCGTAAATCATTGGTCCAGGGCAACATTAAAAAGATGTTGTTTACAGAAGCGCAATATGAACGCAACCACCCAATGACCCGTCTGTATAACACTAAGCTGGCTAAAATGCTAGCTCTGGACCTTCTCCCTTTTTCTTTTGTAGAAGGGGTTGGTTTTCTAGAATTAGTGACAGCGCTCTGCCCTAAATGGAAGGTTCCTAGCCGGTTCTATTTTGCCCGAGTTGCGGTTCCAGCACTACATGAAGATGTTCTGAAGGTGATTGGGGCAGCTTTGCAGAAGAGTGCTGTTCACACTATACATCTGACAACAGACATGTGGACCAGTGGCGCAGGCGCTGATTACATGTGCATCACTGCACACTGGGTCTCTTTTTCAGGGGCTAAAGCAAAGCTAAACTCAGGTGTTGACACTAACATTGTTTTTAAAGGTGCTCGGAAACATGCAACACTAGCCATGTTTGGTTTGGAGAAACGTCACACAGCAGAAAACATTTTGGATGTCTTTAACACAAAGGTCCTTAACTGTCTGTCCCCACTAAAACGCAAGGTTGGTTATGTTTCCACGGACAATGGCTCCAATATAGTTAAGGCCATGAGGGACGGTTACTATTTCAGAGTGCCGTGTTTGGCGCACTGTATAAACCTGGTTGTCCAAAAATTCTTGGGTAATAAAAGCAGTGCAGCGTACAGTGTATTGGAGAACTGCCGAAAAATTTGCAAGCATTTCAGGCATTCTTTTAAGGCCCGCAAGCAGCTGAGGAGCATGCTATATCAATGTCAAATGCCAGTGAAAGCACTCATCCAGGAGGTGGTAACACGTTGGAACTCAACCTTCTACATGCTTGAGCGTCTGTATGAGCAGTATACGCAACTCGATCAATATTTCTTGAAAGAGGGTATAGAGGAGCTGAGGATGGGTGGGCCGCAATGGAACATAGTTGAAAGCCTAACACGCATGCTTCGTCCTTTTGAGGTCTTCACGCGTGCAGTCAGCAAGGAGGACTCTAATTTGGGAAAAGCTATCCCATTGTTGTACATGCTGGAGGACCAACTGAAGGAGGTGTGTTCTGTGTTTCGAAAAGATGACAAAAAGAAAGACTCTTTGCTTCTGGCTGAGCAATTATTAGAGCTCCTACAAGGTGATGAACGTCTTCAAAAGATCCACTCAGAACAGCATTACATTTGTGCTACTATTCTGGATCCACGCTACAAAAAGGCGCTGGCAGGCAGAGCATTCTTTCCTTTTGGTGATGAAGATGTTACAAAGTACAAACGTTGGCTAGCCTTGTCAGCCAAGAAGTTTGAAACAGAACGGCTGGAAATTGAAGGAAATGGCAGTACATCAGCAGGCCATCCCCAGTCAAAACAATCCACTTCTGCACCTGTGGCTGTGGCACAAGTGACCTCTCAGCCGTTAAAGACACCGGCAACCGGATCATCTGCACGAAAGACAACAGAAACATTGGAGGCTGAAGAGGATTGGCTAGCTCTGCGTGGGTTTGGTTCTCAAAAGGTCAGAGGCACAGCAAGAGCTACGCAAAGTGGAGGAACCTTGGAGGAGGACCTTGAGTCGATGGTGAAGGACTATCTGAATGACTCCACAGAGGTCTATGTTAATTCTGACCCATTGGCGTATTGGCATGGGAAAAAAGAATTGTGGCCACAGCTCACCAACCTGGCTATAAACTACTTGTCTTGCCCACTCGCAAGTGTGTCTTCTGAACGGGTTTTCAGTGCGGCTGGTGGGATTGTAACTCCCAAACGGAGCCGCCTCTCGCCCAAAAATGTGGAGAGGTTAACAATGATCAAGATGAATCAGCACCTCATACCACCAGATATAAGAGTACGAGAGAGCGTGCCGGATGAAGAGGTGGCCAGCACCATAGATGAGGGAATTTCTACTCTGTCAGGTGGCACTGACCTCACCCTGGCTGAATTCGCAGAGTATGATGACGAAGCCTTATTCTTATTCCTGGACCGTGATACCGACTTCGAGCCCTGAAAATGAGACAACGAATCAATAACTTTCTTTTTCATCCTTATTCACTTTTATTCCTGTGTGTCTGTCTTTCTTTGTTGTGCACAGTTAATATAATTCAAACTTTAATCAGATAATCACAAAGACAAGGCCATCAGCAGAACTGTCTTCACTTGTTTGCTAATTTATTTGAAGGTGCCGCAGTCTGCATTCCTCAGGTTCACAAGTTCAGAAGAACATGCTCCTCTATCCTCCTCCACCAGACTCCTATTTCCATCAAAGCAGAGGGCTGGTTTACGCCCAATGAAGAAAGACTCAGCACTTGTGGGGGTGTTGTTCTACCTCTTTGCAGGTGAGTTGACGGGTCTGGGGCCATTGCTGGGAAGCACTAAAAGTGGTTTGTGCCAAATCCGAGGCGGAAAATTTTTTGTGTTTTTGATGACTTGCTTGCCTTTGAGGTGCTCTTAGGGGGGGTTCCGTCTGTTTGTGGGTGAGTTTCGTGGTCTGAGAGCATTGCTGGGACACTCTAATCTTGATTGCATTTGCTTTTCAGGAAATCCGTCGTGCCAACCCCGACTTATGGCCTAGCTACGCAGCGCGTTTGGGCCGAAGGCCCAGAAATATTGCAAGTATGAGATTTTGCTTTTGGCCTGTTTGGGGGTGTTATGCTTCTTGGCGGGTGGGTTGCCGGGTCTTGGGGCATTCCTGGGAAGGTCTAATACCGGGTAGAAGTGGTTGGGACAAAATCCAGGCCGATTTTTTTTTTGGGCTATTTCTGACATTTTGCTCTATGTAGCGTTTTCGGGGGCCTGTTTGGGGGGCTTCCTGGTGTTTGTGGGTGAGTTTCGTGGTCTGGGAGCACTGCTGGGACACTCTAATCTTGATTGCATTTGCTTTTCAGGAAATCCGTCGTGCCAACCCCGACTTATGGCCTAGCTACGCAGCGCGTTTGGGCCGAAGGCCCAGAAATATTGCAAGTATGAGATTTTGCTTTTGGCCTGTTTGGGGGTGTTATGCTTCTTGGCGGGTGGGTTGCCGGGTCTTGGGGCATTCCTGGGAAGGTCTAATACCGGGTAGAAGTGGTTGGGACAAAATCCAGGCCGATTTTTTTTTTGGGCTATTTCTGACATTTTGCTCTATGTAGCGTTTTCGGGGGCCTGTTTGGGGGGCTTCCTGGTGTTTGTGGGTGAGTTTCGTGGTCTGGGAGCACTGCTGGGACACTCTAATCTTGATTGCATTTGCTTTTCAGGAAATCCGTCGTGCCAACCCCGACTTATGGCCTAGCTACGCAGCGCGTTTGGACCGAAGGCCCAGAAATATTGCAAGTATGAGATTTTGCTTTTGGCCTGTTTGGGGGTGTTATGCTTCTTGGCGGGTGGGTTGCCGGGTCTTGGGGCATTCCTGGGAAGGTCTAATACCGGGTAGAAGTGGTTGGGACAAAATCCAGGCCGATTTTTTTTTTGGGCTATTTCTGACATTTTGCTCTATGTAGCGTTTTCGGGGGCCTGTTTGGGGGGCTTCCTGGTGTTTGTGGGTGAGTTTCGTGGTCTGGGAGCACTGCTGGGACACTCTAATCTTGATTGCATTTGCTTTTCAGGAAATCCGTCGTGCCAACCCCGACTTATGGCCTAGCTACGCAGCGCGTTTGGACCGAAGGCCCAGAAATATTGCAAGTATGAGATTTTGCTTTTGGCCTGTTTGGGGGTGTTATGCTTCTTGGCGGGTGGGTTGCCGGGTCTTGGGGCATTCCTGGGAAGGTCTAATACCGGGTAGAAGTGGTTGGGACAAAATCCAGGCCGATTTTTTTTTTGGGCTATTTCTGACATTTTGCTCTATGTAGCGTTTTCGGGGGCCTGTTTGGGGGGCTTCCTGGTGTTTGTGGGTGAGTTTCGTGGTCTGGGAGCACTGCTGGGACACTCTAATCTTGATTGCATTTGCTTTTCAGGAAATCCGTCGTGCCAACCCCGACTTATGGCCTAGCTACGCAGCGCGTTTGGACCGAAGGCCCAGAAATATTGCAAGTATGAGATTTTGCTTTTGGCCTGTTTGGGGGTGTTATGCTTCTTGGCGGGTGGGTTGCCGGGTCTTGGGGCATTCCTGGGAAGGTCTAATACCGGGTAGAAGTGGTTGGGACAAAATCCAGGCCGATTTTTTTTTGGGGCTATTTCTGACATTTTGCTCTATGTAGCGTTTTCGGGGGCCTGTTTGGGGGGCTTCCTGGTGTTTGTGGGTGAGTTTCGTGGTCTGGGAGCACTGCTGGGACACTCTAATCTTGATTGCATTTGCTTTTCAGGAAATCCGTCGTGCCAACCCCGACTTATGGCCTAGCTACGCAGCGCGTTTGGACCGAAGGCCCAGAAATATTGCAAGTATGAGATTTTGCTTTTGGCCTGTTTGGGGGTGTTATGCTTCTTGGCGGGTGGGTTGCCGGGTCTTGGGGCATTCCTGGGAAGGTCTAATACCGGGTAGAAGTGGTTGGGACAAAATCCAGGCCGATTTTTTTTTTGGGCTATTTCTGACATTTTGCTCTATGTAGCGTTTTCGGGGGCCTGTTTGGGGGGCTTCCTGGTGTTTGTGGGTGAGTTTCGTGGTCTGGGAGCACTGCTGGGACACTCTAATCTTGATTGCATTTGCTTTTCAGGAAATCCGTCGTGCCAACCCCGACTTATGGCCTAGCTACGCAGCGCGTTTGGACCGAAGGCCCAGAAATATTGCAAGTATGAGATTTTGCTTTTGGCCTGTTTGGGGGTGTTATGCTTCTTGGCGGGTGGGTTGCCGGGTCTTGGGGCATTCCTGGGAAGGTCTAATACCGGGTAGAAGTGGTTGGGACAAAATCCAGGCCGATTTTTTTTTTGGGCTATTTCTGACATTTTGCTCTATGTAGCGTTTTCGGGGGCCTGTTTGGGGGGCTTCCTGGTGTTTGTGGGTGAGTTTCGTGGTCTGGGAGCACTGCTGGGACACTCTAATCTTGATTGCATTTGCTTTTCAGGAAATCCGTCGTGCCAACCCCGACTTATGGCCTAGCTACGCAGCGCGTTTGGACCGAAGGCCCAGAAATATTGCAAGTATGAGATTTTGCTTTTGGCCTGTTTGGGGGTGTTATGCTTCTTGGCGGGTGGGTTGCCGGGTCTTGGGGCATTCCTGGGAAGGTCTAATACCGGGTAGAAGTGGTTGGGACAAAATCCGCGCGGAAAAGCCTTTAGTTTTGGCACTTTTTGTAACTTAGGGTTCGTTAGGGTTAGCCCTAGCAGCAGGATTGCATGTGTATCGGGGTGTTCTAGATTTTTCAAACTGAGTTCTGGGGTCTTAGAGCACTCGTGAGAATGTGTAATTTTGGTTGCAAGTCATTTGAAGAAAATCCATGGTGGGAAAGGGGGGATTTGGCATAGTTAAAGAAAGCCTTTGCCACTATTCTTAACTTAGGGTTCGTTAGGGTTAGCAGTATTTCTATTGCATGTGTTTGAGTGGGGGGGATTTCGAGTCTTGGAGCGATGCTGGCTATGGCTACTTTTGCTTGGTTGCTTGCAAGTGGTTTGAATACAATCCACGGGGGGTAATGGGTAATTAGGGTACTTCGGCCTACTTTTACTTTCAAAGTAAGTTTTGTCTCCAGTTTTCTGCTAGGCCTCGTTTTTTGGGTGGGAGCACTGCTAGGAAGATCTATTTTTGTTCTAAAACACAGTTTACAGTACACCTAGCTTGAGGGGCAAGATCCGCTACATTAATTTGCCCATACTTACTTATCCTTCAAAAGGTGACTCAGAGTACGCACTTTCAAAAACATTGTACTGTCTGTCTACTAGGAAAAACAAATTGTGACTTTTTGCACTCCACAGCCTACATACCTTATATTTATTTATCAGTGGTGTTGTAATATTATATCACTTCCTGTTTTTCGTTGAATAATTACAGGCCGGGTTTCAGTCTCTGCAATGGGGAAAAAAGGATGGAGTCAGGCTTCACAGTAGCGAGCCACAATTCAGCATCAGGCAGGCAGTGGACAGGGTGTCTTCTGGTGACCAACATCGGTGGACGAAGCGTCGGCTGCAATGGAGGAGTGCCGCTAATAGGAGGATTTTTTTTCTGCGGGCAACTTACTTACCACTTCCAACAGGACCACTACAACCACATAGATACAGTATCCCTTGCCTTTTTCTCTGACTGTGACTGCATTTCTTTGCTCTCTCTCGGCTTCTACATTGATCCCTTAACACATCACTTAGTCCACTCCACTATCTGCACCACACATAGTCATTTGTAAGTGCTCCTACGTAATTCGCAAGTCGCAGCACGCCCCAGGCCGTAGAGGACTGGGATGGCCCCAATGATGAAGCATGTCACCAAGGGGCAACCCTGGTGAGTGAGGGGACACCTAGAAAAAAAGCAATTTCTCCTTTTCTATCTACTATACCTTCTGTCAGGTTACGCAGCCCCTAAGCGCCTACCGTACTATGAAACTACATTTCCCATGAGTAGGCGGGAGACTTGCAGACTATTTAGTGAGACTATATGAGAGTACCCTTGTATGTTAGGACATCACTTCACTGATGCCTGTCTTGTCTTCTCTTACAGGTATCCTTTCCCTGCTGACCCTACCTTTACCCATCCCACATTTTTTATTTTAGTTTGTTATTTTTCTCCCTCGCCTAATGCCTCGAACACCCTGTGTTTACACTTCTGGGTGTTGGTGACATTTGGAGGTGGAACCATATTTGCATCGACTGGATCACGGGGAGTAAACGTGACACCTTCCAGACCAACCCCATTGAGTGTTGTTGTGAATGGATTTATAGTGACCAGCAAGGCTCTCGGGTATCTGGCTACAGAGACCTTATGTTGAATATAGTTATCAATAATTCCACACAGGCCCTGTACTGTCGCATTCTTTCTTTCCACAGTTGTCGATGATATATTCTTACTCTGCTTGACAAAGAACCATTGCTAATGTGAAAGAACTTCAACCGAATTAGTAGTTATACTTTACCATTTGTTAGGCTACAATGTGGCACTGCTCTACTGTACTTCTGTCACCTGCTATATTCTCAGTTGTACCGTTGAATTGCTCAGGAGGACAAACCAGATTTCATTTTCTTTTTTTTCATAGGCATGCAACTGCCACTGTGTCACACCACTACTACCACCGCTATGAGGAAATTTTATCCGACCAAGATTGCCAACGTTATTCGGTGTTTCCCGTGGAGCCAGCCCTGGGCCTAGCCCTACTTTCAAACACAAATTACAGGTAAGATAAGCGTTTGGTGGTTTGGGGGTATAATGGAGTATTAGTACGAGAGACGAGAGACTGAAGGTAGTACTACTAAAGTCCTAGGACTCTTGGATTCACTTCACTTAGTCTGTGAGAGGCACTTAGTGTTGAAAACATTTGGGCATTTACACTTAAAGGAAGAAAATGGAACTAAACTTTCAGGAAAACAGTCAACGTTAAACCCCCACCCACCAGGCAAGCAGTAAAAAACAGGTATGCTCAGATAAAGTTTGAAAAAGTATATTTATATCCCTAACAAAATAATCTCCCGCAAGACCCTCCCTAACCCCAACGATTGTCCTTCAAAAGTCCCCAAAAACCCAACTCCCAATTCCCACCCCCCAAAAGTCTCTAAAAAAGGGGCAAGGGACACTATGGGTGGATGCTGTTAACTTTTTGGGCCAGGGCATCATGCTCCTCGCGGAGCAAGGCGAGCTCCTGCTGAAGGCGGGACACCATCAGGGTAGTGCGGCGCAGGCGTGCCTTCACTGCCTTGCAGGTGCAAGGCCTGTGAGAAGCAGCTGTTGGCCTTGCTGCTCGGCGGTGGCGTTTGCCTTTGGCAGCCCGGCTCAGTCTCGGTGGACCACTGTGCTGGGTCACGGTGGCAGCCGGTGAGGCCACGGAGGACGACGTTGTCGTTGTTGTCGACCGCACACTTTCCTCGTCCTCCAGGGCCACCAGCCGCCGATATTCCGCAACAGTGGCCTCGATTCTCCGTTGCCGGGCCGCTCTAGCCAGCTCCTTCCTCCTTGTTCGTTTGGAAGGAGAACCTATATGAAGAAAGAAAGACATAGTCTGTAACCAATGCTCTTTAAGATTAACTCAATCATTCAGCAGAAATGTGTGCTGCAGTACAACTAGCAACTTGCAAGCGCATTACATAACTATTGAGGCCAGTATCTATCTAACCTCACACTTCTTCATCCTTGCTCTAACATTAGTGGGAGTTTAAGGAACAAATTCTATGAGCACTGTGGACTTCCATTGGAGTCGACTATGAAAGTACACCAGTCTTATTCTTCTTCTTGTCTCTTGTTTTGGAAAATTGGTACGTTATTTTCTGCAAGCCGGCATAATGCCAGCGCGGTAAACTTGCACCCGAGAAAAAGAGACGCACGCCATGAGGAGTGACCTAGACTTGCGTTGCCGTTGCGTTACTGTACCCGTCCAGTACATGCAGGTGGTGAATCTCTTACTTTTCTATTACGGGTGGCACTGAGAATACTCTGTTACAACTCAAGGGCTACTGCTTAATTAATTTAACTTTCACCCTACAGTGGAAATGAGTACTAGAAATGGAAAATTGAAGAAGATAAATAATCTGATTATCTATCACTTCACATGGGATGTTTTTGCTTATATATGGGATGACTTTAGGTGCTTTGCTTTTTATTGAGTGACAGGCAGTGATACATCCACACATGAATGACTGAGTACTACTAAACTTATTAAGAGAGGTAGGGAGTGGCCACCATAATAACCGGATCTATGCAGTGCTTGCAATACAAACTACTGCTACTACTTATGGTAGTATTTGGACAAAATTAAAAGTTCTTTTCCTTGCCTTTCCTACACTGGAACGGACGTGCGGGTGCAGTGTTACATGCTCTTCAAAGTTACACTTAGTTCATCCACTGACCATCTACTCTCTCTAGATCATGGGTACTCACAAACTTTCTCTCAGGGGCTACATTTACAGTGTAGTTTGTGGCCGAGGGCCGCACTGGTGGGGGCGGAGTCAGAGGGGGCGGGGCTAAAGCAAAACGATAACTTGTGACCATGAGGTTGCACACAGGTCCCTGCAGCAGATGCCCTCATCCACTGAGCCACCAGACCCAGCATTTACATACATCTCTCTCCCTCCTGCTGTCCCTCCTGCCCTCCCTCCATCTCTCTCTCCCTCCTGCCCTCCCTCTCCCTCTGTCATCTCACTGTGTGTGTGTCTATCTGTGTCAGCCTTCAGCCCGGGTTGAGACCGCTTCCTCAACGCGCACACACAGACAACAACACCAAAGTACTTAACAGGTCTTTAAAAGACCATTAACATATTATTGAGGCTTTGTTTGTTTTAGCGCCCCTGCTTCTCCACCCTGACAATCACTGCTTGCCCGGCCCCACAGAGCAGAGGCTTTGTTCTATTTCACCTCTTTGTGGCCTTGCATCTCCACTCTGCTCTGTGGGGGCCGGGGGAGCAGTGATTGTCAGAGTGGAGATGCAGGGGCGCTAACAGGTGAAATACAAAAAAGCCTCTGCTCTGTGGGGGCCGGGGGAGCAGTGATTGTCTGCAAGGTCTGCGCACCGCCAAGGAAGGCTTGCCGGGCCACCACCGGCCCGCGGGCCGTACTATGAGTACCCCTGCTCTAGATACACATATGCTATCTAAGAGTCAGATAGTAGCATGATCCAGGTATATGGACACATACAGTTTCTGTGTCACCCACCCAGGCTGTTGTCCTTCCACCCATCATTGCTTCATCATTCACCCAGCCATGCATCTCATATTCTTGCCTTCCCAGCTAGTCTTCAATCTCAATAAGTAAGGAATATATAAGAGCTTACCTCTGGCCGCCACCACCGTCTCAACTCTCACAGCCGCCGCCGCCGCCTCCTCCCCTGATGATGAATTGCCCTCCGCCTCCGTGTCGAGCACCACCACCACACTGGCCCCGCCACCAGATGTTCCACCTACAAAGTACATTTAAGAATCTTAGAATAAAGCACTCACTAGTCACTAGTATTTGGTCTAGGAATGAAGACATGTGAAAACAATGTAATTTGTGACTGTCTACGTTAAAGTTAAAAAAAATGTCCCTTTTTCCAGGGAAGGTTGTCTTGCTGCACTTTTTGGCACAACTGATGAAGGCTGATTTTTTAACACGCACCATTTTTCTCCACACAGACAGAAGATGGACTTCTAACAACAAGATCAAGTTGAAACCAGGTGAGAGCTCGGCTCGACCACAAGAAATGTCTTCAATTAATCGTCAGCACTAACCACTTTTCCATTATCAGTTAAACGTTTAGTTTTATTATGACTTCATTTTAATAAATGTGTTTACTTTTAATAAAGCTTTTAAATTTAAATACAATCTGTGTTTTTTGGTCCTCCAGACTAGAGTGACTGAACGAAAGGTTTTGCAATTTTTGCAAGCATGAGTCCAGATAGAACACTTCAAAAGACATTATGGACAATCCCAGAGGACTGCACTAAGTTGATAGAGCTATTGCTGACTAGAATCATGGGAGTTTCGCCAACCGTGCAATCTTAGTTAGCTACACAGACAGACTAATAAGAATAATCTAGTAATACCACAGGGAGTCATAGTAGAGGCAGGATAAGAATTTAGATACAGTCTACAAGAAGAGCAAAGACAATTTTGAAAAAATTCAAATGAGGAACGCTAGGAAAAATAGGTACTAGTCTAAAATGAAAACTTACTGGGGCCAGCAGAGGAGCCCTCGCCTGCCCGATCCTGGCCCTGTTGATGAACAGCATCCGCCGCCTGCTGCTCCTGTGTCCTCCTCTCGCCCCTGGGGGGAGCTGACGTACAACATGAAAGAAAGAACAGAAAACATGGATGATTGTTGCTTGTCAATGTCAACCAAATCAAACATTTCAAAAGAACAATAACAAAATATTTCCGCGAAATTATATTGATTATGGTTACTTTTTATTTATTTGCGGACCTGTGACTTCGAAAGTCACGTAACTCACTAAACAAAGTACTGAAACGTTCACCTAGGACTGGCAGGCAGCAGTCCGCAGGCAAGACGCAAAGTGACAGACAAACTCCATTGTGATTTCAGTCAGATCAGTGACAACACTAACAGTTGCCTGCTACATTACCAGTCATTTAAATAGTCAAACTATCAATCCACCGCCACTATTTTTCTTATTGTCAGGGTTACAAAGGAAGGGGCAGATTTAAGCCCTTGCGGCTCTTTTGCGCCGTTCTTGCGTGACTTTTGTGACGCAGCAGCTAAACAAAAAAGGGCGCCATGGTGCGGCGTATAATATTATAACAACGTGACGCATTTGGGAGATGCATCCCGTTATAAAGCCCTGCGCCATCAGGGGGCGTTCCGGCGCAAGGGAGGGCATTCCTGCGCTGGAACACATCCTAATAGTGGCTGAGGGAAATCTACAAAATATCAATCAGTCACCTTTAGGACAATGATGCGTCACACAAACCCTGCACCTGCTTGAAGCAGACGTACGGCTTGACCCAGCATTGGGGAGATAGGGTACCCCAGAGCATTGATGGAGCTGCGCCATCGTTGCGACGCAACTCCAGCAGTAAAGCTTCGGTGACGTTTTGGGCCCATGGGGCGCCGCATTGCAAATACGGCGCACCATGTTTGGTGGTGGTAGCGGGCCGCACAATTAATGGCGCATCCCTGCTACTTTGCAGGGATGCGACGGTAATTGCAATTCTGCCCCTTAGGGGCATACTTACTTACGCGTTCTGGCGCATCTCCAGAGATGCGCCAGATCAAATGCGTCACGCAAAACTACCCTTGCGACACGGCAGATGTGCCTCATTTACAATGCGGCGCGCCCTGGCGCAAGGGTAGGCACTTGCGTGACGCATCTCGTCACGTAAGAGCGGCGCATCGCTGGAGTCACGTCGCCAACGCAATGCAACTCCAGTAATGCTCAGGGCCACCCAATACTTTACATGCTGTGTCAGTCCTTTCGCCTGCTTCGAGCAGACATAAGGAATTGAATTGACGTAGCAGCGTCGCAGAAGTGCCTGCGTTAAATCTTGTAGATTTCACGCAGGCAATTTTGCGAGGCGCACAGCCGCTGGACCGCCCACCCTGCGTACTAGGAACGCACCCATTGTGGTGCAGGCCCATGGCTTTATAACGTGACGCATCTCCCTAGATGCGTCATGCTGTAAATGACTTGCAGGGATGCGGCACGTTTACGCCGCTGTTGCGTCACGCAAGGCAACGTAAACGTGGCGCAAGGGGCTTGTAAATGTAATCTGCCCCCTAGTGTCTAGCATTACGCAGTTCTGTTAAGTACACTCATACATAATAGTTACTCAGGCCAATGAGACCACGAAATAGAAAACAAATAAGCATAGTAGCAACCCCACTGAGAAGGAGAGCAGTGCACCTGAAATGCACAGAAGATTTTGAAATATAATTTAACTACAATGTAATCGTCATCAGCGGCATTATTGGCTTGCTCCATGTAAAAAACAAATATTTGCAATACAACAACACAGAGCAGGAGAAAACATCATAGTAGTGAGTGATTAAATGCCAATGGCTACTACTACTCACCAAGCCCGGGGATCTCCAAGCCGAGCTGGTCCAGCAGGTCGCGCTCGCGGTCCAGGAGGTCCGTCCAGCGATGGGTGACCTGGCTGTAGGTGCGCTGGACCCCGTAGAGGTGGGATATGGCCCAGCACACCTTCTCCCACCGCTTCCGGCGCTCCCGCATGTTATAGCCGCCGGCCGCGATCCTGCCGCCTCCCGCGATGGTCCTGGGCAGGCGGCGCTGGACGAAGTAGACCAGCGCGCCCACTTCCTCCGGGCTGAATATCTCCCGGCACGTCACCTGCTCCCCCCTCGATCTCACGCCTGCTGTCCTGCCACTGGGTCCAGCACTACTCCCCGCCGCCGCTGCGGCCCTCAAGTGCCTGGGCAGCTTCACGGCGCCTGGCTTGACCATGGTCTGGGCAGGTAAGGTAGGAAGAAGTAGAAAATTAAGAAAGAATAGGATAGGGAAGAAGAAAAGAAAAGAGTTTACAAAAGTAGTTTAAAAGTAAAGAAAAATAGCAGAAAAGACAAAAATATACAGCTAGGAAAAGAGAGGGATAGATAAGAAGCAAAATCGTAAAAAAAAAACTGAAAACAAGCAAAGGATGGGAAAGATATCAAGAGGATTAAACACCATGCCCAGACACAGGAAATGAATGAAAAACAAGATGGCCGGCGCCCGTTTCCGAGCGCGAAAGTCAGTTCGCGCGAGATTTTCCTCGCGATCTCGTGCGAACCTCTAGATTTCCCGCGCGATCTCGTGCGAACCTCTACTCGCAATGCGCTTACTGCGCGAGATTATACATAGCGGGCGGAAACGGAAATACGTCACGCAAACAAAATGGCCGCGCCCGTACTCGACCTTGGGGTAAATTCGCGTGTTGCGCTGCAAGCGGCTCGCGAATACTGCAAAAAAACTCGCGAAACAACAAGCCGCAAAAAAATAAAATGCTCATTCGCACGAATTGGCGGCTTCCGCGGTCGGTTTCGCACGACGCCGCGCCCCGCGAATAGCGCGAAAAAAACCGCAAAACGATTTCAGCAAAAGCAAAAGCAATGAGCAGGTGCAAAAGGTCAACCTCATGATTTGTAACGATTCTTTGTATTGCTTCCTGAGGGGGCCCTCCAGAATTCGGTTGCCTGCTTGCAACTATTGTGTGACCCTGCTCTGACCTTAACTGTATGCCACAAAGGTCCTGATTTACAGCTAAAGGAGCAGACAAGCAGGTGCCAGGCTGGAACTTTAAATTCTTTCAGTGACACATTAATTAGCCCCTAATTCATTATTGTCAGTTGGGGCAGGGCAGGTGTTGTAACTAATTTTGCAACAATGAAAGCACTTAGCAAGTGCAAAAGATCACTAATCAGGGCGCACTAAGGAAGCAGGTGCCAGCTAAAAAAATATTCTGTGACACATTAATCAGCCCCAAATTAATTCAGGTCACTTGAGGCAGGGAAGGTGTGCTTTGCTTTGCCGAAAATAATGTACACTGGACAACCAGAGGGTGTGGTGATGAAACAGAGGGTGGCATGGGTGGGCCAGAGGGTGGCATGAGTAGTCAGAGAGTGGCAGTGGTGACAGAGAGTGGCAGTGATGAAGAAGAGTGTCCCAAACAGGCTGGACATGTAGAAACAACAAGTTCGCAAAACTTGCGACCCGACAGGTAAGTTCGCAAATTGCGAAATTGTAAAAACCCTCGCGAACTGGCAGAAACACGGGCGAACACAAAAAAAAAAAAAATCCGCAAATTCGCGGGAATTCGCGGATTTTGCGGATTGCGAATCTGCAAATCCGCAAAATTCGCGAACGCGAGATCCGCAAAATTCGCCCATGCTTACTGCCAGCGCCATCCTAAAATAGTTACTAAGTTAGCTTCAACAGGAAGCACTAATAGATAAAATAAAGCAGGTGCTCGAGCACCTGCTTTATTTTATCTATTAGTGCTTCCTGATGAAGCTAATTTAGTAACTATTTTAGGATGGCGCTGGCAGCTTGCCGGCGCCATCCTAAAATAGTTACAGCCCAGGATGATGGATGGACAGCTCACTCAAGGGACCCCTGCGCCCTTTCGGGGCGATTGCATAGTAACACACACATGGCCGCTGGAACTAGTTGAAGCTCAAATTCAGTGACTCATTCACCAGCCCAAAAACAATCGTGAGCGTCATTGAGGCTGGGCAGGTGTGCTGCCCTTCTTCCCAAATCTACAGTCGAAAATCAGCTGTGATGCTGGATAGAGGCGTTTGTATCCTTGACTTTCACGAGCGCAATCCTTGTGCTGTTCCTGTGACCAGGAGCTTCTTTCTCTTGATCTGCTGCTCTGATCGGTCTCTGACCTTTTATACACACAAAAGGCATGTGAACTCGAATGGAAGCCCCGCCCGTTTGGCCCCGCTCACACACTCGTGGTGGCTGTGCACCGTCTTCCCGCCATTTACCCACTATGAGGGACAGCTCACTCAAGGGATCCCTGCGCCCTTCGGGGCGATTGCATAGTAACACACACATGGTCGCTGGAACTAGTTGAAGCTCAAATTCAGTGACTCATTCATCAGCCCGAAAACACTCGTGAGCATCGTCGAGGCTGGGCAGGTGGGCCTTCTTCCCAAATCTTACTTACTCAGTGAGAGAAAAGGTGGGAGAAATGTATGTGCATATGCTACAGAATAAAGGTGAACTTGCAGCCTTTCTGAACACATTCCCACAATTGAGAGACAAACCTATGCTGTGGTATCCACAAGTTGATGGATTTGTTGAAATGTTAAAAGATTTGTGCATTAATTTGGAAATGTTCTTTGACATTGCCATGCAAACTGCATTATGGTTAGAATCTAAAGTTGTTGTGCAAAGACCAGGTGAGAAGACAATGATAAGGGTTTGCATGAATGCACCATCATTTTCTGTTGTTATGGAGAAAAATGTAGCAGTGATTATACTCCTGAAGGGCAGAGTGCCAGCAAAGGATGTTGATTGGGTACAGATTAAAAGAACACAGGATGGAAGTAAAGGTGTTTTGGTTTGTGCAAATTCAGTTATGGATGTAGTACTGCTGGAAACTGTGTCCTTCTGCCATATTTATAACCGATTTGAGCATTGGAAGCAGAAATATAAATTTAAACATGATGCACAAAAACATAGAGGAATGCAGATGCAAAATATGCCAGTTAAGCAAAGGCAAATGTCAGTTCAGAAACAGGTACCAGTGGCAGGAATTTTTCAAGCACAGATGGTCCCACAAAATATGGAAAATGCTAAAATTAATTTCAATAAGTTGTCCAGAGCAAAAGTGAATTATTTCCAGAGACAAAAACGGAACCCAGTTCAACAGGCTGCTGTGCTTGAAAATGAGAGTTTTAACCCTCACAATTCTGAATTTACCCAGTCCATTGTGAAATCAGTGGAAAAAATCCAGATTTAGTTGTAGGAGTTTTAAACAGAGAAATTAAAAACCCAGTTTTAGAAAAATTTGCACCACATATAGGCCGATTTGAGGAAAATTGCCAAGTTGTTGTTTATGACTTAGGCCTAGCAGGAAAGCAATTGTTTTGCAAATTAAAAAGCACAAATTACTGTACACCAGATAATGTTAATTTTCAGATTCCTGATGAGGATGTGCATTTGAACATGTCCCAACAAGAGACAGCTGTAGCATTGTTTTCTGAAAAGACAGTTGAAAAATTACCTTCTGATTTGAAAGAAATAATAAATACAGAAATAAGAGAATTCACAGAGAAGGATGCCAGATTAATAAAATGTGCAGAACATGTCTTTTTAAAATTAGAACCAGATGACAATTATTTTAGAACATCATCAGTTGCAGAAATGTTACCAATGAAAGGATTTTTCATGGAATTGATTGGAAGTTTGTGTAACTTTCTGATCACAGGTTCACAGAAAATAAATGAAAAGAACAAAATAGTGCAGGAGATTAAAAGCATAATTTGTCCATTTTGTCCTGTGGTTCCGAATCCAGCCAATATATTGTTTCCCATTCCATGTGCTGAAGAATGGCTTACTATTATTGATTTTTGCCAAGTTCATGTCACATTGCCATTGCATGAGAATAGTCAGGACTACTGTCAAAAAGAAGATGAATGTCTGGTACACAAAATTAGAAATGGAGGTAGAAAGGTGTCACCAGAGAGTGGAAATAATTTCCAAGATAAATCCACCTCAAATTCCGAAAGAAGTCAGGAAATGGTTTGGGAATGGTTAGCTGCTGTAGAGAGTGGTTACTAAACCTTCCCCTAGTGGCTAAGCCTTTACTGAGACTGACATACAAGGATGTGTCTGATCCGCTTCCATTGGACAACAAGTGCGCTAAAGCATTCCTAGAGTTCAAAGAGAAAAAATGTCGCACCCCAGCACTAGGAATGAAAGTTTATTTGAAAGAAAATACACCAATCTGCAGTGAGAGGGAGGGCTATGCTCTCTGAGTGCCTATTCAGTTCAGTTCAATAAACTTTATTCGGTTAAAAAGCAAGTAACCATAAAAGTAACAAACATATAAACAGAATACAATGATTACAGCAGTTACAATAATTACTTCTCATAATTAGTAGTGCAGTGAGGTAGGTCAATAGGGAGTCTAGGATGTTTCAGTTTGAATTTGTTTCCTGAATTTAAAAACAGTTTTTAAATAATTTAAAATCACAGTAACAGTTAAAATCGTGTCCATTTTCTGTACTTCTAAAAAAGCTGGGCGGCATCTGGTTAAATTCATGTTTTTTAAAAAAGGGACTATGATTTTCCTACGTATAGCAGTATAAAATTTGCAGAAAAAAAGGATATGAATATCAGATTGTTGTGACGTGCCGTCACACAAACAAGCGGGCAAAATGTGGTTCCATGAGTTCATGGATGGAAAAGACACTAATCTAAAATATATACAAAATCTAAAACGGGTTAAAAGAAAACGATCATAGTTAGTCATGGACAGGGATAAATATGGCTGTACAGTGTTAGTCTCACAGAGGGTAGGAAGGTGAGAGTGTACTGTAGGTTTCAAGATTTCGACTCTCTTCCTCTTATCCAGCAGGTGGTTTAGGCAGATGGTTTTTAGTGTCTTCCTGGGAATAGTGTCCATTGTGGATGGGTCCGAGAAATATAGTGCCTATTCAAAAACATACATGTTTTCAAATGTCTGTGATGTATTTCCCAATCACCTTTGACCCGAACTTCACAGAAATGTCAGCAAATGAATTGGTTTGTGATGAAACTGAATATAAATGTCTAAATGTAATTAAAATATGCATAAAGCCAAAATCAGACTTTAAGGATGAACGTCTGATTCAGCCCAACAATGTAAATGTTTTTAGATGGCCAATATTCAAGAGGTGACAATGACACATTAAAAGCAACATATGCTGTGGTCCCTATGCATTATGTTGTCAAAGCTTCATGGCTTTCAGTAGTCATCTCAGCCCAAATGTCGAAATTGATTGCCCTTACCATAACATGCAGTATATCAGCTCAATTGGGAGACACTGTTGTTATGGAAGAGAGAAACGCTAATTCGGTTGCACACAGTTGTGTTCTGTTAGCATATACATTCAATGGAATCTTCAAAGGGGAATTAAAAGAGGCTCAAGAATATGTTTCAGAAGCAAAACAACAGGGTTGTTTCAGAACTGTTTTTGAGAAGAGTAACAACTGTATAGTGACAAATGTGTTATTGCAAAAACTGATGCCCAGGTATAGATTGCCAGTTTCTCTGAAATCCGATCATAATGAGGTTTCAAAGATAATGAGTGCAGAACAACAGATTGGAAAAGGAATGGATTGTAGCTATCTGCCTGAAGTGTTAAGCATAATAAAGTTACATTTTGCAAAATACTATTTAAAGCATCACCAACGTGGCTTGAAAATGCATATGCAAATGCACTTGTGGAAAATACTGATGAGAACACTGGCCCCTGCTGTGTAGGTCTGATTGATGTAGAGTGTGCAGTTTCTCACCAGTTTGCAGCTGCTGCACAAGATCTGCATAATGGATGGTGCAATGACTTTGATCTGAGAGATGCTGTGCTGAAACATGCTGAAACATCTGAATCTGATCAAAGTGAAAATAAGAGTGAAAGGCTTAGGTTGAAAAAGTGCAAAGGATTGATGGTGGTCTGTCAGAGTTTCTCAGCACCTAAGGGGTTAAATTTGCCTGGAAAAAAGTACAGAATGCCACACTCTATGAGCCATACTGATGGCAAGCTGATGACAAAGAGAAGGACATGCTGAAACTGTTCTGTTGAATTCTCCTTTTATTATTTTAGTTACTTATTTTAGAGAAGACTAACAGTTCCAAGAAGCTATTTACAGAACTGTGTACTAAACATTTGAGTTTGGCTACATATGATCTGATTACAGACAAGACTTGTGTTTCCAATAGAAATAGAAGTGAAATTGTTATATGCTCAGCTTTTGCAATAAAAATGTTACCTATGAAATTAAATAAGAGTGATGATTTAATAATAATTTGAGGTATTATAATTTGAATCATCAAAAGGGTGGATTGATGGAGCACAGATTTCATCTGGAGTCAGGCATTGCTTTATTTTTGTGCTTCAGACAGACTGCATTTAAATTGACACACATTTTGGTGCACATGAAAACACATGGCACATGAAAATATGAAATGAGGCCTAGTCAGTCTGAAATATTTGTGCTGAATTAATGTTTTTGCAGTGTAGCTAAAAACTTGTGATTTAAGTGGCCTTTTTAGTTTGTATGACAATCATAGAATGTGTTCTTTCTTTCCAGCTTATTTTCCTTGCAATCTACATTCACTATTCGCGTCTTAAGAGACTTTGGCTCAGTTGCATATTTAGACAAACATGTTAAGTTCATAACACCTCTTTTTATAATGTGTGTTAATTAACCATGCACCAAAACACTACATGTGGGCAAACGCATTTTTCATGAAAAGCTATCTAAAACATTAGAGCATGTTGCTATGAGTATGTATCAACTGTGTTTGCTTAGGAAGTTTGCACTAGTGCATGTATTATGCTATGTTGCACTTTGCCCATTTTTCATGTAGTGCACAAACAATAAGAAAAGCTGCTTTAAACTAATAGGGTGGCTAGGTAATCATTTAAACATGGTATTAGTATGTGGAGGTAAAACATAATGGGTTTTATTTAGTAAATTATTATTATTTTTGTATTTGTTTTGTTTTTGGGCCTAAGATAAAATGGCTGCCTGTGATTCCAGCAAGGCTGTGAATTGTATTAAAAGAAGAGAGCATGCGCAGATTATACCAGCTTTCCTCAAGACACGAAGGACTTATACATTCTACAGTATTTTTGTATTTTCATTTAGATATAATGCAACACGTTTTCCCATTAATTTGAATTTGGTAGGTTAATTCAGTGGGGGGAAATCTTAGACAAGACCAATCTGGAGAATGAATAGGGCTCCAGGAGGTCGAATACCTGTGTGGGAGCCTTTCATGAATGCAGATTGTCTGTTTGAAGAAGCTCTGAGTGGGACCAATGAGCCACAGAAGACCAAGTTCATAAAACCTTCTTGAAGATGGTTGGTTCCACCCAGTCAGATTGCTGGACCTCCAGA
Source organism: Lissotriton vulgaris (assembly GCF_964263255.1). NCBI lineage: Eukaryota > Metazoa > Chordata > Amphibia > Caudata > Salamandridae > Lissotriton > Lissotriton vulgaris. The sequence continues at coordinate 1,558,189,807 of NC_141689.1, read as the reverse complement.
TTTAAGGATCTCAGACTATTTTGTTGGATAAAGTTGAAGGTAAGGGTTCTACAATGGTGGGTGACTTTGTGGGAGGCCTTGCTCAACAATTTTTGCAGGCTTTGAAAATCTCAGGGCAGGTCAAGGATGCCAAGCTTGTTCACCCATTCCCTTTTAGAGATTGGTAGTACAATTTAGCAAATCTCAGTCCTGGGGCAAGGCTACTGTTGTGCGGGGATCTTTAGCAAAACATAAGAAGACCCACTTTTCTCAAAAGTCTTTACCAAAAACTAGTAGCTATAGAACAATATACAAGAGCACCATAAGGAGCTTCATTTTTGAAAGAGATATTGAATCCAGCAAATATGAAATTAATTTATTTTATTGAGAAGAAAAAAACATTCTTTGCATTCAATCAGATTAGAAATTATTTTCAGAGTTTTTGGCTAACATTAAAATAACATCACTGAAAGATGAATGTACAGAATTGATGACAAAATATATATTCCTGAAAGAAGTTCTCCAGAGAATCAATATTTAAAAATGGAGAAATAAACTTACTTGAAAATTTTACAAGCCAAAGTACCAGTGTTAGTTAAAGTATCCTTCCTGCGTGCGATGTGACAGGAAGGAGGAGAATAGAATGAAACATTTTTCCTAGTAAATGTTGCTAAAACATATAAATGTATTAATCATTAACACTTCTTTTGTTAAAACCTGTATGGTTTGTAACTTGGAATGAGAACATGATGGTGAGACCCTCATGTCACATATGGTAACCAATCACAGTGTGAGTTTTTCTGAATATGAAACATTTTATTGTAGTCTGCCAAGAATTAGAGTATAAATAATGACCTCTTTGGAGGCGTGGTTGGCTCTTAGGATTTAGGGGGGCGTGTGAGCTCTTGAGAGGGAGCAGATTAGACAAGACATCATATGGGTTAGGTACAAGAAATGTCGCCGGAGGAGATTGCTGCAACCTGGGAGGAGATTGCGTCCGAGGTGAGGTGGGAGATTTCTTGCTCACATTTTTTCAGAGAAGTCCTACTCCTTGCACGTCATATTTTTGGCAAGGCAGATCACATTCCTCTGTGGACTTGTGAAGGGCGGGCTGTCTTACTCCTAAATCACAGACGAGGTTCGAGAAATCAACAGATAGAAAGGGTTTTTTAGATTTAGATGCTAAAACGAAATTTATGCTTTGACTAATTAACTAGTTTTTGAAAGGATTTATGTGTCTTATGCATTTATTTCCCTTTATGGGAGATTTTGCAAATTATTAATTATTGAATAGCCTTGCATAATTCACTCTTGAATTATATTTCCTGAACTCTTTAAAGAACTCTCATTGACATTTGATGTCTTATTCCTTTCCTTTATGGAATGCTTTGTATTCAACATATAATATGTTCTGTATTTAATTCTATTTTTCCTGTTTTCAAAATTCTGTAACCTGATTGATATTTGACTAATGAATAAAAGGTCAGAGAAAAATGTACTTTTGACTAGAAAAATAAAACCCATTAAAATACTCAACAACTCTCTTTATTGGCTTAAAAAATAATTGCATTTTTGACTGTTCATGTTTATGTAAAGTCTCCTGAAGGTAATACATGGTGTCAAGGGCCCAACACTTTTTCAGTGGTAAAATAGAGGTAGATGAGGTTTTGCATTGAGAAATTACTGTGAAACTACCGCTTTATCAATGGTGGCACGATCCCGGTCTGTTTCTCCTCTGTCAGGACTTTGAGGAGGCCCTGCGTTACCATCACAAAAAATGCTGTGAACCCAACCCACTTGGCACCTCTACCCTCAGAAGCACCTTCAATGCCTCCCGAAGTTCCTCCTGTGTTAATTGGGTGTCCAACTTGGCTACACTCGGAAGTTACAGTATCGTGAGAGGCAGGCTCTCCAGAAACGTAAGGAAACGCTCTGGGGTAACAGCTGGGTCAGCCATATAGACCCTCTGCAGGTGCTGCTCGAAAACATTTATAATGCCGGATTTGGTGCTGACCCTGGTGCCGTCAGTAGATACCAAATTAACATTAATGGGCAAAGGTGTTGCATTATATCTAATTGAAAATACAAAAATACTGTAAAATGCTTACCTATCCTCTAAACATCAGGTTGAGACAATAGGTTCTCTAGTTGGCGAATCCACTATAAACTACAGTCAAATTGAAGCAGTAGGTTATTTCAGTGGGGGGAAATCTTAGACAAGACCAATCTGGAGAATGAATAGGGCTCCAAGAGGTCGAATACCTGTGTGGGGGCCTTTCATGAATGCAGATTGTCTGTTTGAAGAAGCTCTGAGTGGGACCAATGAGCCACAGAAGACCAAGTTCATAAAACCTTCTTGAAGATGGTTGGTTCTACCCAGTCAGATTGATGGACCTCCAGATTTAAGGATCTCAGACTATTCTGTTGGATAAAGTTGAAGGTGAGGGTTCCACAATGGTGGGTGATTTTGTGGGAGGCGTTGCTCAACAATTTTTGTAGGCTTTGAAAATCTCAGGGCAGGTCAAGGATGCCAAGCTATCTAATGGGTCATCCTTGTTCACCCATTCCCTTTTAGAGATTGGTAGTACAATTTAACAAATCTCAGTCCTGGGACAAGGCTACTGTTGTGCGGGGATCTTTAGCAAAACATAAGAAGACCCACTTTTCTCAAAAGTCTTCAACAAAAACTAGTAGCTATAGAACAATATATAAGGGCACCATAAGGAACTTCATTTTTTTCAAGAGATATTGAATCCAGCAAATATGAAATTTATTTATTTTATTCAGAAAAAAAAACATTCTTTGCATTCAATCAGATTAGAAATTATTTTCAGAGTTTTTGGCTAACATTAAAATACCATCACTGAAAGATGAATGTACAGAATTGATGACAAAATATATATTCCTGTAAGAAGTTCTCCAGAGAATCAATATTTTAAAACTGGATAGATAAACTTACTTGAAAATTTTACAAGCAAGGTAGTGACATATTGTCATCCTTTCTTCTTGAAAGATGCAATAAAGCTGTACATACTTGTCCATTTCAGAGTTCCATGCACAGTTACCAAGTGAATTTTCTTATTTAAACCAAGCAGAAAACTACAAGATTGCTCAAGCTTCTAGGGTTATTTCACCCATGAAGATTGATGCAAACAAGAAAATGTAAGGCATTTGAATTAGTAGTCCTATTACTATATCTATAGACAAAGAGAAATCCTTACTTATAAAACATAGTAGAGGCCCAAGTAGTATATAAGCAGTAATATAACAAGTAATGGAACTATTCAACACAGGAGCCATTTATCAGGCCAATATCTACTCATGTGTTTAGGTGCACAGATGGTTTTGGAATTGTCAGTTGGTTGCACTTGATTGAAGTATTGCCTTTGATTATCAATTTTGAGCTAAAATGGCTGATTGTAGGTTGAAACGTGTGCCCCTGCTGAGGACCTTCTAGGCAGCCACCTACAACTGCTTCCACATAGAAATGGTTCTGCTTTGTTGGATGAAAGCTACAAGAGTTTTATTCAGGCCAGGAAGGTAGGGTCTCCGGATGATCCTTGTTCCCAGTCGAGTCGGTGCTAAAACCTATGCAGAAACGTATAGCAAAGGTTTTGGCAAGCACCTTTAACTCTATGTTTAATAGAGGAATCTTCCCCACTCCTTGGGGAACAAAGCTTCCATTCTTCCTCTCTTGAAAAAATCTAACCTTGATCCAGATGATCCCTCCAACTATCAACCCATTTCTAGACTTCCATTCCCAGCAAAACTTTTTAGACAAAATCATGAACAGTCTGCTGACTCCATTCATTTATGATAAAAATCTATTGAACCCTACGTAATTTGGGTTCAGATTGGAACATAGCACAGAGACAGCACTGATTAAAGCTACTGATGAACTCAAGAGCATATTGGATGGAGGAGGAACTGCTGCTCTGTCCTGTTGGATCTGTCTGCGGCTTTTCACAACGCGGACCATACTACACTGTTTCTTCACTTGGAAACTTTAGGCATAAAAAGTACAGCTTTGGAGCTACTTAAATCCTTTAAAAAAAAAACAACAGGGAATATATAGTAAATCTGGACAGTATCCACTCTAACACCTTCTCTCTTCTATGTAGAGAAACGTAAGGGTCTTCACTTAGCCTCACTCTTTTTAACTTGTATGTAACAGTACTCATCCCTCTGATTCAATCATTTGGCTTCTCGCTCACCTCATACGCAGATGACATGCAAGTTGTGTTATCTGTTCCTAATGATGCTAACTCCATTAGCTCGCAGCTTCGCAACTGTATGAGGGAAATTGGCACTTGCATGGGCCTGCATTGCCTTTAATTGAATTCAGATAAAACAGAGGTGCTCCTCCTCGGAAACAATCCTCAATTCTGGACTTCTTCAAGCTGGCCATTAGAAATGGGCTTGCTCCCTTTGCCCACCTCTAAAGTCAAGAGTCTCGGAGTGATACTTGATGACAAGTTTAAATTTCAGCAAACAAGTCCATTCTGTCCTATCGTCCTCCTTCAACACTCTCAGAATCATAAAAAATTCTCCATTATCTCCCTATCAACTCCAGGAAAACAATCATATCGTCTTTAATCCTATCCAAAGTGGATTACCGTAATGGTGCATAGATCAATCTTCAGAAACAATATATTAGCAAACTACAGCTATTACAGAACTCTGCCACTAGATTTCTTCTTGGCATCCCTTAACATCTTTCAGTTTCCCAAGCCATTAAGGATTTGCACTGGCTGACGGTTAGACACTGTAATACATTCAAAGCACTCTGCCTTACTTTTAAGGCATTTAATGGTACAGAACCAGAATTTCTGAAACAAGACATCTCTTGGTATGTCCCTAGCAGGAGCCTCAGATCAAAGGGATCTTACAAAATCTCCACTTTCAGATTCAATAAAACTAAATGGGGTGGCAGTAGCTTCCTATCTGGAGCAACCAAACAGTGTAATTACTTGCTAATACAGATTAGATCAGCTTCATCTCTCAAGGTTTTCAGAAAAGTCCTTAAAACGAGGCTTTTCAATCTCTAATCCCCACTACAGCCTCTCCTGTGCTCTCCGCTACTAGCACCAAGACACTCTAAGGTATACGTCGTGCTTTGCAAATTTTCTAACATAACATAACATAAATGACTATGGGATTGGTAACCCGAAATTCACCCTTTTGACCAGAAATTGACCTTCGAGGCTTAAATTCGAAGGGTACTGGGAAAATGCTTTGGAACCCTTAAAACCCTGAGGAAAATCCTGGACCTACTTCCTCCAAATGCAAGGAAAACCATAGTCCATGTGTTGGTAACATGCGTTGGACTATGGTAATGTACTGTATCTAGGGGCTCCCAAAAGGGGGCTAGCCAAATTACAGGTGGTGCAGAATGCAGCTGCACGGCTGATATTGAACCTCCCTAGAAGAGCATCCGCCAGGAAAGCTCTGAAACAACTGCACTGGCTGCCGGTGGAAGAAAGGGTCCTTTTTAAGTCCATGTGCTACTGCCAATAAATACTTGCAAAAACAGGTCCTCGTTACCTACACCCCCTAATTTCTCAATATGCCCCAGGACGTAACTTACGATCAGAAGGTAGGTCACTAGTGAAAGTTCTGAGAATTTAGAGAGCAAGAATTGGGGCCCGGTCCTTCAGCCATCTTGCAGCAAAATATTGGAATGAACTCCCAGAAACCATGCGAAGGCTAATTTAGGAAGAAGCTAAAAACCTGGCTATTTTCCTCTGCATATTAAATTATATAAGTATTACAAGATTGTATGTCTCTGCAACTTATAGCAAAGTGCTTAATTGTAGGTCCTAGTTGTGAATCTGCTAGCACAGGGACAGGCCAGAAGGCATAACCATGCGTTTAAGAAATGGTAAAATAAATAAATAAATAATGCTCTTACATTTGCAGCACATTAAAGTGAAAGAAACACACTTCAGGAAATGTGAGAATTAAAAGGTCATACAAACATGATCCATAGCATGAGTTGTCATCAGCTACTTTGAGTAACAGTCTATTTTCCCCTTGCCTGTATGGCTTCTAACAAAGATATTAGATTCCTATATCCGACCTTGCAGGAGTACATGAATTTAGAATTTAACATTTTAATCAAAGCAAAATGACTAAGGAGTTGAAAGGTTTTAGCAAATCTTTATCTCAGAAAATAAGATGCAGATAGCTACAATTGTTGAGCAGTGCCTGGGACCAAGCTGACAAAGCTGCTAGATTCATGGCTTTAGGAACCTCTGCTAGTCAGGGGACTATGCTGAGGCCCTCCTACCTCTCTCCGGAGGCTTAAAATCGTTTTTTGTATCTTCTTTTTGATAAAATTGTTAGACATGTCAGCGTTAGGGTGGTCTTCCCCCAAACGTTTTGCCTCACCTCGATTTTTGCTGGACTTATTTATGATGGCCTCAGCACTCTGTGCACTTTACCACTGGTAACCAGTGCTAAAGTGCTTGTGCTCAATCCTCAATGGTTAAATTGGCTTATCCCAAATTGGAATATTAATTTGCCTGTAAGTTCCATGTAGAATGGTATACCATATACACTGGGCCTGTAAATTACATGCTACCAGTGGCCTGCAGCACTTATTGTTCCAACCACTTAAGTAGCATCTTAAAACATGTCCAAGGCTTTCAACTGCAGCCTGAATGCAGTGTTAAACTACTGTGTTGACTCAGCATTAAAATCCCCTTGCCAAGCTTTAAATTCCCCTTTATTATAGATGTCACCCCGAATGTGGACCCTAGGTAGCCCATAGGGCAGGGTGCTGTGTAATTAAAGTGTTGGACATGTACTTTTAAGTTTTACATGTCCTGGTAGTGAAAAACGTTTAAGTGTGTCTTTCACTACTGTGAGAGCAAGAACAATTCCCAACAGGTTTTATTCGAAGACAGTTTTAGTAGTGTATGCAATATGCATTACTGGAAGGGAAAGAACCAAGGAGTCAATAGATTTTCAACAGAAGTGGTATTATTTACCAAGAAGCAACAGGAAAATCTCACATGACAATACAGTTAAGACAGCACTGTACAGAGTGGATCATGTGACAACCCAGTGACACTTGGTGCAAGGTGCTATGTACAATTGGTGATAGTGAATGTGCAAGTGCTAAAAAACAGCAGCGTGGACGGCGCATGAAGCAAATTATTTACATCAAATAATGGCTTCTCAAAACAAGTTGTAATTACTTAAAATACAATTATTTAAATAGAAGCACAAAACGTGGTATGCGTCGTATCATTCAAGCTGTACAGTCGACGGCGTTTCGATCCCCTTTAACTCGGGATCGTCATCAGGACAGGGTTGTCGATGGGAACAGTGAATAATTCACTACTGTGAGGCCTACCCCTCTCATAGGATAACAGTGGATATTCCTTATTACATTTAAAAGGCTGCAATTTCCAATTGGGAGCAGGTGGTTAGTTCTTTTTTGGTGTCTTTAGAATTGTGGTGAAGAGCCCTATTTAATGGTAAAGTTGGGTTCTTGATTACAATTCTAGAAATGCCACTTTCAGAAAGTTGTGTCTAATGTGATGGGGAGTGATCCTGTTGAGGAAATAAGGGGCGGGATCCATAAAAAATCAATATAGAGAAGAGGAAACCCCCCTATACCATAGATTTGTTAAGAAATTTCTAAGGCAGCGTTACTGTGCAGCGTTACTGCTACATGAAACAGTAACGCTGCCTTGGTAATTTCTAAACAGATCTATGGTATAGAGGGTTCTCCCTTTTCTATATTGACTTTTGGCATTTTTCTGCGTTTTGCCTGCCTTGAGTCGCATGACTGAATTCCTGCTACACTGTTACACAATAGTTGGATTAGGTGTGCCTGGATGAGCATCTGCTGACAGTATGGGGAGCGAAGCTGAGCACAACCCCACTTACAACTGAATGGCCTGTGATCTGCCTTCACGCAAATGGTCTAACAACCCCACATTGTTACTGTAGCCAGCTTGGAGCCAGGACAGGGAAAGCAGGAAATTGGATGTAATTCAAAGCCACTGTTTAGAAGCTCCTCCAACCTACGAGAATCAGCCTATAAAAAAGAGACCTCAGACATCAACTCTTTAGCACACTTCTGAACCTGTGGATACTCTTCCAGGAAGAAGGGCTGCTGTGCTGCTGAAAGGACTGCCACTCTGTTGGACTGCTGATCTGATATAACTGCTGACCTGCTAGCCTTGCTGATGAGGGGTGTTACCCCAAAACCGGCCTCAGGATGCTTGTTTCCAGTCCAGGGAAGACCTGGCTTGGCAGTTCGAGCTGGACTGTTCCCATGAAGAACAGGGTCAAGACTGATGTGCATATGGCTGGGTATTAACTGGGGTGGGGAAGTGAGCTAAAAAGCGATGATGGATTCAACCCAAATCTATGACTGGGGGTGAGTGTCCGAAAAGTTTCAGTGCTCCGTCCACCATCTCTTTGTGTTCGCTTTGTTCACCCTAAATAAGCATGTTATGCCCAGACGTGGACCCCTTGCTCAATTTGCCACTGGATTCAAGCTAGCCTGGCTGATAAGGAGGGTTACACTGAAAATGGTGCCAGGATGCTTGTTTTTGGTCCAGGGAAGACCTGGCTTGGCAGTTTGGGCAGGACTGTCCCCATGTGGAACAGGGTCAAGACTGATTTACATATGACTGGGCCTGAACTGAGGTGGCGAAGTGAGCTAAAGAACAATGATGGGTTCAACCCAGATCTTTGACTGGGGGTGAGTGTCTGAAAAGTTTCAGTACTCCGTCAACCATCTCTTTGTGTTCACTTTGTTCTCCCTAAATAGGCAGGTTCTGCCCAGACGTGGGCCCTTTGCTCACTTTGCCACTGGATTCACGCTAGCCTGGCTGATGAGGAGTGTTACACCAAAACTGGTCCCAGGATTCTTATTTCCGGTCCAGGGAAGACATGGCTTGGCAGTTCGGACTGGACATGAGCAACAAGGTGGGGTCAAGATTGATTTGCATATGGCTGGGTCTGAACTGGGGTGGCAAAGTGAGCTAAAGAACGATGATGGATTTAACCCAGATCTTTGACTGGGGGTGAGTGTCTGGAAAGCTTCAGTACTCCGTCCACTATCTCTTTGTGTTTGCTTTGTTCGCCATAAGTTGGCAGTGTATGCCCAGACGTGGGCCCCTTGCTCACGTTGCCACTGGATTCAAGCTAGCCTTGCTGATGAAGGGTATTACCTCGAAACCGGTCCCAGGATGCTTGTTGCCGGTCCGGGGAAGACCAGGCTTGGCAGTTCGGGCTGGACTGTCCCCATGAGGCACAGGGTCTAGACTGATTTGCACATGGCTGGGTCTGAACTGGGGTGGCAAAGTGAGCCAAAGAACAAAGATGGATTCAACCCAGATCTGTGAGTGTCTGAAAAGTTTCAGAGCTCCTTCCATCATCCCTTTGTGTTTGACCTGCTGTTCTGACCTGCTGCCCTCTTCTCTGGGGTAGATTAACTGGACCTGCAACTTCATCTCGAACAGCAAGGGCTAGTCTGCTGGCCCCCTGATCTGAGCCTGAGGGACATAAAAGGCTTCCCAACAACCTGCACCAGACTCTGGATCCTGCTGCAGCAAGTTCCTGACCCCCAAGTGATGCTTCTTAGACCCTGGACCCTTGGTGTGGCTCAAGGGTACGGAAACCAAGCTTTTGGGTTCTTTGTGACCACAAATGGTCCTGTTCACACCTAGACCTCGCTGCTCGCACTGCAAATCAGCGCAAATATCTGTTAGCCTGACTCTTTGCACTGCAGGATCGACCGTTCACGAGGATCACCAAAGCCAGGAAAGTCCACCTGCGACACCAACCGGCTCTTAACGCTTCGCAGACAACCTCCCATACCAAAATCTCCCTGCTCCTCGTGGCCCTATTCAATGGCATTGTGACTCTTGGCACGAACCTGAGAAGGTAAAGCTCAGTGGGCCCAATCTGGTTACTGCATCGGACCTGCGCTCCATCGCGGTCCCCCTGAAATCGTGACTTTGACCCGGTCCATCGCGACCAGAGATCCTGAGTTGGCGCTTTAGATTTTTGGAGCTATTTTCACTATATTCTTTAAAAATTCATCTCTGGTTCTACTAATTGGATTTTTGTTGTTTTGGTCTTGTTGTATGTTTTAAGTGTCACCCTGGTTTTCTGAGGTGGTGTGTTATAGTTTTAGTGTGGTATATTCACTTTATTACTGCTTGAAGTGTTGCACGGATAATTTACATATTGACTTAAAGTTAATCCTGACTACTCTGTGCCAAGCTACCAGGGGGTTGACCACAGGTTAATTTGGGGTTTGTTTGTGCCTTACCCTGACAAGGATTGTGGTTTCTGCTTGACCATGGTTCACAATTCAGTCAACCAACAACCCAATGTGTCACATTGATATTCTGAGCATAACTTGTGAAGTTGTTAACCATTTCATGACTTGAACCCTGGAGGCTCAGCTCTTTAATTCCTAGCTTAATTTTACTTATGATCTACTATACTACATCAGTGCCATTCTACCATTCACACAGATGCAGAGGATATCAGAAGAGCTTCTAATATTCCAAGATGTAACATGGTATAGCCATAGAATAATGCCAAACAAATATCCAGTGTATGATTTCTTGAACTCTGCTTTGAGAAACATCACAAAGACTTGGAGGAAGATGGAGGAGGTTTGCAGGTTGCTCTGCTGCTCTCTCATACTGAAGTCTTGCAGTAGTGCGAGACTATATGTTTAGGTGCAAGTACGCTTATTTGAGTGGGCGCATGTGTGCAAATAATCTTACAGTTTCATGTGTGTGTTTTTGTCTGACCCATTTGAATGAGGGCTCAGTGGATCTGGCAGATGGGCAACATAACATGTTGGCTGTCCCTAACATAAAAAGTTTTCCAACCTTGAGATAATGGGTATCCCTCTTTACATCTTGGTTCTCTCTGGCATGTTTGTGCAGCTTTGACTTTGTGGGCATGTTTGGCAACTTTATTACTCCTCCTCAGAAAATGGTGGTGAAAATCCGTGCCATAAGATTTAATTCTGTTATTTATTGATGGTGACATATGATCACGGAAAGCTGAATCAGTCCATGCTTGACAATACTATGTGTAAGTACTGGTAAGCTTTAATTTGGGGACAGAAAATGTATTGACCAAAAATGAATATTAGGCATGTCAGGCCAAAAATATTTTTGGAGAGGTATTATTTTCAAAATGGCAATCCTTAATGCAACTTTTGTATGAGAGTATGTTAGTGTTTTCGCAAAGACGCAAGCTGAAGCTTCAGCCAAATGACTTTTTCCAGAAAAAAATATTGCATTTCAGAATTATAGTTAAGGCTAATATTTGAGGGTTAATTCATGCACAGTTAGGAAGGCCACAGGGTGCTTACTGGTATGGTTCTCATGTCATAACTTGTGTGAAAGCATTCCAACGTCTACATTAGAAAATAATTTTATACGGTTTTACTATTGCTAACCATGTATGTTTATTGTAGCCTGTCTTCTCTCTGATCATGTATGCCCTATGTCAGTGGTTTTTAACCCTTTGACTCTTGCGAACCTCCAAAAAATCATTGTTGGAATCCGGGGACACTGGCCTAAGCATTTTAGATGATTTCAACTTCAAAACAATACACACAATTATGCAAACAAGCATTCATCTAACAAATACACAAATGATTAAACATTTTATTTAATTCAACAATCTAAAAAGAAATCAACATTTTAATGATAAGGTGAAGTTTGGTGCTTTTCCAAATACAATTGAGGCTTCTCATCATCCACATTATATTCTGTTTGATGTACATGCACTGTTCCCATGAATCAATCTGACCAACTTCATTTTTAGCCTTAAAATTTCAAATGGCATCACATTCATAGAATGTTTTAAAGTTTACAATTTTACCTTTTACTTCTTTATTTACATACACTTTATTAAACTGTTAACAATATTTTCTTTTCTAAGCAGTCACAGATCCTCTGATTATTCGTTCTAGACCCCTAGGGGTCCCCTGCTCGTTCCAATCGAACAGCAGCATTGATGCATGTGTCTGAAGGATTTGCTTAATTTGCTTAGCACTGCTGTTTACACTACATGATTGTGAAATCTGTACAACTTTCAGTTTTTCCATTCTGCCCCTCCCAAGTAGATTTTCAGGCATACCATATACCTTAGAAGGAGTAGGATGTAAAGAATGAAAGATTAGATATGAATTTTTGGGGGGTGTGGCTTGTGCACTGGAGTGAGATGGCGGCTTTGGTGTGAGCTTCGCATCGACGCAGCACTTCATTCCAGTAAAGAGCCTAGTTTCGCAGTTATTTTTACCTCCGGACGGCAGTCACAGCTCGTTCACGATGCGGTGAGTCCTGGAACCGCTTTAAAAGCCTTCTCCAGTACCCGGTGAGCCTTTACACTGCGGCGGCGATTTCACCACAGAAACCCGCCATTTTGAAATGCGGCGCCCGCGTTTTCTTTCTTCCTACCAGCCTAATTGAACTCTTCTCCCCTACTTCCTCCTAGAGCATTGTAACAGTTTTTTATTCCTCACTTTGGTGTTGGACAGCATTCTACTGTGCTGGGGAAAATAATTGGTTATATGTTCCAAGAACCTGACTGGATACTATTACCCTTATTTCAAATTGTAATTTTGAATTGGAATGCAAGCCCCAAAAAAACGCAGAATGGCCTCTTTTTAATACTTTTGCAAGGGGGACATTTATTGCTATTGCTTAAACTTGGTTGTTCCCTTACAGTGCCACATGTTTTATCTACTCTGTCAGAAATTAGTAGTATGTAGACCACATTTCTAGTATTGGTTGAAGTGGCAGCCCATATCAGAGACAACCTCACCACGGCATAACCGCCATTCTTACTAACATCTTTTAGTGCTATCACCACTTTATTTTACAGCGGATTTTTCCTTTTCTGCCTACTTACAGCTGTCCATCAGTGCTCTTTTATTTAGACGATTAACTGTCTGTCTCTTTCCTGGTGACTACGTCTGTGCATCAAATATGCGGCCCACATTTTGATATAATTGTTTACCTCATTTTTTGGCTCTTTCCTATGCTATGAACTAGCATCAACATTTACTTTATGAGGAACCATCTTGCAGTTTGACTGTTTTCTATCACTTTTGGAGGATTATTTTGGATCACACTTTGCCACATAACGACTTATGTTGGTAACCAAGTCTGATTTGATCTACATCTTTTTTTTTGCTTTTCCTCCGATATAGTGACTTTTTGTGCAAACATGGCCAATGATATTCATAATGCATGATCATCTATGTCAGGGACAAAACCGAAGAGACATAAAAATGACCCGGATTCTCCTATCCATTCCTCTCAAAATCCTATTTTAGACTCTATTTTGAATGAAGTCCGTGGGCTCCAACCTTTCATGTCCGTGACCAACGAAAAACTGAAACAAAGTGAGAAACGATGGGTGATTATGGAAGGCAAAGTTCTGGACTTGGAACAGCGTGTTAGTGATCTACAGGACGTCTCTTTTAAAATTCCTATATTAGAGCAGGAAATACATAACCTAAAGCTCCATACTGAGGACCTTGAAAAGCGAAATCGTAGAAAGAACCTACGCCTTCATGGTCTTCCGGAAAATGTTGAAGGTTCAGATATGGTATCCTTCTTGAAGAAATTTCTTCCAGAACTTTTAGAGCTTCAACATATGACAAATCTCCTCAACATACAAAGAGCTCACCGCTTGGGTAGGCTAAACCCCAATGCTACTAAACCACGGGGAATCATAATGTTATTTCTAGAATTTACTGAGTTGATGCATGTTCTGAAGGCTGAAAGCTTAAATGACGTCTCATCTGGTTTGGCCATAACATTTTCATTTCTCAGGATATTTCAAATGCCACCAATGCACGTCGCAAAGAATTCCTAGCTCTACGTCCTCAAATGAGACAACTTAATATTCAATATGGAATCCTCGGGGAGGAGCTACGCGCGGATCCAAGATGGACGCGTGAGCACAGGGCTCCCGAGACCCTTTCCACCTCCCGCATCTATCCTGACACATATCCTGATTTGAACGACGGGTTATACTAGCTGATGCCCTGCTGACATAATATCTTTTTCCAGAAATTGATTTGGCCGCTGGGAACCGGACTCTCTGCGCCTTGGAACTTTGTGGCCTACACCGATGAATCTCTGCGGCCTTGAGTCTCTGAAGTACCCAGGTGGCAATTGAACAACAACGGCCACTGAGATCCATCTGTCGCCCCTGTGGTACTTTCGGTTTCGCTTTTGGTCATCATCTACTGGGATTCACTGTCTGCTGCGACTGTTGACCTCGCCCGGCTGCTGGCCCTACATTTCCTCTTCTCTTGCCCTCATCCCTGCCTTTGTTGGTTGGTGTTGTGGGGAGCCATTCTCACCAGATCTTGAACGGCCCGACTGGGCTCGCTACCCAGTATGGCGAGCAGGTCGGATAGTGAGAAGAGAGCCACCAGGGGTGCATTCCGCGGAGGTGTAGCCCAATCTAATACTATTGATCGCTTCGCCCGCCCTAAGGGATCCCCTGGTGGAGTGGGTAAAGTTTCGGATGAGACTGGAGATGGCTCTCCTGGGATGGAAGACTCGACACTGCGGGATGTCATGGGCGCCATTGCCGGCGTTAAGACATTGACGAGCCAGCAGTATGAGATGCTGGTTTCAAAAATAGACACAGTTGCGATTGAAGTCAACCTCATTAGAACGGACCTCGCAAAGACCAACGAGCGGGTCAAGTCGCTGGACATTAAGACTGCAAGCCTCACGACGGATGTATCTGATCTACAGGCGGAGGTTCGTACTCTCCGATCATCAAATGACTTGTTTGCCCGTCGGCTGGACGACTTTGAAAGCCGGGCTAGGCGTAACAACGTCTGTATTATTGGTGTTCCGGAAAGTTCCTTGGAGCTCTCCATGGACCTTTTGGTGGAGGATCTTGTGCTGAACCATCTCGCGCCTAAGGGACTCAGCAACTTTTTCACTGTGGAGCGTGCCCACAGAGTCCCAGGTGGTAAGCCTAAACTGGGCGCCGCACCAAGGCCTATTATTGCCAGGATTTTCAACTTTCGGGATAGAGACGCTATCCTGCAAGCATCACGTACCAACGGACCTACTAAATTTGATAACGCATCGGTCAACTTCTAACCAGACTTTACGCAGGCGGTGCAAAAACAGCGTATGAGCTTCACCGGTGTAAAACGACGCCTCAGAGACATGGGACTAAAATATGCCATGCTGTTCCCGGCACGCTTGAAGATCGAATACGAGGAGCGTGTGCTCTTCTTTGATCGCCCGGAGGTTGCCAGAGACTGGCTCGACACTTTGCCGGCACATCGTGACAGACAGGACCAATCGACGGGTGCTGAAGGTGGCCTGGAGGAACGGGTGGAGTGAGCCCCCACCAGCGTGCCATCTATATAGACTTCCAGCGGGGGTTTGATTACTCCTTTGTGCATGACCTGTTGATTGCTAGGGGGTGGGAGGGCTCGGGATTCTTCCTCCTCTAAGGGGTCTTTCTCTCTCTTTTCGTAGATTAGTTCAATGGGGCGACAGGCACACTGCAAGTTGGGGTGGCTTTCGGGTCTAACGCAGGGGTGCAGGGTGGGGGGGGTGTGTTTTGCGGGTTCTCCTGGGGGTGGGGGGGGCTTTTCGTTTCTTTGTTTATTCCGAGGTTCTGTTTTGCTGCATACTTCGATCACTGTGTCTGTTTCTCTAAGGGGGGAGCGCAGCTCATGCTTTTGGAATGGGGGGTAGGGGGCTGCGGGTGCTGAGTTGGAATGTTAACGGTCTGGGTGACAGGATCAAGCGGGGGATTGTTTTACAGTATTTGAAACGTCTTTCACCTGATGTAGTATTACTGCAGAATGTAAATATATATATATAAATGTAAATGTAGTTGAGCTTATATAGCGCACAGCTACCCGCAGTGGGTTTCCCGGCGCTTGCTTAGGGAACCCGTCCTGGTATTCCCCTGTGAGATAACCCTGGCAGGGTATCCACAAGGTGAAAGCCAGGCATGTGAGACACATCTTATAGGAAATGCTTGCCAGGCAATGAACAGAAGGGAATACCGTCTGGTGGCACATTCAGGATTCAATCCTGGGTCGAGGGGGGCGGGTGTCTTGGTCAGGAGTTCCCTCCACTTGGAGATAGACGGCACAGTGTTAGATGAAAGAGGCCGGTACGCGGCAATTACGGGTCGCTGGGAGGGGAAGACGATCTCCATTCTTTCTGTGTATGTCCCGCCGGGTTTACAGTCCGTCACATTTTCTGATCTGGGTAGAGTGGTGCTGAATTTCCCTCTGGGTATGTTGGGGGTTGGTGGGGATTTTAACTCGGTTGTTTGTGGTAGCGAAGATCGTCACCCCCCCGGACTCTTTTGAGGTCGCAGTTATGGATGAGCAACTTCCTGAATGCGTTGGGTTTAGTGGATTGCTGGAGGCACTTACACCCTGGGCAGGCACAATATACTTTCTATTCGGGAGCACACGGGAGTCTCTCTTGGTTCGATTATATCCTGGTGCCAGCACTGCAGATGGTCTCTGTAAGGGAAATTTGTCATCTTGCTCGGGGGATTTCAGATCACTCTCCTCTCTGGCTTACGATTGATGTACAATTGGAAGCCGGGGGCCGGGTTGCCCCAATACACCCTTGGCACCTACGTAATCCCAAAACAAGAACTGAGGTGGTTAAGTGTGTAGACCATTATTTTGTGGAGAATGCTGGGTCTGTGTCCTCTTCGGTTTCCCTGTGGGAGGCCTTTAAGACAGTTGTTCGGGGCCAAGCCCTTTCCCTGATCGCTAGTGCGAGAAAGTGCAAGAATGAGGAAGTGGTGAGACTGGAGACTGAAATCACGTCATTGGAAGAAGAATTGGAATCTGGGGTCACACCCGAGGGTTTGCATGTTTTGGCCCTTAAACAGGCCGATTACAAGGCGCTGGTGACGGATGCGGCGAGGATGATGAGTCGTGAGCAACAGGGGCGTTTGTACGATGTTGGATACAAGGCCGGGAAGTTGATTGCGTGGCTGGATAAGAGAGAAAAGCTGAATCGTGTGGTGCCTGTTGTGGTAAGTGAGGACGGCGAGTGGGTCGTGGACCCGGATGGGATAGTTGCCGTGTTTGCTCAGCACTTTCAGAAGGTCTACGCGCCGGTCTCCCACAGGCCAGAGGAGGATTCACATTTGCTACTTAGGGATATCACGTTGCCTAGCCTCTCGGAGTCTGATAGAGAGCTTATGGAGGTGGATTTCTCTACTGATGAAATAGCGCTCGCTATCCGCTCCCTTCGTTCATGGAAGGCCTCTGGCCCGAATGGTCTCCCAATAGAGCTGTATAAATTGTGTTCGGACAAAATGGCGCCACACCTCCGCCAAATGTTTTTGGAATCGCGAGATCTTGGGCTTTTTCCCTGGGATCAGAGATTGGCTTCCATTGTAGCTATTCATAAAGATGGGAAGCCTCAAGATCAATGCTCTTCATACCGGCCGATCTCACTCCTGAACGTTGAGCTCAAAATTTTGGCGAAACTCTCGTCGAATCGTTTGATCACGGTTATCGGTGATTTGATACACCCCGATCAGTCCGGGTTCATTCCTCACCGTAATACGGCTCTCAATTTACGCCACCTTCATGATGTGCTTGCAAGGGCGGGGTCACTTCGCGAGTCGGCCATTTTGGTTTCGTTGGACGCCTCGATGGCCTTCTACACGAATGAATGGCCGTATTTGTGGGCGGCCCTCGCTAAATTCGGCTTTGGTCCTCATTTTATCGGCTGGGTCAAACTCCTTTATGAACAACCAATGTCCCAAGTGGTTGTAAACGGTAGGGCTTTGGAGCCTTTCGTCCTAGGCAGAGGCACGCGACAGGGCTGTCCATTATCACCGCTCCTTTTCGCGCTTGCTCTTGAGCCCCTGGCCGCGTGGCTTAGGTGGGAACCGTCGCTTAAGGGCATTAGATGGTCCTCTGACTTTGAGGACCGTATATCCCTGTACGCTGATGATATTCTGTTATGTCTCACTTCCCCTCGTAAGTCCCTAGGAGTGTTGTTTGACGTATTGCGCTCCTTTGGAAGGAACTCGGGCTTGGCCATCAATTGGTCTAAGTCCTGCATTTACCCGCTCACTGCGGAGATGCCAATTCTGCCCTGTGTCTGTCCGATACCGGTATCGCGTGACGGCTTAAATACTTAGGGATTTATATCTCCCTGGACTCAGCCGTACGATATGAGAGGAATCTGCTCCCGCCACTCCACCGGCTTCGGTTCGACGTTACAGCACGGTGCGGATTGCCGCTGTCCCCTGTTGGGAGAGCAGCCTTGTTTAAAATGATGTCCCTCCCTCGCTTTCTGTATGCCCTTCAAAACACGCTTGACCTGGTGCCTGCTAGTTACTTCCAGGAGATCGAGGGCCTCCAGAGGAAGCTGTATGGGGCGGGCGACCTCGCATTGCGTTGGCAAAATTGACCCTGCCCTGGTACGACGGTGGTATAGCGTTGCCTGACATAAAACGTATTATTGGGCGTCGCAACTGAGTGCTATCAACCATGCAGTGTATGGCCCGGTCCCTAACCCGGCATTTGAGATGGATAGATGGCAGCTGCCGGGACGAGACTACAACAGGGCGCTGTACTCTAGGTTGGCGGGGAAACATCTAACCGGTCCTACTAGGGTTGCGGTGCGAGTGTGGGGCGCGGCGACTGCTGCTACGGGATGGACAGATCAGCTGACCAGAGCCACTCCGCTCTATGCGGCTGAGAGACTGGGCTGTCTTTGGGGCTTGACAAATGGGATCATATTGGGATTAGCAGTGTAGGAGACCTCTGGGTCAAGGACAGGATCAAATCCTTTGTGGAACTTCAACAGAATATAAACTGGGCGATAGAGAGCACTACCATTACCTGCAGGTTCGTCATGCACTTGGATCCGTCTTCCCTGCTGGTACTGATATCCCAGAATCCTCTCCCTTGGAGGACAGGGTGCTTGACGGGTATGTCCCGGACAGTACCATCTCCCTCATTTATAAAAAGCTAATTAATGACCGCTCGGATCTTCTTGTGCGGCTTCGTGGGGCCTGGACTGGTGATGGGTTGGAGCTGGACGACGAAGATTGGCAGGCCGCGATATCCTCCCCTAAGGAAGTCGCGATTCTGGCACGTCTCCAACTGGTGCAATTGAAGATTTTGCACCGTGAGTATGTTACGGGTCCACGCCTGATGCGCATGGGTTATTCTCTGGATGGGTTGTGTAGGCGCGGCTGTGGTATGCTTGCTACTTTTCTTCATATCTTGTGGGAATGTCCTGATGTGGTGGCGTATTGGAAACGAGTGCATGAAGTTATGGAAGAGGTCACGGGTGTTTGTTATTGCCAGAGGCCAGGAGGTGTCTGTTGAATGTGTGGGAGCTGAATGACTATAGCGTAGCGCATACTAAATGGGTCACCCTCGGCAACATGATTGCGAAAAGAGACATAGCCCAGCTGTGGGGGTCTCAACGGGCACCCCTGGTTTCAACTTGGGAGGAAAACATGGATTGGTGCATGTTCCGAGAGAAAACTGTGTACATCGCCTGTGGACGACCTAAGAAATGGGGGAGGATATGGGGTCAATGGAACTCATATCATGGAGAGATTTGTACCCCCCCTTCGTAGAAACAACTGCTGTCCCTCTGTCCCCGTGACCGAGCATTCCATACGTCTATAGCCTGTTGTACTTCACCTGGTTCTCCGCTCCTGACCCCTTCATTCCCTCCTTATGTTCTCATATCCTTTTTATATTTGCCTTTACTTGGGTCGCTCCCCCTGCTATTTGAGACGGTCACATACCCTTTACACGTCACCTCGGAATTAGGTTGTTATGTTTGTTTTTAAAAAAGAAAATGTGAAAACTTTCATTAATCCTCCTCTCATCACAAGGATATCGTCTGGGCATATTTTATCGCTGCCGAACCCCCGGGTTGTCAGCTGATGAGCTGTGTACTACTTCTGGATTTCGATATTTGCTGTTACTGACCGGCCCCTGTGGTTGTAGGTCTGTATTTGTATTGCTTTGTTGAAATAAAGGTTTTAAAAAAAATAAAAAAAATATGGAATCCTCCATCCCTCTCTCTGCAAGATTACCCACAATGGCCGCTCACGTTCCTTTGATGACCCAGGGAAACTTAGACTTTATCTGCAGACTGCTTTGTCTACTGGAATGGACACTACTAATTGACTTTTCTTTTTCTAGAAACATTCCTCTATATCTAATTCATATGTCTGCTTCATGATCTCCTATTCTTTTGTTTTTTCCCTTACTTCATGAGGTTCTTTATAACTTCCTTTATTCCTATCACCGAGGTCTGTGTCCCTTTGGCGCCACTATGCTCCTACTGCCCCTACTTCTCTTCTCTTTACAGACCTGGCTGCTATGCCTTGATCTGTTCACTTGCTTATTCTTACTTCCTTTCTCTTTTCCATCTCTCCCTCTCTTTCCCTTCCTCTACTATATCTTATCTATTATTTCAGCATTTGCTAATTATTGTCTTCCTCACACTTTTTTATCTCTGTTTTGTATTTTTTAATTGTGCTTGCATTCTTCTAGGTGTGTGATGGTAAAGTGTGCTTTCGTGTACCATTTTTCACATATACATTTTTTATGTGGTGTGTGTGTTTTTATTGTAGATATACTCCAGATGTGTGTTACCTCCGTTCGTGTATTACCCTCCTCTCCCTCCATTATGTGTAAGTTCGGTACGTGAAACGTCCGTGGTCATTGGTAATCCAGTCAAAAGGCTAAAGGTACTGTCCTATTAATTCAAACTTGGTTCTCAGATATCTTTTCTCCAAGAAACGCATTGTACTGAGGCGGAATTTATTACGTTAAAAAGGCAATGGGTGGGTCAGGTTGTTTATTCTCCTTCTAGCAAGAAGGGGGGTGTAGCTATTCTGTTTCATAAATCATTATCAGTACAAATTTTATCTACACAAAGTGATGATGATGGACGTTGGGTAATGGCAAAGATTGTGATGCAAAATAAAACTCTGGTTTTGCTAAATATTTATGGCCCTGTAAAACCGGACCCTAAATTTTGGCTTGACATTAAAATTCTACTTTCCTCTGTAGATTGTCCAAATATTATTGTTGCTGGTGATTTTAACCAATGGTTGGATCCCTTTTCTGATAGATTATCCACATGCAAATTTAACCCACATAAAGCTCATAAAGTATTCCAGTCGGCCATTGCTTCTCGTTCCTTATATGATGTTTGGAAAACTTGTAAGCCTGATTTGCTTGAATATACTTTTTTCCCAATGTACACCACACTAGATCCAGAATTGATTATATTTTGGTTAGTAAATCACTCCTTCCTTCTATTCAATCATCTGACATTGGTTCCATTTTTATATTCGATCACGCACCCGTTCATGCTGTATTAGATCTATCACTCACCTCATCTCAATTTAGTCGAAGGGAACTTAATAATTTTTTATTGTCTGACCCTTTTTTAATTAAAGAGTCTACCTCCTTTATTAATGATTTTTTTTGTTTTAACAATCCAGCAGACACCTCTGTCCCTAACAATTGGGATGCCTTTAAGGCCTGGTTTCGTGCCTTTACCATTTCATATGTATCGAAAAAAAAAGAAAACTACGAGGAAAAGGTATGAAGATCAACTACAACACCTTAAACAATTAGAACATACATATTTCACCTCTAGATCACCTTCTGCTCTTCATGATTTGATTAAGGCAAAATCCGACCTTAAAAAATTAGCTACATCACGACTGGTATGCGGGTGGCTGGTCCGACCCAGCCTACCGGGTGGAGCTCGACACGATGGATTTCCCACAGGTTCAAGTTCTCCTGTGTGGCAGTCCGGTGCCACAGACAATGGCCCCGATCACCAGGACGGTATTCCTGGCCTGGCGCGTCGCCCTGCGGCATGTGCGGAAACGTACACGGCAGACACCGCTCTGGCATGGAACCTAGCTCCGGGAAGTATCATCCCTGGCGGGGTTTCGATGCTGGGACTTGATTGGAATCTCGGTACTTGAGGATGTCTGGGTGGGGCACCATATTCGCACATTTGCAGATCTTCAGCAGCGCAATGCCCTGCACTTTTGCTACCTGCAACTATGCCACTCCCTTTACACACACCTCTCCCCACCTGTTTCCCTTCCGAAGTTCATCCCGCTGGAGGCCCAGGCGATGATGGGGAATGGTGGGGGACCATATTCGCACATTTGCAGATCTTCAGCAGCGCCATTCCCTCTCCTATGCCCAGCACTTTTGCTACCTGCAACTATGCCACGCCCTCTACACACACCTTTCCCCACCTGTTTCCCTTCCGAAGTTCAGCCCACTGGAGGCCCAGGTGATGATGGGGAATCTGGGCAAGGGCGGAGTGTCCCGCATCTACCGCTCCCTAGTGAATAATGGCCCCACATCCCTGGACCGACTTCGTGCGCGGTGGGAGGGATGGGTGGGCCCCTTGGAGGAGGCGGACTGGAGAGATGCCCTTATGGTGCCCAGAACCCTAACCACGTCCTCTAGGCTGCGCCTGGTGCAGATTTACTATCTCCACACGGCATACCTCACCCTGGAGCGGTTATTCCGTGCCCGACTGCGTCCCTCTTCGGATTGCCCGAGATGAGGCACGGCCTCTGCTGATTTTTACCATATGGTGTGGCTCTGTCCGGCGTTAGCGGCGTTCTGGGGAGGGGTGGAGCGGGAGCTCACACGGGCCCTGGGATGGGTGGTCCCACTCGATCCGCTGCGGATGCTGCAGGGGGTCTTTGATGGTCTAGATGGATCAAGAATGGACAAACTGCTCTTGGGAACTGCAGTGGCGGTGGCCAAGATAGACATAGCGCTACACTGGTCACGGACCAAGGCGCCAACTGTGGGGGGGTGGAGGAAAGGGGTAGATTGGTGCGGAACCGAGGAGGAGGCCCAATTTGAAGCCCGTGGGTGCCCAGAGTTATTTCACAAGGTGTGAGAGAAATGGTTCAATATGATACCGCCATGATTCCCGGCTGCCCTTCTGTACTGAGCTATTCCGAGACTGTAATGTGGACTGTGTTGTTGGACTGGATTGGATCGACCCACCCCATAATTTCTACTGATTGATGAGCTGCAACCAATGAATTGTGTTTGTTTATGTATAACCAATAAAGTTGATTATATATAAAAAAATTAGCTACAAACGAAGCCTGCAATGTTTTGCTTAAAATAAAATCTAAATATCATGGAGGTCAAAGTAAATCGGGTAGGATGCTTGCCAACTATTTAAAAATCAAATCTGAATGTAAAAATGTTGGCCCTATCCTTAATGAATCTACTAACAAATTAGTATCCTCTGATGAAGATATTGCCGAGGTTTTTCATAAATACTATCAATGTCTGTATTCAGATGACACTTTTCCCACTAATCACAATTTGGACTCCTTTTTCTCTGGTCTCACATCCCCCCCTCTCTACCTGATGAATTTAATACATTAGAGAAGGACATCTCACCTCGAGATAACTAACGCTGTTAAATCCTTAAAAAAATCTAAAGCTCCGGGACCTGATGGTCTGTCTGTTGAATTTTACAATACCTTTATCTCCATTTTTGTTCCCAAACTTTTGACACTTTTCAATTCTTTTATTACAGATGCCAAAGCCTCCGGCTCCTTCCTGGATGCCTTAATCATTATAATTCCTAAACCAGATAAAGGTCACTCCCACTGTAAAAATTACCGTCCCATATCTTCAATAAATTATGATTGTAAAATTTTTGCCAAGATTCTTGCGTTCCAACTTGAAACAGTAATCCCCTTATTACTAGCACCGTTGCGCGGAGGGCGTGGAAGGTCGAGACTGCCACTTCCGGTGAGCGGGGGAGACCGGTTAGCGGTCTAGTCATCCTGAGGCACTCGCTCTGGGGCATATAAGGCGGATGTTAACAAGGCAGCGCAGCGGACGAGCGCAGCGGGCGCGTCGAAGGCGCGCCGAAGTGTCGCCGAAGTCGAGCCCGTCTGCGCCCGTCCGCGGCCGACTGCGGGCTAGGGCGATAACCCCTGGCCGTAAGATCTACTGGGCTAAGGATCAACTCCTTGGCTTCCGTCCCCGCATTGCCTCCATATGTAGGCACGGTTTGACAAGTGACGAAAGGGTCTGTCCTCACTGCGGTTTCCGTTTTACTACCCTGCCGCGGGATACCACGGAGCAGGCACTTTCCTGTGGTCTCCTTAATGTAAGGTCATTACGTAAACACAGACTTGACGTTTTTGAGCTGATTACAGATAAAAAGTTCGACCTACTGTTTCTTACGGAAACTTGGTTAGACCAGTTTTCTGACTCTGACATTATCGAGGCCACGCCGGAGAACTATTCTTGGGTGAGGCAGGATAGGCCAGAGGGGGTGGGAGCGGGGATTGCTATTATTTTTAGGAAAACTCTGGGTTGTTGCTTAGAGCGCACGCTGATCGTGGAGAGTGAGGCGGGAGTCTTCACGATTCAAATCAACGGGGGAACGACGATTAAAGGCTGTCTGGTATATCGGCCGCCAGGGGCCTGCACAAAGTTCAGGGAGAGCCTGCTAGAAAGCCTCATGGAGGCTACTCTACGCAGGGACAAATTCCTCCTATTAGGAGACCTGAACCTGCATTTAAATTGCCCAGAGGACACAGGGGTTAGGGACTTCTGTCGGGATATGCTAGCCCTTCAGCTGGAACTAAAGTTATCGGACCCCACGCACCGCCAGGGACACCTTTTGGACCCGGTTTATGCTAACTGGGGAGGTGTGGAGGTGTCCGGTATAGAGCCTATTCCCTGGACAGACCACTTTTTGGTGGCTTTCTCCATACAGATCTTAAAAACCAACAAAGCCAGTCAGGCACCCCCTAATTATCCTAGGAGGAAGTGGGCTAAATTCTTGGTGGAGGATTTTAATCAAGCCTTAAGTAGGGATGGTCAGCCTGGGGGCGAAGACATAGAAACAGCGGTCTCTAACCTGAATCAGCGCATCACTGAAGCGCTTGACCAGACAGCCCCACTCTGCCGCACATCTACAAGTGCTCGGAAAGAACGATCAGCCCCATGGTTCAGTGGTGAGCTGAGGCTAACAAAGGCGGACTGTAGGCGGGCAGAAAAAGTCTGGAGGGTGTCTTATGACAACCAGGCTAGGGAACTGTTTTTGGAAAAAAGGCGCCTTCACCATAGACTGATTAAAAAGTCTAAGGCAGCCTACTATGCAGGTCAAATCCTGGGGGCGGAAAATCGGGCCAAAGAACTTTTCGGCATCTACAAGTCTCTGACCTCGGTAAACGCATCTACAGAGCCGGAGAGTTGCTCAACGGAGTCATGTGACCGTATTGCCGAATATTTCTCCGCCAAAGTCGAGAAGATCTACTCGACTTTCCCTAATCCGCCGACAGGGATTAACTTCGAGGTAGTATTGGGAGACACGGAGACGACAGGGCATCTTACAAACTTCCGCACCCCCCCTTTTGAGGAACTAGTAGTGGTGTGTCGCTCTGTCAAATCAGGGTCCCCGTGGGACCTGGTGTCACCCAAACGCTTGGCGGACAGCCTGGAAGTTCTGGAGCCTTATATGAGGCACGTTCTGGACATCTCTTTCGGATCGGGAAAGTTGCCGGAGGGGTGGAAACAGGCGGTGGTGCTCCCGCTCCGGAAGAAACCACACTTAGGCTTCGAGGTATTAGAGAATTTGAGACCCATCTCACTCCTGCCTTTTCTGTCCAAAGTGGTGGAAAAGGTGGTTAATACCCAAATTATGAAGCACGTGGAAGAGACGGGACTGCTCCACGCGACGCAGTTTGGCTTTAGGCCACGCCATTCCACCGAGTCCGCCCTTCTTATGGCCACGGAACATCTGAGAGAGGGTGTGGATGCAGGCCAAACTATGGCTTTGATCCTGCTGGACCTCAGCGCGGCGTTCGACACTGTAGCTCACAACATCTTGCTACAGTGTCTGAACAGAGGTGGCATCTCTGGCACCGCGCTGAGATGGATCCAGGACTTCCTCAAGGGGAGAAGCTTTCGAGTCAGGCAAGGAGACTGCTATTCAAAGGGGGTGCCCCTGGGCCAAGGGGTGCCGCAGGGCTCGTCATTGAGCCCAACCCTTTTCAATATGTATGTCGCGCCTGTTGCCTCGATTGTGGAGAGTCATGGTCTTCAATTGGTCTCGTATGCCGACGATACGCAGCTGGTGATCTCCCTATCGCACGCGCCCTGTCTTGCTGCCGATGGCTTCCGGTCGTGCATGAAAGATCTTGCCGAGTGGATGGCTAACAACTGTTTGAAGCTTAATGGCAGCAAGACAGAGGTGCTGGTGGTGGGGAGAGCCCAGTCTGCTTGGTCGTCGGCATGGTGGCCATCTTGTCTTGGACCAACCCCAACCCCCTGCCAAGAGGCACGCAATCTGGGGGTGTGGTTTGATGCGGGTCTTACTTTTGGCCCCCAGATCAACCGGGTGGTGGGAGTCTGTTTTGGGATTTTGAAGAAATTGAGAAAGGTCCTTGACTTACTCCCGATTGATGCCCGTCAAACCCTGGTTCATGCTTTGGTGACAGCTAGGTCGGACTACGGGAACCTGCTGTACCTGGGGGCTCCAGAAAAAAGCATGGCACGCCTGCAAGTGCTGCAGAATGCGGCAGCACGTTTGATTCTCAGGCTGCCCAAAAGGGCGCCTTCTAAGGCGGCCCTCCAGCAGTTACACTGGCTCCCTGTGAGGAGAAGAGTGGAATACAAAGCTCTCTGCACCTGTCATCGTATTTTGAATGGCAGGGCTCCCGACCCTCTGAATAAATTGATCGAAGTGTACCAACCAACACGTGCGCTTAGATCCGCAGGGGGCGGCCTACTGAGGATCCCTAGAGTCAAGAAAGCCCGCATGGGAGGCAGGTCCTTTAGATGCCTAGCGGCAAATAATTGGAACAAACTGCCAGCAGACCTGCGCCTGGAACCGGAGGAAGCTAGGTTCCGAGCGAAACTTAAAACATTTCTTTATACTAAATAACTGTCCGCTCAGTTTTTGTGTTCCCTGCTCGCTGCCTCTCCCACTCTCAGCGCGCGGACACGCCGGTGTGCGTAACGCAGCGCTCTTACAAATGTCCCAATAATAATAATAATAATAATAATAATTGATTAAAACTGACCAAGTTGGCTTTGTGAAAGGCAGATTAGCATCTGATAATGCTCGAACGTTTGCTAATATTATCTCATATGGCAAAAAATACAAGTCACCTTTTGCAGCCCTGTCTTTAGATGCCGAAAAGGCCTTTGACCGTATTAACTGGCAGTTTATGTTTCCTAATCTCCAATGGTTTAGTTTTAGACCCTCTTTTATTTCTTTTATTAAACTATTATATTCTGGTCCTCCGGCTAGTATTTTTGTTAATGATCACTTTTCAAGTTTTTTTTCCCCTTTCCAGAGGTACAAGACAGGGATGTCCGCTTTCCCCTTTATTATTTATCCTTTGCCTGGAACCATTCCTGGAGCGTATTCGTGTTAATTCACAGATTGATGGCTTCAAATATAATTCTATAGAAGCTAAAATATCTGCTTATGCAGAAGATATATTGATTTACATGTCTAACCCTGTTGAATCACTCCCTCATTTTCTGAATGAAGTCCGCTTGTATTCTAGTATCTCTGGATATAAGCTAAACCTTTCTAAAACTGAAGTTTTACCCCTGAACTCTATATGTTACCAATTCATGTTAGATGATACCAATTTTGCCTGGTGCCCCTCGAAAATCAAGTACCTTGGTATTTGGTTCTCTTC
Organism: Lissotriton vulgaris; assembly: GCF_964263255.1. Lineage (NCBI taxonomy): Eukaryota > Metazoa > Chordata > Amphibia > Caudata > Salamandridae > Lissotriton > Lissotriton vulgaris. The sequence goes on along the minus strand of NC_141689.1, from coordinate 1,558,162,066 downwards.
ATCTCTTAATGCTACACTTAAACATACATTTCATGCATTACTTACTACAGTTCAATCACTCCTCCTTACATGGTCCCCCTTATTCCTCTCCTGGTGGGGCAGATTGGATACTATTAAAATGATGAGAGTCCCTCATGTTCTTTACACACTGTCTATGTTACCTATTCGGATCCCCCTTTCTTATTTCTCTCAAATTAACTCAGCCTGTATAACATTTTTGTGGAATTTATTTATTTATTTATTTATGTGGTTTATAGAGCGCACAGCTACCCCCGGAGGGGTGTCCCGGCGCTAGAACCTGAGTCTCCAGGGGGGAGGGAGGAGCAAAGAGCAAGGGGAGCAGCAGGGTAAAATCAGAGTCCAGAGAAGAGCCAGGTTTTGAGTTTGGCTCGGAAGATGGATTCGGAAGGACAGAATCTCAAATCAATTGGCATAGCGTTCCACAGTCTTGCCGAATAAGAAACTCCCACGAATTGCTCTTAACAGACTTATTCACCCCAAGGGTGAGGGTGGTGTTCGCTTTCCAAATTTTGAAGCATATCACTCGGCTTTCTTTATTAAGCAATCTTTTGCTTTATCTTATGATTTTGCTGACATTCCTATTCCTAGATGGATTCTTTTAGAACGTTCCTTATTAAAATATTTTTCATTTTAAAATGTCATTTTTATGTCTAATCGTACTTTGTGTCAAATAACCTCATTATAAAATATTCTCAAAATCTCTTATACAGCCCATTTTCTCATGGTTTTACTCTGTTTCAATGTTTTTTATCCTCTACTATATGGTATAATAAATTTCTTAAATATAAAGGTAAATCTTTCTATTACAAATATTGGAAGGAAAAGGGAATTAGTTATGTGCACCAACTACTGTCTCACAATATTAGTATCCCTTTTCCTGACCTACAAGTACAATATCACTTGTCTGACTCTTGCCTCAATGAATATATCCTAATCTCCAATGCCCTACAATCACATTTAGCTACTTTTGATCTTCCAGAGGATTTACCATCTCTTACTGCCACCACTCCGCTATATCTATTGTTTCCAACACACAGACCTAAAGCCGCTCTTGTATATAAGTTGTTATTATCAAGTGTTAACAAAAGACCCAAATTCCCCGTTGAAGCTGCTTGGGAAGCTGATTTGTCGACTTCTTTTTCTGTTTCGACCTGGGATAGGGTCTGGTCTAAGTTATTCAAAGTTTCTGCTGCTGCTAGAATTACACAATCTTTGTATTTTATTTATACTAGAGCTATTATTACACTTCTTTGTATTTCTAAATGTTCTTCCTCCTCTTCTTCATTATGCTGGTCTTGTTCCAATGCTACGGGCACATTGAAACATCAACTTTATGAGTTTTCCATAGTTTTATCATTTTGGAAATCTGTTTGGATTATTTGCATGTCAATTTTTAAATGCAATATTACATTATCACTACGAAATGTATTTCTAGGTTCTTCCTCACCGGATATTGCTGACTCATCACCTGTTTCTTTGTTATTTGACCTTTTTCTTGCATTAGCTTTTAAAGTAATATTATCATCTTGGAAAGATAATTCTAAAATATATTTATCAATTTGGTGGAATTTCATTTGTAATGAACACAGGATTGCTACTGTTTCCTCTGTGTCCCTTTCTCAAAAAAGGAAATCTGATCTTTTATAGCTACCTTTTACGACATATCTCTCTACTCATGCTCCTGTACACTAGTTTCTTTCTCTTTTTCTCTATATTTCTTTCTTATACATTTTTGGACATTATTTCCCCTTCTTTTCCTTCCTTTTACTCTCTTTTGTATTTCTTTCTTCTTTCTTTTATTTTTCCTCTCTTCTTTTCTCACCGTTTGATTATTATTATTCACATTACATTTTGCATATTATTTGCTTACAGATTTTTGATATATTATAATGTGTCTCTTTCATGATTGCTTTCACTGTTGTATTGTTCTGTTCTGAAAAACGTAATAAAAACTTCTTAAACAAAAAAAATGCATTTTTGACAAATGAAAAATCATGATCAAAATGTATTAACAGCCTGTAATAGATATATGTATTTAATCAATTGTTAGCACATTGTGCTGAAAAATCCAATCCTAAGCCACCACTTTTTAAAAGACTTTTTATGGAGGATGAGGCTTACCTGGCACGCCACACAACGACTGTAATATTTCATGACGCCCCATTTAGAATACCTGCAGTCTTAGCGAAGTTATTTGATAACGTTGCTCTAAAATGCACAATTTGGCAGTTAGTTGTTTTTAATATTTTGGCGGAAGAACCCTGTTAAGCTCACCCTACTTCCTCATACGGTCACACTTGCTTGTTAACACATAAAAATTCGATAAAGGCATTTACTCTCCCTGACACTCTAAAAGTTCATTAGATCCCGTTTCTGGAAGGTCCAAAATATCACTGTACGTTTAACATCCGAGGCAAAATAATAAAAGATGAATGGATGCTCTTGAGCTTCTGACTGCTGAGGTTCTCTCTGCCTCTGTATCATCCGCCACTACAACACTCCCATTAATAAGGAATACTACGAGATGTAGAAACACTTAAAAGTTGATTTTGTTCCAATTCAGAAAGATGACCGAGGTTCGACTCCAAGTGCTTCAAATTTGAGAAGAGACTTGAGGAACATATCACAGTGCTGAATAGTTTTCTCAGTTGCATCTGGTGGATCATGTTAGGAAAGTTACTTTTGCCCAGATCATATGACAACACCATGCTCATTACTGACTGCTGTAGGCATACTGGATGTCTACTTTCTCATAGCAGTTTGGCTTCCCCTTTCAATGAAATTTCAGTTTCTAGAGGGGCAAGTTCAGTTCTTATGCCAAACTCTGCTGTTTGTGATTATTGTAACACCGAGAGAATTTACTAACGTTGTGGCAGTTACTGCGTTTCTGAAAAAGTAAGACATTTACATATATCCGTGTTTGGAGATCTTGTTGATCAGGGACTCATTTCCAGAAGAATCACTTGTGCAAGAGATACGGAACTGTTGTTCTGCATTGCAGAATCTTCGCTGACATTTGTAAACAATGAAAGCCTGATTCACAAAGGTAAAATTACACATTTGTGTACATTTACGATTTTTTCCTATTCAGAAAGGGTTTTATAAGTATTATATTTACGAGTGCAGAGTCTCCGCACATGAAAAGATAGGACTGTGCGGAAGTTCCGCAATTGTAAAGATACCACTATCCCTTTGTGAATAGGAAATAATCATACATTTACACAAAAGTGTTAGTTCACCTTTGTGAATCAGGCCCTAAATATCTTCAACTAAGTTCGGAAAGCTCAGAACGCTTTACAAAGTAATTTTTAATTACATATATACGTATGCGTAAGATAGTAGTGCAGAGGCTCTACAATTGTAAAGATACTACTATTTCTTTGTGAATAGGAAACCATCGTAAATTTACAAAAAAGTGTACGTTTAGCCTTTGTGAATCAGGCCCTAAATATTTTCAACTAAATTCGGGAAGCTCAGAACGATTCTACAAAGTAATTTTTATTTACATATATACATATTACAGGAAACATTTTCAGTTTTTCAAATACTCAAATGCATATTAATGAGAAGAACCCCAAGAGACTGAAACTTCTTCAGCTTTGTACTCTCTAAAAAGATGAAGGCCTTACCAAGAAGTAAACTGTTCTGTTTGAAGGCAGTGAAGCTACCGACCTCCCCTAGAGAATAGTGCTGTGGCATTTAAAATACATTTCATAAAGTTATTCTTTACTGATCCTTTGACTTACGGTTATATAAACTCATTCTTACCCATGTGCTACAGAGTTTGAGACTTTTCCGGTCAGATTTGTAATTCTTTTCACATCATTCAACTCTCGTTTGATGTTTTTACTTTTCCTGCCATTTCTTATGACTTAGGGATGTTTCATTTTCTTTCCTCACTATCTGAAATCTGGTGATTAGTTGAGGGGGATGAATACTCACCTATGATAATAACCACAGGACTTGCCAAGGTGAACAACTAAAGTCACTATATTAACCTGAGCTCAATCTCCTGATAGCTATGGCACAGAGCCGGCAGGTTTAACTTATAGGCAAAGTGTTATGCAGTTCTTAAAGAGGAATAAAGTTAAAAAAAAACACAATGAAATCACAGAGTAATAGAATAGGTTTGAATAAATAAATAAACACCAGAACAATGAAAACTCGATTAGTAGAACGAGAGTTATGAATTCTTTTGTTTTATGGTTCAAAATAGCATCAAAAAGAATTACGGGCCAACCGCAGCCAACTGGCTGCACTTGACTGTGACAAGGGTGATGCTTACGGTCGACTGAGATGTACTTAGTCTCTGGAGTGAAAGTCAAAAATCCTCAGTAGGGAATGGCAAAAATCTGTGGCAAAAGAGGGCTTCAGGTTTGTGAATAGCTGCTGGAGTAAGTCTAGGTGAAGCAGTTGCCTTATAGTGGGAAAGCTCAGAGTGGGAGAAATTTGAGTTTTGTGCTAAGAGAAGGTCTTTTGCTGGCCATAAACTTTTTACACCTTCACCCGGTGATGGTTTCTGCATTTTAACTTAGTCACTTTTTTGAAGCTCGGATTCATCCAGTGGGTTAAGGCTGCAGGTTGTAGCTGAAGAAGGCTGGATACATTCTCTGGAAAGTCCCACTGAATTAGATTTGCTGCTGAGGAGAAGAACATAGAGGAAGCCACCTGAATCCATGACCTACCTAGAGGCAACACATATTGGTCAAATTGGCATGGCAGGTTGGTGCTGGTCCCCCACTAGTTGTCATAGCAAAAAGTTGACAAAAGGTTACTAAGTCCCAGGTTTCAGGATTTCTTAGAAGGAGTACACTTTGAAACCAGCCAAGGGTCCAGGATCTTGAAGATAGCTCTTAGGGGTCAAAACTCACTACCGCAGAGGACATCAGCCAGGTCCAGGTCAGGCCAAGTTGGAACTGGTCAGATGGGAATGTAGAAGGCCTCTTGAAGCTTGTTGTGTCCCTGTAGCCTAAACAGGAGGTCAGCCTTATAACCCTAGGATCTTCATGGCTCTTCTCAGGTCACAGAGAGCAGGTTCAGTCCTCTTCTGTAGCTATCTCAGGAGGGGACTGTGTGTTCCACATTTATGCCCAGAGGCAGTATGTGGGTGGGGGAAACTCTGGCCTCATCCTACCCATTCAGGTACAGGTTCTCAGGGATAACCATACCCAGTCCTGCAGAAGTTTGTGCGTGTTTTACTGTAAACAATCTCACATTGCACCTCTCTGTCCAAGGCCAACATGGCCCTGCACAGAGCTCTTATGCCCTCCCTAAACGTATGGCCAGGGAAATGAGTAACCCCTCCTTTATGGTCACTCAAAACTGGTTCTGGGGCAGCTCCTCTCCCACTGGGCTTGGTGCCTGACAGGTGAGAGGGAAAAGGAAGGGGCAGGCTCATGTGTTAGCTCATCTGACTGTAACAAGGAAGGCACCTTTGAAGTTAATTACGTTTCTGGGCACAGCCCAGATGGTCAGCCTGCAGAGAAAGAGAATATCTCACCACGCCCAAGGCCCTTGGCTCAGCTGTGGGAGGAAGTTTACACCCAATGGGGCTATTCAGTTCCTATGTGATAGTTGAAAGCGCATGCAAATAGGCTTTTAGAAGCTTTAGACAGGTAACAGACAACTTTTAAAGTATCTGTTGTATAATATTTATTGCAAATCTAACTTTACCAATGAATTTGTCATGTAATAAATAGGAATTATGTAGCTGATTCCTAAGCACAGTTAGTAATATTAAATTTAATATTGTATCCCAATGCTTTCCTATGAAACAGATAACCCCACAACTGTAAAAGGTGCCTTCTGGGCAGTTTCACTGTAAGGACATTTAACATTATATGTCCTCTTACATATTATGTACCCAGCCTAAAAGGGCAGTAAGGCCAATTTAGGGGTGACTTATTAATATTGAAGAAGAGAGATAAGGCCTGTCAAAAATTATTTATTTTGTCATGTCAAATTTGCAGTTTAAACCTTTACAGCCAGGCTACTGTTGGCAGGCCTGCAGTTATGCTTACTTTGGCATAATACAGGATGGCCCAATGAGTGCTGCAGTCAACTGGTAACCTTTACCTTGCAGGCTCTGAATACACTGTTGTACCGTGCACTAGGGACTTATAGGTAAGTTAAATATGGCAATCCGGGGTATATCAATTTCATCATGTTGAAAAGGGGAGAACAGGCACTTTACCAATGGTTAGCAGGGGTAAAGTGCACAGAGTTCTATAGCCAGCAAAAATAGTCAAGGGAAAAATCTGGGGTTACACCACACACAAGGTGGTCATTCCCAACATGGACCCCCCTCAGCAGAAGGTGTTAAGAACTAACATGTACGTCGGAGTACTCATTGCTTATGGTGAAAAACCTAGAAAGACCATCAGCATGAGTGTAGTCAATCCCAGTGCGATGTTCTATCGTGAAGGCCATACCCTGTAGGAAGTTGGACTATCCCAACAAGAAATCCATATCCTGTAGGAAGATGGACCATCTCAACAGTATAAACTTGTTACCCTTCATTTGTATCACCCATCTGAGGGTCTGTGGTCTGTCTGAACCTAGAAATCGGTCCCAAAACAGTATGTTCCCAATTTCTTCAGTGACCAGAACACTGCAAATGCCTCCCTTTCAATTGCACTCCATTTATGTTTCCTGAGAGGTAGCAACCTGCTGATGAAGGCAACAGGTTGGTTCAGGCCCTCATTCAAAAGTGAGAGAGAAGCCCATATCCTATCTCTAATGCATCTGTGTGCATGAGGAACTCTTGAGAAGTCAGGTGCCTTGATCACTTTTGCTGAAAACATGGCTGCCAAGTTCACTAACCTGTCCTCCTTGTTTTAGATAACTGATGTTGGAGTGACGTGAATCTGCCACTACCTCTTTACAGTATGCCCAACCACTGAATGTACGGTGAGTGGGGGCACTCCATCAGGGAATGGGAGAAGGGATTGAAGGAGAATTTGGGTACCTGGTTGTGAAGAGTTTCAAGGCTTATCACTATACCTCCTTTCTCTTTCTCTGAGTGTCATCAAATGCTCTTTTGGTTATAGAAATTATCATGCACTTACAGATGTAAGAATTGTCATTAGCATACTCGGCACAGTTATCACATTTACTACACACAGCATCAAACCACAATTTAGATCGATTCTTTTCATGTTTCAGCTTAGACAATTGCATATTTAAGATTTGTTTTAGCAGATTCCTTTTCTAATTCCTTGCATGCTGTTCTTTATGTTCTGTGCCTGAAAAGTGGTTTTTCTGTTGGTCCCTCTTTATGTCCTCAAATTTTAGAGACTCTTTTACTCCAATTTTATTGGAGCTCTACAACCATTTGCCAAGAAACGTTTTGACACTTAGCTTTATTGAGTTCTCTTTTGTCTTGTAATTTTTTTATAGCACATTGTTATCATGATTTAGCACAGTTTCCTTAAATCAAACAATATTCCACTTTCCTTGGAAAATGTTTCTTTTTTTGCTTCTTTGCTTCTCGCAATGCGTGCTGAAGAAAGATTTGGGTTGGAAACTGGAGCGCCAATCGATGAGTTGGATAAGTAGGTCAGGACAGGAATGCTAGGTAATGTAGGATGACTCCTTTTTCAATACCTACAGCCCAGCAGCAGAAAATCAATCAACTGTCATGTTCATCGGTGGGGTTTAAGTACCTTTTGCCATACAAGATTGACACCATATCATGTGACTTATGAATTCTAATTTTCAGCATCGTAAGGCTTCCAAAAACACACATATTTTGCTATTGTAAATGCTGGCGAGGCTACATGACCCTGAGCACCCAACTTGCAAGGTTGGGTGGTGGAGGACATTATAAAAATAAATATAAATGTTGTGTGGGGTGGTAGAGGACATTACGGGGGAAGCAACAGCGGGTGACAAACAATATAGTAAGTCCATTATATTATGGCTTCTGGACCCCTCAAGGACTGGCTCCAGAAGCACAGGACACTAAGCTGCAAAAATGGTTTCCTTCAGGGCGAAAGGCTTTTTGGCATGCCTCTGTCCAGACCACCACAGGCTGCTTTTTGGAAGTCAGCTCTGTCAAGGGGGCAACAATGGTGCCATACTCCTTGATAAATCTGTAATATCTAGTAAAGCCAAAGAAAGCTCATACTTCTGTCTGAGTATTTAGGAGTTCCGAAGCCAGAATGGTCTGTATCTTGGGCTGGAGAGGTTGAGCATGGCACCCACCAACTTGGTGGCCCAAGTACACCACAAATCCCTTCCCTAGTTGTAATTTTGTAATTTACTCGACTTGATGATCAGGCCTGCCTGTTGCAGAGCAAGAAGTACTTCTCATCCCAGCTGGCGTTGAAGACAGCAATGTCATTCAGGTAGGCTACAATTCTATTTTCCAGCCCAGCTAGGACCTGGTTGACTAACCCCTGGAAGGTGGCTGGGCCATTTTCTAAACCAAAGGCATCACTTTAAACTGAAAGTGCCCCTCCAGGGTGGCAAATGCTGACCTCTGCTTGGCCTCTTCGATTAGGGTAATCTGCCAGGACCCAGACCCCAACCCAAATGTACTCAGGAGCCTGTCCATCCCCAATTGATCAATGCGCTCATCTGCCCTGGGAATGGGGTGAGCCTCAGTCTTAGTGACTGAATTGAGGGCCCTATAGTCCACACAGAACCTACGTTCTGGGATTCTGCCTGGGTAGAGGGGGTGTGTTCAGTCTTTGGTGGTGCCAAGAGCACTGTGCTGGACCGTGGACTAAAGAAGGGCTCAATCACCCTCTAACTCCAGCATCTTGGAAACCTTATCCTGGTGCACACTTTGTCAGACAGCCTGTAAATTTCGTTTTTGACAGGCATGCTGTCCCCTAATTCAATATAATGAGTGCACCAGTCGGTGAGCCCTGATGCAAGTCAGACAAGAGAGGGGAACTGTCCCATTAACCAGTGACAGTCCATCTGCTGCTCTGCTGTCAGTGTCAGGGACAGGACCATTCCCTTCACTGATCTATCCTTCCTCCACTAACCCAACCTGCTCCTTGGAAGATAAAAGGTCTGTAAGGGGCTCACTTTATTTTCCCTCACCACCATCTGTCACCATGAGTGTGGTTACCAAGTGTGGCTTGATGTCATTCACATTCAGTACCCTTATGAGGTTCCTGGGCGTTTGGAGGTCCACCAAGTTGGTGACCTTGCTCTTCTTCTCCTTGATCCCTGTAAAGCTAGCTACTCCTTGGGCTCCATGACTCACACTTTTCGGCCAGGTTGGTATTCTATCAGAATGGCCTTCTGGGCACACCAGTGTTTCATCACTTTCTGGATTCCCTTTAGGTTCTCAGTGCTCTTTCCAGCAGTGCTTCATCTGAGACCTGGGAGCTAACATGTAGCTTACTACATCTTAAGATTGTTTGACAAACAGAAGCTTAAACAGGCTAAAGCCCACTTCTTTCTGGGTCACCTTCCTGTAGGCAAACAACAGGCATGGCAGCAAGACATCCCACTTACACCTCATGGGTGGGTGGGACGGGCGGAAAAAGAAGAAAGGAGGTTGCATTTGTTTCTTAATATTGGTGTGATTGTATTCACAGATTAAAGTGTAATTTGGTATTTTTGGCCACAAAGGACTCTGTAACTTCCTTCTTCTTTTTCTCTTCCAGATCGTCTACTTTGTCCTGGAGGAGGCCCCTTGGAGGCTCAAAGGCAAGCAAAGAAAAAAGCTGCAGTAACTATATATACCTTTCCATGTAGGGTAGTGCTAGACACATTCACCGCATCTGGGTGAAAAAATAATGGCCCAAACAATAAAATAATAAAGGACAGGACTCTTCATGATGAGACGGTTCCTACAATTGTACCCTATTCCTCTCAGTTTGTCTTTGGTTAATTTAGGTGATCCAGGAGATAACTATGTTATTTCAGGACCAAAGGGAAATACCGCTGTCCATTACTAGGGATGTCTGGAGCACTCAGCGTCACACTCTAATTTGTTTCTCAGGGGGAGGGCACACGCTTTTTTTAATAAAAATATGCCTCCCATCAGTGGAAGGAATACACATACAAAATTATATCCCGGAACCCAGGCATCCGGTTTGGACTAAACAGGTGCCTATCTTTACCTTAGCTGGTTTTGGCCACATTATCTCTGAGCGATGAAAGTCAAGAAAGTAAAACAAAACCAAAAGAAAGTGTCCAACTACCCTCCTGACATCCCCTTATTCACTAAACCAACCCCCACTCCGAATCAAGAACCGACTCTGCCGCCTTGTGGGTGTCCTCCGTGGAAGACCACAACTCTTCGCTCCACTCCTCGCCTGGATTGGTGCAGGTAGGCTTCTCCAGTATCTCCAGCCTTCTCTCACAACTCTTAGAGACTTCTCTCTTTCGGCATCTTCTGGGTTCTCCTGGCTCCAAATCCATTCTCTGTCGTCCTTGTTGGGTCTGATGGTTACCTTTTCTCCTCCTTATTGTCGTGCTGATTGGCTCTCCATCTTGTCGTCTTCCTACTCCACCTGTACGGGAGAAGGATAGTCCCTCTTCAGTTTTTTAACTTTTGGTCCTTGTTTCTTCCAGGTCCTGCTTGGGTTGTTGGATGAACCCGGAAAAGACTTCTACAAACGAGGTAAGTAGGGGGGCTCCTATCAGTGTGTCCCTGTGGTTCCTTACACCCATATTCATGTCTTTCAAGATCTTGTTGAATCTTTCAACAAGCCCATTTATCTGGGGTGGTATTGAGTGGAGAACTTTTAGGTTACCCACACTTCCCCCACATGCCCATCATGTAAGCAGACATGAAGTTGGTGCCCTTGTCAGCCCCTGTTCTTGGGGAAACCCATTTGTGTTATGATCCCCAAAAGTTTCTTGGCCACCACAGGCCCAGTCACCAATGTCAGAAAGATGGCGTACCGTGTGGCTTTTTCCCCCAAAACAAGGATGAACCTGTTGCCTAGTGCTGTCTAGGGGTCCCTTGCCAAAATAATACCAATCCCCGCCCTCTTAGAGGGTATTCACACCACAGGGAAACTTTGCATAGGGTGCTTACGCTTTACTCTTGCCTTGCCACTGGCCTGGCAGTTCATACAGGATCTACAGAATTAATCTGAGTGGATCCTCATCTGGGGCCAATAGAAGTAGGTGACCATTCAGTCAAAGGTTCTGGCCTGCTCCTGATATCCTATGGGTGAGATGTTATGAGCCAGCACCATTAGGAAGGCAGAGAGCAATAGGGTACCACCAACACACAGGGTGATCCAGACTTAAGGACCTTAGGTTCACTATATAGGAGATCATTCTCCCAATAAATGTGGTGATCACCAGAGGTGTTGCTATTGGCCTGAGCCTCGGCCTGTCACCGTAGGCCCTCAAGATTGGGGCAATCTTTGTGCATCTTGCCAAACTCTGCCTGGGACACTCTTCTTGCATCTTACCACCCACATAGTTCAGGCAGTTGTCCCAAGACAGCAATGCATTTTCCGGTAGGTTCCGGAGCCTACATCTCAGGTTCATCCTCCTCATGGATAGTGGGAACTTCTGCTGTGGATTTCCTTTGCCCCTTGCCATTTCTCTTCTAGTCAATCACCATGGCCACTGTTTTAGGCTCCAGGTCCTTCTTACTTCCCTGACAGGCTGCTAAGGACTGTGTGGTCATGAATTCCCACTCTGGCAACCCCATCTCCAAATGGGACCTAGTCTCCACTTCTTCCAGACAGTGTGCTCTTCCTCATTACTCAATAAAACCACGGAGTTTGGTCCTGGGACAGGGGGCAGCTGGACCCAATTTACAGTGAACAGAACAGAATTGCTGGCCCTCCTACTTATTTAGTCTCGCCTTAAGTTTATGAGACAAAACAAACAAAAATCACCGTCTCTTTGTTTGTATGGGTAATTTTATTATTTTTTTCAGAATAAATCTTCCATTTTTAACTGATTTTCTGCGGCGCACAGCCCTTCGTGTACAACTGAACCACGAGAGCCCACCGCATTTTGTATAAAGGTAACTAGTTCAGCACAGTCCAGCTACTTTAGGGGGCCCTTTAAAAATAAGTCACAAACATTGAAACAAGCTTCCTTTTATTCTTTTGTTTAGATTGAAAACATTGAGAGAGCCCTGAGGAGAATCTGTAATTCTTGACAGATTCGAAACGCGTTGGCAAGACAAACGACAGACAGACAGTTCAAAATATCTGCCCTTGACGGGTGCAGTCTTTAATGTTGGAATTAACTGTGAATTAATTTCTGATTTCTGTCGCATTATTTCTTTTCAACCTTTTGGGTTTAGTAGCGGTTTTGTTTACTTCGCAAAGATTAACTATTTGTGAACATGGAATTGCTATATATTTCTCATACGGGAAGTCTGTTGATAACTGTTTGATTTATTGTCTATGTGATATTTGTATAGTAATTGTAAATATGTTTAAATGTTTTGTATTTGTATATAGGTGTATATAAAGTGTTCTTCTCGCCTATGAAATAGATAAATCTTACTAAAAATAATGAACAAAAGGGTTAAATAAAATTACCCATACAAACAAAGAGACGGTGATTTTTGTTTGTTTTGTCTCATAAACTTAAGGCGAGACTAAATAAGTAGGAGGGCCAGCAATTCTGTTCTGTTCACTTCCTCATTACTCAGCATCAACAGGCAGTGCTAGACTCATAGCTACTTTTTAAAAGTACCAGAGACCCCCCTTCTACTCTAGTGGAACCAAAGCCACATGTCAGTTACTTACCTGATTATCAGCTGTCACAACCTAGTGGTCTACATTAGGGATAACCTGCTCTGCAGCCACCAGTAGTTATGCTGGCCTCTGTGTCTTTCAGAGCCTCCACCCTCTGCCTATTGATGGTTGGCCACTGTGTGTACTTTTTAGTGTCATCAGGCATGTGAGCTTGAGCATGATATCTCTGTCACCCAGGTAAAACAGGATAACCTTTGGCCTTCCCCCTCCAAACTAACTGGGCAGCCCCCTCCCCTGTATTACACTGACTATACGTGGAGTGGGATCACCAGTGGGTGCCGTTTCTTGTGGTGGCAGATGGCATTCCTGTTCTTGTGCCCTGGCTAATAGCACCAATAGCACTTGGGCTCAAAAAAGCCCAGGGATTTCTTTCCACTAAGCACTGCCCTGTTATGGTCAGATTTAGGTTGCAACTCCTTCCACTGAAAACTCTTTTGGGGGCCATTAGAGCACTCATTTTGATACTCACTGTCTCCCTCATCCTTCTGTTGATGGGAGCCCACCGACCTTTTGTGTGGTCCCTTCCAAGTTTTTATCTGGACACTCTGGTCCTGATCCAGAAGTCAGCCTCCTTTCTAAGCTCTATGGGAATGGTGAGCTTAGAATCAATTAGCTGCAGGTGCAAATCTGTGAAACCATTACTCAGTTTGACCTCCTTCATAATTACATTATTACATTCATCATAATCATTAACCTTGCTGTCTTTCACTCAACCATCCAGTGCCTTACTTGATGACTCCACAAAGTCTACAGAGGACTGGTGTGACTGCTTCTGGCTATCCCGGAACCTCAGGTGATACTTCTCAGGGTCAGACCAAATGTGGTGCCAGTTTCCCCTGGCCCCTCTCGTAGGCCTGACAAGCCCTCTTCTCCTCAATCTCCAAGGTCAATCTTTTCTCTTCAACTGTCAGGGCTGCTTTCTTTTTCTCTGCAGCCAATCTCCTTTCACTCAGGGAAAAGGTTGCCAATTGTAATTTCAGAGCCGTTTTTGTCCGTCTGTCCTCCAATTTTGACTGGGTGAGGGTGTGGGCAGATGCTGGGCTCCCTTCTCCAGATAAGTCAGGGGATCTGGCTCCTGTAGACTCATCCTCCTGTGCACTGGAGCCTCTTTAAGGCCAGCTTCCTGTTCCTGTTCCTCTTTTTCTTCTCCTTCCCCCACTGTTTCATCCTCCTATTGTGCTTTTGTGCAGGCCTGTAGCAGATGGGCCTAGTTCCAGGCTCTGAGGACCATCTGATATTCCACCGTTTTGGCTCTTTTTGCCAGATTCAGTCCTCTCTCCTTGTACAGCTTCTTCAACTCTGATACCTTGAGGGTCTCAGTGTTGCTCAGGTCCACATCAACTCTCAAAAATCACATTAATAAAAAAATCAGAGGGTAAGAGTTAAACAAAAATAAAAAAATAAAATGGGCAATTGAAAATCTGAGGTCAATTTACAAAAATAAAAGCTGAGTTTCATGCCAGATTATAAAGGGATTTTTGATTTTAACTTAAATCATTGAGTGATACTACAAAAACACAAGCCCTGTATGGCACTGCTAAACACCACTTAAAGAAATGTGGGTATTAGTTGAGGGGATGAGTGTTATACACCTCAAATAATGATCAAATCCTTGCCAAGGTTGACTACTAAAGTCACTAAATTAACCTGAGCTCAACCCCATGGTAATTATGGCACAGAGCTTGACTTAAAGGCAATTTGTAAAGTATTTATGCAGTACTCAAACAGGAATAAAGTAAAAACACAATACAAGAAAAATCCTTAACTAATTTCGACAAATAGAGTAAGTTTGAATACATAAAATGACACCAACATTATAAAAATCCAATAAATTGAACGGGGGTTATGAATACCTAAATGTTAAGGTTCACACTAGAGCCAAAGTGTTTTAAGCACCATCTGCTGTCATTTAGTTGTGCTTGATTGGAAGCAGGGTAATGATTAAGGCAGATCACGATGTAGGGCGGGCATGATACAGAGACCTGGTTTGTCATGGTGAAAAGTTTCAACTTACCCTCAGCGAGGCAAGGCAGCAGGCTGTGACCAAGGAAAGGCCAATGTAATTGAATAGCTTGTGGACAAAGTGTTGGTGAAGCTAAGGCCTTTCGACGGGAAAGCTCAGAGAGGGAGAAATTTGAATTTTGTGCCTAGAGAATGTCCTTCACCAGCTGCACACATTTTATGCCTTCCAGCTTGTCAATTTTTTGGAATTTGGATTCCTACAGTGGCGGAAGGATGCAGGCCGTATCTCTACAAATACAGATACCTTTTCTATGAGGTCCTGCTGAATCTGATTTGCTACTTTGGAGAAGAAGGCAGTTAGAGAAACCTGAATCTTTGGCTCATCAGCAAGGCACCATCACCAGATCAGTTTGACAGGTTGGTCCCAGTCCCCCACAGGTTCTCAGAGCAAAAAGTTGGCAAAACGTTTCTAAGTCCCAGGTTCACAGGATTTGTTAGGAGGAGAACAATTTGACACTAGCCAAGCATCCAGGGCCTTGAGGACAGCTCTTGGAGGGCAAGACTCACTCCAGCTGAGGCCAGCAGCAGGGTCCAGGTCAGGTTCAGTTTGAGCTGGTCAGCTGGGAATACAGAAAAATACCTCAAATACCTCTTGAAGCTTGCTGTGTCCCTTTAGCCTCATGCCACTTGGAGTCCACTTATTTGTCCTTTGTACAAGAGGGAGAACAGGAACAGTCTTCAGTGCTCTTTTCAGGTCACAGACAGCAGGTCCAATCCCCTTCCATTCTTCCACGGGTCAGGAAGGGAGCTGAAAAGGGTACTCTGTGTGTCATATTTATGCAAAGTGCCAGCCTGTGTGTTTCCTGGCCACCCCCTAGCCAATGTGATACAAGTTTCCAGAGGTGACCCCACCTACTTTTGCAGCAGTTTCAATGTGGTTTACTACAAACAATCCCATAGTGCTCTCTCTGTCCAAAATTAACATGGTAGACCCTTAAGTTCCCTGTGCAGTGCTCCTGTGTACCCCCAGAGGTGTGGGCAGGGAAATAAGCAACATTTCCTGCCAGTCAAAACTAATTCTGGTGGCAGCTCTTCTCCCACTAGGCTTAGTATCTCATAGACTAGGGGGACAAAAGAAGAGGCATAACCACGTATTTGCTAAATCTACTTGTGACAGGGGAGGCCGCTTTGAAGGTAATTAAGTTCCTGGGCACAGATCATATGGTCAGCCTGCCAAAGAAACAGAACATCTCCCCACACCCAAAGCCTTTGTTGTAGCTCTGAGCGCAAGTTCACACCTATTAAAGATTTGATTTTTGATTGAGGGAGGTGAAACCCTACTCAAGCAGCAACCACAATCCTTGTCCGGTGAAGTCACAAGCAACCCCAAATTAACCTGTGATCAACCCCCTGATAAATTGGCTCAAAGCAGTGAGACTTAACCTGGAGGCAATATATTAAGTATTTTTGCAACACTTTAAACAGTAACACACTGTAAACACACCACAAAAGAATCTTAGAATCTTACACCAGATTTAGAAGAATAGAGTAGATTTTAACAAATAAAACAAGTTAAAAAGTCAAAAATCGGAAATATTCAGATTTCAGTAAAAAACAGTCCCAAAAAGCACAAAGCATTAATTGTGGGTATTTGGTTGCACCGGCCCGGGACAAAGTCACAAGTTCAGGACGCCCGCAATGGAATCCTGGCCGGCTACACACACCCAGTTAGGCCAGCTGAACAAAGTACTTTAAATCAGTGGCGATGCATCAGTTCTGCTCAGGTTTGTGCTGCGCAGCAGAGGAGATGCGTTGGTTCTGGTGGGTTCACAGATGGGCTGGCATAGCACCTACAGGCTCACTTTCAAGTGTCCAGGACAAGGGTGGCACCACTTGGCAGGGTGGGACTCACAGCTGACAGAGTCCAGGTGCTGGGTTCAAGGTTGTTGGAGCCTTCTGTTCCTGCGGCTATATTCCAGAGGCCAGCAAACTAGCCCTTGTAATCACTTTGGGGTCCTGGGTTCAACAGATGCAGGTCCAGTTCTTCTCAGACAGGAAGGAAGGCAGCAGACCAGCACAGCAAAGCAGCTGCTTCTTCAGTGCAGTAGTCCAGCCCAGTGGCATTCCTTTCAACAGCACAGCAGTTCTTCCTGGCAGAGTAACCACAGGTACAGCAGTGTAGCGAAGAAGTGGTGTCTGAGGCACAATATTTATACCTTGTGCCCTTCCTCTGGGAGGTTGGAGAAGCTTCGAAAAATTCTCTTTGATGTGTCCAGGTTTCCTGACTTCCCTGCCCTGTTTCCAGACTAACTACAAGGGGTATGCAACCTTTTGTGTGGAGGCAGGATACAGCCTATCCAAGTGTAAGTAGGGCTGTGCCTACGCTGCCCCCCATCCTGCCAGTGATGGCCCATCTATGCACACTTAGGATTTTTATTGTGTTTGACTGTCTATGAGGAATACATCAAGCCCAACTGTCAGCTACACCCAAGTGTGTGACCCAGTGGCAGGCTACGGACACTAAATGGCTAAGGCAGCAAAAATGTCAACTTTCTAAAAGTCAATCTAAACTTATCCGTGCATTTCTCTTGTTGATCTGAGTAAATGAACAAATAAACAATTCAGGTGCTGTTGGGGTATCACCCACTGATCCCAGGTGTCCTCAAAGATATCCTGAATGCATAATACCATGTCTGGTGTAGTGTTTTCTCTCACACTCCTTGTGGTCCCAATTCGAGTTCCTCTCCTAATTCATGATTTTTTAATTGATTTATGCACTGATTTAAATTTTTAATCAGTCCGATAAGAGGTTGCAACTGTTTTGAATGTGAACACGCTTATTTCTTGCAAAATGAAATCGAAAATAGATATTGGCACAGAGGTGAACACTGAGGATTTAACCAATTGTTCATAATGATTGCATGCATTCCAGGATTGAATGAACAGCAACCATCTGAAGCTTAAAACTCTGACAAAACGGAGATAGTAATCACCAAAAATAGACCCGACCTCTGGAACCCCTCCTTCTGGTCCAATGAGATGCCCCCCCCCTTCAGAAGTCAGTAAAAAACCCTCTGCTTCATCATCAATGAGTAACTATCTCTAAAGCAGCAGAGTGGCTATGCAACTTTCTCTAGTTTCTACCACCTTCGCCGGATTAAGAATATGAAGAAATTACTTACCACAGATGCCTTGGTCCAAGTCACAATGGCCTTAGTCATGTCAAGAATTTATTATGCCAATTCTCACTAATTGAGCCTCCCTAAATACCTTATGCGTAGGCCTCCGTTGATTCAAAATCAGGCTGCGTGGCTGATTTACCCACGATCCCAAACATTGTCACATCTCTCAAGTGACAAAAGATCCCCATAGGCTCCCAGTCGCACAGAGATCCACGTTCAAATTATGTTGTACCATCTTCAAGGCCTTTTACACATCGATAGTGCAGCCTTCATCAAATCTCGGATCATTAAATATTTCCCTACTAGAGATTTAAGATCCAGTCATTTACACTACCTAGCCATCTCTCAATTTAAGAGGAACAGGACAGGCGGAATCTGGTCCTCAGTCACTGCTCCCCGAGCTTGGAACATGCTGCCTCTGGAACTCATGACCATGTCCAATATGGAAAATTCTGACAATTGTTGAAGACCTGGCTCTTTAAGTAAGCCTATCAATAAATATCTTTAGCCGTGCTGATTCAGGTACTTAGCGCCAAGAGACCGCTTGGTGAAAGTGTGCTCTATAAACTGCAGTAACATAACATAACATAACATAACATAACTTAACTTAACTTAACTTAACTTAACATAACATAACATAACATAACATAACATAACATAACATAACATAACATAACATAACATAACATAACATAACATAACATAACATAACTTAACTTAACTTAACTTAACTTAACTAACTTAACTTAACTTAACTTAACTTAACTTAACTTAACATAACTTAACTTAACTTAACTTAACTTAACTTAACTTAACTTAACATAACTTAACTTAACTTAACTTAACTTAACATAACATAACTTAACATAACTTAACATAACTTAACATAACTTAACATACCATAACTTAACATAACTTAACATAACTTAACATAACTTAACATAACATACCATAACTTAACATAACTTAACATAACTTAACATAACATAAATGTATCATAAACGTTCAGACCCTCCCTGCCAGTATGTTCCCATCAGTGCATTCAACCCTCAATCAAAGCACTTGACTTGGAAAACCACACTTGTTAGCAGATATTTGCAGATGACTTCTGCAGGAAGAAGGCACAACATCTTCAGTAGGTATTTGACACAGGTCTTCTGAGGAAATATATTTGAGATATGTCTGCCTTATGCTAGTACTACAGAATCTCAATGGTATTGAATCTCTCTGGAGCGGTCTTCTTGGCAACAATCTTGATGTGCAGCAACCAATAAAACTCACATTCCCAGATGGCACAATCTTTGGACCCTGTGTGGCAACGAGATGTATCATGGCGCTGGGTTCTCCTGAACTCAGTTTTCTCTACCTCTCTTTCTGACTAGACTACCCCACTTGCCACGCACAAGGTGCAAAACATATTGTGGGGAAGCACTACTTCATCATTAGCCCTACAAAACACTAAAGGCTACTTAGACAGTCATCAATGGTCCATGCCTTCGGTCGTCTCTTTTGACAGCAGTCTAAGAGCAATATAACTTGTTCCTCAGCTCCATAAATAAGACAAGGTTGCACGTTCAAAATAATCTGTGTTCAATACCAGGTATGTATGTAAAAGCTCAGCCTCATTGAACCTTTCTAAATACCGCCATTCTTATGTACAGCATTCGTATACATAACTCTCAGCATTCTTAAGAGCCTCACACGTGACTTCAAATGTGCTGTACCTCGGCCTTTCTTCAACCTTTCACTCTTCCTGCCACAATGCATGCTCCAGTCTGCAGCTATTTTTACATAGGAAAGAAGTGCAAAATATACTAACAGTTGAAGGGTGCTGTAATACTAGTAATGTCACATCACGGTCACATCACATCACACCACACATCGTGGAGGGCATCAGTTCTATCATTATTTCCATGGTTTTTATCTAAAAGTGCAAAAATTCACAAATCAATGAAAAATAATCAAAGATCCCAAAAGTTGCAATTTCATCACAGGCATTTTTTATAAATAAGACAATGAAAGATAATAGACTACTGACTTCATTTGCTATTACATCTGGCCTTTAACAATTAGGGGGTTATTTACAGTTTGGTGGGCAGCCTGCCTGCCTGCCAACTATCATCCTTGGCTGAAGACTGAACACCATATTTTGAGATCTCCACCAGGCAAGTAGGGATCTCTGTGCTTTCAGTGGAACTACCTTGGGACTCAAATCTGTAATGGTTGCAAAACTATTACACGTTTTACCTTTCAAAATGGGACATGACATGCAGATTTGTGTGCTCTGTGCGACAAAATCTGCATGTCCCAGAATTTACTGGGCATTTGACCTCTGTGAATATCAGCAGGTCTGACGTGCTTACGTTTAACCAGGGGATGAGGACTTTATTGCATCCAGTAATTACCAGGTGCAGTAACTCCGGGTCACTTGTAATTATAAAATCTGCAATCAGTTGTTTGCACGATGGTCGTTAATTACCCAGGCCCTTGTGTTCCTCCTCTTGGTACATTTCCTATGAGGTGGGGGATGATCAAAAACACAGCAGGCACTGCAGAAAATATTTTGTTCAATTTGCAGGGTTTGTACACATACATCAGGGGTCTCCAAACTATGGCTCTCTGGCCACACCTGGCCCACTACAAGATTTCATCTGGCTTGCAGCAACATTAGCATTAATAGGCTAGAAAGCTATTTCTCTTGTTTTCAAAAGCCTCCAATTCCGATGATCAAAGGGAAATATTTATCCAATTCCTTTGGCAGCCTGTAGATGGCAGCAGAGCCTCCTTGAATCTTCTCTATTGTAAATGTTGGACCAGCAATGTCGTGTATTCCGGATCTTTGAGAAACGCTAATTCCTAGTGGATAGTCCACCTGCAGTACACTGCAAACTGAAGAGTATCCTTTAGAGCACACACTATGACGTGACCTTCCTTGGATTTATTTCACACAGATGTTTTGCCTTTGCCTTCAATCTAGCTCACACACAAAGGCCTGAAAACAAAGAATGAAAGTGTGTCTTATTAGACTCTAAGAAATGCCCTCTATGCCGGATTCAACAAGTCTCTGCTCCTCAAGCTCCAGACCATACAGTACACCGCAGCCAGACTCGTCCTCTGCATCCCTCGGCACAAACACATCACCCAACCCCTGCGTAACCTCCACTGGCTCCCCATTGAGAAGAGAGCAACCTTCAAGATACTCACCCACACCTACAAATGCCTCCACACCACCGGACCTCAATATTTCAACAAAATAATCTCCTTCCACGTACCTAAGAGGAACCTCTGCGCATTCGCAGAGCAAGAACGGGTAGAAGAACCTTCTCCTACATCGTAGCCAAAACCTGGAACGAGCTCCCAATCAACATCAGATGTGCCCCCACCCTGCACACCTTCAGGAAGACCCTCAAGACCTGACCGGAGTTGCCCCCACCCCCAGCGCCTTGAGGCCCTCATGGGTGAATAGCGTGATTTAAAATTCCCTGATTGATTTATTGATTTATCACTCTGACTGCTGGAATTCTTTGATCTGAAAGATCCAATTAGTTATGGATTCCTCACCTTAGAATTACCCTCAGGTGTCAGACTGGAACCGGAGAATTTTTCTTCACCAGTACCCTTGTGCGTCGGTGTGTGGCGTTCGTCGACTCCGCGTTCATCGTTGGCGTGGTGGTCGCCAGAATGACGTTGCTGTATCTACTTAGAACCCACCCCTGCACGCTGACGTCAGTTCTTTCTTATTAAATGCCAGCCAGCGGAGATCGGGAGAGAGCAGTACCCTGAGTCACCTTTTGACTCTCTTTTTGTGACTTTTAGTCAACATCTTTTTGAGTCATTCGACTCCTGGTGCATGCAGGGATGTCCTGTCCATATCCGAAGTCTTCCGCGTTGTTGGCGGGACCGGTCTCTTAGTCGTCACCACCACTCCTCGTGGAAGTCTTCGTGTAAGTCGAAGCACAAGAAGAAGGCGAAGAAGCAGCATCACTCTTCGCATTCTCCCTGTCCATTGGAAACCGGGGAAGCGGTAGGTAGGCGTCTGGCTCCGCCCACAGAGCCTGTTGAGTCGACTCCGGTCTTCCCTCCCTTCCTGGGAGCCGGAGCGACCCCTGCTCAACTTCGTAGCTTTTACGAAGCCCTCCATTCCATTCCACCTTTGGGCAGCCCGACTCCACCAGCACGCTTTCGGGCCCCGCAGACTCAGCTTGGGGCTATAGGCCTTTGATGCTGGTGGCTTCGGTTCCGCCACCGCAGGGCCCCCTGGGATCCAGAACCGGATCCAGATCGGCGGCGGTCGACCTTGTGACACCTCCTCCAGTGCCGAATGCAGTGGCTACACATCCGCCCCAGCCGACGTTGACCCGGGCCTCTCCGTCGAAGTGGACACGGAGCCGGACCGACATCAGGAACGGCGCTGACTGGTACTTTTGTACCCCTGTTCTCCACTGGTGTTTTCTATTGCCCTTTGTGGCTATCAGAGGAGGGTGAGGAGGACTGGGAGGGGTCAGTGGACCCTTTGGTAGACCATTTAGAGGAACCGGACTGGAGAGCGGAGTTGGGTGCCGCCAGTGGTCTAGACACTTCACCATACCTTGGCATGCCATCTCCCCCTACTGTGGCTATGGAGGAGGGTGCCTCTTATGCAATGGTGTTGCGTAGGGTGGCCGAGGCACTAAACCTTGAGCTTCCTACGGTGGCGGTCAGGGTGCTTCAGACGGCAAAAGCGTCTTCGGAGCACCTGCTGCCATTCAATGAGGCCCTTACAGACATCCTTTTGGGCACTTAGTCCAAGCCCAACACAGGGGTCCCCATGGACAGGATGATTGCCCGATGCCACCACCCTACCCCGGGCGACCCTATTTTCCTCTCCCAAAATCCCACCCCTGAGAACTTGGTGGCCCAAGCATCGACTTCCAAGGGTGCGTTCCCTACCGCATCACCTGATAGGGAATCCAAGAATCTGGACTATCTTGGGAAGAAGATGTTTTCTTCCTCCAGCTTAGGAATGCGGTCGATGAACACCACATGTCTCTTGGGCCGTTATTCCCACTCAGTGTGCGACTCGGCCGTGCAGATGCTGCCACATTTCCAAGAGGAGACTTGGGCCATGCTCTCCCGTACAGTTGCCAAAGGAAGAAACGCAGCGAAGTTTGCCATAAGATGTCAGCTGGACGCCGCCGACTCACAAGGCAGGACGATTTCCACGTCAGTAGCCCTGAGGCGCTACACCTGGATGAGGTCCACTGGCTTTCGGGTGATGTCCAAGCAACACATTTGGACATGCCCTTTGATGGCCGTCGCTTGTTTGGTGACAAGGCAGACAACGCGCTCGAGTGCTTTAAGGATTCCAGGGCTACGGCCAGATCATTCAGCCTCGCTTCCACCTCCCGGCCAGCGCAGTCTGCTTTTTGCCCCTTTCGTCGCTACGAAAGGGGTGTCCCACCATGTTCCGCCCAGAGCCACTGGCCTGCGCAAGCTGTCAAGCCTCTGAGCAGCCGGGGACGTGGGTCCCTCCGTGGTGGGTCTGGGGGCCAGCAGGCGGGTCAGTTCACCAGTGCCCCCTCAGCAGCAGCCTCCAAACCATCCTAGTCTGATCTTTCAGGGCCACCATATGCCATTGGGTGGCAGGATCCGCCATCATCTCCCCCACTGGCTCAACATCACGTCAAACAGGTGGGTTTTGCAGATAGCCCGAAGGGGCTACTACCTCCCCTTCAAGATTACCCCTCCATCCATGCCACCTCAATTCCATCACATGTTGGAGGTTCACTTGGCCCTTCTCCAACAGGAAATTACAGCTCTCGTGGCCAAGGGATCTATTGAGCGTGTTACTGCGCCAGAAGTATGTTGTGGTTGTTATTCCCACTACTTTCTGTTGCCCAAGAAGGGCTAGGGACTGTGTCCTATCTTGGATCTCAGGAACGTCAACCACTTCCTCCAGAAGAAGTTTAAAATGTTGACAATGGCTCAGGTCCTGTCTGCCCTCGACCCTGGAGACTGGATGGTAGTGTTGGACTTGCAGGACACTTATTTTTACATTCCTGTCCGCCCATTACCTACGTTTCACGGTAGGCCACATGCACTTTCAGTTTACCGTGCTCCCCTTTGGCCTTACCAGCGCCCCTCGGGTGTTCAAGAAAGTGATGGCGGTGGTCGCTATCTTGAGGACTGGCTGTTGAAGGCGGGCTCGCCCCAGGCTGTCGCCTCCCACATCCAAACTACGGCTGCCCTCCTGCATTCGTTAGGGTTTACCGTCAACATGCCAAAGTCATACCTGATTCACTCTGAGAGGCTCCTTTTCATCGGAGCGGTTCTGGACACAGCGCAGTTTCTGGCTTCTCCTCCCAGGTAGTAAGTCCAGGGTATTTGGGCTATGATTCCGATCTTCCCGGGTTTCGGTCAGAATGACCCTGAGGCTACTAGGTCTAATGGCACCTGCATCCTACTGGTGGACTATGCCAGGTGGCATATGCGGGCTTTGCAGTGGGACCTGAAGGTCCAGTGGGCACAGCATAAGCCGAATCTTTCCGATTGCGTCCAGGTCTCGGAGGGCACTGCACACCAACTGTAGTGGTGACTAACGCAACAGGATTGGTCAACGGCAGATCCCTCTCCCTTCCCCAACCAGAGTTCATAGTGGTGACAGATGCATTACTTCTGGGGTGGGGTGGCCATATGGGAGAGGTGGAGATCAGAGGCCTCTGGTCTCTGGCGGAGTCCGGACTCCACATCAATCTTCTGGAGCTTCGGGCGATCCGTCTTGCACTGAAGGCATTCCTTCCTTCTGTCAAAGGGAGAGTAGTGCAGGTGTTCACGGACAACACCACCGCCATGTGGTACTGCAACAAACAGACGGGGTGGGGTTGTGGACCCTATGTCAGGAGGCAGTTTGTCTCTGAAAGAAGCTGGAACATCAGGGCATGTCCCTGGTGGTTCAAACCTGGCAGGTTCTCTAAACGCCAAGGCGGACAAACTCAGCTGCCAGTTAATGATGGATCACAAATGGCGTCTTCACTCGGAGGTGGTGCAAGGTCTCTTTCAGCGGTAGGGAACTCCTTGGTTAGATCTATTCGCAACCGAAGAGCATGCGCAATGTCAGCAATTCTACATGTTGGAATTTTTAAGGCAGCACTCGATAGGCGACACTTTTCATCACAAGTTGCGGTCTACTATACGCCTTTCCGCCTATACCACTTCTGTCTAGAGTACTGAAGAAGATCAAGCGCAACTGGGCCCAAGTCATTCTTGTGGCTCCGGACTGGGCACGAAGATTCTGGTATCCCGAGCTTCTGCATATGGCCATCGATCCTCTGATCATACTGCCCCTTCTGGAGGATCTGCGGTTGTAGCAGTAAGGGACGGTCCTCTACTGAACCTGTCCAGCTTCCACCTCCTTCTGTGGAGATTGAGTAGCGACAGTTGACAGCTTTCAACTTTCCTCCCAAAGTCTGTAACATTATCTTGGCAGCCAGGCGTCCCTCCACCAAAACGGTGTACGCCTTTAGATGTAACAAATTTGTGGCATGGTGCGCAGTAAAGGCTGTGGATCCCCTTTCTGCTCTCCTTTCAGATGTTCTCCTCGTCATACTTTCTTTGGCCCAGCAGGGCTCTGCTCTAAGCACTTTAAAGGGCTATCTTTCAGCCATTTCGTCCTTTCTTTGGCTTCCTGATCAGGCTTCTCTTTTTTCAAGTCCCCCATTGTAAATCATTTCCTTAAGGGCATTACTCACTTGTTTCCTACCGTAATGCCCCAGTGGGACTTGAACCTGGTTCTGACCTTCCTTATGTGCGCTCCTTTCGAGCCGCTGCATAACTGTCCTCTAAGACTTTTGACTCTTAAAACTGCCTTTTTGGTTGCCATCACCTTTGCTTGCAGAATGAGTGAGCTTCAGGCTCTTTCTTCCAAACCTCCTTTGCTGGCTGTTCATCTGGACAAAGTTGTCCTTCGCACTAGGCCTTCTTTCCTTCCCAAAGTGGTTACCGCTTTCCACATAGGACAGGCCAACACTTTGCCCACCTTCTTTCCGCCTCTGCATCTTTCTAAAAGAGGAGGAGAAGCTCCACCCGCTGGATCCAAAAATTGTGCTTTCATTCTGTCTGGAACGCACAAATCTATTTTGGGTGGATGACCAACTCTTTGTGGGTTATGTTGGCGCCAAGAAAAATTGGGGCGTGCAAAAATGAACCATCTCCCGATGGGTCGTTCTTTTCATAAGAATCTGCTATTCCCTAGCAAAAAAGGAACCTCCAGTGGGGTTGCGTGCCCATTCCATCAGGCCGATTGCAGCTACTACTGCTTTGGGATGTGGAGTCCTCCTTCATGACATCTGCCAGGCAGCTACGTGGGCTTCATTGCACACGTTTACCAATACTACTGCCTGGACAGCTAAGTCCGGAGAGACAGCTTCCTTGGCCGTTCAGTTTTCCAGAACTTTCTAATGTGAACTTGGTTCGCAGACCCACCTCCGGGGTTGATATTGCTGTGGTATCTCTTCAAAGGTGAGGAATCCTAACTAATTGTCTCTTTCAGATAAACAAGTTACTTACCTTCGGTAAGTATGTATCTATAAGAGACATAGATCAGTTATGGATTCCTCATCACCCCACCCATGCTCCCCGTTCTGCAAACTGACTTCTAGGGTAAGGGACTCCCTTTAAGGGCCCTAGTTTTGTGCACCAGTGGTCAATGTCTTGCATGGCTCTGCGCTTCTGGCGTGGAATGTCATGTAAAGAACTGATGTCAGCGTGCAGGGGTGGTGTCTAAGTAGATACTGCGATGTCATTCTGGCAACCACAACGCCAACCACGAACGCTGAGTCGAACAACGCCACCCACCGACGCGCAGGGAAATTGCTAAAGAAAAATTCTCTGGATCCAGTCTGACACCTGGGGGTAATTCTAAGGTGAGGAATCCTTAACTAATCTAACAGCCTGATTCATGTACGGGCCGTTTTGCGTGTCCCTAATAGCGAATCATAGCGATTCGCTATTGAGGACACGCAAAACGGCATTCATGTAGGAATTGCTACTTAAATAGCGATTCCTACATGTTCTTTATTTGCGAGTAGCAATTTGCTACTCGCAAATACTCCTCATTCATTCCTATGGGCCAAGAGGCCCATTGGAATGAATGGGGATTTGCGAGTAGCAATTTGCTACTCGCAACTGAGATAGCGATTTCAAGGGTGACAGGGGTGTCCAAAGGACGCCCTGTAGCACCCCTAAATTGCACTTTTGGACAGGTGTTGCGCACACACATGTCCAAAGGACATGTGTGTGTGCTACATGCAACTTTGAAAAATGCTTTTAAAAGCATTTTTCTGAGTTTTTGCTATTTACCGACAGGTCTGACCTGTCGGTAAATAGCGGCCCCAAATGTCCAATATCGCTATTTTGTTGTGTGTCATGAATAGCATTTAAGGAATCTCTATTAGAGATTCCTTAAATGCCATTCCACGCAAATATGCGAATTCTTAAATAGCGATTTTTGCATTTGGTATCATGAATACCAAATGCAAAAATTGCGCTCGCAAAGGGCCAGATTCTGAGAATCTGGCCCTTTGCGAGTGCAATTTAGCTACATGAATCAGGCTGTATGTCTCTTACAGATATATTGTTACCAGAGGTAAGAAACTTGTTCATTAATCCTTATGCTAACTATTTAGAATTTCTCACACCAGAATTATTAGTTAATGTCAGCAATAACTCTGTGGCTGGCAATACACCCTAGACCTTTTGAAAGTACAAAATAAATGTGTTTGCTTAGGTAGTGACACCATGTGCTTTATTTGAAAGGAACTGAATGTTGTTTTAGCAACAGATGCCATAATTTACCTGAATCCTTATACCCATGCTCTGCTTGACGTTCTTTCTAAGTGTTGTCTTGCAGTTGGCTTTCTTTTACAGAGAAGATTAGTTTTCCAGATCCCCTGCTTCACAATATTGATCTTTTGAGAGAACTCCATTGGTCTCTCAAAATATCTGACTTTGTTTCATGGTTTATCAAACCAAGTAGCCCCCTGCTAATGAATTTGTGGTTCTTAGTTGAATTAAGAGCAGCAAGAATTTTAAATATAGTCTGATTAATGGATTCAAAGCACGTCAGAACCAATATTTTATCAGCTCTCTCCCACTTTTAACAATTTTCTAACTTTCCTAATGATTTCTACCATGCCAATATTGAGGCCAATGAACTCTCACTTTAGATATTTCAGGTTTTGTGCATACCTGCTGATTCTAGGCTGCATTTTTAAAGAGTTGCTTTGATTTAGAAGCAATCTTACAACTTTCAGTCAATGTCTGGCTCGGAATTGACCTGAAAATCCTTTAACCTTGGAAAAGGAAAGTTCGGGTAGCAGGCAGCACTAAGACTATGACGTTGCTCAGCTCTTATAAAGCAGAAATAGGTCTGATTCGTGATCAAAGTTGTAAGTGACATGTTAAGGTCACATATCTATGATGGAGATGACAGATGTGACAACAAAAATAATCTCAGAAAACCATGACTTTACTGCTATATAGGGAATAGCTGGTATAAGTACTGTATCAATGCTCCATAACGAACGACTTAATGTTATGTTGTGTGTATTTCTCTAACACATTTCTTCCATTTGCATGGTCTTATAGCTCTTTCGGAATCTGAATACACTTTAAGTGCCTGTGATTATCACTGAAGTCAAAATATTTTTGGGGTAGTTATTAATTTTAGAAGCATCTTTGCTGATTTCTTAACTTTTAGGTAATATTTTGTGCATGTGGGTGTGGTGTATCAAAGTTAGCTTCTTCTGGATTGTTGATGTTTAAGTTACTTAGTGGATATTCATTTGCTGTTGAGATGCAAATGCTTAGCTGACTGTACGGCTTGGAGCAATAGATTAGCATGAGTTTTAGGTGTATGATTTCCAGTAGAATGCTCAACATACGTGACAAAGTGCCAAGTGGACTTCATCACGCTAATCAGGTGTTTCAGCGGTTCTGATCTGCAGCAAGTAAGGAGTTTATATCAAATTCATGAAAGCAATTCATAAGTGAATACCTGAGGCTAGTGTATTAAATCTGTATGAAACACTGACCTTGACTAACTCATATTTAAATGTTGTACAGAAGGGTAGTGGGTTTCAGAGAGATGTTTATTTTTATATATATTGCTGACAAGTTGCTGTCAGCTGTTGCCTCTAATTATTTCCACTATACTAACTTATTTCATCTTTTGTATTTTAATTGAAATTGTTTTTTATTAACGGTTCAATAAAATGTACTTGCTTACTTGGGGTGAGACGTTCTAGACAGTGACGCATTCTCTATGTTCCGCTCTGGTTCCTCACAACAAAGACCTGACACTTCTTTGATGGTCTAAAACAATAGGTACTCCGGCACTGCTGAAGTCAATTAAACAAAGACCACACTAAAAGGGTACAACAGAATAAACGTGGTTATAAAATGCTGTGTACTTAGGCACCCCAAACACAACCTATACATGGCAAAGGGATGTATGACGTTACCACGCATACTATTACCACGCATACCATTACAACGCGGTATTTACAACGCATACCGTTACAACGCATAGCGCTTTGAGGTGCTGGATAGTGGTAAGTATAATTTTATATTCCAACTCCAGTCCCCGTGGACACTAGGGAAGGTGTTGGAAATAAAATTAAACTTATTCCCTATCCTAGAGCACCCCCCAGCGCAATGCGTTGTAATGGTATGCGTGGTAATGCCTGCATTGTAAGTGTAGTGCGTGGTAAAAAATGCGTGGTAAACGTTGTATACCATGGCAAAGTTATAGGTCTGATGATTGCACCTGAAGCATCGTGCATGGCAGGTTTCATGTGGCACATACATCGAATCCAGGGGCATATTACCAAGCAATAGCGATAATTATCGCTATTGCTTGGTTAGAGATAAAAAATTATTGCTGAGCTGCGGCGATTTTTATCGCAGATAAACCTTGGTATTATGCATGAATATCGCTGAAAAGTCTGCGATATTCATGCATTACCAAGCTAATGCTCTTAGCCATGTTATCCACCTACCATTGGATAACATGGCTAAGAACTGCTCAGGGCAGGTGTTATCTTTTGGAGATATTCGCGCTTAGCGCGAATATCTCCAAAAGTTGGTAATAGGAGATAGCGATGTAAGCGACTGTTTTCAGTCGCTAACATCTTGGCACGCCCACTTTGCATGTCATTAGTGATAAATATCACTGACATGCAAAGCGGGGCCCAAGATGGTCGCTATCTCCTACTAATAGGGAGATAATTTTATCTCCGCTTTCTTGGCTTTTAAAGCCAAAAAAGCGGAGATAAACCCCCTTGATAATATGCCCCCCAGGGTATTGCTCAAGGAAGAAGACAAACAGCTTAGCCCCAGGCCACAGAAAATGGACCAAATACCAGTAAAATGGAAGTTCTGGAAGGGGAGACACAACTATGCAGAAATGCATACAGCCTTGTCCGTTTGACCAGGGAGATTCAAATATGCTAATACTCTGGAGAACATGGCACTGAATGTTGACGTACCTGCTATATGATTGCTATATGATTTTCTCTCACTGGCACACTCTGTTTCTCTTATTCCCTCCATAGGACCCATCAGATGATTCGATATTTGCCAGTCAACTGCGGAAACAACAGCAGGCTTGCAATAGAGATAAAAACGTTCCAGCAATAAGACCCCATTCAAAGAGGAATTTTTAGCTATTTTGTAATGTGCTGGGGGAGAGGAAAGAGGACTAAACTGAAGAAGACACAGATAAACAAAATAGACAACACAGGTGTGTGGAGAGAAAATAGAGCTATAATAGCAAGAAATACCTGTCAGTCGCAATGTGAGATAACAAGACTATTTAGTGATCTTCCATTGTAATCAAACCTTTACACAACTCTCACAAATTTATGTGGCCATAACACTGCATATATGTGCATCTCAATCTTATATTGTGCATCCTATCTTTGTGAGAGTGAGATAGAGATGATCCATTTTGACCAGGTGGAGCAGACAGACTTACAAACCAAGTGAAAATCGGTGCTCAGTGCAAATTTAGGTTTATAGGCGTCATCATGATCGCGGGAGGACCGCCACCGCCGGCCCGTCGGTGGAGATTCTTCCGCCATCACCAAGCCTATTATCCACTGCCAAATTAGGATGGTGGTGGGTACCGCGGCAGACGAAAAGTCCGTCCGCAGCTTCACCGCCAAAGGCAAATGCACCGATTGCCTGGCAGACAGGTCAGGGCCCCTGAAATGGTGGCGGTGCCTAGCAGGCACCGTTCGGCAAATCAGAATGTTAGTTTAAAGGCGGGATTGGGTTTGGGGGCCCATTGCGGGCCCCCCTTGTTTTGGGGGGGGGGTGTCACTGCGCTGGGGGGTACCCTTGCATTTCCGTGCACCAAGTGGCAAGCACTGCATGGTGCCTGCCACGTAGTGCAGGGAGATGCTGTTCAAGCAGTTTTAACATTGCGTTCGGTGCTGCAGCCTGCAGCACCGCAGCACCGCCCGCAAAGCAGCACCACCCGCAATGTTAAAAGCCATGGATGCGCCCACCAGTATGGCGGGCTAAATTGTTGTTAGCCACGATTGCTTTTTAAAAGCAAACCATTTTTAAAACTTATCTCCAAGGGTTCAGGCTTGATTGCAAAGCCTTTACTTCCCTTCCTTTACCTCCCTGCTGCCCGGGCCACTCGCAGCCGAGCGTTGACGCTGTCGAGGTTGTCCCGGCCAGGATTTCCACGGCAGACATATTGGGTGTGCTGGAGTGCTGTGACGCGCTCTAGTCACGTACATAAGGGTTCCCCCTGAGCCAAGCGCCTGATAGCTGTTTGTGTGTGTGTTTCCTCTTGAGGCGGAAGCGGGGAGGTTGTGCATGTTGTTAGCCACGATTGCTTTTTAAAAACGAACCATTTTTAAAACTTATCTCCAACGGTTCAGGCTTGATTGCAAAGCCTTTACTTCCCTTACTTTACCTCCCTGCTGCCCGGGCCACTCGCAGCCGAGCGTTGACGCTGTCGAGGTGGTCCTGGCCAGGATTTCCACAGCAGACATATTGAGTGTGCTGGAGTGCTGTGACGCGCTCTATATGAGAAGTTGGCCTGATATATAATGTTCACTATTCTAGTGAGCACTTTGTATCAGTCCAAACAACCCTTATTGATGATTGGTTGTAAGTCAACTGTAGACCAGCTATCCTAGTAGCATGGACAAGAGCAGTCTTTAGGCTAGACTCTAGAGGGCGTGTTAAGCCAGCTGTTATACCATCAGATATACCCCTTGAACACCAAGTGAAAGGACACCACACAAGTTGTTATGAAAATAAAAGGATATTTATTTAGAACACAACAACCCTGGACTCTTTATGAGGACAGGGTGCTAAGCACAATACAAAGGTCTTACGAAAATACTTTAAGTTGCACAATTTACACAAATGCCCGAGGGGCACGAAAAACCATATACTCTAAAAGTGGAATGCGAAATTACTAGCAGGTAAGTACTACTCTAATAGACTTTAGGATCGCTAGGACTGGACTACTGAACCTTCAGATTACTAGCAGGAGGCCTAGGGGGATCGGGTGCAGAGTGTGCACTCTCACGCGGGATGCGGGACAAAGTCTATGGATGCTAGATTTCGTAAAGTTAGTGTTATCGGATGAATCTGACTAGGTAGAGCTGAAACGAAAAAGGATCTGGACCTTTGGATAGTTAAGCTATGCTGGAGCACTGAAATTCTCAGGTTACCTAGCCCAGGGGCTGCGGCTGCATAGGTCTGAAAAGACGTTGGGAATCCTCGTTGCAGTCTATGGAGCCTGAAAGAAGAAGTTGCTGGCAGGCGACCAGGGAAGAGATTCGGAGGGATCCAAGCCTGGATCGATGATGGAGGATACCTGTAAGCAGAGGGGACCAGGTCCTGAATCACTAGCCAGTGATCAGATGGGCACCAGGATGGCACCGGACGAAGTCACCTCGACCTGGTGAGTGGGCGACGCTGGGCTCTGCAGTCTCTCGGACCAGGAGGCGTTGTCGGCGACCAGGATGGAGGTGCGAGCTGTCCCACTGTAGGAAGGTGGATACCTGACTATGGTTGCCCCCAACTTTTTGCCTCGTGTTTTGCTGGTTTTCTGACTTAGTTGACCTGGGGCCCTGCCAATCAGGACCCCAGGCCTACTGCTCTGTCTCTAAAATGGATTCCATGTACCTTAGGTACATTTCCAATTGGGACTGGGCCACCTTATCAGACCCTGTAACTCAGGGCATAAGTGTACCCAGGGCCTACCAGGGGCTGAAGCATGTATTATGCCATCCCTGTAGGGCCATCTAAATCTGACACAGCTGGCTGCACGACAGCTGGGGCAAGGTGGTGTAATCACCCTTTGCTTTAGATATAGTATACCTATATCTAACCCTAAAGTGGACACACAGATTCCTATCAGTCACTCCTATGGCAGACCTTGACAATCCTGAAGGCAGAGTGCTTGGAATCGTGTGAAATGGTGCTCTGGCATGAGCTGAGCCCGTTTGCAGCTTGCGGAACTAAGTCCTAATAGCTGTTCCATGATAACGCATACCATATACTCTTAAGTGCATTATAATCCTTGCGGTTAAATGCTATCTCTGGTATTGCTTTATCAAAACATGTCGAGTAAGGTGTCATACGAATTGGAATACTAACCCCTCGCCAATTCTGGCGACGGGGTTAGCATTCCACCCTTCTAGAGGGACACGACATGTATGTAACTGTGAACCCCGTTTAAAGTTAACTCAAGCCTCAGCTCCACAAAATGGATGCTGCCACCACAGACACGAGTCTGACCTCCTGCTGCTGGGAGTCCTTCCAGC
Source organism: Lissotriton vulgaris (assembly GCF_964263255.1). Lineage (NCBI taxonomy): Eukaryota > Metazoa > Chordata > Amphibia > Caudata > Salamandridae > Lissotriton > Lissotriton vulgaris. The sequence goes on along the minus strand of NC_141689.1, from coordinate 1,558,128,364 downwards.
GAGGAGAGCTTGGACAAAGGGTTTCCTCTCAGGGGCGGTGCTAGCACCATCCCAGACAGGGTTTTGTGTATCCTGGGTAGGCAGGGCTTTACAGGAAGGTGACTGCAGAGTGGCACCCCGGTGCTCACTACGCATCTGCCGGCTAGAACCAGTTCCTGGGGCACACCAGCCCCTGGCCTGGGGAAAGTCCGGCATGGGAGAGGGGTGTAACCACCCCCCTTCCTGGTCCCACCCCTAGGGCAGGACCTAGTCGTGTACCCACCCCTTTCTTTAGGATAAAGGCAGGAGCGGGGACCCTTCCAAATTAGATCATCTTTGAATCCTGAAACTACTTTCTACGAAATGAACTCAAGACTTCTTCTCAAGATTTCTCCCTTGTGACTAAGGAGTAGTCACCCTGCATCCGCAGGCACCATCTAAGAACTCTGCAGTTTACTGCACGTCCTTCCTCCGGAATCCGACTGCCCAGCTCGACGAGACCTGGCTTCCCTGGCACCTCTGACCTCTACCTACCTCTACAGCTAAGCTGAGAACCGTAGGTGTGACGAGACCTCGAGGGACCGGCCATCATCAGAACTGCACGACTTCTATCCAGCACAACAGCCGAGGGATCCTCTGGTGAGTGCTTTGGGGTCCGAGAAGCCCCGACCCTGAGCAGCTCCAGCACCGAAGTTCAGCCTCCCCGCATCTCCACGATCTGCGTGGGGCCCTTCTGCTTTTTGCTGCTCACCGTGTTGTTTGGCTACTAGCCCGCTGGCTTGTGGCCTTCTTAACGACGCCCGACGACATCACTGCTGCTGGTCTGGTTGCTCCAGACTGGCCCTTGCTCCCTTCCAAAAGAGGAGCACCCGGACCCTCCTGGTCCACCCCAGACGCCATTTTGAGTCCACCGCGTGGGCTTGAATTTGCCAAGACTTGTTGCCCCAATCCTGGGTCCAGCGACGTCGACAGCTTCATCCATCGTGGGACAGCTCGCACCTCCATCCTGGTCGCCGACAAAGCCTCCTGGTCCGTGAGATCTGCAGAGCACAGCGTCGCCCACTCACCTAGTCGAGGTGACTACCATCCGGTGCCCTCCTGGTGCCACCTGACTACTGGCTAGTAGTCACGAACTTGGTCCCCTCTGCTTTCAGGTGTCATCCATCTTCGATCCAGGCTTGGATCACTCGAACTCTCTTCACTGGTCGCCTGCCAGCAACTTCTTTCTTCAGGCTCCTGGTTCGCCTACGAGGATTCCCGACGTCTTTTGAGACCTATGCAGCTGCAGCCCCTGGGCTAGGTAAACTCGGCATTTTGGTGCCCCAGCATAGCCTCACTATCCAAGGGTCAGGATCCACTGTCGTTTTCGACCTACCTTATCGGGTTCGCCCGAGAACACTAACTTTGCCTTTACTAGCTCCCATAGACTTTGTCCCGCATCCCGCGTGAGAGTGCACACTCTGCACCCGAGTCCCCTAGGCCTCCTACTAGTAATCTGAAGGTTCAGTAACGTAGTCCTAGCGATTCCAAAGCCTATTAGTACAGTACTTACCTGCTAGTAATTTCGCATTCCACTTTTAGAGTATATGGTTTTTCGTGCCCCTCGGGCATTTGTGTAAATTGTGCAACTTGAAGTATTTTCATAAGAGTTTTGTTGTGTGCTTAGTACCCTGTCCTCATAAAGAGTACAGGGCTGTTGTGATGTAAATAAATACACTGTTTATTTTCATAACACGTGTGTGGTGTCCTTTCACTTGGTGTTCAAGGGGTATATGTGATGGTATAACAGCTGGCTTAACACGCCCTCTAGAGTTTAGCCCGAAGACTGCTCGTATCCACGCTACTAGGATAGCTGGTCTATAAGGTTGACTTACAACCAATCATCAATAAGGGTTGTTGGACTGATACATAGTGTTCACTAGAATAGTGAGCACTGCATATCAGGCCACCTTCTCACATTGGTTCGCAGCGGTTGGGATTTGAGCTTGCTGTTGTTTTACCACACGTATCCTAAGAATATCTTGTGAAAGATCACATAAGTACTCCAGGTACATATAACTTAGCTTAGAATACTCTGAGTTCTACTGAACCAGCTGTTGTAGCTCCTCAAGGCTTAGCACACCTTGGCTACAACTCTTAGCAAGGGATCAGTAGGCAAACAAATAGTGTAGGTAGGTGCATCACTTACACCACACTAGAAACAGCATGTCAGACAAAGGAGGAAACTCTGAGTCTCCCCTTGTGTCAGTGGACCCTCCACAGGTCACTTCCAGATATGCTGCTCTTAGCTTCCAGGAGATGAGACAAATCTGTACATCCAGGAAGCTAAAACAGGGTGCAAACCCTACCATTCCCTTTCTGATTGGTCTCTTAGAGACTTATGATGCCAGGAGGTCTGCCAGTGCAGATTCTTCTCATCCAAAAGGGAATATGCCCACCTTACAGGGTCCCTTTGATAACCATGATCACCCCCTCCAGGAGGCAGATGAAGCAGTGTATGAGGATGAGGATGAGTTGTCAGGGGAGGAGGCAGACAAGGGACAGGTAGAAGTCAGGAGACTAACCAGGTCCAACTTAAGTAGGCATGAGAATGGATTTGGGGGACCCCCAGGGCCACTCTCAGGCAGACTTAACATTGGGAGTGGACGAGTTAGGTCTCTGTCCAGAGGCTCTAACAGATCCATTCAAACCAATGGCTCTCAGGCCTCTTCTCACAGAGGGATGACATCCCCTCAGAGGAGAGTGTATGAAGCCAAAGTGAGGGAGGTCAATCTGAGGATTGAAAGGGAAGAACTTGCCCTGGCCAAAGAGAGACTTGCCTTTGCTAGAGAGCAAAAGTTAAGTGGACCTGATTCCACTGGTGGCAGCATTCTCCCAAGAGAAAAAGACAGGAGTTTAGACACTAGACACCTGAGTAAGATAGTGCCCCTGTTAGAAATGGGATCCCTGGCTGGCCAGGGCTTTCGCCAAAGTGCAAAATGACTGTCCCCTTGGAGCCTCGTTGGGCTCTGAATAAACATATGGCCCCTGAGCCTCTCTGGGCTCTCAGTCAATAAAAATGCCCCCTTGAGCCTCGTGGCGCGCAAACAGAAAATGCCCCTGAGCCTCGCAGGCTCTGAACATCGGGGGGGGGGGCGCGCGCACCGACAATGTGCCCCGACAAGGTAGAGGCTCTCCGGCTCTCAACAACTGCCCCTGAGCCTCTCCGGGCTCCTTCATCAAGCAAATGCTGCCTCTTCGATGGAGCCCCCCTCCTGGGGACTCGAAGCAGCTCTGGCCCCCAAGAGCCTCTGGGCTGGAACAGAATGCAGCCTGAGCCTCTCCGGCTTGGAAGTAGTGCCCCTGCCGTCTGAGTCCTTCCCTGGGACTCGGAAAGGAAATGCCCCCTGAGCCTCCCCTTGCCCGTGCACACTCACCGGGCTCTCAGGCGGAGGCTCCTCGGTTCCTCTGGCTCTGCTCCCGTCGGGTGGGGAACTCCTCCCTTTCGTGCTCCGCCCGGGGCACACGTCCAGGCTTCTCGGCGGGACACCCCGGGGCTGTGGGGGCGGGACTTCCGCTCCTTCTTCCCAGCGCCGCGCAGTGATTGGCCGGCGGACTGCTTCCTGCTATCCCGCAGTCCCGCCCACGGGTTGCCTGGCTTCCGGCCGGGCAGCCAATTGCAGCGCGGCCCTGCGGTCGAGCCTCCAGGCTCCTGGGGCGCGCTGCTCCCAGGACTCGGCAGGCAACCACGGGGCAAATTAAGGCAGCACTTGAGAAAATGCCGGGTGGGCACCGGCTGGCAAGCATAAAGCGCCCGAGGCGCTAACAGGACATCAAGCGCTCTCAGCGCTAGGGGGGCAAAATACAGCGCCCTCAAGCGCCACGAGTGAGATCAAGCGCTCCCAGCATTAGGCCATGAAAGTAAAGCGCTCCCAGCGCTACCGGCCAAATAAGTACAACAAAAGTCCTTTCAAGGGGCAGGGGGCAAGGCTGGGCCCAGAGCCAGCACACTGGGTCTCCAGGCAGGGAGACACCCCAAGTGGCGGTCCTCTGGCCCAGCAGCAGAAACAGTAGGCCCCTCAGGATCCTGGAACAAGAACAATTTCTGTGGGGACACAGCCCCATTTTTATACACCTAAATCCTTTGTTTGGAGGTGCAGGGTGGGGGAGAAACCAGTCGCAGCTGGTTTGGGAGTACCCTTGATGGCCCAACCACCCCTTTCTTTCACTGGCAGGGCTAGGGTCATCAGTCACACCACAGGGGGGCGGAGCCAGCATTCTGTAGGGAAAAGCCCAGCCCATTCAGGACACAGGTACACTCCTCCCCAGCCATCAGCATGCTAATCTCCCACTCACCACCGGGCAGACCCATCCAGCCTTCCTGGAGCCAGGCTCACCAGCCAGCTCCAGCCAATCACACGCCAGGCATATTTTACATTAATATGCCAAGTCCTAGAAGTGGCACTTCTACATATGACACACTCATGCAACACACGCCATTGCGAAGCATTCACTCTCACGAGTTCGCACATATCAGATTCGAACCTGTACACCCCACGCATCAGGAACTACCAGGGACACATACATTCCCCATGCATTCCTAAGGGAGGGCAGGCCTATCTCATCACATGCACTCAGAGTGCGCACGCACTTTCCACTGGGACACAGTGAAAGTGCGCAGAACCCAAAAATCACCATCACCAGGTCACCATTACAAGCAAAAAGTCTAGGGGTGAACCTGCCATAAGGGCCAAGTCCAACACAACCCCCTTCCAGCCAAAACGCAGGGGAGAACAATTACCACCGTGATGGACTTCCCTGCTTGGGGCGATAGAACACGGACGCGGGCCCGCAACGGCAGGGACACCCTCCTGTTCTACGGTGAACCCATGGGATTCCTTCTCAAACCACTGTCTGGACCAACTGGGCTACCCCACTGGTACTCCCAAGCTGTCCGCGGCCAGGACCAGGCCCTGGGCCACCCAGGTGCCACCGGTCCTTGCCTATTCACAGAGTGGGGGGTAGTAACCCCTGGTACATAGTAGCCATTCTCCACTCTTCCTGTCTGCAAGACAGGACTAGACTGCCACTGGTTCCCCAGCCTAGAGTCTACACCATCAGGTGGACCAGGAGTCTCAGGGAAGGCTCTCCTCCCCCTACCTCTTCTTCTAGGGTTCCTCCTCCTCCTGCGAGGGGTACCCTTACAATGCCACTCCAACCCAGGGTTTAACCCCTCAGGTTGCACCGGGGTCAGAGTTGGGCTCTCCCACCCTCTGCACCCCCTTTCAGAGGTCTGCCCTCTCCCAACTGGAGAAGTTCCTCTGGAAGAAGAACCGGTCAGGACACTGGTTACAGTCGTCCTACCCTTCAGGTCAGGCTGAACCTGAAACTGGCCTCCCAACCTCCGGTCTAAAACCTTTGGTGGAACAATTGCCTGGCACTCCAGGACTTCTGGGGACTCACACGCAATCCCCCTGAGGCTGACACATGACCCATGTGTCGTGTGACTGTCTGTCTGGCGCAGATCTCCCGCCTCCTGTCCACCTGACAGTGCGCAAAGATCCCCCAGCACAGAAGTGGCGCCACCCGGGTCCCCCCAAGAAGATCTAGCCCAACTGGCCAGTCCCTGGTCCACTGGTGCATCCACTGGGAAACTCATCCCCCAATCACTCCTCAAATCAGACTTCTGTGCACTGCCTCCTGGAGTAGCACTGCCGGACACTGGAACCCCTGGAGCTCTAGGTACAGACGCTCCAGGTTCCCTAGACACTAGGAGATCCTCTTCAAGTGTACTAACAGGACAGCCTAGGTCCCTAACCTGGTGTTCCCTCAAGAAACCACCCAGGTTCTGAGATAGGGCTTCGGGCCTCTGGGGACTCTCAGCCTCCCACTGACTCCTGCTCCACTGAGCCAGGTAGTCAGCCCCTCCACCTCTCTCACTATACTGGGACCTAGCTGGGCTACACTGAGCCTCTTCCACCACGCTGGGCTGGAAGATACCTATACCACTACTGTTGGACTCACTCACTAGGGACTCTAAAGAACCTCTAGCACTCTCCCAGCGGTCTGCTTCATCTGCAAGCTCACATGTGTCAGACGATCCACACCCCAACAGGTGTTGGCGCAACCCTGGTGAACAACAGCTGAGCAGGTGCTCTTTGACAATCAGATCAAACAAGACATCAAAATCATCTTTCGTGTGAACCTTTACCCAATCAAACAGTGTATCACAACATTCATCCTCAAACTCCACCCAAGACTGGTGAGACAGTTTCCTACTGTCCCTGAACTTCACCCTTAACTCCTCCTCTGGGGAAACAGGTACCAGACTGGGGGACCTGGGACTGGGATTTCCTACACTGAAATCTATATAGCTGCCACCACTGGACTCAACCCTCCCCGGGGAATCCAGACAATCAACACTGCGCGCAGGGGATAGTCTACCCTCCAGAGCTACTTTGCCTCTGGTGGAGGCCCTCTCAGCCTCCTCCTGCGCTAACACCCTCTCAGTCTCTAGCTGTTGCTTCTTAACCTCCAGCTGTTGCTTTCTAACGCCCAGCTGTGCCATAGCCTTGGCATGCTCTAACTTGAGCTTCTCTAAAGCCAGCTGGTGCTCCCTTTCTCTCCTCCTATCTTCCAGCTCCTCTGGGGACAGGGAAAGGGATGAGGCGCTGCCTCCTACGCTGGACCCAGCAAGGGACTCCCTATCTATGGGGTCTCTACTCTCTACTGGCGTCCAGGTGCTGTCATTTTCTTCCTCCTCCACTGAATCTTCAGGGCTCCCCACAGACCCACCACCCTCATGGCGTGAGACCCGGGCCCTTTCCTCACTGCGCTCAAGATCCCACTGACCCTTTTGCCATAGGATCAGGCTGCTCCTAAGTTCGGACTGAGTGTCTGACTCATCCACCCCTATGTCTCTCTCTTCACAGAACCTTACCAATTCTCCCATACTGTATCCAAACAGATCACAGAAATCAAAAGCAGGCTCCATTCTGGCGGACGTTCTAGAGAAAAGATTACACAGGGAACCTAGGGGCCTGAGCTAAACACAGGAGTACACAATTCACACAGGTTCAGCAAGTTCCCTCTCCCAGAGAACTCACACTCACTTGCCTAGTGCCACACACCATTCATTCACACACAACCCCCCCCCTCGGACTGGTAAGGCAGTTTCTACCACCCCTGATTCCTCAACCTGACCACATGTGACACAGGTACCAAACTCTGGGCGCGGGGCAGGGGAATAAATATACTGGAAACAATTGCACAATGATACCTTCAGGAGAAAAAAATAATGGAACTTCAAAAACAATAATCCCCTAAAATGTGGTCATCTAAAATGCAGAGTTTTGTAGTGTGGCCTGTCGCCACTGTGGTACAACGCAAACACAAATCCTCACCCTCTCGCTGCTGCCAATGTTAGAAATGGGATCCCTGGCTGGCCAGGGCTTTCGCCAAAGTCGGTCAGAGACCACCACTCCCAAGTCAGGGCAAGGGAGTTACACACCAAGATAACCCCTACTCACCCTCTAGGTAACGTGGCGGGAGCAGCAAGGCTAAACTTGGAGGCGATATGAGTTAAGTATTTGCGCACGCACCCCAGCAACAACACCCAAGGCCCACCACAAAGGAAACTCCACACAAGGTTATATAAAAAATAGCCTTTGTATTACACCAAAACACATTAGATAAAAACACACACTTTACAATGTGCCAGAGGCACGGGCAGAATTTACAGGGGATATTTACAAGACAGAGCCACCTGGACCACTGTCAGGAATCAGCACTTTGAGAAGTAACACTTTTAAAAATAGCACATAGAATGTAAAATCACTGTAGTACACAACCAGTAACTACTGGTAACCAGGGCCTCACTAGCACCACCTGTACTAGGGAGAAAACAACCACCTACATATCACACTACCTGTAGGGGTGTAAGAACATAACACATGATGCAATGCATAACATTCATTCAGAGGTGTAACAATAACAATTGCGCCAAACTCACATAAGTCACCACCTGTGACTGTCCCTAGGCCATCTGGCCTTGTTGGGGCTAGGACGCCCTGTGTCCAATGTCAGGGGGCCAACACGATGGGGGAGCCTCACAGGCTCTGCAAAATGACTGTCCCCTTGGAGCCTCGTTGGACTCTGAATAAACAAATGGCCCCTGAGCCTCTCTGGGCTCTCAGTCAATAAAAATGCCCCCTTGAGCCTCGTGGCTCGCAAACAGAAAATGCCCCTGAGCCTCGCAGGCTCTGAACACCGGGGGGGGGGGGCGCGGGCACCGACAATGTGCCCCGACAAGGTAGAGCCTCTCCGGATCTCAACAACTGCCCCCTGAGCCTCTCCAGGCTCCTTCATCAAGCAAATGTTGCCTCTTCGATGGAGCCCCCCTCCTGGGGACTCGAAGCAGCTCTGGCCCCCAAGAGCCTCTGGGCTGGAACAGAATGCAGCCTGAGCCTCTCCGGCTTGGAAGTAGTGCCCCTGCTGTCTGAGTCCTTCCCTGGGACTCAGAAAGGAAATGCCCCCTGAACCTCCCCTTGCCCGTGCACACTCACCGGGCTCTCAGGCGGAGGCTCCTCGGTTCCTCTGGCTCTGCTCCCGTCGGGTGGGGAACTCCTCCCTTTCGTGCTCCGCCCGGGGCACACGTCCAGGCTCCTCGGCGGGACATCCCGGGGCTCTCTTTCTCCCTCGGGAGCCCCGGAGGAGACGCCCGCTTCCTGCTTCTCGCTGTGGGGGCGGGACTTCCACTCCTTCTTCCCGGCGCCGCGCAGTGATTGGCCGGCGGACTGCTTCCTGCTGTCCCGCAGTCCCGCCCACGGGTTGCCTGGCTTCCGGCCGGGCAGCCAATTGCAGCGCGGCCCTGCGGTCGAGCCTCCAGGCTCCGGGGCGCGCTGCTCCCAGGACTCGGCAGGCAACCACGGGGCAAATTAAGGCAGCACTTGAGAAAATGCCGAGTGGGCACCGGCTGGCAAGCATAATGCGCCCCGAGGCGCTAACAGGACATCAAGCGCTCTCAGCGCTAGGGGGGCAAAATACAGCGCTCTCAAGCGCCACGAGTGAGATCAAGCGCTCCCAGCGTTAGGCCATGAAAGTAAAGCGCTCCCAGCGCTACCGTCCAAATAAGTACAGCAAAAGTCCTTTCAAGGGGCAGGGGGCAAGGCTGGGCCCAGAGCCAGCACACTGGGTCTCCAGGCAGGGAGACACCCCAAGTGGCGGTCCTCTGGCCCAGCAGCAGCAACAGCAGCCCCCTCAGGATCCTGGAACAAGAACAATTTCTGTGGGGACACAGCCCCATTTTTATACACCTAAATCCTTTGTTTGGAGGTGCAGGGTGGGGGAGAAACCAGTCGCAGCTGGTTTGGGAGTACCCTTGATGGCCCAACCACCCCTTTCTTTCACTGGCAGGGCTAGGGTCATCAGTCACACCACAGGGGGGCGGAGCCAGCATTCTGTAGGGAAAAGCCCAGCCCATTCAGGACACAGGTACACTCCTCCCCAGCCATCAGCATGCTAATCTCCCACTCACCACCGGGCAGACCCATCCAGCCTTCCTGGAGCCAGGCTCACCAGCCAGCTCCAGCCAATCACACGCCAGGCATATTTTACATTAATATGCCAAGTCCTAGAAGTGGCACTTCTACATATGACACACTCATGCAACACACACCATTGCGAAGCATTCACTCTCACGAGTTCGCACATATCAGATTCGAACCTGTACACCCCACGCATCAGGAACTACCAGGGACACATACATTCCCCATGCATTCCTATGGGAGGGCAGGCCTATCTCATCACATGCACTCAGAGTGCGCACGCACTTTCCACTGGGACACAGTGAAAGTGCGCAGAACCCAAAAATCACCATCACCAGCTCACCATTACAAGCAAAAAGTCTAGGGGTGAACCTGCCATAAGGGCCAAGTCCAACAGCCCCCCTTTACACAAGGGGATGACATCCACAAATGGATGACTGCTTTGGAGAGGGCTTGCACTGTACAGTGTGCCCCCCAGAGTCAGTGGGCAGCTATCTTGTGGCTCTCCTTTGAAGGTAAAGGTAGAGATAAGCTCCTCACTACTAGAGCTGAGGATGCTAACAATTACCAAGTCCTGAAGAATACACTTATTGATGGGTTTGGTTTAACCACTGAACAGTACAGGTTGATGTTCAGAGACACCCAGAAAACTCAGTCTCAGAATTGGACTGACTTTGTTGATTGTGCCACTAAGGCTTTTGAAGGCGGGCTACTGGGAAGTAAGGTTACTGATTTTAAAGGATTGTACAATCTAATTATGAGAGAGCAAATCTTAAGTAATTGTCAGAACCAGTTATTACACCATCACCTGGTAGACTCTGATCTGACCTCTCCACAAGAATTGGGTAAGAGGGCAGACAAATGGGTCAGAACCAGGGTCAGGCCTAAGAACCAGGGTGGTGACCAAAAGAAGGAATCAACCAAGCCTCTAGAGAAGGGTGAGAATACATCTTCTGATCAAACCACAGGGCCCCAAAATTCCTCTGACAAGGGTGGGTCCCAAACTTCTCCCAAAACCCAAAATAAACCTTATTGTCATACCTGCAAACAGGTAGGCCATTACAAAAGTGACAGCAGTTGTCCCAAGGCCAACAACAATATGGAAAACATACCCCCAAATAAAGCTTCCCAGCCTCCTGTTACTACTAGTAGTAATCTCCCAGGTGGTGGGAGTGCCCCCAAGAACCTGGGTGCATTTTCTTTGGGAGTGCCTGGGGACTCTGGCCTAACCAGGTCCCCTGACTTAGATACTCTTGTCTGTGAGACTGGCATGGGGTTTGCCAACTTCACACCCTGTCCCAACACTTTGGGCAGGTACAGACAGGAGCCCCTCATCAATGGTTCAAAAGTTGAGGCCTACAGAGACACAGGGGCTAGCATCACCATGGTGGCTGAGAGCCTAGTCCCCTCAAGGCAACTTATGCCTGGTGCCATATACCAGGCAGTGAACATTGATGGAGTGCAGAGAGATCATCCCATAGCAGTGGTAAATCTCAGCTGGGGAGGTGTCACTGGTCACAAGAGAGTGGCAGTGTCACCAAACTTGCCTGTAGATTGCCTACTGGGGAATGATTTAGAGACCTCAGCCTGGGCTGAGGTAGAGCAAGAAACCCATTTTAAAATGGTAAACCTCCATGGTAAGGTTAGTGGGGCAGTGATAGCCACAGCCCCAGTCCAAGATGTCCTCCCTGAACAGGTCAGGAGGGCTGTGCCAGTCACAGCCCTATCCCAGAAAGATGCCTTTCCTGAACAGGTTGGCAAGGCTGTGATGATCACAGCCCAAACCCAAACTGAGTCCCTTCCTGAAAAGGTTGGTGGAGTTGTGATGGCCACAGCTCAAACTCAGACAGATAATAGTGTTGTGAAGCCTGAAACAATGGATCACTACACTCAAACTGAGAGCATTGAGGAGGAAGAAAAGTCTTCCCCCTCCCAGACACTAGGTGAGAGCCAGCCTCCTCAGGGAACTGACTCTACCCCTGGTGAAGGAACTGCCCCAGAGGTAGTCAGGCCTAGCCTGGCAGAGCCCCTGATGGCAGTGGACCCTTCCCAGGTGGGACCCAGTCTGGAGCAGGTAACCTGCACCTCTCAACCCTGCCTCCATCAGCCCAGGGCTGCAAAGGTCAGGGAGGCCAGTGGTGGACCCCAAAGGGCCCCCTGTCCAAAAATCCCCAATCAGCAGATTAGGATCACTGAAGCTAGTAGTCCTAGCCAAGTGAAAATAAAACTCCTGAGGGATCCCCCTTAAAAGTAGTTAGGGAACTCCCACAGCTGGACACTGTTGGGCACAGCCAAACATGGGGCCTAAAAACCCCTAACCTGACCTGTCCCTCCAGTAAGCCAAAAAGAGGGACTCAGCCTCAAGCTTTAGGTAGCCAGAGGTTGGCCCTGAGAGCTCATAGCAACTCAGTACTGGAAAGAAAGGCCCATATGGTGGACAGTGATTGGAGGAAGTTGAGCCCAACAGTAGTGGAGTCTCACTTCAGTACTCCATTCCCACACCAGCCTTTTACTTTGCCAAAGCACACCACAGGTAGTGATTCCCTATGGTGGAGACCCTCAGATACCCTTAGGGTGAGGGGTTGCTTAGTGGTCCATGATACAGGGGGTAACCATGCCAGTGCATGTATTATTATTATTATTATTTATTTTTGTAGAGCGCGTAGTCACCCGGAGGTATCCCAGCGCTAAAAGATCCTATCTCCTAAGTTCAGTGGGACAAGGGAGAAAAAGAGGGAGAAAGAAGAGGGAGGGGAGGGGGGCACAGAAGATCAGGGTTACGGACAAGCATGATTCACTGAGGAAAAAGGTGAGTTTTGAGCCGCTTCCTGAAGCGGAGATATTGTGGTTCGAGTCGCAGGTCATAGGGGAGTGAGTTCCAGAGTCGTGCAGTATGGACTGAGAAACGTCTTCCTCCTGAGCGGGCTTTCTTGAATCTGGGGATAGCGATGAAGTTTTCCGTGTCCGAGCGGAGGGGTCATGAGGATTTGTAGGATGTGATTAGTTTCCTAAGAACAGGGGGGCCTTGATTTTGTAGTAGTTTGTGAGCTAGACACAGGGCCTTGAATTTGACCGGCTCCCTTATGGGAAGCCAGTGGAGGAGTTTTAGGGCCGGTTTGGGCGAAGCTCTGGCAGGGGTCTTTGTGAGAATCCGGGCCGCAGTGTTCTGAATTCTCTGAAGCTTGTTCAGCGTCGCTTCGGGGGCGCCCAGGTAGATCACGTTGCTATAATCAAGCCTCAAGAGTATTACCACCTCATATGGCCACTCAGGCAATATAGGCTTACCTGGTCAAGGATAGCCTTATCTCCTTTCGTTTGGGGGGGTTGTGTAGGAAGGTGGATACCTGACTATGGTTGCCCCCAACTTTTTGCCTGGTGTTTTGCTGGTTTTCCGACTTAGTTGACCTGGGGCCCTGCCAATCAGGACCCCAGGCCTACTCCTCTCTCTCTAAAATGGATTCCATGTACCTTAGGTACATTTCTAATTGGGACTGGGCCACCTTATCAGACCCTGTAACTCAGGGCATAGGTGTACCCAGGGCCTACCAGGGGCTGAAGCATGTATTATGCCACCCCTGGAGGGCCATCTAAATCTGACACAACTGGCTGCACGACAGCTGGGGCAAGGTGGTGTAATCACCCTTTGCTTTAGATATAGTATACCTATATCTAACCCTAAAGTGGACACACAGATTCCTATCAGTCACTCCTATGGCAGGCCTTGACAATCCTGAAGGCAGAGTGCTTGGAATCGTGTGAAATGGTGCTCTGGCATGTGCTGAGCCCGTTTGCAGCTTGCGGAACCAAGTCCTAATAGCTGTTCCATGATAACGCATACCATATACTCTTAAGTGCATTATAATCCTCGCGGTTAAATGCTATCTCTGGTATTGCTTTATCAAAACATGTCGAGTAAGGTGTCATACGAATTGGAATACTAACCCCTCGCCAATTCTGGCGACGGGGTTAGCATTCCACCCTTCTAGAGGGACACGACATGTATGTAACTGTGAACCCTGGTTAAAGTTAACTCAAGCCTCAGCTCCACAAAATGGATGCTGCCACCACAGACACGAGTCTGACCTCCTGCTGCTGGGAGTCCTTCCAGCGAGGAGAGCTTGGACAATGGGTTTCCTGTCAGGGGCGGTGCTAGCACCATCCCAGACAGGGTTTTGTGTATCCTGGGTAGGCAGGGCTTTAGAGGAAGGTGACTGCAGAGTGGCACCCCGGTGCTCACTACGCATCTGCTGGCTAGAACCAGTTCCAGGGGCACACCAGCCCCTGGCCTGGGGAAAGTCCGGCATGGGAGAGGGGTGTAACCACCCCCCTTCCTGGTCCCACCCCTAGGGCAGGACCTAGTCGCGTACCCACCCCTTTCTTTAGGATAAAGGCAGGAGCAGGGACCCTTCCAAATTAGATCATCTTTGAATCCTGAAACTACTTTCTACGAAAGGAACTCAAGACTTCTTCTCAAGATTTCTCCCTTGTGACTAAGGAGTAGTCACCCTGCATCCGCAGGCACCATCTAAGAACTCTGCAGTTTACTGCACGTCCTTCCTCCGCAATCCGACTGCCCAGCTCGATGAGACCCGGCTTCCCTGGCACCTCTGACCTCTACCTACCTCTACAGCTAAGCTGAGAACCGTAGGTGCGACAAGACCTCGAGGGACCGGCCATCATCAGAACTGCACGACTTCTATCCAGCACGACCGCCGAAGGATCCTCTGGTGAGTGCTTTGGGGTCCGAGAAGCCCCGACCCTGAGCAGCTCCAGCACCGAAGTTCAGCCTCCCAGCATCTCCACGATCTGCGTGGGGCCCTTCTGCTTTTTGCTGCTCACCGCGTTGTTTGGCTACTAGCCCGCTGGCATGTGGCCTTCTTAACGACGCCCAACGACATCACTGCTGCTGGTCTGGTTGCTCCAGACTGGCCCTTGCTCCCTTCCAAAAGAGGAGCACCCCGGACCCTCCTGGTCCACCCCAGATGCCATTTTGAGTCCACCGCGTGGGCTTGAATTTGCCAAGACTTGTTGCCCCAATCCTGGGTCCAGCGACGTCGACAGCTTCATCCATCGTGGGACAGCTCGCACCTCCATCCTGGTCGCCGACAACGCCTCCTGGTCCGTGAGATCTGCAGAGCACAGCGTCGCCCACTCACCTAGTCGAGGTGACTACCATCCGGTGCCCTCCTGGTGCCACCTGACTACTGGCTAGTAGTCACAAACTTGTCCCCTCTGCTTTCAGGTGTCATCCATCTTCGATCCAGGCTTGGATCACTCGAACTCTCTTCACTGGTCGCCTGCCAGCAACTTCTTTCTTCAGGCTCCTTGTTCGCCTACGAGGATTCCCGACGTCTTTTGAGACCTATGCAGCTGCAGCCCCTGGGCTAGGTAAACTCGGCATTTCGGTGCCCCAGCATAGCCTCACTATCCAAGGGTCAGGATCCACTGTCCTTTTCGACCTACCTTATCGGGTTCGCCCGAGAACACTAACTTTGCCTTTACTAGCTCCCATAGACTTTGTCCCGCATCCCGCGTGAGAGTGCACACTCTGCACCCGAGTCCCCTAGGCCTCCTACTAGTAATCTGAAGGTTCAGTAACGTAGTCCTAGCGATTCCAAAGCCTATTAGTACAGTACTTACCTGCTAGTAATTTCGCATTCCACTTTTAGAGTATATGGTTTTTCATGCCCCTCGGGCATTTGTGTAAATTGTGCAACTTGAAGTATTTTCATAAGAGTTTTGTTGTGTGCTTAGTACCCTGTCCTCATAAAGAGTACAGGGCTGTTGTGATCTAAATAAATACGCTGTTTATTTTCATAACACTTGTGTGGTGTCCTTTCACTTGGTGTTCAAGGGGTATATGTGATGGTATAACAGCTGGCTTAACACGCCCTCTAGAGTTTAACCCGAAGACTGCTCGTATCCACGCTACTAGGATAGCTGGTCTATAAGGTTGACTTACAACCAATCATCAATAAGGGTTGTTGGACTGATACATAGTGTTCACTAGAATAGTGAGCACTGCATATCAGGCCACCTTCTCACACCCACGAAGGTATCTGCTGTCGACGTCGCTGGACCCAGGATTGGGGCAACAACTCTTGGCAAATGCAAGCCCACGCGGTGGACTCAAAATGGCGTCTGGAGTGGACCAGGAGGGTCCGGGGTGCTCCTCTGTTGAAGGGGAGAAAGGGCCAGTCTGGAGCAACCAGACCAGCGGTGTTGTCGTGGTGGTGCGTCGTCAAGAGGGCCACAAGCCAGCAGGCAAGTAGCCGGACAACGCAGTGAGCAGCAAGGAGCAGAAGGGCCCCACGCAGATCTGGTGGATGCTGGGGGGCTGGACTTCGGTGCTGGAGCTGCTCAGGGTTAGGGCTTCTCGAACCCCAAAGCACTCACTCGAGGATCCCTCGGCGGTCGTGCTGCATAAGCGTCGTGCAGTTCTGAAGATGGCCGGTCCCTCGAGGTCTCGTCACACCCAAGGATCTCAGCTGGGCTGATGATGTAGGTAGAGGCCAGAGGTGCCAGGGAAGCCGGGTCTCGTCGTGCTGGTCGGTCTGGTTCCAGAGGAAGGACGTGCAGCAAACCGCAGTGTTCTTAGTTGGTGCCCGCAGATGCAGGGTGACTACTCCTTAGTCACAAGGGAGAAATCTTAGGAAGAAGTCTTGAGTTCCTTTCTTAGAAAGTAGTTTCAGGATTCAAAGATGATCTAATTTAGAAGGGGGCCCGCTCCTATCTTTATACTAAGGAAAGGGGCTGGCACGCGACTAGGTCCTGCCCATGGCTGGAACCAGGAAGGGGGGTCGTTACACCCCTCTCCCATGCCGGACTTTCCCCAGCTCAGGGGCTGGTGTGCCCCTGGAACTGGTTCAAGCCGGCCTATGCATAGTGAGCACCGGGGTGCCACTTGCAGTCACCTTCCTCTAAAGCCCTGCCTACCCAGGATACACAAAACCCTGTCTGGGATGGTGATAGCACCGCCCCTGACAGGAAACCCTTTGTCCAAGCCTCCTTCGCTGGAAGGACTCCCAGCAGCAGGAGGTCAGACTTGTGTCTGTGGTGGCAGCATCCATTTTGTGATGCTGAGGCTCGAGTTAACTTTAACCGGGGTTCACAGTTACATACATGTAGTGTCCCTCTAGAAGGGTGGAATGCTAACCCCGTCGCCAGAATTGGCGAGGGGTTAGTATTCCAATTCGTATGACACCTTACTCGACATGTTTGGATGAAGCGATACCAGAGTTGGCATATAACCGCAAGGATTATAATGCACTTAAGAGTATATGGTACGCGTTATCATGGAACAGCTATTAGGACTTGGTTCCGCAAGCTGCAAACAGGCTCAGCTCATGCCAGAGCACCATCTCACATGATTCCAAGCACTCTGCCTTCAGGATTGTCAAGGCCTGCCATAGGAGTGACTGATAGGAATATATGTGTCCATTTTAGGGTTAGATATAGGTATACTATATCTAAAGCAAAGGGTGATTACACCACCTTGCCCCAGCTGTCGTGCAGCCAGTTGTGTCAGATTTAGATGGCCAGCCGGGGGTGGCATAATACATGCTGCAGCCCCTGGTAGGCCCTGGGTACACCTATGCCCTGAGTTACAGGGTCTGATAAGGTGGCCCAGTACCAATTGGTAAATGCACCTAAGGTACACGTGTCTATTTAGTGTGAGAACAATTAGGCTGTGGGTCTGATTAGCAGGCCCTCAGCCAGGGAAGTCGTAAACCAGTGAAGCAAAAAGCAAAAATCTGGGGTGATCATAGGATTGCAGACCCTACTCTCCTACATGACCCCCCCCCCCCCAACTTTGGGACAATAAACTAACCTTGACCAGGTGAGTCTTCTTGCTCTAAGTGGAAATACCTGGAGAGCCCATCTGCATTGCCATGGTCAGTCCCTGGTCTATGCTCCACTGTAAAATCCATACCCTGTAGGGAAATGGACCACCTAAGCAGTTTGGGGTTTTCACCCTTCATCTGATTTAGCCACAAGAGGGGCTTATGGTCGGTCTGAATCTTGAAATGAGTGCCAAACAAGTATGGCCTCAGTTTCTTCGGGGCCCAAACCACAGCAAAGGCCTCCCTCTCAATAGCTGACCAATTTTTCTCTCTGGGGGTCAGCCTTCTGCTTATAAAAGCAATGGGCTGGTCATGACCATCAAAATTCAGCTGAGATAGAACAGCTCCCACACCCAACTCAGAAGCATCTGTTTGGACAATGAATGGTTTGGAGTAGTCTGGACTCTTTAGAATAGGTGCTGTGCACATGGCCTGCTTTAGGTCATCAAATGCTTTTTGACAGCCTGCTGTCCACTGAACTTTCTTTGGCATCTTTTTACTTGTCAGTTCATTAAGTGGAGTCACAATTGATCCATAATTTCGGACAAATTTCCTGTAATAACCAGTCAGGCCCAAGAAAGCTCGAACCTGAGTCTGGGTGGTTGGAGGAGCCCAGTCCTTGATGGACTGTATCTTGCTCTCCAGTGGCTGAACCTGGCCTCCACCTACAAGGTGGCCCAGGTATACAACCTGTGTCTGCCCTATCTGGCACTTTGTGGCCTTGATAGTGAGACCTGCTGCTTGCAGTGCCTCTAACACTTTCCTCAGGTGGACCAGGTGATCCTCCCAGGTGGAACTAAAGACAGCTATATCATCCAGATATGCTGCACAGAAGTCATCCAGCCCAGTGAGAACTTGATTCACCAGCCTTTGGAAGGTGGCAGGTGCATTTTTCAAACCAAAGGGCATTACCACAAACTGATAATGCCCACCAGGGGTAGAAAATGCTGTCTTGGGCTTGACATCCTCAGCTAACCTGATTAGCCAATACCCAGCTGTCAGGTCAAATGTGCTTAAGTAGTTGGCAGAAGCCAATCTATCTATAAGTTCATCTGCCCTTGGTATTGGGTGGGCATCAGTCTTAGTGACTGCATTGAGGCCTCTGTAGTCTACGCAAAACCTCATCTCTTTCTTACCACCCTGGTTGTGAGGCTTTGGCACTAGAACTACTGGACTAGCCCAAGGGCTATCTGAGGGCTCAATGACTCCCAGCTCCAACATTTTCTGCACTTCTGTCTTAATGCAGTCTCTGACATGATCAGGCTGCCTGTATATTTTACTCTTAACTGGCAGACTGTCACCAGTGTCAACCTCATGGGTACAACAATTGGTTTGACTGGGTGTCAGAGAGAACATATGTCTAAAGGATTGAAGAACTTGTTTGCAATCCTTTTGCTGATGCTCAGAGAGGGTGCCACAAAAGACAACACCATCTACTGACCCATCATCAGGGTTCTGAGTGAGCAGGTCTGGGAGAGGGTCACTCTCCTCCTCCTGTCCCTCATCTGTGGCCATGAGCAAGCTCATGTCCTTCCTGTCGACATATGCCTTGAGCCTATTCACATGGAGCACCCTGAGGGGCCTCCTGGGAGTTCCAAGGTCCACTAGGTAGGTGACCTCTCCCTTTTGCTCAATGATTGTGTGGGGCCCAGACCATTTGTCTTTGAGTGCTGCTGGGGCCACTGGCTCCAACACCCACACCTTCTGTCCAGGCTTGTACACAGTCAGGACAGCCTTTTGGTCATGCCAAGCTTTTTGGAGTTCTTGGCTTGCCTCAAGGTTTTTAGAAGCCTTTTCCATATACTCAGCCATCCTGGAGCGGAGTCCAAGTACATAGTCCACTATGTTGGTTGCAGGCTTTTTGAGAGGTTTCTCCCATCCTTCTTTCACCAAACACAGGGGTCCTCTTACAGGATGTCCATACAAAAGTTCAAAAGGGCTGTAGCCAACCCCCTTCTGTGGGACCTCTCTGTAAGCAAACAAAAGGCAGGGTATCAGGACATCCCATCTACGCCTGAGCTTTTCAGGTAGTCCATGAATCATCCCTTTTAGGGTCCTGTTGAACCTTTCAACAAGCCCATTGCATTGTGGATGATAGGGTGTGGTGAACTTGTAGTTGACACCACATTCCTTCCACATAGCAGCCAAATATCCTGACATGAAGTTTGCACCTCTGTCAGAGACAACCTCCTTAGGGAAGCCCACTCTGGAGAACACTCCAACTAGGGCTCTTGCCACAACAGGTGCTGTAGTGGTCCTAAGGGGAATAGCTTCAGGATACCTGGTGGCATGGTTCACCACCACCAGTATAAACTTGTGCCCTGATGCTGTCTGGGGTTCCATTGGACCAACAATGTCAATCCCCACTCTTTCAAAGGGCACCCCAACCACAGGCATTGGTATAAGGGGGGCCTTTGTTGTGCCACCTGACTTACCACTGGCTTTGCAAGTGACACAGGAGCGACAAAACTCCTTGGTATCTTCATTCATGTGAGGCCAGTGAAAGTGTGAGACAAGTCTGTCCCAAGTCTTATTCTGGCCTAAGTGTCCTGCAAGGGGAATCTCATGGGCCAAGGTAAGAAGAAAACCTCTCTGAGACAAGGGGATAACCAGCCGCCTGGTTGCACCAGGCTTGGGGTCTCTTGCCTCTGAGTACAGGAGTCCATCATCTCAGTATACCCTGTGGGCACCTGTGGAGTTCCCTGCAGCCTCAGCAGCAGCCTGCTGTCTGAGGGGTTCAAGGGAAGGGCAGTCTAACTGTGCCTTCCCCAGGTCTTCTCTGGAGGGTCCCCCTGAACCCAGAAACTCAACCTGATCAGGTTCAAGTTCTTTAGGCTCAGTTTCCCTCAGCTCTTTGAGGTCAGCCTCCTCTGAGACTTGATCCACAACCTGGGGCAAGGGGGAAGGCAATGCCTTAACCCTACTGCTCTTCTTCTTGGAAGGTGTCTGGTCCATTGTTCTAGGATCCAGCACCTGTTCAGTGGGGCATCTTCTGGCCTGTGACCTAGTCACAGCAAGCACATGTGCTGGCAAGCCTAACATTTCCACGTGAGTCCTCTGCTCCACTTCTGACCATAGGGATGACTCCAAATCATTGCCCAACAAACATTCAACTGGGAGGTCTGAACTAACCACAATTTTCTTTTGGCCACTTACCCCTCCCCAGGAGAAATCAACAATTGCCATACTATGGTGGGTAGTGACATTGCTGGCATTGGTCACTAGGTACTCTGGTCCTAGCATGATCTGTCCAGGGTCCACAAAGTTAGGTGTCACCATTGTGACACTGGCACAAGTGTCCCTGTAGGCCTGAGCCATCTTTCCATTTATAAAAGGTGTCTGTCTGTATTTGCCCAAAGTATTGGGACTGGCATCAGGGGATATATCCACATACCCTGTACAGACAAGGACAGCCTGAGTGAGTGTGCCAACTAAGTTGTCATACCCCTCAGAACCCAAGGTTAACCCAACTAATCCCTTGGGAGGTGCACTACCACTACTGACTGTACTAGGGGGTGCAGGTGCCTTAGGGGCTGTAGTGGTAGGAGTTTGCCCTCTTTTCTTGGTGCACTCACTAAACCAGTGAGTTTTACTTTTACAATATTGGCACCACCTTTAAGATTGGCCTTCTTGAGTCTTCTTTTTCTGCTGTGAAGCCTGACCCCCACCCTCTTTGGTTTGTTGGGGGCCTGTCGAAGACTTCTGGTCATTTTGCTCATTCTTAGTATTACCCTTCTGGTCTGCTTTCTTCTGACCACCCTGGTTCTGGCCCTGGTTCTGCTTAACCCTTATTCTGACCCATCTGTCTGCCTTCTTTCCCAATTCTTGGGGAGAGGTCAGATCTGAGTCAACAAGGTGCTGATGCAACAACTGGTTCTGACAATTGTTTAAAATCTGTTCCCTCATGATCAGATTGTACAATCCTGTGTAATCAGTAACCTTACTGCCCAGCAACCAGCCCTCCAAAGCCTTAGTGGCACAATCCACAAAATCAGACCAATCCTGAGACTGAGTTTTCTGGGTATCCCTGAACAGCAACCTGTACTGCTCAGTGGTTAGGCCAAACCCATCTATCAGTGTATTTTTCAGGACTTGGTAATTGTTAGCATCCTCAGCTCTAGTAGTGAGGAGCTTATCTCTACCTTTGCCTTCAAAGGAGAGCCACAAGACAGCTGCCCACTGACTCTGGGGGACGCACTGGACAGTGCAGGCCCTTTCCAAAGCAGTTATCCATTTGTGGATATCATCCCCTTGTTTAAAGGGGGGCACTATCTTACTCGGGTGTCTAGTGTCTAAACTCCTGTCCTTTTCTCTAGGTAAAATGCTGCCACCAGTGGGATCTACCCCACTCAATTTCTGCTCTCTAGCAAAGGCAAGTCTCTCTTTGGCCAGGGCAAGTTCTTCCCTTTCAATCCTCAGATTGACTTCCCTCATCTTGGCCTCATGCTCTCTCCTCTGAGGGGATGTCATCCCTCTGTGAGAAGAGGTCTGAGAGCCATTGGTTCTAATGGATCTGTTAGAGCCTCTGGATAGAGACCTAACTCGTCCATTACCAATGTTAAGCCTGCCTGAGAGTGGCCCTGGGGGTCCCCCAAATCCATTCTCATGCCTACTTAAGTTGGTCCTGGTGAGTCTACTGACTTCTACCTGACCTTTGTCTGCCTCATCCCCTGACAACTCCTGATCCTCTTCCTCACCTTCACTAACTGCTGCATTGAGGTTGAGGTCAGGGTCCCCAAGGGTTCCCTCTAAGGGGGGCATGCTCCCATCTGGATTAGAAGGGCCTGTGTTAGAAGCCCTCCAGGCATCATAAGTCTCTAAGAGACCAATCAGGAATGGGATTGTAGGGTTAGAACCCGGTTTTAGCTTCCTGGAGGTACACAATTGTCTCATCTCCTGGAAGCTAAGATCAGCATATCTGGAAGTGACCTGTGGAGGGTCAACTGACACAAGGGGGGCCTCAGAGTTCCCTCCTTTGTCTGACATGCTTCTAGTGTGGTGTAAGTGATGCACCTACCTACACTATTTGTTTGCCTACTGATCCCTTGCTAAGAGTTGTAGTCAGGGTGTGCTAGGCCCTGTTGAACTACAACAGCTGGTTCAGTAGAACTCAGAGTATTCTAAGCTAAGTTATATGTACCTGTGTACTTATGTGATCTTTCCATGTGAGTCCTCTGCTCCACTTCTGACCATAGGGATGACTCCAAATCATTGCCCAACAAACATTCAACTGGGAGGTCTGAACTAACCACAATTTTCTTTTGGCCACTTACCCCTCCCCAGGAGAAATCAACAATTGCCATACTATGGTGGGTAGTGACATTGCTGGTATTGGTCACTAAGTACTCTGGTCCTAGCATGATCTGTCCAGGGTCCACAAAGTTAGGTGTCACCATTGTGACACTGGCACATGTGTCCCTGTAGGCCTGAGCCATCTTTCCATTTATAAAAGGTGTCTGTCTGTATTTGCCCAAAGTATTGGGACTGGCATCAGGGGATATATCCACATTCCCTGTACAGACAAGGACAGCCTGAGTGAGTGTGCCAACTAAGTTGTCATACCCCTCAGAACCCAAGGTTAACCCAACTAATCCCTTGGGAGGTGCACTACCACTACGGGCTGTACTAGGGGGTGCAGTTGCCTTAGGGGCTGTAGTGGTAGGAGTTTGCCCTCCTTTCTTGGTGCACTCACTAAACCAGTGAGTTTTACTTTTACAGTATTGGCTCCACCTTTTAGACTGGCCTTCTTGAGTCTTCTTTTTCTGCTGTGAAGCATGACCCCCACCCTCTTTGGTTTGTTGGGGGCCTGTCGAGGACTTCTGGTCATTTTGCTCATTCTTAGTATTACCCTTCTGGTCTGCTTTCTTCTGCCCACCCTGGTTCTGGCCCTGGTTCTGCTTAACCCTTGTTCTGACCCATCTGTCTGCCTTCTTTCCCAATTCTTGGGGAGAGGTCAGATCTGAGCTGGTTCAGTAGAACTCAGAGTATTCTAAGCTAAGTTATATGTACCTGGGTACTTATGTGATCTTTCGAATGATATTCTTAGGATAGGTGTGGTAAAACAACAGCAAGCTCAAATTCCAACCGCTGCTCACCAATGTGAGAAGTTGGCCTGATATATAATGTTCACTATTCTAGTGAGCACTTTGTATCAGTCCAAACAACCCTTATTGATGATTGGTTGTAAGTCAACCGTAGACCAGCTATCCTAGTAGCATGGACAAGAGCAGTCTTTAGGCTAGACTCTAGAGGGCGTGTTAAGCCAGCTGATATACCATCACATATACCCCTTGAACACCAAGTGAAAGGACACCACACAAGCTGTTATGAAAATAAAAGGATATTTATTTAGAACACAACAACCCTGGACTCTTTATGAGGACAGGGTGCTAATACAAAGCTCTTACGAAAATACTTTAAGTTGCACAATTTACACAAATGCCCGAGGGGCACGAAAAACCATATACTCTAAAAGTGGAATGCGAAATTACTAGCAGGTAAGTACTACTCTAATAGACTTTAGGATCGCTAGGACTGGACTACTGAACCTTCAGATTACTAGCAGGAGGCCTAGGGGGATGGGGTGCAGAGTGTGCACTCTCACGCGGGATGCAGGACAAAGTCTATGGATGCTAGATTTTGTAAAGTTAGTGTTATCGGACGAATCCGACTAGGTAGAGCCGAAACGAAAAAGGATCTGGACCTTTGGATAGATAAGCTATGCTGGAGCACTGAAATGCTCAGGTTACCTAGCCCAGGGGCTGCGGCTGCATAGGTCTGAAAAGACGTCGGGAATCCTCGTTGCAGTCTATGGAGCCTGAAAGAAGAAGTTGCTGGCAGGCGACCAGTGAAGAGATTCGGAGGGATCCAAGCCTGGATCGATGATGGAGGATACCTGTAAGCAGAGGGGACCAAGTCCTGAATCACTAGCCAGTGATCAGATGGGCACCAGGATGGCACCGGACGAAGTCACCTCGACCAGGTGAGTGGGTGACGCTGGGCTCTGCAGTCTCTCGGACCAGGAGGCGTTGTCGGCGACCAGGATGGAGGGGCGAGCTGTCCCACGAAGGTATCTGCTGTTGACGTCGCTGGACCCAGGATTGGGGCAACAACTCTTGGCAAATGCAAGCCCACGCGGTGGACTCAAAATGGCGTCTGGAGTGGACCAGGAGGGTCCGGGGTGCTCCTCTGTTGGAGGGGAGCAAGGGCCTGTCTGGAGCAACCAGACCAGCGGTGTTGTCGCCATGGTGCGTCGTCAAGAGGGCCACAAGCCAGCAGGCAAGTAGCCGGACAACGTGGTGAGCAGCAAGGAGCAGAAGGGCCCCACGCAGATCTGGTGGATGCTGGGGGGCTGGACTTCGGTGCTGGAGCTGCTCAGGGTTAGGGCTTCTCGAACCCCAAAGCACTCACTCGAGGATCCCTCTGCGGTCGTGCTGCATAAGCGTTGTGCAGTTCTGAAGATGGCCGGTCCCTCGAGGTCTCGTCACACCCACGGATCTCAGCTGGGCTGATGATGTAGGTAGAGGTCAGAGGTGCCAGGGAAGCTGGGTCTCGTCGTGCTGGTCGGTCTGGTCCGGAGGAAGGACGTGCAGCAAACCGCAGTGTTCTTAGTTGGTGCCCGCAGATGCAGGGTGACTACTCCTTAGTCACAAGGGAGAAATCTTAGGAAGAAGTCTGAGTTCCTTTCGTAGAAAGTAGTTTCAGGATTCAAAGATGATCTAATTTGGAAGGGGGCCCGCTCCTATCTTTATACTAAGGAAAGGGGCTGGCACGCGACTAGGTCCTGCCCATGGGTGGGACCAGGAAGGGGGGTGGTTACACCCCTCTCCCATGCCAGACTTTCCCCAGGTCAGGGGCTGGTGTGCCCCTGGAACTGGTTCAAGCAGGCCTATACATAGTGAGCACCGGGGTGCCACTTGCAGTCACCTTCCTCTAAAGCCCTGCCTACCCAGGATACACAAAACCCTGTCTGGGATGGTGCTAGCACCGCCCCTGACAGGAAACCCTTTGTCCAAGCCTCCCTCGCTGGAAGGACTCCCAGCAGCAGGAGGTCAGACTTGTGTCTGTGGTGGCAGCATCCATTTTGTGATGCTGAGGCTCGAGTTAACTTTAACCGGGGTTCACAGTTACATACATGTCGTGTCCCTCTAGAAGGGTGGAATGCTAACCCCGTTGCCAGAATTGGCGAGGGGTTAGTATTCCAATTTGTATGACACCTTACTCGACATGTTTTGATAAAGCGATACCAGAGTTGGCATATAACCGTGAGGATTATAATGCACTTAAGAGTATATGGTACGCGTTATCATGGAACAGCTATTAGGACTTGGTTCCGCAAGCTGCAAACGGGCTCAGCTCATGCCAGAGCACCATCTCACATGATTCCAAGCACTCTGCCTTCAGGATTGTCAAGGCCTGCCATAGGAGTGACTGATAGGAATATATGTGTCCATTTTAGGGTTAGATATATGTATACTATATCTAAAGCAAAGGGTGATTACACCACCTTGCCCCAGCTGTCGTGCAGCCAGTTGTGTCAGATTTAGATGGCCAGCCAGGGGTGGCATAATGCATGCTGCAGACCCTGGTAGGACCTGGGTACACCTATGCCCTGAGTTACAGGGTCTGATAAGGTGGCCCAGTACCAATTGGTAAATGCACCTAAGGTACACGTGTCAATTTAGTGAGAGAACAGCTAGGCTGTGGGTCTGATTAGCAGGCCCACAGCCAGGGAAGTCGTAAACCAGTGAAGCAAAAAGCAAAAATCTGGGGTGATCATAGGATTGCAGACCCTACTCTCCTACACTCTAGTCACGTACATAAGGGGGCGGGCATGCCTCCGCGCTGCGGACGCGACCAGCGGACGCGCCGGACCTGTGCCAGAGTCATGCCAGAGTCCTGCCCGTCTGCGCCCGTCAGAGCTCAGGAAGCGCCGGAGGCCGGCCAGGCTGCCCTGCTTGATCCTCCCATCCCCGGTAAATACACTTACTCAGTACACACCATGCTGTCTTTTAAACCCTCAGTGATACCTTGTCATCATATGGTCCCTCCTGAGGGCTTTCCGGAGGCTCTCAAGTGCTTTTACTCGGGAAAGGAGGCCAGGCCCCGCCTCCATTTCCCCGAAGCAGATACTCGAGACGGGGAAGGCACAAGCTCCCCCTGACTAGTAAAGAGACTGGGTTACTTATGAACACTAGATCCCTAATTAAAAATAATCTCGCCTTCAGGGACTTTATCTCTAACAGGAAACCTCCCTGGGTCTTCATTACCGAGACCTGGGCAGCAGATCACTCTGGACCTGAACTCCTGGATGCCATCCCGGAGGGTTATTCGGTGTCCAGAATGGACAGAGTTGGGCGAATCGGTGGAGGGCTGGGCATTCTACACAGATCTTCTATAAGATGTAGAACTGAGCACCTTTCTTCGCCATCTGACTCCTTTCAGGCTCTTTATTTCGTGCTTAACCCCTCCCCCTCAATCTCCTTTGCAGGGATCCTGATTTACAGGCCCCCTGGCCCATGACCTCCCTTTGTTCAGAAGCTTCTTAAGCTCCTTGAACCCTACATTGATAGACCAAATTTTACCATTCGTGGAGACTTTAACTTTCATTTAGATACAGAGGACTCCACAGATACTGCCTCCCTGATGGACTCTCTGGCTTCCTTTGGACTAAAACAGATAGTAGAGGGCCCCACACACTTAGCCAGTCACACCCTGGACGGGGTCTTTACCAATGACCCCAGGGTAGAGTCTGGGATCCCCCTTCCTCTGTCCTGGCCAGACCACATGGCCATCCCCCTGGATTTCACACTTCCCAGCCATCCCACCCCCTTAGCAAACCCCTGTAAGTGGGAATCCAAAAGAAACCTCACAGCGATAAATAGTAATCTATTAGCTCCCCTTTTGCCCACCCAACCCCAATCTCCTACAAATGATATTGACTCCGCAGCTTCTGATCTGCATAATGCTATTCTAAAAGCGGTGGATAAACTGGCCCCGGTCAAACAGACTTATTCTGCTAGGAAGCGCCCCTCGGCCCCCTGGTATTCCGATACTCTTAGATCACTGAGGCAGGGTTGTAGGAGACAAGAGAGGCTCTGGAGTATCAATCTAGATCCAGATGAAAAGATTAAACACAAACTCCTACTCAAAGATTACCAAACTGCGGTGCTCGCAGAAAAGAAACTACATTTTTCTAAACTGACTGCCTCCCTCATCTCCTCCAGGGAACTGTTCAAAATTGTTGACTCCTTATCAGTCCTGCAATCCCCCAATCCGGTAACAGAATCCCAGGAGCTTTGTGACCAGATATCGACCTTTTTCCACACTAAGATAGCTGACATTCATTCCAGCTTAGATGCTCTTAACTTAGAACTAGGACCCCCCCCCTGCCCCTTCGCCATATCCTGCCACAGAAAACCCCATAGAGTCACCACAGGTAGCTCTATTTCTTTCCCCCTGATCACGTTAGAGCAACTCAATGTGTATTTGGATAGGCTTAAATCAGGCTCTCCCCTTGATCCATGTCCTCTGAAGGGCTTCAAGGAGTGCAGGGATGTTCTACTCCCTGTGTTCCTGGAAGTCATTAATCTGGCCATCCATCAAGGTGCTTTCCCGACCCTGTGGAAAATGGCCATAGTTAAGCCCCTTCTTAAAAAGGCCTCGCTGGATCCCAAGATCCTTAAAAACTTTTGGCCTATCTCATTACTCCCAGCACCCGCAAAAATGCGAGAAGCCCATTTAAACCACCATCTGAGTGCCTTCTTGGAGAACTCCAGCCTTCTCGATCCCTCTCAGCACAGCCTTTGCAGGTCTCACAGCACTGAGTCCGCCCTGACTGTGGTCACCAATAACATCCGTGCTAAGGTCGACAGTGGCCAGACTACTCTTCTGGTCCTGCTTGACCTTACTGCCGCTTTCGACACCCTATCCCCCTCCATCTTAGTCGATCGGCTCAAGGAGATAGGAGTGGACGGACCTGCACTTAGCCTTTTAAAATCTTTCCTGGTTGGCCATGCACAGAGGGTCAAGCTGGGTGACTTTCTTTCCCCAGCTAAACCTGTGCAGTGCGGGGTGCCTCAGGGTTCGTCCCTGAGCCCCACGCTCTTTAACATTTACGTTACACCCCTTGCCAGGCTTGTAAGATCTTTTGGGCTGGAAGTTCTCTTCTATGCTGATCACACCCAGATTATGGTCTCTCTTTCTCAAACGGTTGATATCACTGCCCAAAACTTTAAGAATTGCATGGAAGCGGTTGCAAACTGGATGGTGAGGAATTCCCTTAAACTGAATGGGGAAAAAACGGAGGTGCTTATCTTCGGAGGCAAGGAGGAGATCTGGTCAATGAACTGGTGGCCACCCTCCCTTGGAGCCTGTCCATCGCCCTCTCAGTCTGCTCGGAACTTAGGTGTTATTTTTGATACCAAACTCTCCTTCCAAAAACAAGTCAGCAGAACGACCTCTACCTGCTGTGGTGTTCTTAGAACCTTGAGGAAATTGGTACATTATCTTTCCACCGATGCCCGTAAACTGGTTACGACGGCCCTAATCTCCTCAAGGTTAGATTACTGTAACTCGTTGTACCTGGGAATCAACAAATCCCAGATACAGAGGTTGCAAACAGTTCAAAACGCAGCAGCTCGGTTTGTCGCTGATGCCCCGAAACTCGCCTCAGCCACCTCTATTAGGAAGGACCTTCATTGGCTTCCCATCCAGGCCAGAATAGAGTTCAAGGTTCTATGTCTTACCCATCGTGCTTTGCATGGGCTAGGCTCTGAAGACATAAAACCCTTGGTGACCCCGTATGTCCCTGGCAGGGCTCTTCGTTCAGCCAATAAATATCTCTTGTCTGTTCCTAAAACCAGCAAAGCTAGATGGAGCGACAGAGCTTTCAGCTCCCGTGCTCCTAAAATTTGGAATACTCTTCCGGATGAGATTAAGGAACTCACCTCCCACCCCCTCTCAGACCTGGCTCTTCAGGGAGGCTTACCTCTGACCCTCCCCCCCGCCTCTCCACCACACAGCCTTTTATTCCATCTTTAGCGCCTTGACGCCCTTGGGCAAAGTAGCGCTATACAAATTCTCCCTCAACTCAACTTAACTCAACTCAACTCATCCTAATCGCAGTGGTGGGACTGCCGCATGTCTGGCGGGCGGTACCAAACACCACTACGAAGGTCCGCGCACCATCGTAATCAGCCCCATAGACTTTTATATAGATCCAAACACAATGCTTAGAGTCAACGTCTACCAACTAAAAGATGGCTTTTGATACTGACTAGACTCAGAAAGACTGTGGAAATCAGACAAACCGGCTCTCGACTGAATTATGGCAACACAGACAGTGGTGCTTTTTCACAGGCTTTCCCCGCCTAACTACTGCAGCCCACTTCATCATGGTTGTGCTACACCACATCACTCGGGGATTAAAAGCCCTGGGCCCAAGAGTACACACCAAGAGGGATTGTTGGCAAACTGTCAAGTGGCATTGTTATTCCCTTCTGGCTAATTGTGAAAATCTCCCATCCCATGCATATGTGAAATTTTGAATACATCAGCAAAAAATGTCTTATATTCAGGGCCGTACTTCTTAAATCGAACTTTTCACCCATATCATATGTATCAACAATTGCTTAGCTGTTCAAAAGCAGTTTGCCTGTTGAGACTTTTTTTACCATGTCATATTCCGCCTTTGTTGGACATTGTAATTACCACCCTTTCTTGGTGACGCAAAATAACCTTCAGGTTATATAGATATGTGCAAAATCGATGAAGTTCATATCACTAAATACATTTTAGGAATGTGCTTAACACCTTGGCTATGAGGCCCTTAGAGTGCAGAGTTTGATACACTGACTTCAATTGCAGTCCACTCCATGACAATATTCTTTCATAATTCTGGTATTATTTCTAATATAATTTCTTCTGATTGCACTGATGAGGTCAGGATTAGAGTGGGGCTCTGACTTCACTTTTGTGAAAGTTGTGTTCTAACCTTAATACCAATTAAAATGTTTCTCCATTAATTATATATTAATATAATGATGTTACAGCTAAAAAATAAAAGTGCTCGGATGGATAGATAGTTTAATCGGCAGCCCTATTTACTTTTTACGAAGTTTAAACTTAACAAACAAGGTAGGTCTGGTAGGCTGTAGTAAATTAAAACTGAAAGGGCATGATTTACTAAAGATTTTCACTGGCTAATGTAGAACAAACGGGTGTATTTATTAATGGTTTTCCTGACTGAAAACAGTTAAAACTATTCTAAGCCAGTGGTAAGACTACTTAAGACAGGCTGAGCAGTCCTACGACTGTCTTGGACTTTAATACTATAGGGTAGAAAAAAACAACTTTGCAAATCAGGGCTTTGCACAGTCTGAAGATTGTCGTATATCATGGAATTACATCATTAAATCAATACCCACAGTCATCTCAGTTACCTAACTAAAAATAAATAAGAAAAGCAAACCATGAAAGTTCTGGCGGAAGAGAGCGTGGCTAATCCAGACGCGGCGTTGCGGAGCTCAGCGGCAGCATGGAAAAAGCAGCGGAAGGCGAGCCAAGTCCCTAGGTTGAGAGGGGGAGAATTGGGAGAGAGCTGAGGGAGCTGGAAAAGAGGCGAGAGATAATCTCGCTGCACTTCGCAAATTGAGGTACCCTTCAGCTTTAGCCCTTGTCTTTCCCGCCCCCAGCAGCTTGCGCAGCATTGTCTGCTGTCCTGCTGCACGGAGCTGTTAGCAGCGGGGGAGGATGGATCTCTGTCAGACCTGAGACCTCACTAAGGGATTGCGGGAAGCAGCCTTCCGAGCCACCGATGGTCTCCTGGCTTCTACAGAAGTTAGGAGTCCTAACTTTAGGACTCCAAAATGCCTTCTGTGAATACCGAAAGTCTTAAAATTAGGATTTTTCTAAATTTAGTAGTAGTAAAGTTAGGACTCCTAACTGTGAGAAAAATCCTAATTTTAAGACTTTCGGTATTCACAGAAGGCATTTAGGAGTCCTAAAGTTAGGAGTCCTAACTTTACTTCTACTAAATTGAGAAAAATCCTAACTTTAAGACTTTCGGTATTCACAGAAGGCATTTAGGAGTTCTAAAGTTAGGACTCCTAACTTCTGTGAATACCGAAATGAGTAAGTGCCTTCTGTAAATACCAAAATGAGTAAGTGCCTTCTGTGAATACCGAAATGAGTAAGTGCCTTCTGTAAATACCAAAATGAGTAAGTGCCTTCTGTGAATACCAAAATGGTAGTAAGTTTAGGATTTTGTCTTAAGTTAGTTCTGTGAATCGGGCCCTGGGCGCTTAAAACGAAAGACATTTAAGCTACACATAGATCCAACTGTCCGACCCTCGGCGCTGAGGCACCAGAGGGTGCCATTTCACTTGCAGCCGCAAGTGGAAGAAGAACTGAAGAAGCTGGAGGACTATGGGGTGATAGAAAAGGTGTCAGGCCCTACACCGTGGGTGTCCCCACTGGTAATAGCCCCAAAGCCGAAACAGCCGGGAGCCATTCGACTCTGGGTTGACATGTGTGGTACTGACAATTCTGGACTCGTGTTATAAACATCGTCGTATCATGACGATTTTGGTATCAGCAGACCAAGAATGAATAGAATACTATGCACAAGCATTTTCGTCATATTCGGGTGACGAAATCACCCTGAAATCAGAGTTTCCGTCCTGAACCCTCGGGTTCCATTTTGTGAACGGCAGCCGTTTTGTGATTGCCCTCACATAGGCCAAATGACTAAGGCCAAAAACGAGTCTGAAGGACACGTACACCTTTGCTGACTCCTCTGTGACCTGGGCAAGCTGACTCCACTGCCTGAAGCCAAACCTGTTCGGCCAGTTCCTTTCCTAGTGGTTGAATGAGATTAGTATCAAGGCACAACATATCATAAACCTTTCATCGCACACAAACCATGCCTAATCTTACGCACACCTGTCCCTGTTTTCTTTATTTATGACTTGCTTTACGAGGAGGAGGTGCCCGTTTTTATTGGGGGTCCGTCGATATCTGATGAAAGTACTGGGTCTTGCCAGGTAATTAATTGTGGGCTGGACAGACTAAAATATGGGCTTATCATCATGACTCTGCTTTTTCTTTGTAGTGAAAATATGTGAATGGTCAACTGGAAAATAAGGAATGTTTGCCTAAAGCATAACATTTTGTATAAAAAGAGAAGGCTGGCTTTGTAAGATTGAGCAGTCTCCTGAGAATATACACCGTGTTGTAATTCTAGGATACCTGTTACTGGCTGCAGCCAATAAATACGATCTTTGACTTCACCAAGAAGACTCTGTGTTTCTGTAGTCTAGAACAGGAAGGACTAGAAGTCTTAGGGTGTGTTCCCTGGCACCGCTGGGTTCTTAAAAACCCAGTACTTCACATGCGGCTACCAAACAAAGCTGTAAAGAGGGAACACATCTCACACCCACGATGGATGACATTGTGGCCGACCTGAACGGCGCCAAATGGTTCACCAAACTGGACCTCAAAGTGGGGTACCAGTAGCTGGAGCTACACCCCGACAGTAGAAACATCACAACGTTCTCCACGCACGTAGGACTACGTCGCTACAGGAGGCTGAGCTTTGGTGTCTCTTCAGCCGCCGAGGTTTTCCAAAATGCAATAAGAGAAACACTTTCAGGACTGCAAGGCGTAATAAATCTAAGCGATGACATCCGTGTATTCTCCAAGACGCTAGAGGAGCACCACGTACACCTCAGAGCAACCCTTCAACGACTTGCGGAAAACAGGCTCACCCTGCACCATGCCAAATGCTCGTTTTATCAGGAGTCAGTGGACTTCTTCGGATACATTTTCTCCAGAGATGGGCTTCGTGTAGACCCGAAGAAAGCGGAGGCCATTTGAGCTGCCCCGAGACCTACGTCAGCCACTGAAGTCCGAAGCTTCCTGGGAATGGCCACGTACTGTGGCCGGTTCATCCCTAACCTAGCGTCACTATCGGAGCCACTACCTACCCTTCGAAAGCTGGCCAGCCATGGGTCTGGCTTGCCAAAAAGGAGATCTGGCATTTCAGGCAGTCAACAAGGCCCTCATTGATGACCATGTCATGGCATATTTTCGCCCACATCGGCGCACGGAGGTGGTGGTGAATGCCAGCCCGTAGGACTTGGGTCAGTCCTAATGCAGGAGACCAAGACAAAAGAGTGGGTCCCCACTGCATATGCCAGCCGGGCACTGACTGTTACAGAGATGCGGTACACGCAGATAGAGCGCAAGGCTCTAGCCATCAAATGGGCATGCCAGCACTTCCATCTGTACCTGTATGGGCATGAATTTCGAGTGGTCACAGATCACAACCCCCTCGTCCCACTCTTTGCCCCCCCCCCCCCCCCCCCCCCCCAGATTGAGAAGTGGGCAGTACAGCTGCAAACATACCACTTTGAGGTAATCTTCTGGCCGGGGGCTAGAAACCCGGCCGACTTCCTGTCACGGCACCCTGGCCCACTCCGGCCGCTCCATGCGCCGGCAGACGAAGACTACTCTGAAGAGTTTTTTCGCATGATCTCGCTGGAAGCATGTCCGGTGGCCCTCACGCTCAAAGACGTTGGGAAGGTGACGGAGATATGAGTGCCTCGTCAGAGTCAAAGCCAAATTGGCTAACCGGATCTGGTGCCATTTTCTGGACAGTGTCAGCGCTCTCACCTCGGAGGAACAGATATTCCGGCAACAGGTGTGGAGGGTGCAAAGTGAACTTAGTGAAGGCCTCCATGGAGTAGTCCTGAGGGGGACCACTCTGGTGATTCCGAGGAGTTTGCAGAGGGAGGTGGTCCACCTAGCACACCAAGGTCATCAGAGTATCTCCAAAACCAAGGCCAGACTCACAAACAAAGTCTGGTTCTCGGGAATGGATGCCATGGTGGAAGAAGCTGTACGTACCTGTCACTCCTGTAACATCACGGACAATAATCCTGCACCACACCCAGTAATCACAGAGGATTCGTGTCTGACTCTGTGGTCCAAAATAGGCATCGACTTTGGGTCGTTCCTGGTTGGGCGCAGCACTCTGGTGCTTGTTGATTCACACTCAAAGTTCCCGGTGGTGGAGGTAGTATCGTCCACACGTCAAGACTGCTCTAGAGAGCACATTTGCCATGATAGGACTGCTGGAGGAGATCAAATCTGACAACTGGCCGCTGTTCTAAGGCCGAGACTTCCAAGACTTCCTGAAGTCTAGAGGCATCCGACACCGGAAAATCACCCTGCAGTGGCCCCAGACGAATGGAGAAGTGGAGCGGTTCATGCGCACAATGAACCGGGCTCTCAGGATCGGGGTGGACAAGGAAGAAGATGCTGAACAGTGCCTCTCGTTGTGGTGAAAGACCGTCACCCAAGCTGGAAGTGCTGCACCCCATACGAGCCCGAAGTGTGGGAGGTAGTCAATGTACACAACACCATGGTATCTGCCATGCGGGGAACTCGTGTTGTCACGAGAAACACCTCCTGGTTCAAGCGAGTCGCGGATGGCACAACACCTGCTGGCCAAGCCGAGGAAGGGTTGGAAGATGGAGGAGTAGCCTTTCCCGTGGGAGACTCTTAAGGCACTCCCAAAGATGTGCCACCACAACCGGGAAGAGGAGCAGGAGCAATGGAAGAAATGAACAGCCCAGAACCTGAACTCCCTGAGCTGGAGAAAGAACTGGAAGGGCCGGAAGCTAGAAAGAACTCCAGGAGCCAGACGTATGGTCTCCGTCCACTTCTGAACAAGGGTGTTGAGGCTGGAATTGTCG
Source organism: Lissotriton vulgaris (assembly GCF_964263255.1). Classification (NCBI taxonomy): domain Eukaryota; kingdom Metazoa; phylum Chordata; class Amphibia; order Caudata; family Salamandridae; genus Lissotriton; species Lissotriton vulgaris. The sequence continues at coordinate 1,558,093,258 of NC_141689.1, read as the reverse complement.
CACTGCACCGCATCGAGAGAAGCGTGCCACAACGAAGAGGAAGTGTGTAGCTGTCGCTGCTGCCTGCTGTCGCACTTCTGAACAAGGGTGTCGCTGCTGGAGTTGTCGCACTGCACCGCATCGAGAGAAGAGTATCGCAATGAGGTTGAAGCATGTCGCCGTCGCTGTTGCTGCCGTCGCACTTCTGAACAAGGTTGTCGCCGCTGGATGTGTCGCATTGCACTGCATCGAGGAAAGTGCCTCGCATGCCCCAAGAAGCGTGCCGCCATCGGAGGTCGCTGCCGTCGCATTTCTGAACGAGGATGTCGCCGCTGAAGTGGTCACATCGTGCAGAAGCTTCACACAATCGAGGGAGAAGAGTGTCGCTGCGAAAGCTGTTGCCGTCGCACTTCTGAACAAGGGTGTCGCCGCTGCAGTCCACGCATCGAACCGAGAACTTCTCACATCCCCAGAGAAGCATACCACATCTGGAAGATCTTCACGTCTTTATTTCTTTGCACCTGCACTTTGCCGCATTTCCCTTGCTGCGACATTGCTTGTGGTGGAAGCGCAAATCATCGTAAGGTACATTGACGCAAAGTGTCGCATCTTAAGAACTGAACTAAACTAAGCTAAATCTACCAAATTAAAGTAACACTATTGTTTATTTTTGTCGTTTATTGTCTTGTGGTAAATCTATATAAAGTATGCTCTTTTTATATAAAATCTTGTGTGGTGTCCATCTGTAGTGTTGTCACTGGGTTACTGTATGTGGTCACAAATGCTTTACACACTGCCTCTGAGATAAGCCTCTCTGCTAGTGCCAAGCGACCAAGGGGGTGAGCATGGGTTATTTAGGAGTGTAATCCCCTTATCCTGACTAGAGGCAAGGGTCCCTATTTGTCACAAGTACCTACCTGTGCCAACTAGAGACCCCCAAATCTAACATTGGTAGTCAGTGGTGAGGATTCTGGACTTGCATTTGTGACTCATGTACAGTGATTGGTGAACACTACTTAGTGAGTGCAGACCATAATGCACCCACATAATATTTGGTAGATTTATTTTTGGATTTTTTCTATTTTTGAAAGATGCCTGATTAAGTTATAATGGAGGATGCAGAATACATAGCTTCTATTGATTGTGAATGGGAAGAAGAGAAACTGGAAAGCTACAAAGTAAGGCAGCTTAAGTATTTCTGCAAAAAGTTCAAAGTTTCCACCTCTGGTTTAGAGTGAAGGAAGAATTCTACAAGGCGCTGAGGGCCTGGGTAGAAGCAAGGAAACCCCCTGAAATTGAGGAAGGGGGTGACAATGCAGATGTACAACAGGAAGAGCCATTGGGCTCAGGGGGAAGGAAAGTATATTCCCCCGCATGTAGCAGTGCTTCTAACAAGAGTCTGTCTCCAGAGGAGTTGGAGGACAGAGAGAGATCACGGAGGCATGAAATGGAGATGACCAAGTTCAAGATGAATAGGCAATTGGAAATAGAAAATAGGAGATTAGATATAGAGGAAAAGAAAATACAGTTTGAGCATGAGAAAGTTTTGAGCGAGTTGGAGTTTAAAATCAAACGTTTAGAGGTTACTCCCTCTGGTGGCAGCTTACTGTCAGTGCCTGAGGAAGCTAGAGTGTACATTCCCAAAAATGTGGTGAAAGAGTTTTATAAAAATGATGATATTGGTCAGTGGTTCAGAGCCTATGAGGTAGCCACATCTTCCCACTGGGTCCCTGAGAGAGATTGGGGAGCGGGGTTGTGGGGAAGGTTCCTTAGTGAGGGGCGGGACACACTGTTAGACTTGCCTTCTGAAGTCCATAATTCATACAGCCACATGAAAGATGCATTAATGTCTAGATATGGTTTGACCCCTGAACTCTATAAACAGATGTTCAGGAAATGCAAGAAGTTAGAAAACAGTACCTGGGTTGAATATGTCGCTTTCTTTTGCAGAGCATTGGATGGTTGGGTGAAGGGCAGCAATGTTAATGATTTTCAAGGTCTCTTTGATTTGATTGCATGGGAGCACTTGTCTGATAATTGTTTTCCAGAGGTGCGCCAGCATCTGATAGATAGCAAGCTGATTTACCCTAGGAAGCTTACTGAGGAGGCTGACCGCTGGGTGAGCACCCAGGCTCACAAGGGTCACATGGGAGACTCAGCCAAAGGTGGGCAGGGTCCCCAGCAGAAGAGTGGGGGGGACAAGGGTAAACAAAAGGAATTCCGCCAAGGGCCCCAAAGTAATTCCCAAGGGAACCAAGGGAAAGGCTTCCAGCCTCCCCCTGAGAGGAAGCAAGGGGTCCGGACAGATAGCCCTGTTCCACAGGGACCCCTGCACCACTGGTGCTCCGCACCAGCAGATGGCTAGTGTAGCCTTGGGGTGGAGATTAAGGTCCAAGGTGAGAGGGGTCCCGCACAGATGACCCTTGTCTCTTTAGGAGACTGTGAGATGGTCTCAGAAGCTCAGCTGCCCAGGAACACTAAGAAATATGGCCCGTGGGTGACCATCAATGGCCAAAAGGTGGAGGCTCTTAGAGATACAGGAGCCAGTGTGACAGCTGTCAGGTGTCACCTGGTGTCTCAAGAGCAGATTATCCCTCATGCATTTTGGCGAGCTATTGCCGCCGACAACACAGAAAATCATTGTCCAATGGCTCAGGTTCCCTTTGAGAGGGGGGTCTCTGGTGCTCTTCAGGTAGCTGTGAGGCCTGCCATGCCTGTTGACTGTTTTTTGGGGAACGATTTAGATAGCTCACCTTGGGAGAAGGTGGAGAAGAGTACTCACTTGAAGATGGTGGGACTGCCTGACTGGGCGTGCGTGACCACCCGGTCAATAGCAGCCAGTAGGGTTGATCAAGAGGACCTGGAGCCTGAGAGGAAGGCCCAGGAACCTGCCATAGAGAGGAGTGCCGGGGCGCGGAAAACCGGCTCCCAAAGTTCCCATGGCCCAGGAGGAGGTAGATCCTGAGGAGGATGCCCTGGAGACTATCGGGGAACAAGTAGCTGAACTTGGGGACCTGCCTGAGCTGACCCATTAGCAGCAAGAAGGGCGATCCCGCTGCTGTGTGAGTAGTGTGCGACCCTACCCCCAATTGGCAGGAAGAAGAAGGCCCCCCCAGGGAAGAATTTTTCAGGGAGCAGAGAGAATGCCCTTCTCTTGAGGGCTTGCGGCAATAGGCTGTAAGCCAGGCAGCAGGTGATCAGTCAGGATCACATTGGATCTACCGGGAGAATGGTCTCCTGTGTAATGAGCCTAAGGTTGCTGAGCCTGGGTCAGCCTGTGTGCTGGTGGTACCCCAGAAGTTCAGAGCCTTCCTACTGGGGCTGCATGATGTGCCGTTGGCAGGACATTTGGGGCAGCACAAGACCTTCTGAAGAAATTGCCCGAGATGGAAGTGGCAATGAAACATGTCGGCAAATGGAGTATGGCTAGATAGGGATTAGCCATTCTCACTTTTTTAACATCCCATGACCAACACGAAAGTAACAGAATAAAGATAAGTTCCTTGTTGCTTGTGGTCTTTTACGTACTTGTTAGTTTACACGTTCTGTGTTTGTTCGTTTAATCCGACCCACTGCAATCCCTCACAAACACTGTTTTGTTTGTTTTGTGGACACTCACTTTTATTTCGAGCGTGATGGCACCAATGATGAGAACAGGGCAATCCTGGTGAGTACCTGCCAGGTTCCCGTTGGTGGTTCGCCCGCGAGGTGCCATCTCGCTCTCACACACTTTTTCTACTTTTCTTCATTTACCTATCTAGACACATAGGTGTGTGTTAATTGTTGTCTCACAACTGTTTTTTGTTTCCTCAAGGGTTTGGGCAGTTGTTCTTATACTATGGCATACTTTGGATGCACCTCCTACCTCAACAATTAAAAGAGAGGAGTATTGTGCAAAAAGTTTTTGCAGTTGATGGTGCACCAGTTACTGATTGAATTTTCTATGCCTGGTCGGTCTAGGTCTTGTTTTGTAAATATAGTGTCAGTTTGGAAGGCAAACCAGGGGTGGCACAATACATGCTGCAGCACCTGGTAGGCCTAGGGTGCACCTATGCCCTGGGTACCTATGGTACACTATACAGGAGCTCACAAGGGTGACCCAGTAACCAATCTGGTATGTACCTAAAGTACATGGTATCAATTCAGAGAGAGAACAGCTGGGCTGTGGGCCTGATTGGCAGGTCTACAGCCACACTAAAGTAAAAAAAAACAGAGAATCACAGCAAAAAGTGGGGGTAACCATAGGAAGCAGACCCTACTCTCCTACAGCTCTGGTATGACCAAAATGCCACTCTGGTAGAGCTTCAACCGTGCCAGAAAGTGTGGATCATGGCACCCGTGGAGCCTTGCACGCTCCAGGATTAGTGGACCGGACCATTGAGGTTGTGGAGCGCAAGAGTCCAGTTACCTACTTGGTGGACTAGCGGTCTCCTAGGAACCTCTTGAGTATCCTACATGTCAACCGCCTTAAGCGCCACTTAGAGAGGTCTGAAGTGGGCATGCTCCTAGCAACAGATGCTGGAATGGAGGAGGAGACTGAGCCTCCTCCTGACATCCATCTGCAACAGAGCAAGATGGGTCAGTGGAGCAACAGAATGACTGCTGCCAGTTGCTGGGACAGTTTTCTGATCTGTTCTCCCTGGTTCCTGGTGTCACAGATTGGTGCGTCCATGATGTGAACACAGGAGACAGCTTGCCTGTGAAGCATAAAACTTACAGGGTAACTGACAGGGTGAGGGCTTGCATCAAAGAGGAGGTCTCAAAGATGCTTGCGCTAGGGGTGATTGAGTCATCTAGCAGTCCTTGGGCCAGCCCAGTGGTCTTGGTCCCGAAGGCTGCAGTGCCGGGTGCCACACCCAAACTCCAGTTCTCTGTGGACTACAGAGGGCTCAATTCAGTCGTGAAGACTGACGCGCACCCCATCCCCAGAGCTGATGAGCTCATTGATCAGCTAGGGGCTGCACGGTACCTCAGCACGTTTGACTTGACGTGTGGGTACTGGCAGATCGCCTTGACTGATGGGGCAAAGGAGAGGTCAGCATTCTCCACACCAGATGGGCATTTCCAGTTCCGTGTTATGCCCTTTGGGATGAAGAATGCCCCTGCCACCTTTCAGAGGTTGGTCAACCAGGTGTTGGTTGGACTGGATGAGTTCAGTGAGACAGTACCTGGATGACATTGCAGTGTTCAGTGCCAGTTGGGAGGAATATCTGCGCCACCTCTGGGAAGTGTTGATGGCGCTGCGGAAAGCAGGCCTCACAATCAAGGTGAGTAAGTGCCAGATCGGGCAGGGTTCCGTGGTGTACTTGGGACACCAAGTTGGGAGCTGCCAAGTGGCTCTCCTACAACCCAAGATTGAAACCATCCTGGCTTGGGAGTTACCCAAAACCCAGACAGAGGCGAGGGCCTTTTTAGGACTCACCGGGTATTACAGGAGGTTTGTCAAGGGGTATGGCAACATTGTTGTGCCCTTGACAGAGCTGACTTCCGGGAAGCAGCCCTAGAAAGTGATTTGGACTGACACCTGTCAGAAAGCTTTTGAGACCCTGAAAGCTGCCATGTGCACGGAACCTGTGCTCCAGGCACCCAACTTTTCAAGTGAGTTTATCGTTCAGACAGACACTTCAGTGCATGGTGTGGGGGCTGTTCTTTAACAGAGGGCCTAGATCAACCTGTAGCCTTCATTAGCAGGCGGTTACTTCCACGGGAACAGAGTGGAGTGCTATTGAGCGTGAGGCATTTGCTGTGGTCTGGGCACTGAAGAAGCTGAGACCATACTTATTTGGGACTCACTTCCGGGTTCAGACAGACCACAGGCCCCTCAGATGGTTGATGCAAATGAGGGGAGAGAATCCAAAGCTGTTGAGGTGGTCCATTCCCCTACAGGGTATGGACTTTACGGTGGAACACCACTCTGGTATAGAACATGCCAACGCTGATGGTCTGTCCAGATTTTCCTGCCTTAGTGATGAGAACTCCCAGGAGTTAGGGTAGTTCTCCCCACATTTCAGCTGAAGGGGACACATGTTAGACCTGGCACCATTAGTATAGGTCTCCCTTCCATTTTTGCTGTTGCCTCTTGTATTTTTGCTGATTTTAGATGCTTTGGGAACTGTGCCACGGCTATCCAGTGCCACAGTGCAAGTGCTCCCTATTGTAAATTGATGTGTTAATCAGTGGTTCCATGTTTGACTATTTGGTTTACTTATCAGACCCTAGTCTAGTGCACTGAGTGTGCCCAGGGCGTGTAAATCCAAATGCTGCTGGTGGGCCTGCAGCACTGGTTGTGCCAACCACAGTAGCAGCCTTGTAAAATGTGTCTAAGGTCTGCCATTGCAGAGCCTGCATGCAGTCTGGTACTGTCATGCTGAGTGGGCAAGGGCACCCACTTGCCAGTACCTAAACCTTCCATTTTCTTCATATCAGTCACCCCTATGGTGGGCCCAAGGGCAGGGTGCATTGTAAGTATAAGGTAGGACATGCCCTGGTGTGTGTGGCATGTCCTAATAGTGAATTACAGCAATTTTCGCTTTTCACTATTGCAAGGCTACCTGTTCTCCATAGGCCAGAATGGGCTGTTAGAATTATTACATTTTATAATACTAACTGACTCAGATAAATTGGTAGAAATTCTAGTTTAGTATGTCTGGACTCGAAATGAAAAAATGCATCTTTTAGTGAAGTTGGTTTTAACATTCTGTGTTTGCAAATACCACCTTTAGAAAGTAGAAATTTGCTTGCCTAACCTTTCAGGCCTGCCTCTGCTAGGTTGTGTATTCCTTTGTCTGGTTTTGTGAGTGACAGGGCTGGGGGATTCCAAGAGACAGGATGAGTCAGCCCAGTGGTGAATAGAGAGATCTGCATCTAGATGGGAGGGAGGAGTTGCACCTGAACCTTGAATAGGGCTGTGCCTGCCTTCCACAATGCACACTCCACCTCCTGGGGGGCGTCTGATGTTTCTGACCTGCACTGTGAAAGGAAAGGAGAAGTCTGGTAAACAGAGTGCTTCAGAAGTGGTTTGGACCTGATCCCATGAAATTAGATCACGTTTGGACTACAAGAAGAAACCTTTACTGAGAAGAGGAACCTGAAGAAACTGAGGAGAGACTATTCCCAAGCTGAAATGCTGCTTGGGGGATTTGCCTGCAGTGGTTGCCTTACTGCCAAAGGAAGGAGAAAATAACTTTGTGTACTTTGCTTTCAACTTGTGAAGGATTTCCAAGGGCTTGGGAAAGAGCTTGCCTCCTGCTGAAGTCTCATGGACAACAGACTTCAACCCCCAGCTCCCCAGAGTTCTTTTGGAAGTGCCTGCTGCTGTTTTGGGCCTTCTAAGGGACTGCGTGTCGCAAGGAGCTGGAAGCATGACTCAATGAAAACGAAGCGTGTCGCCGTCGCTGCTGCTGCCGTCGCACTTCTGAACAAGGGTGTCGCCGCTGGAGTTGTCGCACTGCACCGCATCGAGAGAAGAGTCTCGCAACGAGGTAGAAGCGTGTCGCCGTCGCTGTTTCTGCCATCGCATTTCTGAACAAGGTTGTCGCCGCTAGAACTGTCGCATTGCACCGCATCGAGGAAAGCGCCTCGCATCCCCTGAGAAGCGCGCCTCTGTTGGAGCTGCTGCTGTCGCATTTCTGAACAAGGATGTTGCCGCTGTAGTTGTCACATCATGCAGAAGCTTCATGCAATCGAGGCAGAAGAGTGTCGCAGCTGAAGCTGTTGCCGTCGCACTTCTGAACAAGGGTGTCACCGCTGCAGTCCACGCATCCCCGGAGAAGCGTGCCGCATCTGGAAGATCTTCACATCTTTATTTCTTTGCACCTGAACTTGCCCGCATTTCCCTTGCTGCAACATTGCTTGTCATGGAAGTGCAACGCATCGTAAGATACATTGACGCAAAGTTTTGCATCTTAAGAACTGAACTAAACTAACCTAAATCTATCATCTTGAAGGAACAGTATTGTTTATTTTTGTCGTTTATAGTCTTGTGGTAAATCTATTTAAAGTATACTTATTTTTTATATAAAACCTTTGGGCATATTATCAAGGGGGTTTATCTCCGCTTTTTTGACTTTAAAATCCAAGAAAGCGGAGATAAAATGATCTCCCTATTACGTAGCTGTCGCTAACACCAGTTAGCGACAGCTAGTAGGAGATAGCGACCATCTTGGGCCCCGCTTTGCATGTCAGTGATATTTATCACTAATGACATGCAAAGTGGGCGTGCCAAGATGTTAGCGACTGGAAACAGTCGCTAACATCGTTATCTCCTATTACCAACTTTTGGAGATATTCGCGCTAAGCGCAAATATCTCCAAAAGCTAACACCTGCCCCATAGCAGTTCTTAGCCATGTTGTCCAATGGTAGGTGGATAACATGGCTAAGAGCATTAGCTCGGTAATGCATGAATATCGCTAACTTTTCAGTGATATTCATGCATTTCGGCCGATTTTTATTGCTTAGGAGATAAACCTTGATAATAGCAAGGTTCCTAAGCGATATAAATCGCCGCAGCTCGGCGATAAAAATTTCGCCGCTAAACCAACATTGCGATAATTATCGCTAGTAGTTGGTAATATGCCCCCTTGTTTGGCGTCCATCTGTAGTTTTGTCACTGGGTTACTGTATGTGGTCACAAATGCTTTACACACTGCCTAAGGGCTAACCCTGTCTGCTTGCGCCAATCTACCAATGTGGTAAGCAGGAGTTATTTAGGAGTGTAATCCCCTTATCCTGACTAGAGGCAAGGGTCCCTATTTGTCACAATTACCTACCTGTGCCAAATAGAGCCCCCCAAATCTAACACATTTGCAATGTAATAGGTCTCGCATTTGCGAGAGTTTGAGCAACTGGCATTGTAAATGACTATGGGGCATATTCACAAGGAGCTATCGCCGAATTAACAGCACTTTTGCGCAGCCAAAGTCTTGATAAATTTACCCCCATTCACAAGCAGGCGCTACCAGCCCGCAGCATCAGTTTTCCGGCGTTAGCAGCCGCAGAAAACATTGCCACAGAGGACCCCTACAAATATCGCTAATGAGATGCAGAGTAGGCGTTCCTGTGCCAAAACCTGAGACAACACCACACCTCAACATTCCCAATGACCAGACAGAACCGTGAAACAAACAGAAAACAAACAATAAGCCGCGTTAGCACCTGCTCTGACCTGGTGTAAAGTCGGACCACAGTCTGCACCCCAAAAGGGAGCACAGCCCACAACCACACCTGAAGACAAGCTATGGAGCAACTGAACATGCAGCACGGACACCCAAGAGGGCCACAACACCCACCAACACCACACCCAGGTCCGCAACACCCATCCCCCGGGCCCACCCCCAAACCCCGAACAAGAAACTGCACACCAACACCACGAATCACAAAACAAATATGTTGCCTGAGGTCGCACAAGCAGGAAAATCATCATACATGCGTCGTCAGAAATGGAGAACCAGTCATACAGCAATGCAATCACCAACACAAAACACCATATAAACAAAAGACAAAACAACCATTCGGATGAGTCCTAGCGAGTCCACACTGGACAATCCGTAGGACATAGCCTGGAAGACGAAATCCAATAGAAGAAGGTGTGCCATGAGCCCAACAAAGGAAAGCGAGGGAGAGAGACGGAGTGAGAATTTACAAGCAGCGCAAGGCCTTGCAGGGCACCTGGCACCACATGCCAACATGTGTGTGTGTATATCACCATCTGTACACCATTAGCCCAAGGCTGTGTCCCAATCTCAGCTACAAAGCCACATCACATTCCGAAACCGCAAGTAGTAGTCAGACAAACCTCAGGGATGAAAGCTCCATTGTTCCAATGCAGAAGGCAGGAGGACACCTGCACCTCTAACCTTGGTCCTGAACAAGCCTGGAACACCCTGAGAGAGATGCCATAACAGATGTGGACAACTTCACACCACGCATTGCACAAAGGTACCCTCCAACTGATCCACACCCCACACACAGAAGCCCCAGCCTGAGGTACCCCTGCATGGGATGGCCATGACTGTTACCAAAACAGCAACCCATTCTGCCCAACATTGCACACACATTCAAATTATTGCTCAGTGCTGTGGCACATCTTTCGCACAACTGCTGCAGTACAGAAGAGTGCCGGTTCCACGAAACACACCAAGGCAATGGCAGGCCATACTGGGCACATACACAACCCCGTCACGTGGAACAGTACTGTGCATGCATGCTGCATTTACTGGGCGCAGTGCCACTGACAGTGCTGCGGATCAGTTACCAGCTCAGCTCCCGCATTGTCTATGTCACCTGCATCCAGCCCTGATTCCACTGCTGAACATGCACATTCGAGTGTCCCATGGATGTCTGCCTATCCAACACAACGGTAGCTGAACTGGATTATGACTTGTGTCTCCGTCCCCTGTTGGATCACGAACAGGAGTGTAACCGAGACAGCCGTGCATGGGATGCCTTGACATACTGAGTATGTATTGGCAGTTGTGCATGGGAGATTACACAATTCCTCTTGTGCAGTGACCACATAGAGGCGCTACCCTATTGGGTTGTCTTGCGTATTGGTGAAACGCGTGGGCTGAGCACACCTGCCCGGAGTCGTTAATGGATTGGCTCACCTGGTGTTCCTTGAACACCGCAATGACGTACTATTGGAACACATTGTATATGAAGCTGCACAGACATTAATGGACGAGTTACTACATTCCTGCAGCCAGAACTGATTGCTACCCACAACACATGTCCCAACAGCATGTTGCATCGTGGGGACTGCTCAAATATCCCAACACGACAGAGGGCACGTCTGCCATTGTCCGAGCTCTGGATGCATGTGCGTGAAAGAATGTCATACATCATAACAGAATGTGTACACACAGATGTGTGTAAGTGGGTATGCAACGTGCTGTTCTGTTGTCACATGTGATGTAGGCCAGCACACCAGGCCTAATACAGATTTGTTCAGTCCTACCCACAGCCCTATTCAACACATGGACGTGTGCCTAGTTTGGGGGATTGTAAGATTGTTATTGATGGGCAATAGGGACAAAGCTAGTACTCACCTTCACAGTCAACCAATTTGCCATGTGTCTCAGGGATAAGCATGTGCATAGATGTAAGTTACCATGGTGTACCTTCATGTTCAATCATTGTCCCAACATCCAGCCATACTTCTATACGTGAGTGAACATAGTAATGACATATCTGTTTGATTTGAATTTTTTATTCACATTCAAGTGAGTAATGGAGCTGGTGCTGCACATGGCCATGCAAGCCCACATCACATGGAAGCCCAGTGGTGGGCCAAACACAGTCCCTTGGGGATTGAGAAGTGATTAGGAAGTGGGAGAATGCAGTCCGCAGCAGAATTGCTGTGTAAGTGGCCAGCAGTGATTAAATGCCAGTCTGTGTTGGGGTCCGGGTGCATGTCGCAGAGTGTTCCGGGGGTCAGTATGAGGTGTTTCCCAGGGCATGATTCATAGGTCATAACCAGGCATGGACCGGGCATATGGCAGTGATGGATGCTACTGCCTCCTTCCTCACTAAGTAATTCCCATCCCCTTCTTATTCCCCTGATACAGGTTCTGTGTCCGGTGTGTCCGGGGTGTGTGGCAGGGTGATGGCTGCATCTATGTGTGCCACTGACACAACAGACTGTGAAGGTGATGGTGCAGCATCACTGTTTGCCACGGACATGTCAGGGCTCGGAGCTGTGTGTGTCGATGTTCCCGCTGCAGTCATCTGGGACTGGCTGAGTGGCAGAAATGGCAAGATGAAGTACTGCAGGGCATTGAGGTTTCCAGTTAGTACTCGTTTGTGTCCAGCCGTGGAAGACAGTTTTCCAGCCTGCATCTGATCCTTGGTCTCCATTGACCTCTGCATCTGTGCCAACTCTGTACTCTGATCGCTGGTGCCTGTCAGGCCACACAGTTCTTGTATTAGATTTGTTGCCCCAGCAAGGTCAGCCAAGGTCTGTGGTGGAGCATGGTGTGTACAGAGGGTGTCCGATAGGGACTGTACGTGGTCCCTGATGGCATTCAGACATCCATGTATGGCATCAAGTTTGGCTCCCACGAGTTCGAAGCCCATCCGCAGCTGGTCAGCCAACTCCACCTGGCAATGCCATATACGTTGTTGGAACTCCATGAATTGGTCAGGGGTGCTGGGAGACAGCTGTGGTGATGTGTGCTTCCTGCTGTGTTGTTTGTGCAGGTGGTGGGGTCACCTCGGGGCTGCTGGCTTGCCCTGCCCTGCTTCTGGGGATGGGGTGCAGAGGCTCCCTACGATCCATTGGAGGGTGTCGGTGCAGATGACCAGGGGGTCCTCTTCATTGTCACTGAAGATATGTCTGGTCTGCTCTGCTGGAGGTGTTGTTTGTCCCTCTGCAATGTGATAGAGGAGATGCAGGTTAACAGAGTTGTACATGTATGTTGGAGATTTGAAAATGCATACCAATGTACATTGTGACTGTTTTGGTGTAACTAGCTATTTGATGTCAAACAGTGTGTTTTTCGATTACATGATGGATGTGTGGTAGTACCCGTGCATTGTCATCACACAGTGTTAGGCAATGCCTGATCTGAGTCAACAGTTATTACACACGTACGGGACCTGTTGTGAGTCGTGTCCTATGGTGCTGGGGTTGCACTTTGTACCTCATTGCCGACATTGTGGCTATTCTGAGATTGCTATGTGTGTGCTGCATTGTGGGGGAGTTGCCCCTGCAGCTCTGATTTCGTGTAGCCTTCACCCTTTGAGGTGGAGTGCCTTTGAATTGTGTGCTTTTCCAGGCCTGTTTTGTTCTTTACTTGGGTCATATGTGCTCTCGGACAGATTTTGTGGCGTGGTGCATTGTTCGTCTGCTGCGTGTATTGTACGGCATGGGTTGTTTGTGCACGTGGACATGTCGGTGTGTGACCTGCTCCTTTATGGATGTTAAATGCACTGGACTACCTCCATGTTGATTTGTGGGCCATCTCATGTTTTTGGGCTGCTGCCATGCTATCCAGTGTGGGACACAGAGCCACTGCTTTGCTGGATTCATCACATGTGCATTGGTCAGTTGTGTTATTGGTGATCTGGAGGGGGCCCCTTTGTGCACATTGTAGACGGGGGCCTACTTGGTGTTTCTATGTGTGCTGCGGTGTGCCACGGCTCTCAGTGACATGATCCAGGGTCATTGTGGGTGTGCAGTGTGCTACACATAATTGTGCACATGTACCATTGTGCCCATCTCCCCCCGTCCCCCAATCCCTGGTCGTTACTCACCCTGTTGCTGTTGGGTCAGGTCATATTGTGCTGTGTCCAGGCCCCCAATTTCTGCCACCGTCTCTACACTGCTGACTGTGGCCACCATTTCCTCCAGCACATCAGTCACATCCTGTGTCACCGGACTCTCACCTCCACGCGCCCTTGCTGCCTTCCTGTTGGCAGAGAGCTTCTCCTTGGTTTGGCTGTGCACTTCATGCCAGCACCTCTTGACCACCTCCAGTGACCTCTGCGCCACTCCGTCTGCATTGACGTTGTTGACGATGGCCTGCCATATTTCCGTTTGGGTTTCCAGTGCCACTGTGGAGGTGGCGGACAGTTGTTGGTAGTGTCGTATGACCTCCGTGACGATAATTCGGTCTTCCTGCGGACTGAACCGCGTCTTCCTCTTCCTCTTGTCCTTGCCCTTCCCCGAACACGGGGTTCCATGCTGGTCCTTCGTGGGGCGTGTGGGATTCGGCTTGTCCTCTGCACTTGGTCCGGGTGCATCCATGGTGCTACGCAGTTTGACATGTTTCTTTTTTTCTTTTATAGTGCATTTTCCCGCCAGTCGTGTGGGGTTTGCAGGCCTGTGGCTGGTTTTCTCTGATTTTTGTACCGCGATTGGCCTCATCGCATGTTTTTTTGCTTTCGTGTTTCGCATTTTTTAAGCGTGATGTTGATTTTCTCGCTGATTGTTGTGAATTACACGTTGACATAGGGTTATTCTCCCGCAATGGGCTGCGATGTTGAAAGTTGCGTTACTTTACTCTTGCGGTAGTTATCAAACATTCTTTTGAATATACCAGTAAGTTTTTTTAAATGTGTTTTAAAAAGCTGAAAGCGGTGCGTAAACACTACTTTGTACTTATAGTACTAATTTATTTATTTTATGGTCCTTGCTTATGAGAAACAAAGCTTGCAGTAAAGAAGGCGCAGTTACTGCCAGCCTTTCTTCTCATACGCAATGACTATAAGTACAAAGTGTGTGTTTATGCACCACTTGCAGGTTTTCAAAACACATACATAAAAGGCATTGCCATTTGCAATGCCATTAGCTAAAACGCTCGCAAATGCGAGACTTATTGCATTGGAAAAGCTTGTTAGATTTTAATTGTTTGCAATGGTTATAATAAACCACACAATAATGAATAACCTTAAACAGTAAATTATGATAGTTACATTTAAATGATTAAATGATTATTGACGTTTGCTAAAATGTGTGCATTAATTAAAATGATGTCTTATACAAATTTGCTTCTACCTCAAAGGGATTAAAATCTGAGCAGAGATCATTTGTAAAGTGTGAATAGAGCTAAATAACACAACTATAAATTAGCTTTCTGTTTAATACTTTAAGAAGTTGGGATGGCTGCTGGGAATGCTGATGTATTATATTCTGGCAAGGAAATATTCATATATTCATATTTAGCAGAGAATAGAGGAAATGAAATGTAAAATGTAAAATGCACTGTGCTGTATAACTGGAATGATATACCAGTACTAAAATATAAATCAAGCATTGTGGCTGCTAAAGCAGTACTAACGAAATTAAAACTTTGATCCATTGAGAGGCTACTCATTTTACCGTTATTATCTTTTTTCACAATTGACTAGTTTCACTTTTTTTACCAAAAGTATTTATATTTTCTGTCAAATGAGTTTTAATTCGGTTTACATATTAGCTGTTGCAGATTCGTTCTGGAAAGCCAGCGCGAAGCACGTTTTGTATTGTATTATTTAAAGTGAATGCATTTAATTTTCCAGGTTTTTCAGGGTAATTCAAGCTCTGGACTTGTTTTGTATAAGTGCAGTGGTACAATGACTTTTCTATTAAAATTATTTAGAGCAAAAACGTTTTCTGGAGTGAGATGACTCAATGACTATGTACCACACATAGACGTTTTTACGGAGTATTCTGCTTTTTAGCTCCTAGAGCTCTGGGATGGCATGCCTTCAACGCTAGGAGCTAAGACTGAATGAATGCCTCATTACCATTTATTTTAACACATAAAACAAACTTTCTTCGTTGGATAAACATGCCTAACTAAAAGCTCAGTGAGCAAAATTGTGAGAAGAGTGCCTCATACAAAAAAGTGAAACATTATGGATGTCATTGAGTTAATTAATGATGAGTATGATGATGTCGTATATAACACCGCCAGTGAGCTTAATGATTTCTGATGCCGAGATCCGTGTCGATTTTCCCTGTAGCAGATACGCTCGAAAGTTTGATTCTTACCCAGGTGCTTGAGTATAATGAGCAAATGGCTTGGAGTAAAGATGGATCGATGTTCCAGCGTGCCAACTTTTGCCAGAGGATGGAACGGTCTCTACGCCGTCAAAGGCTGCAGAGTAGTCAATAAAACAAGCAAAATGTGGCAGGCTTTGTCGTGACACAGCTTTTTGAGCTAGATATGAGAGCACTGTTATATTGTCCACTGTTGATGCTCCAGGTCTAAACCCTGTTTGAAAAAAGGGCAGGAGGCCTTCTGTACTGACCCAGTTTGAAAGTTCCACAAGAAGGGTGCCTTGCCCTCAATGTCTTTTTTTTAAAAAAAAATATTTTTATTAGGATGTTTTGCAGTTATATACAGGGCACGGCAATATTAATGAAAAAAAAGAAAAATAAATGCTTGACATTAAGGAAGAACAACCAATAAACCGTCAACAGGCGAGATAAAGAAAGCAGCATACAGTTAAAACAAAGGAGTAGGGTAGCTTGAACCAAAATGTTATTCCAGAATGTATAACCTGAGTGTATTCAAACAGAATTATCCTTTCCTGATCTTTCCGCACAGTCAATAAATGTCTCCCATTATAACCAACATAGCCATTTAAATTTCATATATGAACCTCATTTAACCAAATATCAGACAATCCTCAGTTATAAACTCTTAAATCATCTTTCCACCGCGTTATAGGATCCCATATTATCTTGCCTAGCTTCCTTCCCCTTTTTCCCTTCCTTGCATAAATCTCTTTCTCCAAATTATATGTTGTTAATAGCTTAGCCAGCCATTTATGAAAAGTAGGTGGTGTAGGGTCAATCCATGCAGAGGCTATACATAATCTCATGACAGATATTGCAACAAATAGAAATTCCCTCCCACAAAAAGGTCTTACATCCTCAACATTGACTCCTAGTAGAATAGTTCCTGGGGTTAACACTATTTCAGTTCCTAAAATATTGTTTATAAAACATTCAATGTCTTTTTTTAGTAGGTCTAGATGAGGGCATGTAGCAAATACGTGTTGTAAATCAGCATCCAAGCTTCCACATCTATAGCACTTAATACCCACTGTACCTCCCCATTGCGCTATTTTAGCGGGTGTAAAATATAAATGATATAATGTTTTATAATGTTGCGCCTGCAATGGTGCTGAACATAACAAAGAGTAACCCTTTTCTAAAGAGATACCAAAACTTTCGGAACTAATATTGAGATTGTCCTTCCATTTTTCGCTCCATTTTTGGTAGTCGTCCTGTTTTGCTTTTATCAGTTCAGCATATAGCCTTTTAATTGTGCAGTCTTGCCCCCCTTGAATTATCTCCATAATCGAGTTACGCCTAAATCCCAAAATGCCTCCTTTTTTGTTCAGAAGAAAACTCCTAATTTGTAAATATTTAAAAAATTGCCTAGTTTCTAGGTTAAATCTAGCTTGTAAATCTGAGAATTGAAGAATCCGCTGGTCCCCCTTTACATCCCCTATAGTTCTAATTCCCCTGATTTCCCACTCTGCAAATATAGGTCCCGAGAAGATATCTTGTGGGAGGTTTAAATTATGTGAGAGTCTAGTATACGAGTTATATTCCCCCAAACCTATTTTTTTAGCAAAGCTTTTCCAGATCTCATATGCTGCTATAAGCGTCTTAAACTTTGTCCTCTTATAGTAGCTGGCCTCTGTAAATTTCAGCAAAACATCCTTCACTTCCATTCCCAATGTTAATCCATAGATTGCTAGTGATCCAAATTTACTCCACTCTTCTGATTCTTCCCCTCCCAGCATACCGATCATATTCTGTAAAGCCGCCGCCCAGTAATAAGATTTTAAGTCTGGAACTCCCCAGCCTCCCCTTTCTCTCGGCAGTGTCAAGAATCTAAGGGCTCTTCTCCTTTTCCCCTTTGCCCAAATGAATCTATTGATTATACATTCCAGTTTTTTAAATATTTTACCATCAAATAATAAAGGTATTGCTCTAAATAAATATAAAAATTTTGGAAGTATCAACATTTTTACTATATTCGACCGTCCCACTATTGACAAATGCAGCTTATCCCACCTATCCAAGTCTTTCTCTACTTTCTTAATCAGAGGATTGATATTCTTTTCTACTAAGAGATCCAAGTCTGACATTATGATAACCCCTAAGTACGTGCCTTCCTGGACCACTCGATTGTCTATACATGGGGTAAATGAATTTTTTATTATCTGTGTTTTAGATGTATTTAATTTATACCCCGATATCTTTCCAAATTTCCTCGCCTCAAGTTCAAGGTGTTCTATAGATTCAGAGGGATTTGGGGAGATTACAGCGATGTCATCTGCGTAAGCTAAAATTTTGCACTGCCCAATGAGTGTTATTAAAGGTGCTATCATCTCGGATGTCTCTATTCTGCGTATTAATGGATCCATATATATGGCAAACAATAGCGGGGAGCAAGGGCACCCTTGTCTAGTCCCTCTTTTTATTTGAAATTGGCCCGTATTTCCACCATTCACTCGTATAGATGCTACCGGGTTTAGGTAAAGAGTTTGTAGGGCTTTAATAAAACCTTGTTTAATACCTGTTCTTGCCAGAGCATACCACAGGTAGCCCCAGGAGACCCGATCAAATGCTTTTTCTGCATCAAGTAACATCACTGCAATCGGGTCTCCTGTGACTGACGTTACATCAAGTAACGTTATTACTTTTCGTATGTGGTGGGTAGTTCCTCTCCCTGGTATAAAACCATGTTGGCTGCTACTGACAATTTTATCAATAACTCTTGCAAGCCTTGATGCCAGTGCTTTGGAAAAGACTTTTACATCCGCATTGAGTAAAGTTATAGGCCTGTACGATCCTGGATCTTCCGGGTTTTTCCCTTTCTTTAATATTACTACCACCTCAGCGCTCCCCCATGAATTGGGTGGTGATTTACCCAGCTGTGCCAGTTGCATAACCTTCAGTATTTCTTCTATCAAACAGTCCCAAAATACTTTATAAAATTCTATAGGAATTTGATCAGGACCTGCTGCTTTACCAGAAGGCAGATTCCATATTGCCTCCTTGATTTCTTCTATCTGCAGAGCTCCCTCTAATCCATCTGCTTCCTCTTCCTTGATTATGTCTATAGGAATCTCTTGGAGGTACTCCTTCGTTTCCTCATTATCTCTTTGAGAATCCCGACCCTCTAGTTCATCGTCATACAGCTTCTCATAAAATGTCCTAAAAACTTCTCTTATTTCGTTCGACTCTGAATGAACCGTGCCAGATGTATCCCTAATTTCTCTAACTGTACCTACGGCTTCTTGTTGCCTTGTCCGAGTAGCCAAAATTCTGCCTACTGACTCACTTAACTCATAACACTTCTCTATTTTAATATTATAAATTTTCGCTGCTTTACTAGCAATTTCGCCCTCTGCCTCACTTTTAACTTTCACTAGCTCTAACCAAGCCTTTTCCAAATCCCTCCCTGACAAAACACTGTTTTCTAAGTTGTCCTCTGCCTTAAGGACCTTCTGCGCTAGTTCTGAATTCCTCAGCTGGATTTGTTTCCTTTTATAAGAATTGTAGCTCTTTGTTTCCCCTCGTACTCCAGCTTTAAAGGTGTCCCAGACCACTCCCATTTCTGCTGTATCCCTATTAAAAGTAAAAAAATCAATAATCCATTTATTCATGTGTTCTATATATTTTTTGTCTTTCAATAGCTCTCTTTCCAAGGTCCAATTTGTGTATTGTCTAGTATTTGTTTTTGTTGCTATAGTGAGTACTAAAGGGTTGTGATCACTAAGTATCCGTGGCAGCCTTTCAATCTTTGAATTTGAAATAGTGGTGCTTGAAACGAAGAAATAATCTAATCTTGCACATGTTCGATGCGGAGCAGAATAATATGTAAAGCCTTTATTATCCATTATCTTTTTCCCCCACACATCTGAGAGAGCATTATTTAAAACCAGGCTATGTAGTGCCTGGTTTACTTTTTTTTCCTGCCTTTATATTTTCCAAATGAACCCAACCCTAATCCATCTGCTCCATTAATATTGAAATCACCTCCCAATATAATTTTTGGTGCCCATGTTGCTAACTCAACATCTAAAAATTGAAAGATATCAGGGTCATCCTCTGTTGAGCCATAAACAGTTACAATCGTTGTCCACTCTCCATCGATAAAGCATTCAACCATGGCCCATCTTCCCCATTTGTCCTGTGCTTTCTTCCTGGTTAAAATATTATTATTCCTAGCTAAAATAGCTACCCCTCTTTTTTTAACCCCTTGACTTGAATGCACTAGCAGGTGAAATCCTAGCTGAGTCAAGACATGTGCTTGTGTTGACATAATATGAGTTTCCTGTATTAATACAAAATCCAGATTCATTTGTTTCAAGGCTAGCGCTATTTTTGCTCTTTTTTGGGGATCATTTAGCCCACATACATTCCATGTTATAGCCCTAACACCCATCAATCAAATTCTCCCATATCTTTTCCCTCTTACACTCTCTTCTGTACACTATCCATTTAGTTATCCAGTATATTATCGTCAATCCATTAGCGTTTTTTCTTATAGTGCCTCCTTTACATTTTCGCGACCCCACCTGTTCCCCTTGACTAGAAAGTGTCCTTTTTAAACTCCATCTCTCTATTGTGTGTCGTGCCGTGCCCTGTTCCCCCTGTGCATCTCACCCCGCTCCCCCTTCTCTCTCCCCTCCCTCCCCCCCCTTCCCTTACTGGCAAATAGGTCAATCCTGACCTATATGTGACAGCCGCACCCCCCCAGGGGAGTTTCCCCCAGCCACTCCCCCTTAATGCGTCACTTTGAAATATTAAATCAGGTTATTCAAAGATAAGAAAAAGGCTCAGTTATCTCTTTGTAATAGAAGCTACTTGTTTTAAGGTCTCTATACGATCAGATTGTATATTTCGGTCCCTGTGTGTTCTCTCTTCTCGAAGGAAAGTCAAATATTCTTGCGCAACAATTTCAGAAAAGAAGATTCTAAACTGTCCATTAAAGCCTACTTTGAGGCGGGAAGGGAACAGCAAGTAGGCTTCACAACCTATATTCTGAAATGGTGCTATGAGTTGCCGCATACGCCATCTTCTTTCCACTGTTGTATGGCAAAAGTCTGGGCGGGCAAAAAAGGTTATGTCTTTATAAGTGCGTTTCTTCGTGGGTTTAGCTTTCATTATCACTTCCTCTCTTAACAGATAGTTTCCCACATAAACAAGAATTGCCCTTGCTCTTACGCCCGTACTACCCTTTTTCTGTACAAGGGGAAAACGGTGCGCTCGTTGCACTTCTTTATCCCAGTCCCATGCGTCCATCTCTGGAAACGCGCCTTTCAACAGATCTACGACAAAGGCTCTTATATCTCCTCCTTCCTTGCCTTCCTCCACTCCAAGTAGTCTTATGTTATTTCTCCTCTGACGATTTTCGAAGTCTTCCAGCTTCCAAAGTATGTCAGATTCTGTTTTCCCCTGCATCTGCCTGAATTCTTGGATCTTTACCATCTCATCCTCCATTTTTCCAGTCCTCTGTTCTACCTCCGTCAATCTACCTGTTGCTTCAGCATACATTTCCTGTACTTTGTGGAGAGATCTCTGTATTTTCTTGTTGGCCCGCTTGGCTCTTTGGCTTTCCAGCCGGGCTTCCCCTTGTATCTGTTGCATTGTAGAGAGTAAAAGATAAAATTTATCTTTGTGCGGGTCTGTATCTGACTTATCCCAATCCGGCATTTTAGATATATCCTTTTGCGGCATGGTTCCTATCTTGCTTTTTCTTGCTCGGGATCTTCCCCTAGTCTTATGAGTTTTGCTTTTGATTTTGGGTTTCAGATTACTTTCTTTCACCGCTCTACTCTGTGCCTTCTCTAGCCGTAGGGAGCTAGTCTCAGACTCTTGGGATTCACTCAATGAGGAACTCTGCGGCTCTACAGAAGAAGTAAACGGTGATTCCGTCTCCTCTTCCTCCTCTTCTTCCTCCTCCTCCTCCTCCTCCTCCTCCTCCTCCTCCACCAACTCATTATAATCACTGTCATCGCTATATAGTGACTTTGTAGTAGTGGACAAAGGTTTAGTTTCACTCTTGCCCTTACCCTTACCCTTATCCTTAGGGATTGCTCCTTGGTTTGATACTGGTGCTTTCTTAACTCCAGTTGCTGCTACAGTTAATAATGTAGCTTGTGATTTAAGTATGCTGCCAGTATTCAGCCCTTCTTCTATGCTAATGGCAGTCTCAACAGTTGCACATTCATCACCGCCTTTTGCAGCTTCAGGCTCCTTTACAGGCTCCTTTACACTTTTACATGAACCATCCGCCAAAGCTCCTGATCGCACAGATATTTCCGCCTCCTTTGTAAGATCTTGTTGTTGCATGTTCTGACATTCGGCGTATCCTGTGTTTAAAGTTTGCAATTCCCCCTGTGGAGCACTCGCTCCCTGACCCACATCCGTCTCCCCATCCATTACTTGGGGCAGTACAGCTATCTCATGCATGTCTTTGTTCACACATATTATGAATCCGTGTTTTTCACTTTTCCTCCGCTGCCGCTATCGCCCAGTGTACTGGTAACCACATTGCACATTTCTAGTTCCAGCCCGGTACAGGCACTGTGTTCACTGTGTCCCCCCTCTCCCCCAATACCTCTTGACATGCCTGCTCCTCCGGCTCCTCCTCCTTCTCCTCCTCCTTCTCTACGAGGCATCGCATCCACCTCCTTCACCTCCACGCCTTTAGCTCCGCCCCCACTGAACACACCGCCTACTAAAGAGTCTTGAGGCATACATTCTGTAACCTCAGAAAGAGTCGGATGCTGAGCCGTTGCTCCCGCCTCTGCACCAATTGCGCCCACTGCTCCAGTCACTTCACGTGTTTCGTTATCCATGGCATTTGCGGCCTCCGCCACCGCTGCCGCCGATCGTCCTGCAGGCTCCGCTGCTAACTCTGCCATTCCGGTTTTCGACAGTAACTGGATCTGTAGACCAGATTCCGCGCCATCCACTACGGCAGATACGCTTCCCGCAGCCCTCTGCAGCAAGCCTGCTTCCAATTCTGGCTCAGCGCACATCATTACAGTAGACGCTGAAGCTGGCTCCATTTCTACTCTCCGCGAACCTCTCACTGTCGCCGATGAAGAAAAAGGTGATAAATTACGTGACTGAAATGATTCAAAAATCAGAGGCTGACGCAGGATCGCTTCTGTGGCCAAGTCTAAAACAGGTAATTCCTTGCGACGTTCTTCTCTCCTTTTCTGACTTGCCAGCAATCGCTCCTCTTCACGTTTTTTTGCCGCTTCTCTGCGAGTCTGTGCCCTTTGCTGTGCCTTAGTTCTCAGATTTGCCGCGGGCTCACTAGATGTCTCCACTTCTTCTTGCCTCTGGGGTTTCTTAATAACCTTCAGCACTTTAGGGGCCATGACACGCTTGAAAGCCCCCCAGATCTCTTGGCACGATGTAATCCTCTTCTTGACCTTAGACAGTACATTAGACAACGCAGTCTGCCAGGTGCTCCTCGATGCTCTCAACTCTATCTTCCTGCCATACAATGTCAATGCCTCTACCTCCAGTGCCGCCAATGACCAGGCAGATGTAGTCTCCAGACTATAGAAGCCCTCCAGCATCAGCATCTCATCGTCCAATGTAGCAGAAAGAGTACGACTGCAATCAGTTCTAAGCCATACCAGCATGCATTAGACGCTAAACAGCATTAACTGCAGGAGAGTGGCTTGGGTGCTGCTACCCCCTACGGACTGTCGGCAGCCATCTTGCCTCTACCCTTCCTCTTCCAATGAAGGTTAACTTCTGCAGACTTATGCGGCCTTATCATATGATTGCCTTGCTTGACATTGAGGGCCTTGCCCTCAATGTCAAGCAAGGCAATCATATGATAGTTTTGTGGGTTAGATTTTGGCCCTTTCTTATGTATTGGGTGCAATAGCGACCCTCTCCAGGAATCTGGAACGTCCCCCAAGAACCGGAATTCAGCATATAACTTGGTCAAGTTGTCCGTCCAGAAATCTGTGTCGGCCCTGAAGACAGAGCCAGGCAGGCCGTTGAGTTCCGGTGCCCGATTTTGTCTGATCTTTTTTAGGTTGTATGAACAAAGGTTTTTCCTGGAGGTGCTTGGTCATCCAAAGTTTTTGAGGTATGGGCAGTGATGCCTAGTTCCCCACCCTCGTTGAGGTCTTTATTCGGCAAAGTTATGCTTCCATCCTCTTTGTACAATGTTTTCACATGAGCGGCCCAGGTGCCAGTGTCAAGTGAGTTCTCTCTATGGTTGTCTCCTTGAGTTAGAGTATTTAGATAATGCCAGAACTCTTGGGACTTACAGGGTCTCAGTAAGTCGAAGATCTTCAGCCATTTTGCGTCAATGCATTCGCGTTTCGCGGCACAGACCTCATTCGAGTGGATTTTTGCGGCTTCTTTAAGTAGACGTTTGGCAGATGCTGTGCCAGTTTTCTGGTAGGCCCTACGTTTGGCATTTAATTATTTGGCAGTCTCTTTAATTGCTGGGACGCGTCCAAAAGTGTGTGATGGATACAGAGGGGGTTCTGCTTGTTGTGCTTCCTTTGAGCAGTGAAGCTAATTTGCGGGCAGACCGATCCCATTCGTCTATGATGCCCCTGTTGTTTTTGCTTTGTTGACAGCCAGCCCATATTTTTTTCCATTTCTCAAACTTGTTAATTGGCACTGGCCCCCATTTGATTCTTCTTGATAGTATAAACAGTACTTCTCAATTTGATGCCCCAATGCATCGCAAAGTGTGGCAAATGTCTACTGTGAGATTTAACGTGATCGTTAGGGCGGCGTTATCGCTTTCGTTTAGTTGGTCTACTGTATAGTTTACCATGAGATTTTGTATCCGCCGCTTAATAGGATGTAATCTATTGTCGTTTGATTGTTGTATGTGGGAGGGCAGAGTGCCCCCGGTGCATTCCTTAAAAACAGAGAGTGGGCTGTTAACAGATTATTAGAGTGCATTAGGGCGTTGAAGACATCTGTAGCCATAGAATGGTGCTTTGTGCTGCAGAGACCCCTATGTTATGTGTATTAAAGTCCCCAAGGATAATTGATTCCATAGGAGCGAATTGTAGGAGAAGATTTTCTATCTGAGTTATCAGCTGGGTAGGCTTGTCCTTGGCACCCAGCCCATGAGGGTTGTGATAAACGTTAATTAAGAGTATTGGGAGCGGACCATTAGTTGTCGATAGGCCTTTCAGTGTCCCTGCCAGAAACATACTTGACATTGTTTTTATTTCTGTAAATTGTATTTTCAGGGAGTGCTTGATGTATATAGAAATCCCTCCAGATGGTCTTCCAAATATGTTGTCCTTAATAGCTGGTTTGCAGTATTCCGCGTAGCCTCTTATTGATATTGATTTAGTTGCCCACCTTTCTTGGGTGCAGATTATATTGGCTCCTTCTAAAAAAGCCAATGTTGCTGGGTTTTGCACAAGCTTTGAAATCCCTGCGATGTTCCAGGTCATGATGATTAAGCTTTAGTGCTGACCATCGAGTTACTATGCTTGACTGGGCCATCTTTTGGCAGAAGCGGTGTGGTCTCCTTGCTTGCAGGGGGACAGGTGTTAGGAATTGGGATTTAAGGCCCTTGACACCCAAGACCAGTCTTCGCTGGTATTCCCCGTGATTGAGCAAGACCGAATGCCTTGACCCAGATTTGTTGGTACTTTAATTGAGCTGTCACTTGTTAAATTTATTTTTGTGCGGCATATATAGTCCTGTGAAGAATGGACACTGCTGATGGCAGTAAGTAAAGCAAATCGTTCATGGGTGCCTTTTTGAGTGTTCTGTTCCTGAGAAACTGTTTGTTCCTTCAAGTTACTGTTTTTCAGGAGCATTGGGTATTTTAGCGCAGGCTGGGTCATGATTTTTATGCCCCAGTTTTTCAGTTGATTCTTGTTTCTTTTCAAGGCCTCAGCCATGGCTAAGTTAGTGAAAAGCAGCTCTATGGTCTCATTGATCTTGCCTGGTCCTGTGGTAAGGAAGGAGACACTCTCAATCTCTGTTGTTTTTATAGTTTCTAGACCTGAAATATTGGCACAAAGTTTTAGAAGATTGCTGAGGTTAAGGATATCCCACTTGCCCTGTGAGAAGTCAGGTTTTGTTGGATAATAGCCTCCTGCGGTTCAAGGACCTTTGTGACGTTTAGGGTTTTCTGTGTCAGGGTATCGAAATTAACCTCTGCCCAGTTTGAGTTGGCAACCATCTGCTGGGCTTTCGACTCGATCTGTGATCTAGTTGGCGAAGGTTCTATCTCTCTGTAGTCGGTAGACTTATTATTACCTTGAGATGCCATATGGTCTGGTGTTAGGATGGTAATTTGTTTATTTATTTTTAGAGTTTCTCGATTCATACTGCTCGAACTTTTATCCACAAGTTTAGTCAGCGAGGGACTCTTTGAGTTGGGTTCCTGGATTCTTTGTAAGTCGTGCTTTCCATCCCAGGCTTGCTGTCGTTGTAAGCGGTTGGAGCACCAGCTGACTTTTTGTTCCCTCATATCCACAGAATTTAACCGATGGTCCGTGTGGTCATCCACAATATCGCCAGAGTTAGTTTCGAGATTAGTTTTACCCAGCATTGCTGAACATGTAGTGTTTTCATTAAGGTTCTGAGTCAATGGGGGATTATTGGTCTCATATTGATTAACATTGTGAACCTCGATATCCTTATTTGCCGGCAACAACCACTGCTGAATAGAGCCATTATTATTGAATTTATTTTTTCTTTGTTCAGCTTTTTTAATTTTTTCTTGTTTTTCCGGGAAAGATGGTGAGTGTCTGAGCTTGCCGGATTCAAAGCATTTTGGATTTCTTGGTCGTTGACAGAGTTGGGGCTGGTTTCTATTGCAATTTCTTTAGCTCTGCATGGGCACTCGTCCACTGCCCTTGTCGTATCTTGCTGGAGTTCTTTTTTGTTGGTTCGAGAATTTTGCAAGTTTTTAGTTGTTATAAGCTATTTGGTGTTTTGCTGGGAGTGTACAATGTTCCGTTGCCTGCTAGCTTCTTCCTTAAGGTCCTCAAATAGTGTATTCAATATTTCTGGAAGCTTTTTTAAGTTGAGCAATACAGGACGCAGCCACAGCCCTCTTGTTTGACTGTTGATATTGTGTTTGCCTGGGCTCTGTGGATCAGATAATTCAAGTGTTCTAGCTTGGAATCTATTCTTGAAATCAGGTCCGCAACTGTTTGTAGAATGCTTATTTGAACGTCCAGTTTATCTGTGTGCATTATTGTAGCATTTGCCATTGAGGTCAGGGCATCATTAATTAATGCTAAATGGTTTTCAAGTATGGGTGGCTTCTGCTCCATTTCTTTTTCCGCTCCCCCTCTGAGAGGGCTAGGGATCAGAAGAGGATCATTGTCATGTGCAGGGCCACTGTAGTTTGAGGAGTAGGTTTCTGATGTTTCTAGTGCTTCTGAATTTGCACTTATTATATGAGCATTGATTATACTGGCTCCGTTGGCTCTGTAATCCCCATTAGCTCCAATTGCTCCATTAGCCGTGAGGCCCGTTTGCATGTCCCATTATCGTTGAGTTGCTAAAATGTGTGGGCTATTATGGCTAGACTTGACTGGTGCCATAGTTGTTTGTGCTGTTCT
Organism: Lissotriton vulgaris; assembly: GCF_964263255.1. Taxonomy (NCBI): domain Eukaryota; kingdom Metazoa; phylum Chordata; class Amphibia; order Caudata; family Salamandridae; genus Lissotriton; species Lissotriton vulgaris. The sequence continues at coordinate 1,558,066,230 of NC_141689.1, read as the reverse complement.
GCTCCCCCGAACCATGATTATTTCTGGTGAGAGTGGGATAGCCAGGGGCCTAGATGAATGGGGTCCTAAAGTTATGTTACAGGCATCTGTAGGTGGACTGACAATACTGATGGTTTGTCCTGAACGTGGTGAACTCACTACTCCTCTAGGTTCACCAAGTTTGTCGTTTGGCGTTGTATGGTGCAGAAATTCTCTTATGTCTCTATTGCTGTGTGTGCTAGTTTTTTTTTTCTAGAGCTGAGACTGAGATTGTTCTTGTTAGCAGTGGGCTCATATAGAGTGGGAGTCTTTCCTAATGGAGTTGCAGGTGCTAGTATTGGAGCTGATGGTGAGTCTCCTGTTTGCTGGTCTGCCAGGGGGCCCTCCTCGGGACTTGACCCCAATTTTAAACTCCCTCTGCCAGAAGGGTAGAGCATTTTTAATTTTTGTCATCTTGCTGACTTATGGGGCGAGGCTTCTCTTGATGTTGTAGTAGATTTGAGTTTCTTGTTCTCATGTTTGTAATTGCACTAAGGTTACATAAGTCTTGTTGAGAGGTTGAGATCTGCTTTTTTAGACTGCTGGGCTGTGGAAACTGCTAGCTATTTAGGCTGTGAGGCTGATATAGCTAGTATAATAAGAATTGATGAATCAATGGAGTTTAAAGTGAGGGACCGCCAGACTATCAGGCTAATGGGCTACCTTGCAGTCCGACTACACAGGTCCAGAGTCTATGTTTCGTGGGACTCCAAGCTATTAGGCGTATGGAAAATGTTGTTGGGGCTACAGTTGTACTTAATTGATGCCAGGAGGGCTTGATTGACTGCCATTGATGCGGCCTTGGAGTGTAGCACAGTAGTTATTGTGGTTAGATGCTACTTATGCTGCTTTGGCCATGTTGAATACTGCCATGCGGCTCCTCCGACGTCAAATGGCGTTTGCAGTTTGCAGTTTTCAGCTAAGCAGAAAAGACAGAAAGATGTGTCGTAATTCTGGCCTTTACAAACAGGGTTTGTGTTTGTCAGTATTTATTGCTTCCACCACGCTAATAGTGTAATTTGTGTCTCCAGCGTTGCAATGGCGTTGATGATCACCACCGTGCTGAAGGAGTGACAGGCAGCTCCCTCCACGCTCCCTCCGCGCTGAAGAGAGGGATTTGCAGGGGGTTTTGCGGCTCCAGCTGCGTTAGGTAGGCTTTGGTGGAAGGAGGATCGTGGTCCATTGGAAGAGCAGCTAAATGGATCAAGGAGGAGCACCATGATTAAGCAGAGATGTGGCCCCCCAGCCCCGACAGCGTTTTGGAAGCGCGTTGGCGGGCGTTGAGCAGCGGCTTGCGGCTCCTGCCGCGGTTGAGTTAGAAGCTGTGGCTCCTGCCGCGCCACGTTAAAGATTTCCGTGTTGGGCAAGCCGTCTCTCTCTGTGTCCCTCTGCCTGCAAAATGAAAGGACGCGGTGGCGGTGGCGACCCCTGCAGTGCCCATGATCCTCGGCGCTCAAAAGTGGTGTCAACGGGATACCTCAGTCGAGAAGCCGCTGGACCACGGCAGGACACTCCACGGGGGAAGGAGCACTCCAGCACTCAGCCCCCGGCCCCTCCACCTGCGCCCGCACCGTTAGAGCACGACAGCAGACCCCCGGCAACAGTCAACAGGTAAGGGCTATGTAAAGTGGTCGTGCGTGGTTCCATATTGATGCATCACTCTATTGCATCTTCTGTAGTATGCCGACAAAGAGGACATTGAACTTTCCTATTCAGTTCAGTAACAGCTGCATTTGCTGTTGTCTTGTTTTATGTTTGAATTAATGGCGTTTGAATATTTTTAACTAGAAGGTACGAGGGATAACTGACATTGCTGTTGGTTAGGACAGAGTGATGTTTGAGGGCTGGGCCTCAGAAATGGAGATTAGCTTTCTTGCTTCCTTATACAATACCTGTGTCTTTCAGTAGTAGCCCACTGGCCCTTGTAGCAACAGTTTGCAATTTCTATAAAGAGCACTTTGAGGCAGGCATTTATCTTGATACCAATTGTTAGAAATTGTGTTTCTGGTTGGCTAGAGTATGCACCTCAACCAGGCCCGACCAACCACTCTAACCAGGGTAAGGGAGTTACACACCCAAGATAACCCCTGCTCACCCCCTTGGTAGCTCGGCAGAGCAGTCATGCTTATCCCAGAGGCTATGTGTAGAGCATTTGTGTAACAAACATGCTCACCAATGACACTCTAAGCACACCACAAAAGAGACTCCACACAAAGTTGTATAAAAATATCACTCCGTTGAGGTTTCACCCTGAACACCATCCAACTTTCAAGTGCCCCCAATGTATATAATATTGCACCTTCCTGCAGTTGTGTGGTGCAACTGTGAGTGATTGCAGTGGCTTAATTCCCCATAAAGGTATGCCCCCCAATTTGAGTCCCACTGGGGGACTCACCCTCTCCGTAAAATGGTGGGAAGACCTCTGCGGGTCCCCATCTGCCTCGCCCAGGCAGCGCAACCTGGGGCTGGGACATGCCAGACCATTCTGCCACTCACTGCTGTCCAGCCAGGGTCTTCCTGAGGCGCTGTCGGCTCACCCTCTCAGTCATAGGGGTTGGCTGTGGAGAGCAGGCGTGGCCTTCCTTGCCGGCCTGGCCCTCAGTAGGACAATAGCAGAACTCATCTGCTCTCTCACTCGGCTCGGTCAACTTCCCAGCCAGCGGGGCCTCACTGAGGGGGGTTCTCTGCCATGCGGCTGGCGCTTCTGTTGTGGCTCCCGAGTTGGTATGACAACCTGTAGGGACCGTGTCAGGGCTTCCTCCCTCAGCGCAGCCTTCCTGGCTGATGTTGGCTTTTGCTGGCTTTGCTAAACACTTAGGTTACTCAGACAACATGCTGGGGCCATGCTGAGGCAAGCTTGTGCCTTGGATTGCCAGCCCCCGATCACAGGTTGGTGAGCAATGGGTGGGGCTCAGCCCGGAGACAGGCCAGAAAGCTTGACTCTCAGCAAAACACATATGGACTTCCTGACAGTAAGCAGTGAACTTCCAGCACCATAAAGCACTTCTCAAGCACTTCCTTGTTCACGATGGGAACCAAAGAGCTCCACGCGCTGGTTGATAACGAAAAAGCACTCCTTAAGCTCTTTTACTTTTTATGGCAAGAATAAATGAAGGGAGAAGCACCTTTCAGGCCATAAACAGTCCAGTCCTACTCCTGCTCCAGACAGGAGCAGCCAATGCAGGCCATCCCACTCCTACACAAGCCAGGGGCAGCACTCCTCACACAGCTCCCACCTCCTTCCAGACAGGTTTCTTTTGGACCCAGTAAGGATCTTTCTTGAAGTCTTTTATCCTCCTGAGAGTTCCAATAGGAGGCAAGCACACACACCCCTTGGAGATTCTTCACAAGCAGGATACCACAGCAGGGCAAAAAGAGTCATCCCTTTTCCTCCACTATAGATTGAAGCAGGAACTGCAGGCCAACCCACCCTTCACACAGAAAAGGCAGCACTCCTCACACAGTCCTAACGCTCTTCTTCTTGGCAGGGTCCTCTTGTTTCTTGAAGAAATCTATAGTCTTGGGGTTTTAGATCCAATACTCATACCCCATTTTGCCATTGTTCTCTTTACAGCAGAGTCTTCGAGCTCAGTTCAAACCAGTTCGCCCTCCCTGGTCCAGCATGACCCTGGGGGTGGAGAAATCATTGTGCAAAGGAGACATAGCCTATTCATGTGCTAGCAAAACTCCTCCCAATACTCTAAATGCAGACCAGGTCTATTCAGCCCAGCAATGAGTCACCAAGGCAAGGCAGGACACACCTCAATCCCCCCTTGTGACTGTCTGGAGTGAATGGACTTCCACAGCTCTTGTCACTTCAGAACCAGATGCTGAATACACAAACAGTCAGAGGCACAGAGAATGGTTACGTAAGAGAATGCCCAATTTCTAAATGTGGCATTTTCAAATGTACATTTTATAAACCAACTTTACCAAAAAGGGTGTTATTAAATTCTGAGTTCAGAATGCCTAAACTCCATTTCTCTATCTTGTCCCAATTGAAAGTTACACATGCAAAATGTTATGGTACAGCTTCAATGATGGGACAGATAGCCTTCAGAAGTGAAAAACGAAATACACAGGATTTCACTGTCAGGACATGTAAAGCACATTAGTACATGTCGTACCTTTCACGTACACTGCACTCTGCCCCTGGGGGTACCTTGGGCCTGTCTTAGGGGTGCTTTACATGTAAGAAAAGGGAAGGTTAGGGCCTGGCAAGTGGGTGCACTTGCCAGGTCAACATGGCAGTTTAACCCCTTGCGTGCTGATGACAGAACGGTTCCGTCATCAGCATCGGTTGAGCTGTGCTGATGACGGAACCGTTCCGTCATGACTCCGCCCGCGCAAGGCTGAGTCAGCACAGGCGGAAAATACGCCCCGCACGCAAGGGGTTGAAACAGCGTGCACAGACACTGCAGTGGCAGGTTTGAGACACATTAACAGGGCTACTCCTGTTGGTGGCACAATCAGTGCAGCAGGCCCCTAGTAACATTTGATTTACAGGCCCTGGCACACACTGTGAGCTTTACTAGGTACTTACCAGTAAGTCAAATCTGCCAATCATGGATTAACCAATCAGATTCACAATTTACACAGAGAGCATATGCACTTTAGCACTGATCAGCACTGGTAAAGTACCCAAAGGCCTGTAGCCAACGAAAACAGGGTCAGTAAAATAGGAGGCAAAAGGCAAAATGTTTGGGGATAAACATGAAGAAAAGGGCCCAGTCTAAAATCAATGATGCCCACTTTCAAAATCTTATTTTGCAAGCAGGCCTCTTTGTGTTACATCCGTCACTCATGTGTAAAGATCTATTGAATAGAGGAACTTGTCAGCAAGAAAAAAAAGGTCCAGGTAGCAAAGAACAATGAACAAAATGTATAAAGGGGCATATTTATGTATGTTTTGCATTGATCTTGTGCTGCGCAAGGGGACGCAAGGGTGACGCAAAACCTAAGTAGAATTTATCAAGCCACGCAAGGCCACCTTGCATGGCCCTGAGGTCCTTGATAAATCCAGAGTAACGCAATGCAACACAAATTGCTGTGTTTTGTGTTACTCTGCACCAGGAAGGCATTCCATGGGTGGAGGGTGGGTGTTTCCATGCATCTACCCATATATTTTGGTGCATTCCTAGATGCACTATTAGTGATAGACCTGGGAATGCATCAGAAAGCTACCCCTCTGAAAGAGCTGGGCCCACTCAAACATCCCTACTCAATCAGATGGTCTGTCTAGCAGCTTGAGAGGTAGGAGGGAGAAAACAATCACAATTGAATTTTAATACAGTGTAACCAATTGGGTTATACAATACTCCACTCGAGAATTAAATCTGAGATTAGTGAAATGTAATTATAAATTTAGAAACACATCGATATAAATCAACCTCAACATTATCATATAGAAATACAGAACGAACAAAATCAGTCCAAATCTCCTAAACAGATTTACCCTATATAATAAAAAGCAGATAACTAGTTTTGTAATGACAATTCAAGTAATCAGGAAAAATAATTGAGTGTTAAATTGCATCAAATGATTATCAAAGGTAAGCATGAACATGCTAACTCTCCCTTCACTGCCTTAAAAGGGACAGCCCTAAACTAAGAGGTACTGAATAAAGGTGAAATTAGAAAGTTGTGGCTCTCAGAGCCTTCAGTAGAAGAAACACCGACCAAGTAACATGAAGCCACTCAAAGCAGAAAAAGAAGGTGAGGCCCGTACTTCATGAAGTCTTAATATGCCTCTCTGTCCTTCACTACATTACAGCATAATAAATAAGTTACACCCAAGGTAAGTCACGTCTCCTCAAGTAACTTTCCACGATTCTAATACAAATTAGTTACTGGCACCACGTTTCCCACATCGATAAGTTGATGTTTCATTTGTCCTTGGCCAGCTTGCTCCTCCATGAGAGCTCACCTCCTTGCTTATTGCTGTATTTCTCGTTGCCAAAATCCATCTTGTCATACCTTCTATCTAACTAACACAAAAACCCTTCTTTGCAAATGAATAAGGCTTTGTCCACACCTGCAGTGGAAACAAAAAAAACCAAGCAAATATATTCTAAATTGAAGGTTAAATAGGAATTACATGTTAAACTTTAAATGTGAGCTTGACCTAAAATAGTTTTCGAGACCCAAACTTACGTCAGTTTAACAGGGTTACAAATACGTGCACATTTCTACACAAATAGCAAATGCAGCTTCTTAATGCATGAATAAATTGCAAAGAATTATGAGAATGTAACTTCAAATGCACCAACATTGATATAATTGCTTGTTACACGTATAAATGTTTAAACTTTAGTCTACACATACACATCCTGCTTTATTAACTTTACAGTGAGACGCGTCTAAGCCTTGACTTCTGCTGAAATATTAATATGTAAATGTTACAAAGACCTTTATTAATCACATTTCCATGCACATGGTTATTAGTCTCATTCATTTTCACGTTGAGTACTTTAAATATGCAATACCCCATTTTTTCTTAGTTTATTAATCACACAAAATATATTTGAGTTCTGACTTTGCATGATAATTATGCACTCCTACAGTATTTTTAAGATGGGATCAAAATTAAGTGGCTGCACTTCTCCAGGTGAGATGGAACGAGGAGAAATATCTTTATTTCTCCTTGTTACTTCCTCTTGTTATGTGTGCTGCTTTATGCAGCACACATAGAAAGAGGAATATGCCTCTCAGGATTGTTTATGTGCAGGAAGGTGCTTCTTCCTGCACAAAAACACTCCTGCTTGGCAGTCGCCAGCAGATTGTGCACCAGCTCTTGGAAAGGGCAGGAATGCGCTGTATATTGTTAAGTACAGCACATTCCTGCTCTTTCCCTATCATGCTGTGCAATGCAGAAAGTTGACTTGCTGCGCTATCCTAATAAATATGCTCCTTAATTAATTTCAAAACAGGACTTTGAAAATAAGACCCTTGCTTCTCTGAACAGCGCGCCTCGCGCTGCAACGCTTATTTACATCTTGGGCGCCATTCCTGACGGCGAGGCGAGCCACGAGACACGCCCACCTCGGTTGGCCACGCCCCCTCACCTATACTATAAATAGTGCGCGCAGCTCTCTAAGCGCGACACTGACAGAGTCTCCTGAGGCGGAAGCCGGGAGAGCGAAAGACACCTTTTTAAAACTTGTGTAATACTTTGTACTTTTAAAACCTACTTGACCCTTGCTTCTCTGAACAGCGCGCCTCGCGCTGCAACGCTTATTTACATCTTGGGCGCCATTCCTGACGGCGAGGCGAGCCACGAGACACGCCCACCTCGGTTGGCCACGCCCCCTCACCTATACTATAAATAGTGCGCGCAGCTCTCTAAGCGCGACACTGACAGAGTCTCCTGAGGCGGAAGCCGGGAGAGCGAAAGACACCTTTTTAAAACTTGTGTAATACTTTGTACTTTTAAAACCTACTTGACCCTTGCTTCTCTGAACAGCGCGCCTCGCGCTGCAACGCTTATTTACATCTTGGGCGCCATTCCTGACGGCGAGGCGAGCCACGAGACACGCCCACCTCGGTTGGCCACACCCCCTCCAACGCCCCAACCAATCAATATAAATAATGTGCCTCGGCAGGAAGCGCAGCGGACGAGCGCAGCGGGCGCGACGATTGCGCGCCGAAGGCGCGCTTAAGGCAAGCTCGTCTGCGCTCGTCCGCGACCGGCCGGGGCAAGGGGCATGTTATGCTGCGCGCGCTACCACCTACTCTCCTGCCCAACTGCGCCGCCTGCGGGGCCCATGGCCGCTATCTGCTTCCACCCGCTCCCACATTTCGTCTCTTGGCTTAACCCCTCCTGTCCCTCTGATTATACCTTACCCTCAACCTGAGCCCCCGACTCCCTCCAGCGGTGGCACAGCTCCAGCGGCTCCTAGGTCCTTCACGGCTATCTATCTAAACACTAGGTCTGCAGTCGCCCACGCCCATGAACTGTCGGTCCTACTGGATCTCCATGCCCCCGACCTTCTCTTTTTAACAGAAACTTGGTTCCGTGACGACTCCCTCCCCACCTTATTGGCCACCTTACCAGCTTCATATTACGCCATCCGGGCCGACCGGCCCAATGGTAAAGCCGGAGGTGGGGTGGCGGTCATCGCTCGAACCGACCTCCCCTTTCAGTCCCTGTCTTTTCCTGATATCGCTACTACTGAGTTTTTAGCTATTCGCACCACCTCCACCACGCCCCCTCTTACCTGTATTCTGATCTATCGTCCTCCCCAATCTCCCCTTTTGTTCCTCCCAGATTTCTTGGATGTTATGGCCACTATCACAGTTAACAACTCCTCTATTTTACTTTTGGGTGATTTTAATTTCTGGCCTTCTGACCAAGCCGAATGCCCATCCTCCAAGGAGTTCTCAGACACTCTCCTCTCCCTCAACTTTATCTCTCACATTCACTCTCCCACCCATGTCAAAGGTCATACTCTTGACCAGATCTGGTCCTCTAACTGCCCCGTTGAATCCCTTTCAATCTCACCCTGCACCTGGTCCGATCATCACCTGATCTCCTTCTCTCTCCCCATTCACCCCCCGATCAAACCCTCGCTCCCCAAAAACACCTGGGTCCGAGCATGGGGCCGAGTAGACCTTGACAGTCTATCCTCCACACTCACTTCCTCCGCCCCCCTCCTCCAAGATCTATCTACCTGCTCTCAGGTCACTGCCATTGATCAATGGCTTTCGGCAGGCTGTAACACCATTGCTCCTCTAAAGCGGGTCTCAACCAAACGAGAGAAAGACGCCAACCAGTGGTTTAATCAAGATCTTAAAGCCACTAAATTGGCGGTACGGCGTGCTGAGCGGGCCTGGAGGAAAAACTACTGTCCCTCCTTACGCCTAGAGTTTATAAACATCCTGACTCTATATAAGATAAACATCCTTGAGGCAAAAACCATCTACTTTTCCTCCAAAATCCTCGCAGCCGAAAGCAAATCGAAGGAAATTTTTTCGATTGTTCACAATCTAGCTCTCTCGGACCGAACCTCTCTCAAACCCACCCCTTCACTGGAACTTTGTCACTCCCTAAATAATTTCTTTATTCAAAAAATCGAAACCATTAAAACCAATATTCTCTTGCCTTCCCCTACCTTTGTGGACCCTCAGTGTCCTCCTCCCAAGGACCATCTCACCACCCTTCCACCTCTAACCAAGGAATCAATAAACGCTATAATCCCACTCGTCAAATCAGGGTCTCCTTTAGATCCCTGCCCGGCTCATATCCTCCGTCACATCTTCTCTAACTGCTCAGATCCCCCTCTCCACCTCCTTAACAGTTCCTTATCCCAGGGTGTGGTACCCAGCTCACTTAAATCTGCTGTTATAGTCCCTATTCTAAAAAAACCCGGTGCCGATCCCTCTATCCCAGCCAATTTCCGCCCCATCTCTCTCCTACCTTTCCTGGCGAAAGTACTCGAGCGTCACGTCACCTACGCTCTGAGTTCTTTCGTGGAGAAGAACGGGGCCCTTGCCCCCCGCCAGGCCGGGTTCCGCCCCGCACACTCCACGGAGTCTGTTGTGCTTTCGGTCCTTGATAACCTCAGGGAGGGAATGGACACCAACCAACCTCAGGCCCTGGTTCTCCTCGACCTCTCAGCCGCCTTTGACACGGTGGATCATTCCATCTTACTTTCCCGTGTCAGGGCGGCGGGGATCGGGGGTACCGTGCTGGTTTGGTTATCCTCCTTCCTGAGGGACCGCACCCAGGCTGTTCGCCTGGGTGACTTCACCGCAGACTTCCGTGACGTTCAGTGCGGGGTTCCCCAAGGTTCCTCCCTCTCCCCCCTCTTATTCAATCTTTACATCTCCCCTCTTATCTTTTCATTGCAACAAATGGAGGTCACCGTATTCAATTATGCGGATGACCTCCAGCTTGTGTTTAACCTTTCCTCCTCCCCCGACTCCATCTCCAACTTTCAAACCGTCATGATGCATATCCGAGACTGGATGAACCACAACCATCTTAAGCTCAACCCAGATAAGACCGAGCTGGTGTTGACGGGTGGTTCATCCAGCCCCTGGTCCCCATTTTCTGGCCCCCTTCTCTTGGTGCCCCACCCGTTCCCTCCACCTCGGTTAAAACCCTTGGCATCAAGCTCAACTCACAACTTACCCTTCACTCCCAGGTGAGTTCTGTGGTTTCCTCTTCCTTCTTGGCTCTTCGCACCATTCGTAAGGTGTCCCGTTTCTTTTCCTTTGATGCACTAAAACTTATCACCCTTGCCATGGTCGTATCCCGCCTGGATTATGGCAACGCCCTATATGCAGGTATCCCTGCATATAGTCTTCGGCGTTTGCAGCAGATCCAGAACCAGGCGGCACGCCTGGTGTTCAAACTCCCTAAATCCTCTCATACCACTCCTCTCTTGAAAGCTTTACATTGGCTTCCCGTCTGGGCCCGTGTCCAGTTTAAGCTTGCATCTATCACCTTCCAAGCACGACTGGGCACGGCGCCAGCTTTCATCTCCTCAGAGATCATTCCCTATGTTCCATCTAGGGAACTTAGGTCATCTTCTCAATCCCTTCTCACTGTCCCACGGTTCCGAAGAAAGAAATGGGGAGGCTCGAAGTTTGCGACCCTCGCCCCGACGCTTTGGAACTCCCTGCCTGCAGATCTCAGAGCCTCCACCTCATATCTGTTATTTCGAAAACAACTCAAGACATATCTTTTCGATAAATCCTTTAAATAATTCCCCAGTCCCTCTTCTTTTGTCTAGCCCGGGACTTCTCCTCTGACCTCTCTCAGTTACTAGCGCCAAGAAACCGCAGGTGTACGTGCGCTGTACAAATAATTTTAAATAGAAATAGAAATAGAAACTATTTAATGTACGTAAGAAAGTGTTCCTATTTGTATGATCACCCCCTCCCCACAAAGTTTTCGACTGTTGATGCTGGTTTTTTGACTCTGAAATGCACTGGGCTTTGCTGACCAGGCCCCAGTGTGTTTGCTGTAACCCCTAAATTGTAGGTATGATTGACTGATCTCTGATTGCTATATTTAGCTGACCTATAAATCCCTAGTATGCGATACAAAGAGTACCAGGGGCTAGTAAGCTACATTTTACTACTGAACCTGCAGCACTTATTGTGTCTCCAATGCAGTGACAAAGTGAAAACATGGCTCTAGGTCTACCATTGCAGCCTTTTAAACTGCCAAGCTAACAGGACAAAAGAAACCCTTTTGCCAAGTCAAAAACTTCCTTTTGTAATAGGGAAGGCCTTAGTAGCCCACAAGGCAAGGTGCCATGTGGTAAAAAGAAGGACATCTTTAGTTCGTGCTTTACATTTCATGTAGCCCGCAAGGCAGCGTGCAAAGCGATAAAAATAAGGACATGTTTATTTTGAGCGTTACATGTCCTGTGAATGAAAACTCAAAATTGTCATTTTCATTGTAGAAAGGCCTTAGTAGCCCACATGGCAGGGTGCTAAGCATTAAAAATTACATGATTATTTTGTGCTTAACACGTTCTGAGAGTGAAAACTCTAAATTGTTGTTTTCACTGTAGTGAGGTCGGTAGTCACATTGACTAATATCGAGTTACACTAGCTCAAGTGCTAAGTGCTAACTTCCATTTTGGACCACCCAACATAGTACTGTAAAGTTTAGAATTAATCATTACATTAAAGTTGACTTCTTGTTGAAGTAAAATTTAAAGAAACTTTTACTATAAAGGTGACTTTAAAAGGTCACCCATTTGTTGCACCAAAGCTCTGGTAACATTTTCTGCTCCACTACAATAGTCTATGGTAGCCTACTGCTCTCCTACTGTGAGGTGTGGATCACTCCTAGGAATGGGGAACATAAGGGACTATTGGTGGGACAAGGTGTGACCTTTACAACAGGATGGCAAGAGGGTAGTAGCCACAGATTGTCAGTCTTCAATGGGAATACAGCCTCTGAGAAGCAATTGCAAGCCACACCTTAGCCTCACTCCTCTGGGTAGGCAGACAGGCTAGTATCTCCTCCGGAGGGGGAAAAGCCATTGCTGAATCGATTTTCCCAGAGGGCTGAATAAATATGCTGGACACTTCTCAGGGGTGTGCCCATAGCTCTGACCCAGGGAAAAAGGGATCTGATATTATTGATATGGGCAGAGACATGACCTGTGGGATTGTTTAGTGTCAACCCCACTGGAAATAATGTCAGAAGAGGTAGGGTTGCCCCGTGTTAAATGTTGCCCCATTGGCTAGGGAGCCCTCCCCACCCACACAATCGAAATTGGCTTCCAGCCTCAGAGCAGTACTTGACTCTGGAAAGGGGTGGAAAACGATTGCAAGCTCAACCTGTGAACCTCAGAAAGAAAAGCTGCTGCTCCTCTTATCGACTTTATCGGTAGAGACCCCATGGGTTAGACATATCCCTCTTGTGCCAAGGATCAGTGAGTGGACTCCAGGGACTAGTTGGCTAGCTTCCTGTTAAGGTTCAGGGACACAAAAGCTCAAGAAACCTGCGCCTACAAAGTGCCCAGCTGACCAGTAGCCACTGAACTTGCCTTGGACTCTGCTGCTGTAGCCAATAAGACTGAGTTCTGGCTAGGGGCTAGCCAGGTCCTAGACCCGTGGCTGGTGCTAGAGTGTACTCTTTCTCCCCTAGAACTGCAACGTTCAACCAAAGGCAAAAGATTCATTTTTTGGGCTTGGATTCGGAGGCTCATAGACTACCACTGCTTGCTGATTTGTGGGTAGCCGAGAACCATGCCGAGAACCAAAACTTCCCTGGAGTTCTCCTGTCCATCGATGTAGAGGATAACGATTGCTTCAAGCTGCAGAGGACCCCACTGAACTCACCATCAATGAGAAAAAGAACCAGAAAAATCTAAGTGCAAATGTAAAATCTTGATTGGGACCTTTCTGGCGCCCGCATCCGACTTCCATCGCAGTTGGCCTGAAACCTAGACTTTGACCCAGACTCTCACATTTGTGGCTGATAGACTGCCACTGAGAGTGAAAAGCAGTGATTGACAAAACATTTTGAAACTTTTAAAAGTTCTTAGAGGGAAAAGAAGTGATTTATGAAAACCTTGCAAAAATCATAATTCCGGTTCCCTTCATCTTATTATTGTCATTTTGGTGTCTATTCACAGATAAAATATATACTGTTGTTATAAATTGTAGAGGGATATTTATTGTGTCATCTCTCTTACTTATTGACTGTTTAGATTCTTATCAATTCCTTACTCTTGTTTTCCTTTGAGATAAACCTGACTGCTTTGAGCCACAGCCACCCAGGACTGAGCTAAGATTTGATTAAAGAGCCCTGACTAGACCGCACACAGAACAGTGACATTATTACTTTGTGGCATCTCCCAAACACCCCAAACTAATAATCTACTTTTCTTCCAATGTATGTTCCGCACAGTAAAATAATTAAAAGGATTGTATGTGGATTTTGCTTTTTCAATGGTGTTGCAAAAAGCCAGGATACCTCCTTTTAAGCAAGAATATGTAAATGACTCAGCATGCTGCTAGCTTGCCGCATGTATGCTGGATACCATGCGTTTGGTATTGGGCTTTACTTTAACAGATCAGCACTTTCTGTGATTTGTTGACTTTATATTTTTCAGTTGAACTAAAGCACCAAATAGTAATGATTAATAAATAGAAAGTGTAGGCCTGAATAGATGGCATTTGGCTTAAATGGAGCAATCTGGAAGTCATACGTGTGCAAGCGTGCCTTTGTAATATTAAAGGAATGAAAGTAATTCATTGCAGTGGTGGTTATGCCAGGGATTGAACGCACAGGCAGACAAAACTGCATGGTTACCTGCAGGTGGTCATTCCACAGGGCAAGAATTTAGATACGAACAGAGCCTAAAGTGTTCTGTTACTCAAAATAAGTGATTTCTCCATAGAGAGGTCAAGGATTGAATTTGTGCTGGCACCACCATTTCTTCTGTCACAAATATGATTTGACACGAGGCCCGTCTCAATTTGACCAGCATCTGGCCATCCCTCTCTCTATTCATCCTCTTGCTCCACTGTGCGTTGGTTATGTTTAGCACTGTATGTGTGCGTTTATGTTCAATATTTGTATCCTCCTCTATTTGTTGGCCTATATACATAGATCGGTTTGTGGTTCTTTTTGTCTAGCACTGACATTTCTCAGTCAACAATGGTTCCTAACACTCCACAGGCTGTGGTTCCTCACACTGGATGCCTCATCCCCTTGATTTATAGCTACTCCCCTTTCTTGGGCTATTGCAGAGAAAGCAAATGGCAAATTTAAACTTGCTGATGACCTATGGGGACAGCAGATGAATACGCAATGCGAGTCGTTGTGGATGGAATCATTTAACACTCTGTTTAAAATTGTCAAACCTGCTTGGCTTAGGCGTAATCCTATCTTTACAGCCCATAGAGCCTACCTCTCCCCGCTCAGACTATCGAATTTCCAACTCGGTAAAGTGTGCAAGAAATGTGGACTCCTAGAAGCATCGGATATTCATATGATTAAAGACTGCCCCTTCCTATGCGATTTCTGGGACAAAGTCATAGCATCCATGGAATCCATCCTGAGGGTCCCTTTGACTATCAGTTTACAGCTAATTATTTTCGGCCTGGATTACAACATCAGGGGCCCCGCAAGATCCTTACTCTTCTACGCAATTCTTCTCGCAAGAAGACAAATATGCAAATATTGGGTAGAGTCCATACCACCGACTCACTCAGATTGGTTGACATCATTGTATGAAGTGTCCAAGGTGGATATGGCTAGATCCTGCACTAAGAAAAATTTGGCTTTTTGGGATCTATTGAAATCGGGGAGGTAGGAGTCCGGGTTTTTTTTTTTTTGTGTTTTTTTTTTTTACCCGGGTCCCCGGGTAGACACTCCTCGGACTACCAAAAAAGGGTCTTCCAGGCATCTGGTCCGGCAGGATTTGTAAAATAAGATAAAGGCAAACTGGGATCTGTCCACTGATCTTTAATCTTTATTCCCCCTGGCCAATAACTACTCGAAGAGCTCCCTGAAATACGGTCGAGCCCACCCTGACTTTTAGGCGTCAGGGGGACCCGATGATGAAGCATGACACCACTAGGGTGTGTTAGGGTATATAAAACAAAAGGATTTGTTTCCTTCCCCACTTCCTAGTGGGTCATTATCCTTAGCTTCACATAGGGACTTCCCATTACTGTTGGATCAGGTTCCATCTAACCAAAAGTCGTGAACACAATTTATCTACTAGAGGAGTAGTTTTTGTGGTCTAGTAATAACACATGGAAGGGTGTACTCCCTTTTGAGCGTTCCTCTCAGCCCTTACTGTATTTAGGAAGTTCTCTTTCTCTTTTTACCTTTGTGTACCACAACCACCATTTGGTGCCAGGTACGTCTCCTGTGTGATGTCAGATAGTATCCTGGAGGTCAACGTGCGTGGTGGCAATCTTCAGATTATTTTTTCCGCCGTTGAATCTGCAAGCAAAACAGGGAGCTCCAAAGAAAGGTTCGATTTTTCCCCAAAAACTTCAAAAAAGAAGATTACAGAGAAATATTATCGATGCCGTAGCCGGAGGCAGGAGCAGAGCTTCGGTTTAACACGACAAGAGGACCACTTTGGTCCACAAATGGCGAGGTAGGGGTCATGGAGAATACCCCCTTCAAATTCTGCCTCAATGCCACCACAAGTACGCTCAACGTGACCCACACGATGTCTGCAACCTCTGGCTGCCCGAAGATCGTCACGATAAGGGCTGTGAGGCCTAGACAGCGCTCCTGTAAAAGACGCTGAGAACACGCCGAAAGCAAAGACAGGCTCACTATACCACAATGTCGTAGACAACAATGAAATCTTCCATGGGAGTCCTAGGTTTCTCTAGCGACGAGGAAGAACATTGAGCACTAGCGGAGTCGACGCACGTGGAATCGGACGTCGAGATCCTAGAAGGGGACTCATAAAAGATCCACGCCGAGAAGAAGACGAGGGATCCGAAAAAGAAGATAGAGAAGGTAAGACACCATAAAGATCCGTTGGAGCCGTAGGGCCATGAACAAAAGGCGCCCAAGGCAGCCCCAATGCAGAGCAAGAAGGCAATTGAGGGTCAGCAGCGATTGAAGGAACCCCACAAAACCAAAACAAAGGTTACAAAGGAGGAAAAATCACTGAAGGGTCGACATTAAACCAGCTAAAAAAGGCACAACACTGTTGAAGAATAACGTCGACATCAAGAAGAAATGACAATTTCTGGTCTCCGATGCCGAGAGGGCCCTCAAGGTCAAAAGAAAAAGACTTGAGGAAGAGATTTCTGCGATCCTACAAAAGAAAAAGAACTTCGATGCCTCACTGAAGGATTTTTGAATCCCAAATACACTGGCTGTCGAACTAGAGAACGTCAACGCAAAAGAGGCAGAAAACGCAGAGGGAGAAAAAGAAGTTATTTTCGACTCCCCTCCAACCCCTGAACCTCAAGGCGAAGAACCTGAGGAATACGGAGACATACCTAAAGAAGAGGAAAACTCTGAAACTTTTGAGGATACGTAGAACGACCTCGACACCGAAGCGCGCAAGAAGAAATTTCCAGTTACCCTTCGAAATCGTCACCTCCAGATGACATTGCTTTCTACAATGACATTGTTAAAAGGGCAGCAAATCAATTTGGAGTGCCCTTAGAGGAATAAAAAGGGGACACATGTTTTTTGCTACAAACCCTGGCACCAGCTACGAAAGGAACACAATACCTTTCTCTGCTGTCCAGTATTCTGGACCAAGACAAAGAAGCCTTCAAGGAACCAGCCTCAAACAAGGGGGTAACCCCCAGAGGGAAGAAGAAGTATAAATTCACCACAATAGACCCTAAATATATTCAGGGAAGTACAGTGCCTGACTCAATTATTGTCACCACAGCCAGGAGGAGAGAAAATGCAGTCTCCAACACCAGGCCTCCACCAGAAAAAGAAAGCAAGAGGATGGATATGGTGGGGAGAAAAATGGAAAAAGAGGCAGCAACATAGTGGTGTATTGCTAACTCAAATCCCCTACTAAATAGATATGGCCACCAACAGTGGGATGAGATAGAGGAGATTTTGAACGAACTCCCTGAGGAGGACAAAAAGTGGGCAAGATCTATTGTTCAGGAGGGGAAAAACGTGGCAAACACCTGTCTGAAGTCAGATTTGGATGCAGCAGATACTGCTAGTAGGCAGATGTGCACACAACCATCCTGAGAAGACTTGCCTGGCTCAGAATCTCGGGTTTTAAGCAGGAGGTGCAAATCTCTATCATTAATAGGCCATTCAATGGAGAAGCACTTTTTGACAAGGAGGTAGATGAATCCCTTCAACAGATAAAAAAGGACAACAAAACAGCAAGGTCAATGGGGGCCCTGTAGCTGAGAGGTTCCTTTAAAAGAGGGGGATTCAATAACAGAAAGGCCAAAGGTAGAGGCACCTTTGGACAAGGAAAACAGATGTCACAACAAACTCAAGCCAGAATCCAAGTCAAAAAATGAGTCAGCAGTCAGGCTATCAAGGTTGGCAACAACAACAGAAGCAGCCCTTTAGAGGAAGAGGCAATGGCAGAGGAAGAGGCCAATCCTCCCAGAGGAAGAGGAAATGGATCAAACTGACTCAATCACAAAGAAGGACCCACACAAGACACCGGTGGGGGGAAGAATATAATTCTTCTATGGACAATGGGAAAGAATCACAACAGACAATTGGATTTTAAATGTGGTAAAGTATGGGTATTGCACAGAGCTAACAAACATACCACCTGCAAACCCAACAATAGCAAGAAAATTCATGAATTCAGAACAAACACTGCTAAACGCAGAGATCAAGGAAATAAGCCTAAAATAGACAATGGAAAAAAACCCATACAATGGTTGTTCACAGGAGACTACTCTCCATATTTACTAATACCCAAACAGGATCTAACTCTAAGACCAATCATAGACTTAAGGTTCATAAACAAGTTCATACTAACACAATGCTTCAAAATGTGTACTCTCCAAGAAATGATCCCACAAATTCAAAATGGGGATTACATGGCAACAATAGACCTCAAAGACGCCTACCTACATATCCCTATGAACAAAAGACACAGAAAGTACCTAAGATTCCTGCACAACGGAACACACTACCAATTCAAGGTACTTCCTTTTGGAATAAAATCAGCTCCACGTGTGTTTACGAAGTGTCTGGCCGCAGTGGTGGCACACCTGAGAAGGGAGGGAATCCACGTCTACACCTATCTAGATGACTGGCTCGAATGGGGACATTCAAAACAAACATGTCTGTTGCAGGTCTAGTCTTCCTACTTATTCCCCATTTCCTTCTTCCTTCCTGCTGCCGTGATTGGCCAATGCTATGACGCGCATTGGAATGTTGTGTTCATATTTATATGACGTGCACGCCTGACCCCGATGTACTCTGTCACCTTCCGACAGCTGTTCCTTCCCTCCCGCAAGCTTGTTATGTATAAATAAATACTTAAGGATATACCTCCACTTGTTCTTCTCTTTATTGAAAGAAGTATCACAACATATTTGGCGACGAGGTACGGGACGTTCTGACTATTGACGAGCTTGCACAGGAATTTCTTCTGGAGCACCTTAACCTTATCTTCAAGGCAAGTGCATTTATGGAAATTATTTAAAAATAAATCAACACGTTTTAATTTCTTGTTCTCCATTATATTTCGGTGACACGGGAAGTTGGACCAAGAAGTCACGTAGGCGTATCGCCTTAGAAATTTTCGAAGTGGCAGTTCGTGACAGGAGAAGCACACAATACTTTAAGGCAAGTTACGGATTAATTTTTGATTGCCTAGGAGTTCTTCAAAAGTTCTCCACAGCTTAGCAGAGCAAGGAGTATTCAACAGTTGTTACGCGTGGCAGTTCTACTGTCATTCTAGTCCTCACGCGCTGTGATAACCGGCAGTTCCCGCTCAGCTGTTTGTCAAACAGTAAGGCTGTTTAGGTCACGACGTCATCGACGCGTGCATTGCGGCCATTTTGTGACGAACATTCCATTCATTCGGCACATCGGAACCTGAGGTAAATAAAACGCACATAAGTATTTTCTTTACAAAAACGAAGGGCAAATGAGATTCAAGCTTGAAGATTGAGAAGCGTTTCTTCTCATATTTTCTCAGCAAGTTAGGGAACAATTATTTTCACTGTTACCCAGCGAGTACTAAACTGGCACATAACTCGTTTTTTTTTTCTGACAAAGGTCGATACGAACTTCAGAGTATAGGGAGCTTTTCCTTCCATTAGTACTCAGTGAGTTTTTGAACATTTCATCTCATTTTGCTTGGTGAATTTAGGGCTCATTTTGTGAAGTTGATTCTTTTTTTATTTTCAAAGTTTTTTATTTGCATCAAAGGATCACATAGGCAATAAACAATTCATTTTTTCAAAAAAAAAAAGCAAAAATATAACAGTATTCCATGGTTGCATTTAGATAAATATATAACACTACTTAAACAGTGCCAAACATAAGATTAAGAACCGATAGACATACATTTTAAGAAAGATTACTAAGACATAAATAAACCCCATATTCTGTCAATTTTTCGTCTGGCATGCAATCCCCTTGAATCTGCAATAGCGGCTTCCATACTATAAGTCTCCTTAACTAAACTCCACCATTCTAAAACTGTTGGTGGGTTCTCTGGCAATAATTAACCCTGCACAAGTGATTAGGATATTCAACAAATCTCTAAACCTTTCAACCCCATTGACGCCTACACAAACATCAATATTTGAGAATAAGAAGGGTTGCTCCAGCCTCTCAGTGATAACCTTAGTTATTCCTTCCCAGTATTCTTTAAGGTGAGGGCAAGTAAAAAACATGTGGACAATATCCGCGCCACTCATATCACATTTAGGGCACTTCGTTCTATCAGAATGATTATTGTTCGTTGCCCATTTAAGTATCCTTTCAGGCGTGTAATATAATTGACAGACTGTTTTAAACATCTGCAATTTTAGGCTGGAGGATTGAACTGATGCATTTAGGCTTTTAAGAGATGTGACAATTAGATCTGTTGGGACGCTCATTGCCAGTTTCCTATTCCATTTCTCTGTTAGAATAGTAGCATCACCGGTCCTGAGATCAGAAAAGAGCTTATAACCCGAGCTTATGATAGATTTATCAACATCTCTATAGATACAGTCCCATATCTCAGATTCTGAGACTGCAATGAGTTCTAATTTTTTCACTAAGTAATCTCTAATCTGATAGTATTTAAACCTAGCCACTTCAGGTAGATTATAGCAGAGTTTCATTTTATCAAATGCCATAAAGCCATGATGATCATATAAATCCCCCAGAAATCTAATACCGGAGTTTAAAAATATTTGACAGGCTGGGTCATGAAAAATAGTAGGGAAGCCGGGGTTGCCCCATAAAGGTGTTTTACTGTGAAAAAGAGATGTATTGCATTTAGCCATAATAGATCGCCAGACACTCACAGTGTCCCTTATGGTCTTAAATGTAACCCTTTTAAAATAGTTGGGGTCGTTTATCCTATACAGAAACATATTAACATCTAATCCTAATAGGAACTTGTGAAAGTATAAACATTTATCCAGAACTGTCAAACTGCAGATCCGAGTCATAAATGCTGACCAATAGTAAAATTTAAAGTCCGGAAAAAGCATTCCTCCTTGACTAAAGGGGAGTTTAAGCAGTGATACAGCACGCCGGGCTTTTTTATATCCCCATACAAAACTGCCAATGATACCTTCTAGTCTGATGAAGAAGGAATTGTTGACCCGCAGAGGGATTGTTCGAAACATATACAAGAATTTAGGCAAAATTTTCATTTTTATTAAATTTATTCGACCAATCATACTGATTGGAAGTTTATGCCATTTCTTAAGTTGCATGGCAGTTTCTTTTAATAAAGGTTCGTAGTTTAATCCTATGATGGAATCAATATCCGAGCATATTTTAACACCTAAATAGGTGGCTACATTACTTATTCCAGAGACAGGAGTGGTTGGTTGATAATTCATGACAACTTGAGTTTTGGTGGTATTAAGTCTGTAACCAGAGACTGAGCCATAGATGCCAGCTTCTATTAAAATCCCTTTCATAGTTTTAGCAACATCTGGCGAGAAAACTGCAATATCGTCAACATATACAGTTATATCTAATTTATCTAATCCATTAAAAAAAGGGCAGATTAGCGTTTGGCATTGTAGGGCAATTAGAAAAGGTTCTATTGCAAGAGCAAAAAGTAGTGGTGATAAAGGGCACCCCTGCCTTGTCCCTCTTTTAATGGAAAACAGAGAAGAGCATTTCCCCATATATGAGATTTTCCCCATAGGATTATCATATAGAGATTGGATCCATCGTAGATGTTGTCCTTTAATACCAAATGCCTGTAGTGCTGTCCACAGAAAACCCCACCCCACCCGGTCAAATGCTTTTTCAGCGTCTAATAAAATCATACCGAGTGGGGTGTGTTTAGTCCGTGCTGCATCAAAGGCTGATATAGCCATGTTAATATGTGCTGTGGTGTCACGCTTAGGGATGAATCCATGTTGTTGGGGAGAGACAAGTTGGGACATGTACGGAGCTAGTCTAGTAGCCAGTATTTTAGCAAAGATTTTTGCATCACTATTAATAAGTGAAATAGGCCTGTAAGATCCCCTCTCTTGTGGTGCTTTACCTTTTTTTAAAAAGAAAATAATTTGGGTTAAATTCCACGATCTGGGTGCTTGTTGCCCTTTACCAATAGCACTAATCACATCAACAAATAATGGTATTAATTCTTCAGTGCAATATTTATACAATTCCAAAGGAATAAGATCTTCCCCTACAGCTTTACCCATTGCAAGAGATTTAATTGCGCCCCTAATTTCTAAAGGCGTGATATCGGCCTCTAATTGAGCCGATTGTTCTGGCTCTAAGTTATTGACTTTGTTAACATTAATATAGTTATTAATACAATCATCTGAAATAGCAGCTTCCGGTGTATAAAGGGTTTGATAGAAGGAAGCAAACTCTTGTAAAATCGATTTTGGATCGCAAAATAATTGGTCATTGTCCCCTTTAATTTCTTTAACCATGTTAATGGAACGATCTTCCGCTACTTTGTAAGCCAATAATTTCCCACTTTTATCTCCATTTTCATACTGTTCTAGATGATATTTTTTAAGTTTATTAATACTTTTGTCCCTCAGAAGGTTTTTTATTGCTGTTTTAAGCTCAATTAATTTGATGTTTAATTCTTCTAAGTTTGAAGCATTATTACAGATAGCATCAGATATCTGGAGTTCAATATCTCTGATTTCGTTTAGCCTTTTCTGATTTATGGTTCGGAGTTCTTTGTTTTGTCGCCAAATGTATTGCTGGGTAAATCCACGTACGCTAGCCTTACACGAATCCCAGACTATCCATGGTACGCTGGATTGTCTGTTAATATCAATGAATTCTTTTATATGCTCTTTAAGCTGATTTATAAACATTGTGTCAGAAAATAAGTAACGAGGAAAAGAGAAGGAGCGAGTAGTTTTTTCCTCAGTTGTAAGTGTAAATGTTATAGAGATCGGGTTATGATCAGACGTCACCCTTGGATGTATATCCATTAAGCATTTGTCAAGAATCAAGTCTGAGGCCCATATCATATCAATGCGTGAGCATACCTTATGTGCAGCAGAATAAAAAGTATAACCAGCTATATCAGGATTTAAAGATCTCCATACATCTTTTAAAAGATGAATTGCTGCCAGATCCACAATTGCAGCTCTAGTTTTCCTCATTCTTTGAAAGGCATTTTTTCTAGTGATATCCAATTTATAATTCATTATATAATTAAAATCTCCTAACACAATATACTCTCCACCCCATCCAAGTAGTTCCATATTAATTTGATCAAAGATTCTAGGCTCGTCTTGATTGGAAGCATAGACTCCACATATTGTAAGTTTGAAATTTCCTAACTTTATCTGCGCTATCGCCCATCTACCAGCTTTATCGGTTAGAGTCTTGATTATTTCACATTTCAGTCCTTTATGTTTTAGGATCGCTACTCCCCTAATTGAAGCATTAAATTCCGTGCAAACTACTGGATCAAATCCTAGTTGTTTGATCAGTTGTTTGTCTTTATAAGCAATATGTGTTTCAGTAAGAACTACTATTTGCGGGTTATACATCCTAAGTTCCTCGTAGACAAGACGGCGTTTAATTTTGTTGTTTAATCCTGAAACATTCCAGGTTAGGCACTTTATTAAATGCATTTTAAATTATATATTTCCTCACCCATGTAACCACAAAAAACAATCATCATCAGTGCTTTGTAAAACGTCTTAGTTTTTTCTTTGTCATTTTTGTGTCCTTTGATGCAGTTTTTACCCCAAACCATTGCTTCCCTTAACCCACCCCACACTCTGATACTACCCCCTCACCCCGTGTTTACCTGTGGATCCCCCCTTTCTGTGGACTGCCGTTCACCTGGCAGTAGGTGAGCGGATAGAACGCTAATCGGGTCCAGGTATTTATAATTAGTCCATACGACACAGTACTACACATTTTCTCATTATTTCAATTTTAACCCTATCATTATCATATAAGCAATCAACTAATATCCTGTAAAAATTTAGTGGGTGGCAATAAACAAAAAGATATTAACATCAATATATCCAATAAGGCCATTAAGACCAGAAAGAAAAAGACAAAGCACCCCTATAACACCCGTAGTTACTTGACATTAGTCCTTAGCTCAATCATTTCCCAGCTTTCCAGGAAGTAATTGCTTTTTCGACCTCATCTACATCCCCAAAAAAATATGAGCGGCCATTTTTTATCACTTTCAGCTTTGCAGGTTCTTGCAAATAAGCTTGAAATCCGAGTTCTTTGATCGGGTCTATGAATTGTTTTAGTTTCCATCTTTTTTCTAGCGACAGTTTACTTAGATCTGATCTCACAAAGAAGGTGACAGACTCAATAGTAACTGGAGTATTAGGGCGAGCTTTTAAAGAAATGGCTTGTCGGAGCAGATAATTACCAATATAGATCAGAATAGGTCTTGGAAATCTCCCACTCTTATCTCTCTGGAATAGGGGTAATCGATGCGCATGTT
Organism: Lissotriton vulgaris; assembly: GCF_964263255.1. Classification (NCBI taxonomy): domain Eukaryota; kingdom Metazoa; phylum Chordata; class Amphibia; order Caudata; family Salamandridae; genus Lissotriton; species Lissotriton vulgaris. Next base: position 1,558,042,165 of record NC_141689.1, on the reverse strand, counting down.
GAATCTGTGAGTCCCAGTCCCAGTCTGAGAGATCAGGAAAAGCCTTTTGAAACAAATGAGTAATGTATGCCCTCGGATCTGCCCCCTCCGCCCCTTCAGCAATACCAAAGACACGAAGATTCTGTCTTCTATTCCTATTCTCCAAATCTTCCAGTTTGGCTTGCATCTGGAGTATTTGTGAGGCATGCCTATTCAATTCTGCCTCAGAGCATTGCGATTTCTCTTCTGTAGCAACCACTCTCTGCTGCAATTCCTCTATGTCCTGTGACACTGCCCCCAATTTACATGCCATCTCTTGTAGAGAAATTTGAGTTCTATTGTTGTCTTCTCTCATTTGATGATAATGAGTTTTGGCCTCTTGTTTCTGTTCATTTAAGAGGTGCAAGATTGTCTGAAAAGAAGCAGTCACTTCCCCCTGCGGTATCCACTCAGTTGCCCCAGTTGATGAGGATGAAGTAGTATCTCCCAAGTGCATTACTTGTATAGGTTCACCTAATGGGGTCCTTAATACCTCCGGAGTGGTTGCCTTAGGCATATCACACATATCTTCAATTATGCTGTCGTTACCAGTATTGCCGCTATTACCACTATTACTACTGGTATTGCTACAGTCAATTAACACAGAAGCTGAAGCAGGATTGTCTCCGATAAATATCAGGGTAGATGCAGAAGAGTGAGGCTGTAGCTGATCCATTGTACTATCTCCAGTAGCCTTTAATTTATCAGAGATGATAGGTTGAGTAGGACTGAGTGGAGCATCAGCTTTTGTTTTGTCTGTGGGCACAGTGGTTACATCATTGGGGCTATTACCAGATAGTCGCAGCGCCATAGTTTTTACACCACCCTTAGCCTGCACCCATTGTCTGATAGGGCTATTTTCAGCAATAGCCTTCAAGGCATTTGTCTTAGTTTTGCCCGCCATTTTAACCATCTTATTCTTACTTTTGCCCTTCAATTTCTTAGGTAAAGTTTTATTTTTGTCCTTGATCATACATAAGGGCGTGTTACTCCCCTGTTCATTAACATCCACGTATTCTTCATCCGTTTCACCTACATCTAGGTTATCATCATTTTCAGTTCCTTCAGTTTCTATCACCCCCACAGCACACCCTTTATCGAGGGGCAAGCTAGTAACATTAGTAGCGCTAGAAGAAGTGTTAACGTTAATATCAATATTGGATGAGTTCGGCATTGAAGATTGAAGTTCTTGAGGGTCAGTATGATCGGCAAAAATGCTATTAGTGCTGTTAATAGTGGTAGTGTTAATGGTAGGAGTTAGATCACTTGCTCCTTTTCCCACTTGAGCTGTCTCTAAGGCCAGTACATCAGTATTAACCTGAGCTGTGGAAGCTGTGGTAACTGTGATAGCGTCATTTTGGAATTGTATCACAGGGTCTTTTAGATTAGTCTGCTCTCCTTCCTTTACATTTGCAGCATTGCCTCCCATTTGACCCCTATCGTCTGTGTTACCTTTCGAGTAAGATGGGGTTTTTCCTCCTTCGCATACACCATCCAGCAGTTGCCTGTCTTTCAGAGCAGTTTCAGCAATATTCTCCGCTGCCGCTGCCGCCGGGGCTCCCGCTCCCGCTCCCCCGCTTGCTCCAAGCTGTATCTGCTGCTCAGAGCTCTGAGCTGTACTCTGAGCCGTGTCCACAATAGATTTCTTGCTTGCCAGAATTTCGTTGATTGCGGTGACAGACAGCGAAACTGCCGAGGCTCCTGCTCTCCCGCTCGCTGCTGTGTTACGCGTTGTCCGTGTGGGAGGTTTTGGCGCCATCCCGCTGACGCTCGCTCTCTCTGGCTGGGCTGCTGCCGGTGCTGTGGGGGAACGCAGACCCGACCAGCGGATTGCTGCTGATGCCGATCCCAGCCTGATCCACTCTGACAAGCTTTCCCAGCCCCACCGAATCCTTGAGGTTCCTCGAGGCAGTCGCGGTGTCTCAACACTTTTTACACCGGCAGAATGGAATAAGCTTTGGATACGGCTCCTGAACTGCCGTAATTTCCACATCGGCCTCCGTGTCCGTCAATGTTGCTGTTGTCAGTAATGAAATACTATGAGATCGAGGTGAGTTCTCCTGAGTCCTCCAGATTGCTCCGCCGTGTAGTTTAAATTATTTAACAGCAATTCTCGGATCAGCGCTGTATACTGTGTCGGGTCATAGCGTAGCTGTTACTTCAAACCCGGACCCGTCTCAGCGTCCTCCACTCCGGCGATGTCAATCCGCCATCTTGGATCTGTGAAGTTGATTCTTGTTTTCTTGTTCTTTATAAAAGAAACGTTTTCTTCTCATATTAACCCTGTGATTTTTAACCATTCAAAATTGATTTGTTTATCAAAAAAGAGGCTTCAGTATCCAATCTGGATAATATGACCAGTGAAGTGAACTTCAATGCCCCAGCATTTTTTCTAAACAAACCTGGTAAACCGGTCATGAAATGGCGCAGTTGGTACAGGTCGTTCGAAAACTACTTGATTGCCATCAATGGTAAGAAGTTCGATGCTGAAAGACAGACAGCTATACTTGTTGAGCTGTTGGAGGTGGCAGGGCAGGAAATTTTTTATAGTTTGCCAGAGTACGAACCTCCACCAGGCCAATTTATTCTGTTTGATGAGTTCCAGGAAGCTGTTAAGTGGTTAGAAAAACAATTTGATGAAGAGGAAAACATAATGGTGGGCAGACACCGTTTCACTATGAGAAAACAAACTGAAAGTGAAAATGTAGAAGAATACATAGCAGCATTGAAAGTGTTGGCTACCAAGTGTGTCTATCAAGATAGAGTTGATGAGTATATACGCGACCAGTTAGTCTTCCACTGTTATGAAAGAAAAATTCAAGAACGGCTTCTAGCATGCAAGAGACCAATGCTTTCAGAAGCTATAGACATTGCAAAGGGTATTGAAAGGTCATTGGAAGGTTCAAGGGAAATAACTGGATCTACAAACAAGAACTCTAACGTGTATTTAATAAATGATAAAAAGAAGAGAGATAATGTTTCTTTCAACAAATTTAAAGCACATGCAAATGTTAATACATCTCAATTTGTATGTTATAGATGTGGCTCACACAATCACAAGGCTGACTCCTTGAATTGCCCGGCATTGGGAAAGAAGTGCACAAGATGTCTAAAGGTAGGGCATTTTGCTGGGGTATGTGGCACTTTTGGCCAAAAACGATTTTCGCCAACAAAAGTAAACTGCGTAGAAGAGTTTGATGAGAATATGTGTTCTAATATTGTACTAACAATTGAAGAGGAATACAAAAATATTAAGGGACCATTAGGGGTGGCCACTGTAGGAGAAGTTCAACTTAATATTATGGCTGATTCTGGTTCGCCCATTACAATAGTTTCCGACAAGAAATTTCTCCAGTATTGGCCACAAAGGGATTTGATTGAATCTGATGTCAACCCCAAAGCCTTCGGGGAATCAGAGATCAATATATTTGGGTATTTTGAAGATATCCTGAATATCAAAGGCAGATGTGTGATTACAAAAATCTATGTTGCAGAACGCGACAGAGACATTGTGGGATGGAGAGACTTAGCAAAATTAAAAATAATTTTGAAACCTGGGGCTGAGGATCCCATAGTACTTGATGAAGGGTTTATACCTAGTATAAATGTGTCTACAGTAACATGCAATAATGAAAGCATAACCACCATCCTAAAAAAATATGACTCACTGTTTGAAGATAGAGTAGGTTGTGTGAGAGGCTTTGTACATAAGATAATTCTAAAAAAAAATGCTGTACCTGTAAGACATAAGGTCAGGTCTCTACCCCTAACTGTCAAAGATGAATTAAAATGTGTTCTAGAACGACTGCTCAACGAAGAAATTATTGAACGAGCAGACTCTGCTGAATGGATTTCGGGGATCGTTTTGGTAAAAAAGAGGAATGGTGAGTTCTGCCTGTGTGCAGACCTCAGGTCACTCAATAAGAATATTCTAGTTGATTGTTTTCCCCTTCCAAGAATTCAAGAGATTTTAGCTGCAACTGCAGGTTCTAAATTCTTTTCCCTTATCGACCTCAGGTCAGCGTACCATCAAGTTAAGCTTGATGAGAAATCCAAAGAGTTGACCACATTTATCACACCCCTGGGAACTTACAGATATGTACGATTGCCTTTTGGGTTGGCGTCCTCAGTAAGTGTCTTCCAAAAGCTAATGGAGAACATGTTTGGGCAGATGAAAGGCGTACAGAAGTTTCAGGATGACATTCTCATCCACGCTGAATCCGTAAGTGAACATAATGTCATTCTGGAGGAGGTACTTGGTAAGTTGAAGGATAAGGGCATGACGGTTTCCAAGAACAAATGTGAATTCCTTAAGACTGAGGTAGAATATCTAGGCCATGTAATTAGCCAAGATGGTGTTAAACCCAAAGTGAACTTAGTCAGGGCAATTTCAGAAGCCCCCAGGCCAGAAGACAGAGATTCGCTGAGATCCTTTTTGGGGCTCAGCGAATATTATTCGAGATTAATAGAAAACTACGCTGAAGTGGTTGAACCCCTGAGAGCCCTTTTGCGCAAAGGTGAGCATTTTAAATGGGGAACACAACATGAGGAATCATTTGCAGAAATCAAAAGGTCTATTGTGAATGCCCCCACTCTAAAACCATTTGATACAAAAGGTACCAACATATTTACTGTAGATGCTAGCTCGGTGGGTATTGGCGCAGTTTTCACTCAGAAGGTCAATAAACAAGTTCATTCAGTAGCGTTCATTTCACGCACATTGACAGAGGCAGAAAAGAATTACAGTACCATCGAGCGAGAAGCGCTCGCATGTGTTTGGGCGGTGGACAAACTTAAAATGTATCTATGGGGAAAGGATTTCGAACTAGTTACCGACCACAAGCCACCATCGTATATGTTTGATGGGTATGGCAGAGGTAACGGTAAGGCCTCAGCTAGGCTGGTGAGATTGTTGGCAAAACTGCAAGAGTATAATTTCACTATCAAACACATTTCAGGCAGGGACAATATTCGAGCAGATTGTCTTTCAAGACTACCTACTGAAAACATTGAAGTGCAGAATGAAGATGACACAGAGTGTGTAGTCTCATTCATATCCAACATAAATGTAATAGGTAATGCATTGTCAGAAAAAGAATGGTTGGAAGCCATCAATGCTGATTCCGTTTTGATGAAAGTTAGAGATTTCATGTCCCACAGGTGGCCCCCAGTTAGGAATTTGTCTCCTGGCCTCATATGGACAATGATGTTAACTTATTCATTGAGAAATGTATTGTATGTATTAGGTCTGACAAGCACTGGACACCAAGAGTTCAGGAGATGCAGTTGGTATCCATTCCAAATTCAGCATGGTACAAAATTGCCATTGACATGGCAGGACCATTCCAGGTGTTGGACCGGGATTCCAGATTTCCTATTGTTATGAGTGACTACTACAGCAAATGGATATACCATAAATTTGTCCCGACTATTGACTCAGACTCTGTCATTGACTTTTTGGACACATGTTTCTCCATTGAAGGAAGCCCACGCATACTAGTGTCAGATAACGGGAAGCAACTTACTTCCAACAAAATGACAGAATTTCTTAATTCACATGGCATCAGACAGGAGAAAACTCCCTTGTACTCTCCGAAATCGAATGGGCAAATTGAAAGAGTAAATCGATTCATCAAGGACAGCATTCAATTAGCCAAAGCTTCGAATATTCCTGTAAAGAAATGAATCCAGGAAAGAGTATTTGCATACAATTCTACCCCAAACAGTGTAACAGGTTTTTCCCCATTTTTCCTAATGAGGGGAAGGAGGTGTGATAATGACATTGTGCCTAAAATTGAAGGGTTTGAGGCAGGTTTACCCTATCCTGTGGTCATAAGAGATGAACAGATGCAGGTTAAGCAGAAGATTGTTGGGAACCAGGTCAAAGCCAAACGCTATCATGACATGGTCCACAAAGCAGTTAATAAAGAGTTTAACAAGGGTGATTGGGCACTTTTCAAAAGAAATGATGGACAACATAAAGGAGAATCCAAGTACTATAAACGCGAGGAAGTGGTTGAGGTCACAGAAAGTGCCATTTGTCTGAGATTTCTAGGTTGGCGCAACAAGAGTGACGCCATATCTTTGAGCAGAAGCCAGGCAGAATTATGGTTTGAGGGTCACAAAGATGTAGAACAAGATGAAAGGGAATTCTCATGGTTGAATACTTATTCAGGTGAAATTGATGAACCAGTTGATGTTTCACAAAGAGAAGCAAGTGATGAACCAGACAACTATGACATAGAGGAAATGTTTAGAAATGATGAAAGCAATGCTAGGAATGATATGGTAGAAAGTTATGACAAGAGAAATGTAGCTGAAGGACAAGCCATTGCTGACTGTGTATCTGAATCCAAACCCAGTAACCCCAGTGTATCCGGGAAAGAAAATGCTAAATGTCATGGAGGTTGGGAGGGTACCTGTACCCGGTTTGGGAGAATAGCTAGGTTGCCAGCGGGCCTAAAGGACTATGAGTTGTTGTAGATATTCACCTTGTTGTTTGAAAAAGGGGGGATGTTGCAGGTCTAGTCTTCCTACTTATTCCCCATTTACTTCCTCCTTCCTGCTGCCGTGATTGGCCAATGCTATGACACGCATTGGAATGTTGTGTTTATATTTATATGACGTGCACCCCTGACCCCGATGTACTCTGTCACCTTCTGACAGCTGTTCCTTCCCTCCCGCAAGCTCGTTATGTATGAATAAATACTTATGGATATACCTTGACTTGTTCTTCTCTTTATTGAAAGAAGTATCACAACAATGTCACAATCATGTTCAAAAAGCGATCCAAATGCTACAAAACTGGGTTTCTCGATAAACTGCAAAAAATCTTCAACACCACCAGAAAGGAAGGTCATACCCTACACAAATCAGGATACAAGCGATCCATCAAGAAATGACTCTCTACCAGAGGGATCAGTCTCTGACAGTGAGGAAGGTCATGAAACTAATAGGCATGATGGCATCATGCATCCCTCTTATCCCTCATGCCCGACTATACATGCGTCCATTCCAAGAATGGCTTACCAACAGCTGGTCTCAAGCCACAGGAAGTTGAGAGGATCTGGTGGTTGTTACACAAAGGGTGCAAGCAGAGGTACAATGGTGGGCATTCCAAAACATAACACAGCGGAGACCATTCAGGAACCCAACTCCAGCTGTGACAGTCACCACAGACGCAACCCTCAATGGTTAGGGTGCACATTTCAACCAGCTGAAAGTACATGATCAATGGAACTAATAGGATTCCACGAAACACATCAACGTCTTGGAAATGAAAACTGTCTTTCTAGCTCTAAAGCCATTCCAAAGACACATTCAGGGGAAAACCATCTTAATACAAACAGACAATACAACAACAATGTTCTAACTGAACAAGCAGGGAGGGACAAGGTCCTTTCCCCTGAGCAAACTTGCACAGGAAATCTTGCAATGGGCAATAATTCACAAGATCAACTTACGGACAGTACATCTACCCGGAAAAGACAATATTACAGCGGACCAGCTGAGCAGACAGAACAACTGCCCCCACGAAGGGGAGTTGAAGCAGAAAACAGTACATTATCTGTTCAGCATCTAGGGAACGCCAGTGATAGACCTGTTTGCAACAGTGCAGAACAAAAAATGCCTGTCCTTTGCCTCGAGGTTTCCACACCACCTATCAAAGGGAAATGCACTTTCGCTCAACTGGTCACATACATTTGCTTACGCCTTTCCACTGATACCCCGGCTGCAAAGAGTGTTACAAAAAGCAAAATATCCAGGAACAAATATGATTCTCATTGCCCCTCAATGGCCAAGGCAAACATGGTATTCAACCCTCCTAGAACTATCCAGGGGGAAAAGATGAGTATCAACGCAGAAAAGGACCTGCTAACAATGCAATAGGGTCAGATCTTTCACCCAGAGCCAGCAATGCTACATCTGGCTGCTTGGCGTCTGAATACATAGTATTTGGGCACCTCAATCTGCCTCTCTGAACCATGGAAATTCTAAAAGAAGAAAGAAAACAGTCAACAAGAAAATGCTATACAGCAAAATGGAAGCGATATACCACATGGTGTGCTGCTAACAATTAAAACAGTTCAATCAACACACAAGAAACAGTTATTACATACCTTACTTACCTCTTAGACAGCAACATCAACTACTCATGCATAAAGGTGCACCTTGCTGCCATAGTAGCATACACAAGAGGAAAAGCATGTAAACGCTTTTTTACAAGACCAGTAATCAAAAGGTTTTTAGAAGGAGCAAAACAATTTGCCCCACCAAGAGCAGCTCCAATACCCACATGGAGCTTAAATACAGTACTTTCTCAACTAATGGCAAAGCCCTTCGAGCCCATGCATACAGCGGACCTCAAACACAGTACTCTAAAAAGAGCCTTTCTCATTGCTATAACATCACTATGAAGAGTAAGTGAGCTGCAAGCACTATCAATACAAGAACCATACTTACAAACCCACAAGGATAAAGTAATTTTAAAAACAAACCCACATTTCTTGCCAAAAGTGGTACCTAAGTATCACTTAAATTGAAACATTCTCCTGCTGGTTTTCTTTAAAAACCCAAAGACTAAAAGAGAGAGAAGCCTCCATACCCTAGATGTAAGGAGGGCATTATTGTATTATTTGCAAAAAACAGAACAAATCGGAAAAACAAAGCAATTGTTTGTCGCCTACGCACATGCCAACACAGGATCACCTGTCACAAAGGCAACTATTGCAAGATGGATAGTACAAGCCATCCAATTATGTTATGCCAATGCCAAGAAACGGCTAACAATTCAACCAACAGCTCACTCCACTAGAAAGAAAGGAGCAACGCTAACTTTTATAGTCAATATACCAATTGACTCCATTTGTGCAGCAGCAACATGGGCATCACCACACACTTTTACAAAACATTATTATGTGGATATAAAAATGAATAAGGAATCTCAAATTGGACAAAGGGTGCTTCAACACCTGTTTGCAAGGTCTTCCTTTCATCACAGCCTCCCAGACACGGGAGAAACCGCTACATAATCTGATGCACAGCATTTGAATCCAGAAAAAGGTTCATGCTGCAAAACGAAAAGGTTACTTACCAGTAAGAGTAGTTTTGCAGCTTGAAGAATTTTCTGGATTCACATGTGACTCACCCGGCCTCCCCTATAAGGAAAACAAACAGGTGGGGAAGCAAGGGACTACATCAGTTATTTAATAACCATCTCAAGCATTACAAACAAGAATAAGAACAGAAAAAAGTATCCGAAGATGGCTACCACGCACGTCGACCTCCAGGATACCGGCTGATATCACAAAGGAGACATACCTGGCACCCAATGGTGGTCGACAGTGATCAAAACAAGAACAAAAAGACAATTCTGGACCCAACCACTAGATGGCGGAATAATGCATAACATTTGAATCCAGAAAATTCTTCAAGCTACAAAACTACTCCTACTGGTAAGTAACTATTTTGTTACTGTTTGTTGGCGTTTGTGAGTGTGTTGGTAACTTTAGTTGTGTGGGCCTGGAATCCATATGTATATTGTTCATACTACAAATGTGCATGAAAGTATGATCTATATTATTGAATTAGTGGATGCTATGTGTCTGTGCACATGCGGGCATGCACTTCACTAAGATCAAACCTACTGGCTTCGTCAATGCTTCTGAAACTGTCTTAAACTGCACCACAATGCGGACATCTTTATGCCATTTTACCCAGGAAACACTGGGGCATATTATCAAGGACCGGTGTTAAAATTATCGCTGTTTTATCGGTAGAAAACTGCCGATAAAACGGCGATAATGGGCTTGATAATACCCCCTTGTTAATTCCCACAGAAGCCCATGTTCTGGTGTTAACATGGGCTTCTATGGGAATTAACAAGGGCGTATTATCAAGCCCATTGTCGCCGTTTTATCAGCAGTTTTCTGCCGATTAAACAGAGATAATTTTAACACCAGTCCTTGATAATATGCCCTTCAATCTACTAACGTTCTTGCAGACATTTGCTGTATTTCACACGCATTTTCTCTTAATGTTTCATAACTTGTAATTATAAGGCACATCTGGAACTGAGAGAACTGCGCAAAGTACTTTCAAAGTCACTGGAGGTCGGGGGAGTATGCATCTGCTCTCATATTTTGACTGCAGTGTGTTGTAAAGCAAAGTGACAGATGCCACCTGGCATGACACATAACAACATGATGTACCATATCAAAAGAGAGCACATTTCACCTCATGCTAGGCACCAGAGGAGAAAACATCAGAGATCCATGCTTCACTGAACAAATAGCATATGTATATACACAAATACCTTTATGATTCACTTGCATTAAAGGAACTCTGGAACAAACGCCTGTCAGTGCCGTCGTGATAGGGAACAAGAAGCTTGCCAAACAATTGTCAGAGTAGCAGCTTTCTGTAATTAAACATGAAAGCTGACTGTGACCCGGTTCATATGTCTATCTATCTATATATATAAAGTGACTCAAATATCGAAAGCGTACCGACATGATTACACGATTTAATAAACGGATGGCTACATGTTTCAATTATTTCATAGGTTCTGGTAAATCCTTTTTAATACACAGGGTTTAACGTTCAAGAACACATAACAGGTTCTAATTAACGTGGTCGCACCATAATTATAAAAACATTCGTTTTTTTAAAAAAAACACACTGACACTTACTGTCCCTTTCTATGTCGGTTAATTAATACAACATTGCTCAATCAGCACAGTTGCAGTTTCACTATTTGGATATAATCAAGACATGGTAATGTAGTGATTTGGACGAGGAACCAAAAGCCACCAAGACAAATGTGGTCATTGGTGCTCATAAGGCCCGACAGGCCAGACAGACAACTTATATCCACGGGTTGCTGGGTTAGTTAGAGGAATGCATTTCTAGATATTACTTGAAAAAGTACTCTTTCCAAGTGTGTTTAAATTGATGTTGGAGATGCGAAAGTCTAGAACCATGGCATCAGAAAATAGGGTGGCGACTTCCTGACTGATACAGCTGCTTGCAGCCAGTCCTGAATGGGATGTTAAGGAGTAGAGAAAGTCAGAGGCACAAACTCATTTTCTCAGGGAATCAGTTTCAGGTAGGGCTTTAATGTCCACTTCTTGATTGTCGTGGTGCTACTTGTGAAATGCAGAATATCCTTCTCTGCTGTTGTCTTGAAGGAGATTGTTGTGGCATCCACCTGTTCATGAGCACTGACATATTGAGCCCGTCTTTGTGGTGATGGGGGACTACAGGCCTCAGTGGCCATCTCTGCAGCAGGAGGGGGAGTGGGAGGGAAGAGGCGGGCCCCTCCCATCTGTCCAGACATTGTGCTGTAAAGCGCCTAGTTTCACACAGCGCGGGCCCTGTCATGGTGATAGTGGAGAACTGCAAGCCCCAGCGTCATCTCTGCAGCAAGAGGGGGCAGAAGAGGTGGGCCTTTCCCATCCAGCTGGACCTTGCTTTAAAGCGCCTACAGTTTCCTGCAGCGTAGAACGACCCTGGGCATAGAAGGGGTTAAGAAGAGTGAGCGCATCTGTTCCCTTCAAATGCCCCAACAGAGGCTGGACTACGCCACTTTTGTCTCCATCTCCCTGGCTCTTTTCTTTACACCACATTGGGAAGCGGAAGGCAACAACTAACCTTCCCTTTCTGGCGAAGATCACAGAAAGATGTGTAGCAAAACAACTCTCCTGTCATATCAAGGACAATGATCTTCTAGACCACTGTCAGTCCGGCTTCATCCAAAACTGCAGCACTGAAACAGCCCTACTGCAAGTGGTTGATGACGCGTTGAGGATACTCGATTCAGGGGGGTCCTGTCTTCTAATTCTCCTTGACCTTTCCGCAGCCTTTGACACTGTCAATCACAACACCCTCCTCAATATTCTTCAACAGAGAATGGGCATGGAGGGCACTGTGCTTAAATGGTTTGCATCCTTCCTTTCTGGCAGATCCCAAATGATCAAAATAGCGAACAGTCTTTCACCTCCTGTGGCGGTAGGTCAAGGTGTTCCCCAAGGCTCGATACTTGCTCCCACACTGTTCAATCTCTATTTAGAACCACTGGGAAATCTCCTAAGTAAATCCGGGATTCACTATCATCTTTATGCTGACGACACTCAACTCTACCTCAAGATTGCCTCTACTCACGATCTCTCCATCCTAAGCTCCACTCTCGACTCCATTCAAAACTGGATGTCAACTCATCAACTGATTCTGAATCCCTCCAAAACTGAATTCCTCCTCTTCTCCTCCTCACTCTCTCCTCCCCCGGTTCAATCATGGATGGATCAGATGAATCTACTAAACAATAAACCCATCATTGTCGACAGCGCCAAATCCCTTGGTGTCATACTAGACAAAAAACTCAATCTAATTCCCCACATCAATTCCATTGCGAAATCAGCTCGATACCAACTGCACCTTCTTTGGGGAATCCGTCGCTTCTTCGTGGAGCGGGACCTTATAACCCTGGTGCAAGCACTGGTCCTCTCCAGACTCGACTACTGCAATTCTCTTCTTACTGGCCTCCCCAAATCCCACTTGTCCCCACTTAAGTCTGTTTTCCACTCAGCAACTCATTTCATTTATGGGGCCAAAAGAAGCGATCACATCACACCGATGTTATCTACCCTCCTCTGGCTTCCCTTTGAGGCTAGAGCTATCTACAAGACCGCTTGTATCACCCACAAAGCCCTGCACTCCTCTTCTCCTCGCTACCTGGCGAATAAACTGAAACTCTCTGGAGGTTCTAGACCTTCACGCAATGCGGAGAATCTACTGCTTGAACCTCCCACTTTCAAGAAGGAAAGAACGATGGCCCAATCCTTTTCAGGCAACGCAGTGAGAATCTGGAACTCATTCCCGCCTCAGCTCCGGACCACCGCCTCCTCCCAGGCCTTTAAAAGGGACCTCAAAGCTCTCCTCCTCCAGAGACACCTCCAAAAGTAACTCTCTCTTATCTGAAGGAAGATCTCCCACTACTGAAAATTTCTACTTCTCATGTCCATGGAAGTGCCTTCCCAGTGTGTTCTTGCGGTTAGAGTGTTTGCCTTTTATTGCAGTATTATCCATGTACTTGTGTTTGGTACCCTCTTGCAACTTGCACTCACCACTTTGCCCCTGTAACACACGGTTTGCTTCCTCTCACATGTTTTTTACCTTTGATACTTGCACAAGTGCCACTTTTGCCTACGTAATCGTTTGTTCTTGTGCTTGAGTGTCTAACATATATTGCAGTATTATACCGCAAATTATACTCTATTTTCTCTTGTAGCCTGCACACTTGTCACTTTTTCCTCCTGTGCACTTTTTACTACCTCATGTATTTTTGGTAGCCCACATTTTTACTACCTCATGTATTTTGTTTGCTCACAAGTGTCACAATTACCTTGTCTACCTCATGTATTTTTGGTTTCTCACAATTTTTACTACCTCATGTATTCTTGTTTGCTCACAATTATCACTTTACCGTATGTAACGTAACGTATGCCTCTGCAATCTGTTGCTCGTGTAATGTTCTCAGTTTGTATCATTTCTGTTCCTATTGTGAAGTGCTCTGACACCTTCGGGTAAAGTCCGCGCTATATAAAATTGCATAAATAAATAAATAAATAAATAAATAAATAAATAAATAAATAAACAACCAATGTGTGCTGGGATCTACCATCAGCATTTTTTTTTAGAAAGAGCAGTAGGGGTTATAAGCAAGGATATTGCATTAACTGAAGGCAGATTGTCTCTTGAAAGCATATGTCCTGGCAACTACCTGGCAACTACCCCACAAATTCGTATGGCCTAGCTTGGCAGGCCACAACGAGTTGAGACCTCTATGGTCTCATAGTTCCTTGGCCCTGCTACCCCCTGTAGGATTAGCAGTTACACGTAAAACAAGCATTTACAATGCAATGGTCTCGGCATTATTAAAGGTAGAGCTATTGGCATTGCTCATTACTTTTTTTTTAATTATAAATAAATGGCATTGTCATGTGGAGAAGTGTGGCTCACTGGTTAGAGCAGGCAGACCCTGAAGCAGAGGTCAGACCCGGGACCAGGGTTCAATTCCCGACATGGCAGGGTCTTGAGTGCAAATGTCCACGGACTCGATAATTCTCGCTTCGGTGCCTGACCTAATCATGGGTTCACACTCTGCAACTCTGGGCATTAAGCTTGCTTAATCTCCACAACGGCCCCCCGCGGCGGGATGCCTGGCTTTCACCTTGGGGATGCCCGTTAGGGGCTATCTCACAGGGAAAAGCCAGGACGGGTTCCCAAGGCAAGCGCCGAGATGCCTCCGGGTAGTCGAGCGCTATATAAGAACATACAAAAATAAAAAAAATTAAAAAAAATTTACATTGCCAATAGCTTAATCGTTAAATAAATGGCATTGTCATTTACAATGCCAATAGCTTAATCGCTCGCAAATGCATGACCTATTGCATTTACGCCCACACAGAGCCACACACACAAAGCCACCCACACACACACACAGAGCCACCCACACAGTCATTCATATAGAGCCACCTACAAAGAGGCACTCTCACACAGACAGGGCTACCAACACATAGGGCCTCCGACAAAAAAAGCTATCCACACAGAGCTACACACACACACACAGAGCGCTACGTGCTACACACACACACACTCCCAAGTTAGTTAGTTCACTCCCAAGTTAGTTAGTTCACTCCCAAGTTAGTTCAGTGGCATCCTCCTGCTTCTTTTCTCTCAGGATAATTAGGAAAATATCTAGTTTTTTCTCCCTCCCAGCGCTAAAGGTCATCGTTATGGCTATGGTGCTTTTGCGCCTTGATTGTGGGAACATAATCTATAACGGCGCGCCGGCCTACGCCATACATCGCTTGCAGTTAGTGCAGAATCAGGCTGCCCGCCTGATTCATGGATTGCCTAAATTCCATCGAGCCACTCCATTGCTGAAGGCACTGCACTGGCTGCCCGTGAGAGAACGATCCCTATTCAAACTAGGCTGTCTCACTTTCCAGGCCAGGATGGGCACTGCCCCCGAGTTTATCAGCTCAGCCATCAGTCCCTACTTACCGGGCAGAGAACTCCGTTCAACACACATGGCACTCCTGACCATACCCCGCTTCAAGAAAAAGAAAGCCGGCGGGGCGAAATTTGCGGCCCTCGCACCAGTGTTCTGGAACTCCCTCCCCCTGGCGCTCCGTACCTCATCCTCCTATTTGGAGTTCCGGAAAAACCTGAAAACTTTTCTCTTTTCTAGCGCCTTTGCCACTTAGTATGCCCCCTCCTGCTGCTGTCTGCTGGTCGTAATCCTTAAAGCGCCCTCTGTCACCCTCTCTCTGTCTCCCTCTCTCTGTCTCCCTTTCTTTGTCTCCCTTTCTTTGTCTCCCTCTCTCTCTGTATCCCTCTCTCTGTCTCTCTCCTCTGTCTGTCTCCCTCTCCTTCCCTCTGTCTCCCCTGACTCCCTACCTCTGTCTTCCTCTGCCTCTCTCCCTCTGTCTCCATCTCTCTGTCTCCCTCTCTTTGTCTCCCTCTCTCTGTCTCCCTCTCTCTCTGTCTCCCTCTCTCTCTGTCTCCCTCTCTCTCTCTGTCTCCCTCCCTCCCTCTCTCTGTCTCCCTCCTTCTGTCTCCCTCCCTCTGTCTCCCTCCTTCTGGCTCCCTCCCTCTGTCTCCCTGTCTTTCGCCCTCTGTCACCCTCTCTCTCTGTCACCCTCACTCTCGGTCACCCTCTCTCTGTCAACCTCTCTCTCTGTCACCCTCTCTTTCTGTCTCCCTCTCTCTCTGTCTCCCTCTCTGTCTCTCTCTCCGTCTCCCTCTCTGTCTCCCTCTCTCTCTCTGTCTCCCTCTCCCTCTCTCTATCTGTCTCCCTCTCTCCATGTCTCCCTCTATCTCTGTCTCCCTCTCTCCATGTCTCCCTCTCTCCATGCCTCCCTCTCTACATGTCTCCCTCTCTCCATGTCTCCGTCCCTCTCTCTCCCTCTCTCCTCTGTCTGTCTCCCTCTCCTTCCCTCTGTCTCCCCTGACTCCCTCCCTCTGTCTTCCTTTGCCTCTCTCCCTCTGTCTCCCTCCCTCTCTCTGTCTCCCTCCCTAAAAATAAGTCTCAACTTGCCAAGGCAACACCTACTAGCTTTCAAAATGCTTGTTTAATTCTGCAACTGTGCTTATGCACCTATCAGCTTTTATGCTAGAAACACGAAATGCAACTGTGCTTATGCACCTATCAGCTTTTATGCTAGACACACGAAAGTATATGTGTTAGTAGTGGAGGGACTGAAAAGAGAATGAACATTTGAACGAAGAAACTGCTATTTGTAGCACTTCCATTCTAACAAGTAGGAAGGGCCAACCCCGTCACAGAACCAGCCACGCACGCGGGCAAGAGTTGTTCGGTAGACTCGCCGATTGTGGAGGGGCATTTAATGCCAATGGCTGGCTGTCATAATTCACAGTAGAGACTTGCTAACCTGTCGTAGGCTTATAAGTGACAACATAAAACGGTTTTAAAAATCAGCAGTAGGTGAAGGTTGGACCAGGTGTGCTCGCTCTTTAAACATAAAACCCCTTTCAGAGTACACATTGGCATGGAAACAAGTGCATGATATCAGATCTGCTCAAACTGGCCTAGCTATCCAGGGGGTGCAGTTTGCGGTGCTGTGGACACAGTGTAGTGCGTTTTTTCTGGGCGCAGTGTCACTCGTGATATTGATGACAGAAGGTAGGACCGTTGAGTAGGCCCTGTATAGATCAGAAAGAATGACACAATTTAAGATGTCTGCTTCTCCTGGCGACCCACAGTCCTAACGTGTGAAAACCGAGTGGTTTTGCATTCACATCAACCGCCATATTCATGAAAAACGGCATTTGCGATTCTGTAATAGCGAAAAAAAGCGAATCGCTATTCAGAAATCGCAAATCCGAATTCATGAAGAATTGCGATTAAAAAAAGCGATTCGCACGCGATCGCAAATTCCGTTAGCGATTACCGATAATCGCAGAAAAATCGCTATTTTCGGCTACCCGCGCCGGGATTGCGAACTCGCAAATAGCGATATCGCTATTTGCGATATCGCTATTTGCGAGATCGCAAACTCGCGAGATCGGGAAAACGGGAAGTCGCATTTCGAGCCCAGTGATGACATCACAACCAGGAAGCTGCCAGTTCCCACCCCCATTCTCCACAGTGAGGCTGACTGAGAGGGAGCAAGTTGGAGAGCTGCTGCAATACAGGAGAGAACTACACATCCACTACTTTGCTACAATGTCTGAGGAACCTGTACCTGGCACCAGCAGCTCCTCTGGGCGCAAAAGGAAACTCAAATTTTCCGAGCAGGAGCTAGAACACTTGATAGAGGGGGTGGTGGCCAACCATGAGAAACTGTTCGGAAAAGATTCCAGGAGGGTCCCTGAACAAGAGAAACGTAGGATATGGCAGGGGATTGCCTCCACTGTTAACTCCGTGGGAGTGGCGGACAGGTCCCTAGAGGAGTTAAAGAAACGGGGGTATGACCTCCAAGGCCGTGCCAAGGAGAAGGTGGCGGCGCGCCTTGGAGAGTCGTCGGGCACTGGAGGTGGTGGACCAACAGTCCCACCCAATACTGCCATGGAGGACCAGGTGGAGGACACCCTGGAGAGGGAGGCCTGTATAGGATTCGCAAGACTCGACTCATCCCGCACCACCCAAGACACCCAAGGTAAGTGGCATGCGACTGCGACCCTGCCCCCTATGAATGTCCATGACCAAATAGGCTCCCTAATGTCCCATAGGCATGCCATAGTTGCACATCAAGGAATGTCCTGATGCATTGTGGGAGATGTAGTCTGGACACAATGTTGTAGTACCACAATGCAGCCAGACAGGTCCCAAAGCACACAAAGCCACAGCCATTCAGGGAATGTCACCCAGCATGCATGTAGCAACTGCACGTCTGCCAGATACATGCAACTAATGATCTTCCACTTACCCCCACAGGTGGCGAAAGCAGCGATAGTGAAAGGCTGCAAATTGATGAGGAGGTCCAGGAGGAGGAGGTGCCACCACCAACCCAGGCACCAGCCCCTGCCGCTGCTACAACACCAGCAGCCAGATCCACCTGCAGTGTCCCCCCTGCGACTGGTGCAGCACCCACAGCCGCTGCCAGGCCAGCTACCATTGTGCCTCCTGCTACTGCTGCACCACCTAGAGCCGCAGCCATGGCAGCTACCATTGTGCCCCCTGCATCTGGCACACCAGCAACGCCAGCTGTCACACCCCCTGCATCTGGCACACCAGCAACACCAGCTGTCACACCCCCAGCAGCTGTCGCCACAACATCCGGGCCCGCGCCAATTGCCACACAGCGGCCAGCCACAGACTCAGGCCAGCAGGGCAGGTCACGCCAGCCCTCCACTCCAGCAAGCAGGCGGGCCAATGGACAGGGACTGGCGCGTCTCAGCGTTGAAAGACGCATGTTGCGGATACACCAGCGCCAGGCACGACAGCAAGGAGCCATTCAGCTGCAGCTCCATATGATAGGGCGCAATGTGGCCACAGTTGCAGGCCACATGGACGGCATGAGGGCGGCCATGGCAGGTGTGGGGGAGCGCTTAGACAACATGACTGCAGCCATGGCAGGTGTGGGTGAGGGAATGGCCCGCATGGCTGCAGCCATGGAGGCCAACACCGCTGCGATGTCCACACAGCGCAGTGCAGCACGCCGCCGCCACCGTCAACTCATGAGCCGGCTGGCCTCATAGAGCAGGGCGAATTATGTAGCTGCAAATGCAACTTCTCTGTTGGCGCGGCGCTCCCTAACACAGCAGCACCAACTAGTCCAGTGCAGTGAGGACATGACCAGGGTCCTGGAGCACCTCACCACGGCCGTCATGGCACTACACCCTCCAGCAATACCATCCACTGTGGGGGGTGATGATGCTAGTGAGGGGGTGTCCAGCGTCAGCAGCCACTCAGCCTCACAAATCCCACCACACAGCCGCAGCACCAGGCCCACGCCAGGTCCTGAAGCCCCGGAGGAGGATGCCCCTCAGAGGCGCTTGGGCGCAACGCGCAGTAGGCGCACTTGAGAACTTTAGACTTTCATTGGCACAGGCTGACGTTAAGCCTGCCATGTTCTAATACACAGCAGTATGCTGTAATACTGTTAGTGGGAGTTATTTGTACTGGAACCTTATTTTTTTTTGTGAATTGAACAAATACATTTATTTTGCTACACACATTAGCGTTGTGCCATCATTACATTTTGCATGCATTGTTGATTTGTGGGGTGATGGAAGAGGTTGGACTAGAAACTGTTCACTGTGATGTGGTTGCGACGTCTGTGCCCTTCTGCTGGGTTCTCCCCATGTGCATGGCGCGCATGTGCAGGTGGCCGGTTGTCCCCCTCAGATTCACTGCCAGAGATGTCAACAGGTATCCGGCGCTTGGTTGCAATGTTATGTAGTATTGCGCAGACAGCCACAATGCGGCAGCACACTGCAGGACTGTAATACATGGCTCCACCTGTCTTGTGCAGTATGCGGAACCTGCTCTTGAGCAGGCCAAATGTCCTTTCTATGCAATTCCTTGTCCGTATGTGTGCAAATTTGTAGCGCCGTTGCTGGGGTGTAGCAGGGTTGAGGTATGGGGTCAGGAGGTATTCACGGAGGGCGTAGCCACTGTCACCTGAATGAGAGGAGCAGATGGTGATTGCCTGTGCTGCGCTGTTACATCTTAGCAATGTGACATTTTCAACAAAGTGTACTTACCAAGTAGGTGTCCTTCCCCAAACTCTCCCCTGACCAGTCGTGTGTGGAGGCCGCTGTGCCGGAATATGAAGGAGTCATGGGTACTCCCTGGGTACTGTGCGACAATGTCAGTGATGTATGTCTTAGCATTGCAGACCATCTGGATGTTGAGGGAGTGGTAGGACTTTCTATTGCGGAACATATACTCCATGGCAGCTGGTGGGCAGATGGCGACGTGGGTACAGTCTATGCATCCAAGCACATGTGGAAAATGGGCTACATTGTAGAATTGTAGCTTGGTCATGTCCAATTCCTTTTGGCTGGCGGGGAATTTGATGTGACGGTGTAGCTGGGTGAGCATGGCGTCAACAAAAGTGTGGAGGCAGCGTGACATGGTGGGCTGGGATATCCCCCCAGCAGCCGCTACTATCCCCTGGAAAATCCCGGAGGCCAGGAGGTGCAGGCTACACAATACCTGCACATGTGTAGGCACCGCATTGGTACGGCTTGTTGGGTGCTGCATCAGGGGGTCAAGGTCCTGTATTAGCTGCATTATCATTTCCCCATTCAGCCTGTATTTAGCATATATCTGCTCTCTGGTTTGTCCCAGCTAGGTGACCCGCTGGCGGAATATCCTGTCCTGGATCCTGCGTCTCCTCCGTGCTAATCGCTGTAGCCTTCGACGCCTCACCACCATGTACATTCCTGGCATTGTGGGACTCCTAATGCTGCTGATGATTGTCCTTATGTGTGATTGGTCAGGCCAGAACCTGTTGGTGATTGGACAACGGTTTTTTGAAAGTTTTTTTTGCATGGCTTTTTTGGTTACCACCTGCTTTGAGTTGTCCTTATTTTGCACGGCGCAAAATGCGATTTTTGGGTTTTTCGCTATTAGCCATTTTTCTTGAATACCGATTGCGATTATATAGCGAATTCGCTATTTTTTTCGCAGAATCCGTGGTTTCTCGCATTTTCGCTAATGCTCACCTGCCGGGATTCTGTGAATATAATAGCGAATTCGCTATTCTGTGTTTGCGAATTCGCTATTTTGATGTTGAATGCCGATTACGGAAATTGCGCCCGCAATTGCATTTTCGCAGCGATTGCGGGCGCAATTTTACTTCATGAATCAGGCTGCAAGTATTTAATAACATTCCAATACGCGTGCATTGAGTAAGATGGCGCGTGGGCTCCAGACATAATGCGGAGGTCTGGAGCTGAGGTGGGTATGGGAAGGGGCAGGTGGCAGAGAGCAACTGTTCCCTTGAGATGGAACTTTACAGGCCATTAATAACCCCTCGAGCACAAGGAAGAAACAGACCAGCAGCATGGTGTGACAGGTTGTGGCACTTTGGTAAACAGGCTAACTCTGTTCCTCTTCTCAGAAAGGGGGGGAATAACGGAGACGACAGAAAGCATGCAGCAGGTTCCAGAGGGAGCCGCGGGTCCTCGACAAGGCAGGTGGGCGGCGGACTCTGGCTTCACGGCAGGCGCTCTCTACCTGGCACTGGGCTGGAGCAGCTCTCGGCGGGGCGGGCTCCTCTAGTGTTTCGCGGACTTTCCTGGTCCCAGCCGGCGGCTCCTTATCTGAGCCCTGAATCCCTCGTGATGCAGAGTAAAATTAAATAATTTAAGTGCGACAATGTTTTTCACCTCATGTTTTCAGGAGCACCCGGGCTTCCTTTCCTATCAAAACTGCGCAGTACAGAGCGCATGGAATGCGGAGCAGAGGCGGCTCTGAGGACTGCCTGCCCATTGGACGCGCGCTGCAAAGGGAACAAGGCCACGCCACACGCACGCGCTCGCGTAATGCTGTCCCTCTTCTGTGAATTTTTGTGCATCTCATCGACATCGCGCGACACACCCACACATGGCAGGCGACACAGTAGTGTGTCGCGACGCAGAGTTTGGAAAGCTCAGGTCTACGTGGTGGCCCTACTGGAGGTGCTTGCCTAAAATTCTGACCATAGGTTTGGCCACAACCTCGACCTTGGGGTCCATAGGCCTGAACCATCATTACCTTAGTTTTCAATTCTTTTAGTTTTCCTTCTTTCCGTTCTTGCTCAGTGGTCACTTGATTCTGATAATACTGAGCCATATCTAATATAGTTTTCAGGGTTACCGAAGCCCATTTTTTAGGCAAACAGATATCTCAGGAAGTAAATTTCCCACAAATCTATCTACAAACAAAGGCGCACCCATAGGTGTAGAAGTGCCTTGCCCACTAAAAACGTAAAACACTTCCTCAAAGCGAGAAAAGAAATCAGGGACGGCCTCGCCCTGTTTTTGTTTACAAGCAGTGAGAAGTGCCCAATCTATTTTCCTTTCCTGTACCATCTTTTTTATATAAGTAAGTATGTTACCAGGCAGATCCAGTATGAGCTGACTAGGTTTCTGATCAGGTTTCCTATCCCTGTCGGCTGTTATGATTGCAGCCCAGTCTCCACCTAAATCAGCAGCATGATCCTGTTTCCGAGTAAGTCGCCACATATCCGGTGGCAGGATCATACCAAAAAACATATCCATATCAGCTAAGGTCATGACACAGGAATCAATGCCTGCCTGTACATCATCATAAAATCCTGTAGGATTTTTCCGTATGTTTGGTAAGGAGGCTTTTAAAATAAGTACATCCATCCTCTTCCAGGGCGTATATATCCAACTATACAAATAATGGGCTCTAGCATTTGGATCATTAGTGTCATCATTATCTGCATTCCCTCTTCCAGGAATGAATTGTGGCGTGGCTTCCCTCATAGGTCTTATTTGAGGAGAGGAAGAAAGTTCTTGCTGCTATAGCAGTATTAACTCTACTTACTCGGAAAGCTCCTATCTGACACTGTCAATTATTAGCTCTAACTTCATCTGGACCGTTCTGTCCTGTAGTCATCTCCCACTGAACTATAAGTTGATGAGAAAGCTTATTTATCAGACAAAGAAGGTCACCCTCTGAAAAATCCTGCATCTGATCTATCATTTCTTCTACTTCCATTTCTAAATCACTTAACCACTTCAGTACTATCAATTTTATTGTGTCCTGATAAAACTGAGGTACAGTAGAACAAAGAATTCGAGGGGTGGAGACAGATACAGGAAGTACGAGATCATCAGTCATTTCAACTGCAGTGGCCTTAGATGGGGGGTAAGGGATGTACTGGTTGGAAAATAGGGAGCTTAACAAACGCGGGTAAAGGTGGTGGAGCCGTAGGTACAGGGGGAATGACATTTGGCGGTCCAGGGGGAAGAGGTGTCAAAGGCACATATGGGGGTGGGGGTCATTCAATCAATAATCCGTCAAGGTTTGAATCCACATCTTCTTGGTGGATGTGTGCTGTTACTGTCGGTCTGACTATAAATTCCTTAGATATTAGTCATCTATGCTCTCGATCTAAACATTACTTCTTCTCCCGAACTTCCTTATCCTTCAATTCCTTTTACTTTTGATACTCTGTCTTCCTTCCTTGTTTCCTTTGTACCTTTTCCACCTTGAGCTGCCGCTCCTTTACAACCTTCCTCCACATAGGCAAACTGTCAAACATAGCTGACCTGACTTTCTTTAAAAAGAATCGCTTCTCTAAATACTCGAGTTTGGGAGGTTCCATTGTCCCCTCTAATGGTCATTGAAACTGGGGATTAAGTATGGGCGGAAAATCCGTTCCGCTCGCGGATTTTGCGGATTTTCGGTAAATTCGCAATCCGCGAGGTTCGCGAATTTCCCGCGAAATCCGCAAATCCGCGAGCAGCGGATTTTATGGCTTGCTCGCACTGTTCGCGTGAGTTCGCGGCTTCCCAGTTCAACTTCGCGCCCCGCGAATAGGCGCTAAATTGCAGAAATACGATCTTAGCAAAACTGAAACTACTTACCAGGTTCAAAAGTTCAAGCTCATCATTAGTAGCCATTTCCTGTAGTGCTTCCTGAGGGGCCCCTCCAGAGTTCAGTTGCCTACTTGCAACTATTATGTGACCCTGCTCTGACCCTCAGAATAGTTACACATATGCCACAAAGGTCCTGAATTACAGCTAAGGGAGACAAGCAGGAGCCAGGCTGGAAGTTCAAATCCAACAGTGACACATTAATCAGCCCCTAATTCATTATTGTCAGTTGGGGCAGGGCAGGTGTTGTAACTAATTTTGCAACAATGAAAGCACTTAGCAAGTGCAAAAGATCACTAATCAGGAAGCACTAAGGAAGCAGGTGCCAGCTAAAAAAATATTCTGTGACACATTAATCAGCCCCAAATTAATTCAGGTCACTTGAGGCAGGGAAGGTGTGCTTTGCTTTGCCACAATAATGTACACTGGACAACCAGAGAGTGCTGTGATGAAACAGAGGATGGCATGGGTGGGCCAGAGGGTGGCATGAGTAGTCAGAGAGTGGCAGTGGTGACGGAGGGTGGCAGTGATGAAGAAGAGTGTCCCAAACAGGCTGGACACGTAGAAACAACAAGTTCGCAAAACTTGCGACCCGACAGGTAAGTTCGCGTTTGCGAAATTGTACAAAACCCTCGCGAACTGGCAGAAACCCGCGTGAACACACAAAAAAAAAATCCGCAAATTCGCGAGAATTCGTGGATTTTTGCGGATTGCGAGTTCGCAAATCCGCAAAATTCGCGAACGCGAGATTTGCAAAATTTGCCCATGCTTACTGGGGATCCCCTATTGTATATTTGTTCCACAATGCATTATACATGATGGGACAAATACCATATTTGATGTACAACTCAAAATTCGGCGTAACTACTGGTGGCGCCGGCTGACTTGCTTCCAAAATGCTCTGCCTATCGCAGCAGCAGCAACAATACTTCCAAAGTGTGCTAAATACAGGCATGTTATATAAGATATAAAAAAGAATAAACAGAGCGAAATAAAAAAATATTCTCACATTACCTGTAAGAAAAAATGTTAATCAATACTAAATAGCAAGTTCCAAAGAAGGTGCAAAACAAATTCGAAACAGATTCCAAACAAAATTCTAAACAAATTCCAGACAAATCCCAAATAACCAAAAAGAACCGGTTCAATACAAATCTACCTTATTTGTAGTCTTCAACTCCCACCTGTCGATCCTCCCTAATCCAAAAGAATGACCATCCGAGAGCCCCAGTCAAGGCTAGCAGCCGCCAGGAAGATCAGAGTCGGAGAGCTGAAAAATCACCTTAGACAAGAAATAGTCTCTTTAGGTGGTGCGCTCATCAGCAAAGTTTGTCTTACCGACACGATCTCCTCCTGCGATCTGACTGCAAGCCTTTGATGGGCGCCACAGGTTGAGCACCAATTTGTGGAAGTAGATTAATAATAAGCCACTGGTGCAGGGTCACCCTTTAGTCCACTGGTTCTTAACCAGTAAGGAGGAATCGACACTGGAGTACAAACCAAAGATCATTTATTTAGCATTCATGAATGGGGGCCCATCCCACAAGCACCAGAGAGATACTCTAGGAGAAGCCCACTGAACGATGGGTTACATGGGTTTTTATAGCAAAAGATCACAAGCAAGGGACGCCCAGAGGTAAGTAGAGCTTTGGGAAAAACACACAAATGAGGTAACAGCTAGAATCAACAGCCTCTGTGTCTTTTGCGATTGCTACGTCCTAAGGCTGAACAACAAGATATGCTATCTGAGTAAACTTTACTTGAGGATTAACCATTGTCTGAAAAATCTTGAGCAGACGCCAGATGTTCTTTTGCGCTGACTCTGCATGTATACACAGCCTACAATGCCCCAATCTAGATTCTTTACTCATGTTTATACAGATGCGATGTCAAGGATAGAGCTGGGCTGGGAGCAGGGCAGGGGGGAAAATGGATGAGGCATAGCTTAATCAAAAAAACAGAGAATCAGATTTTACATTTTAACACAGGGAAGTGACACATCTCCTTCAGTAAGTACTGGGACACTGTTGTGTTAATCAGAGTAATAAAAAGGTAAACATTCCCATTATTTCTCTTTTTTGCTTCAGGTCTAAGTCTGATAGTAAAAAATACCCCCCAAATTCACAATACAGGTGGTGGGAAACCCCAAAACGAGAGTGGGTGCTCACCACCAGAAACTACATGCACAAATTAGGCACTGGGGAGAAGGCCCTACCACCACCAGCAGACTATGGTACCACAATTAAAAGATTGACTTCTTTTTTTAATGTAAAACAGAAAACAACACTTACTTTCCACTACCATTTCCTGCCCTGTGAGTTACCAACATAAGCCCATATTTATGAAGCCTTTGCGTTGTCCTTGCATCACACAAGGTAATGCAAGGATTGCGTGATGCAAGGACAACGCAAAGGCTTCAGAAATATTTACATAGCCATGCAAGGCCTGATTTGCATACTTTTTGAAGAAATGTAACACAAGGCTGCTGCTTGTCATGCTTTACATTGCATTTCAACTTGAGAGACATTCCATTGGTAGAGCATGCGCGTTCCCATTCATCTATCCATGGATTTTGGGACATTCCCAGATTTATAAAGATTTTTAAACCTGGGAATGCATCAAAATGCTATACCTTCCCAAGAGAGGTGAAACAAAGAGAATTATCTTTATTTCTCCTTGTTATTTTCTTCTTTAAGGTATATTGCATTCTACAGCACATATAGAAAGAGGAAAATTACTCTAAGGATTGTTTTTTGCAGGAAGATGTCTCTTCCTGCACAAATGCAAACCTACCACTATGATGCAAGGGGGCCTGCATTGGCGCTCTGCTGCACATAGTGCGCTAGCGCAAGGAGAGAGCAGAAATGCTCTATATGTTTTTAAATGTGGATCATTTTTGCTCTCTAACTTTCACGCAATGCAGCGTTGTGCGGTAACTTTGCTTGCTGCCCTGGGTTGCGTCATGGTTTAGTAAATGTGCCCCCTATTATTTAACTGTGAGAAAATCAAAAACAAGGGAACTCAAATAATCTAGAGGCCTACAAATAGGATCCATCACAGGTCCTGTCTGGAATTTAAGCACATAGTACAAACAATGCTGCAAGCTTGGTCAAATGTCAAGTTATGCCTTTGTTTTCCCTGGCAGCAAAAAAAAGGTAGTCGAGAAACCCTGGAGTCTGAACAATGGTGGTAATTTGTTCTTAGATTCTCCTATACTCCTATATTTTGGGGAAAATGTAGATTGTGTACTGTATGTTTTTAACTTCGATGCAGCTAAGAAAATTAAACAAAATGCAAAACACGGGCTTCTGATCTTTGTATAAAATATGGACTAGATCAAATTCCATCAGAGGCGTTACCTGTTCTTATCAAGAGCATGTAAAGTTGTTTCTTAAACTTTTCAAACTGAATGAATAGTGGGACAAAATGTCAGCTAAATTTGTTTAGTGAGGAAAAATGTTTTGAAGATAAATGCTCTCACAAACACATGTATTTTGTGGTAAACATTTTCCAGAAGGGAAGTTTAAAAACTGCAAACTTTTCAAACTGCAAAAAGCAAGAAGTTTACCACCTTTGTCCAGCTTTGTGAAAGAGGTTTACAATTTAACACACTGCTCGGTCACAAGAGTTGGATCTTTTGGGAACAGCAGCCAGTGGTCCCTAGATTTTAGGTGTACTGTCAATTGACACAACCTATGGACCTGCTTTGCTTTGGTGGACAGTTTTTTTTCACATGCCAGCAACAAAGGAGCACAATGGGTATATAAGGTATGTGGCATTGTGCGCTGTGATCGTTTTAGTTTTTTTTCACCTTGTGTGTTCACTGAAGTGTAGCTACCTGTGAACTTTGTTTTTAGTGAATTCACAGTATTTTTTTTTTTCTGTGTTTCTTTATGATGCACTCCAATTGCCTTTCAGGTACATGTTTCCCCTAGCTTTTTTCCAGGCCCTGCTTTGAGCAGGCTGATTATGAAGATTTTTCCAACCACAGATGTCGATTACAAGAACTGCAACAATAATACAACATATTTTTAATTTGTACCAGGTGTAATTTAGCATAATTTTACACAAAATGTTCTCCATTTCTTTTTCACCAAAAACAGTCAGGAGCCTATTTATGAGGCCTTTTGCTTCACACTTGCACCATGCAACATGGTACAAGAGTTATGCAAACCTTAAGACAGACTTTCAAAGCCATGCAACGCTACTCATATGGATTATAACTCTAGCGGAAAAACCATCATGGCTGTTTCCTGATGACAGAGGCTACCGCTTATGTGGCTCAAGCAGAGGGAACCTCCTGCTTCTAACCTGCATCTGCCCTGAGATGGCAGCGGAGAGGAGGGGTCTCCTGAAGCCCTCATTAACAAGCAAAGGGATTCCTACTTGTAGGCAGGCCGTCATATCCTGTCTAGACCCTGACTGCGCCTTTATGAGCTGTTGTTTCATGAAATCTTTATATAAGTTTGAAAAAACCTACCTAAACAAGCAAGTAGTGAAATCGACTACTAGCTGGTTGGCTGATTACTAACATAAAACATCCAGGTCAGGCTGCTTCCCGGAGAGGGGACACTAACAGCGAATCCCTGGGCTATCCTGGTCCCTTGGAGACCCCTGATAAAGTTGCACATATCACCTGAACATAGTTGTGCGACGTTTCAAACCTTTTAGGACAGTTCTTAAAATACTACTTTACCTTTCTCTACTAGGTTTTTAGGAGGTCGCCTGACAACTCCCGGCTTGACAAGCTCCAGGCAGCATCCATGCACTTTACAACTGTTAAAACAACCTGCATTTTAATAACATTTCTGGTCACAAGGACCTCCAGTGTTGGATTGCCTAACTGCATACTCGCACTTTACTAATATTCCTGGTCCCGAGGTCCTTGTGCATTACCTGTGACTCCTGGGCCAGGTTCCCAGCCAGGGAACAGATATCAACATCAAAATCTTGGCAAACTCCTCGCACCCGGGAACTTTTTTTGACAAAGTTGAGCGCTGGACTTCAATGACAGCTGCGTGATTCTTTTCAATGTTATGTAGCAGTCTGAAAAAACATTTTAAACTGCACACCTTCCAACTAACCAAGTGTACAGAAAAGGTTTGAGTCAAGCCATGTGCCTGGCAAACTTCAGATAGCACTTATGCACTCCCGGATTTTATACCAGTATTTATTCTTGCTCACAGCCCATGTTTTGCATCATGAATTTTAATGACTGCTCTTTCTTTTTGTAAGATTGTAGTTATTCGAAACAAATACAGTTGCTTAATTACTTATCATTGATTTTGATGCATCCCAAGGATTACCAATTATAAATCTTTCACCTCTACTATTGAGTTTAAGATCCCTCAACAATATGTAAGATTTACTTTGGAGGATAGTATCAGGAGATGTATCATCATGCTACGACTAGGTATACTCCCTCTAAAAGCTAATGCAAGAAGTTGGAGTAAGCTAGATGAAGATAGTGGGGTTTGTGACAAATGCAATCACGAAACTCAGGATTTAACACTTGCTTTATGTTTATGTTCCACAAAGGAGGTAGTAGAGGCTAGAAATTGTTTTATAAAACCAGGATGCAGGATGATGTGAAGTCTTTGATATGCCTGAGACTTAGAACAGGAGTCAAGCCAGAAAGATCTTGTAGTCACTTTGGTTAGTGGGTTGGAAAGATGCAGGTCCAGTCCTTCTCACTCCCTGGTAAAGAGGAAGGCAGGCAGGAGGACAGCACAACAGAGCAGGGGTCTAGAAGAGTGACAGTATTTCCAGCAGCACAGCAGTTCGTCTTCATGGGAGAATGTCCATAGGCACAGAAGTGTATTGAGTTTGTGGTGTCAGATGTCCAGTACTTATAGCCAGTTGTGCCTTCAAAGTGGGGGAGACTTTAAAGAGATGCTTTGATGTGCAGAGAGTCACTGTCCTTCCTACTTAGCTCAAGACTCGCTACAGGGGGTGTATGCACCCCTTTGTATGGGGATTGACACAGCTTATTCAGAGGTAAGTTGCAGCTTCTCACTCCCTTCTTGCTCAAGTTGGCCCACCAGGATGTGGTTGGTCCATCAGCCACACCTACGCTCCCTTTGTGTGTGGTAGTAGTCTGAAGGGACTGCACAAAGCCAGCTGCAATCCACCCAGGTATTTATTCATAGATAGGCAGAAGGCACCAAATGGTTATTGTAAGAAAATGGAAACTTTTTAGACATGACATTTTCGGAATTGCAATTTAAAATCCAACTTCACCATCAATAGTGTTTTTAAACTGTGATTCCAGAGAGACCAAATATGGGGGTCCAATCGCTTTCCATTTGAAAAGTACAATTATAAAATGTAGTAAGGCAATTCTATAATAGGTCTTGCAGTAGTGAAAAATGAATTGAAGTGTTTTTCACTATCAGGACATGTAAAACTTAGAAGAGCATGTTGAATGTTTTAAATTCACTGCACCCTACCCTTGGGCTGTCCAGGGCCTCCCTTAGGACTTATATGTATTAAAAAGAAGGGTTTGGGCCGGCCAAGAGTGTTAACTTGCCAGGTCGACATGACAGTTAAAAACTGCACACACAGGCTCTGCAATGGCAGGCGTGAGACATGTTTAAAGGGCTTCTGGAGTGGGTGGCACCATCACTGCTGCAGGCCCATTAGTGCTGCAGCAACAAATGATGGAAGGCTTAATGAAACAAACATTCACTCCCAGTCATAAGATCTGAGTTAAATCAATCATTCTTTTGCTAACTACGCCATCCCAGTTTGGGCCCCGCCATATACAAATCAGTCTTGACCTTGCTTCTCATGGTAATGGTCCATTCCGAACTGCAAAGCCAAGTCCTCCCTGGACCAGAAACAAGCATCCTGGGACCAGTTTCTTGGTAACCCAGGATAGCTTGAATCCAGTGGCACAGCAAGCAAGGGCCCCACATCAGGGCATACCCATCCCACTTATGAAAAGTTGCAACCCAGGATCTCTGTACTGGGGTAAATATTTAGCATTGTTCAGCTTTCCATCCATCAAATGTTCTTTTTCCATTGTCACCATGACTGGGAAAGGTATTCCCAGACGTGGGCCCCATGCTCTCCATGACACTGGAGTCAAGCTAGTCTGGTGATGAGGGAAGGAACCCTGAAATCTGTCCCAGGATGCTTGTTTTCGGTCCAGATAGGGACCTGGCCTGCCAGTTTGGGCTGGACTGTTCCCATGGGGAGCAGGGTCAAGACTGATTTGCATATGGCTGGGTTTAAACTGGAATGGCATGAGGATCAAACAAATAATGGATTTAGGCCCATATCTATGTAGTGGGTGAATGTTTGACATTGTTCAGAATTCTGTCCATCAGTTATTTTTTTGCATTGTGCTCCCCAGCGGGACAGGTGTGCCTAGACGTGGGCGCCATACTCTTCATACCCATGGAGTCAAGCTAGCTTAGCTGAGGAGGGGTTATTCCCTGGAACTAGTCCTAGGAAGGCTTGTTTCCTGTCCAGGGAGGACCTGGCCTTGTAGTTTGGGCTGGACTGCTGCTGTGGGGAGCATAGTCAAGATTGATTTGCATATGGATGGGTTTAAACTGGAATGGCATGGGAAGGAAAACATGTTGGATTTAGGGCAGATCTTTGTTCTGGGGTGAATGTTTGACATTGTTCAGCATTCTGTCCATCAGTTGTTCTTTTTGCATTGTCACTCTGTGTGAAACGAGTTTGCCCACTTGTGGGTCCCGTGCTCTCCAAGACACTAGAGTCAGGCTAGCCTGGCTGATGAGGGGTATAACCATGAAACCAGTCCCTGGATGCTCGTTTCTGGTCCAGGAAAGACCTGGCCTGGCAGTTTGGCTGGACTGTTGCCGTGTGGAGCATAGCCCAGCCTGATTCGCGTATGGCTGGGTTTAAACTGAAATGGCCTGAGGTGCAAAAATATGATGGATTTAGGCCCAGATCTCTGTACTGGGGTGAATGCTTGACATTGTTCAGCAATCTGTTTATCAATTGTTGCTTTTTGCATTGTCATCCCAAGTGGGACGGGTATGCGCAGATATGTGTCCGTGCTCTCTATGCCACTAGAGTCAAGCTGGTCTGGCTGATGAGGTATGAAACCTCAAAACCGTTCAAAGGATACTTGTTTCCAGTCCAGCGAGGACCTAGCCTGGCAGTTCGGGCTGGACTGTTCCCATGGGTAGCAGGGTCAAGACTGATTTGCTTATGGCTGAGTCTAAACTGGAAAGGCATGGAGAGCAAAACAACGATGGATTAAGGTGCAGATCTATATACTGGCTTGAATGTTTGACATTGTTCATCATTTTGTCCATTAATTGTTCTGTTTGCAGGCCCACTAGTAGCTTTTAATTTATAGGCCCTAGGCGCATTTAGTGCACTTTACTAGTGACCTACATGAAAAATTAAATTTGCTAATTGTGGATAAGCTAATGTTACCATGTTTAAAGCAGAGAACACATGAGAAGAAAGTGGGAAGAGCTACTCAATCCCTTGGGCGTTGTCTTCACTAAGGCGGAAGAACCTGGAGAGACCATCAGCATTGGCTTGGTCAGTTCCAAGCTGGTGTTCCACCGTAAAGTCCATAGGGAGATGAACCACCTCAACTGTTTGGAATTCTCACCCCTTAATTGCATTAATCATCTGAGGGGTCTGTGATCTGTCTGAACCCGGAAGTGAGTACCAAACAGGTATGGTCTTAGCTTCTTCAGTCCCCAGACCACAATAAAGGCTTCCATCTCTATTGTGTTCCACCTCTGTTCTCTAGGAAGCTGTCTTCTAAGGATGAAGGCTACAGGTTGATCCAAACCCTTTTCACTTAGCTGTGAGAGCAAGGCCCCTATGCCATGCTCTGAGGCATCTGTCTGCACAACAAATTATTGTGAGAAGTCAGGGGCCTTGAGCACAGGTGATATGCACATGGCCTCCTTTAGGATGTTAAAAGCTTGATGGCACACCTCTGTCCAGATCATCTGATGTGGCTGATTCTTTGAAGTCAAGGGAGCAACAATGGTGCCATATCTCTTGACAAATCGCCTCTAGTAACCAGGGAGACCCAAGAAGGCTCCTGCTTCTGTCTGTGTCTTGTGGGGTTCTGAATGCAGGATGGTTTCAATTTTGGGCTGGAGGGGCTGCTGCTTGTATCCTCCTACTTGGTGTCCTAAGAAGACCTCTGAAAGCTGCCATATCTGGCTCTTACTGGCCTTGAAAGTCAGGCCTGCACTCTGTGAAGCCAAAACCACTTCCTGGAGGTGGCACAGGTGGCCATACCAGCTAGAACTGAAGACTGCAATTTTTTCAAGTAGCGGGCACTAAAGTTCTCCAACCCAGCCAGGACCTAGTAACCAACCTCTGGAAGGTGGCATGGGCGTTCTTTACCTGAAGGGCATGATCCAAAACTATTAGTGCCCTTCTGGTGTAAAGATAGCAGACCTCTCTTTAGTCCCCATGGTCAAGGCAATCTGCCAGTACCCATACGTTAAGTCAAACATGCTGAGGAACTTGGCAGCTCGATGCTAATCTATGGGCTCATCAGATCTGGGGATCGGGTGTGCGTCAGTTTCGGTGCCCGCATTGAGTCCATAATAGTCCACACAGAACCAAAGTTCAGGTGTGGTACGTGGAGGTACAGCCTTGGGGAATCAGCACTACTGGGCTGGACCAAGGGTTGTTTGAGGGCCCAATAATACCTAACACCAGCATCTTAGAGACCTCCTCCTTAATGCTGGCTTTCACCCCTTCAGAAGCCTATAAATGTTGTTCTTCACATGCATGCTGTCTCAGTATCAACATCATGGGTTTACCGTATAGTGATTCCTGGGGTAAGGGAGAGAGAAGCAAACTGCACCAGCAACTGGCGTCAGTCTCTCTGTTGACCTAGGGTAAGTGTAGGGGAGAGGCTGACACCCTCCACTGACCCATCCTGCTCCTTGGAAGAAAGAAGGTCAGGAGAGATTCACTCTCTTCTTTCAACCCATCATCAGTAATCAGAAGCATGGTAAGCTCGGACCTTTCAAAGTAGGGGCTGAGGCAATTGACATGAAGGCCCCATAAAGGATTGCCAGGAGTCTTGAGGTCCACCAAGTAGGTGACATCACTCTTGAGTTCCTTTCTTTAATAAGGCCCAGACCAACAGTCTTGCAGGGCCCAGGGCACCACAGGTTCCACCACACACATGGTTTGGCCAGGCTGAAACTCACCAATTCTGGTCATACCAGTGTTTCATGGCCTCCTGGCTGCCTTTCAGATTCTCCTGAGCGAGTTCCAAGAAGCGCACAATCTAGTTTGGGAACACCATTATGTAGCTAACTACGTCCTGGGCTGGCTTCTTGGGAGCTTGCTCCCAACCCTCTTTCACCAGACTTAAAAGTCCTCTTACATGGAGCCCATACAGAAGTTCAAAGGGACTAGAGCCAACCCCCTTCTGTGCTACCCCCTTTAGCAATAAAAAAGGCATGGCAGGAGGATGTCCCACTCATGCCTTATGGGTTCTGGTAGGCCCGTAATCATGCTTTTTAGGGTCCTGTTGAACCTTTCACCAAGCCTTTTGGTTCAGGTGTGGTAAGGAGCATAGAGCATGTAGGTTACCCCATACTCCATCCGCATGGCTTTCCTGTACCCTGGCATGAAGTTGGTATCCCGGTCAGATACCATCTCCTTGGCGAAACCAATACGGGTAAAGATCCCCATCAGTACTCTGGCACAGCGGGTGCAGTAATAGTCCTAGGAGGGATAGCTTCCAGGAACCTGGTGGCATGGTCCACCTAGACCAGAACAAATCTGTTCCCCAAGGCTGTTTTGGGGTCCAGAGGCCCAACGATGTTGCAGCTCACCTTCTTGAAAGGGATGCTAACAACAGGAAATGGCTGTAAGAGGTTCTTGCACTTCCCATTGACTTGCCACTCACCTGTCAGGTAGGACAAGACTTTTAGAATGCATCTGAGGCCTTCCTCATTTAAGGCCAATAAATGTTGGTGGCAAGCCTGTCAAAGGTCTTGTATTGTCTCAAATGACCTGCCAGTAGCACATTGTGAGCCAGCTACAGTAGGAAGGCCTGTAGCACTGGGGGACCACCAAAACATGGATTGCGCCAGGCTTAGGAGCCTTAGGCTCACTATACAGGAGACAATTCTCCCAGTAGATCAGATGTTTGCCGGAGGCGTCACAAGCTGCGTGGGTCTCAGCCTGTTGCTGAAGACCCACAAGAGTAACACATCCCTTTTGTACTAGAACTTTCTGTTTGTTTTTAACATGTTTAAGGCACATTCAATAGTACTTTAATATTGTTTGACCAAGCACTTTTATTACAGGGGTCACTCCAAAAACGTTTTGCTAGACTCATTGTTGTTGGCATTAGGACTGCCTAACCAATGATAACCAGTGCTAAAGGCCTTGTGCTATCTCCTTCAAACATGGTACAATTGGGTTATACCCATACAGCACATTTATTTTACTTGAAAATCCCTAGCAAATGCTATTACCATAACCCTGGGCCTGTAAATTAACCCCTTCTGTACCTTAGACCTAATTTAAAGGTTACATCCTTCACCATAGCGCTCCTGTGCTGAGGAGGTAAACTGCTACTTCAGAGGCACACCAGCAAAGAATTCCTCTGCTGTGAACAGCAGACGGATTTCCTTTTCATTTTCTTAGACTCTGGGTGGGGAAGGGCTTCCCCAACCTCCCAAGGCATTTTTTTTCTTCAATATAATGATGATCGGGCATATGGCACACTGACGTCATTACATTGAAAATGAAAATGAAATGAGCCGATTGGCCCATTTCAGTTTCAGTACTATGGTGCTCATGGGGCTATTTCAGCCCAGAAACCCATGAGAGAGGTCTTGTTGTAAAGGGGAACATATCCCCTTTCCAATGGAACCCTTCCCTAGGGGATCCCTGCTTGCTGATTGCTGCAAAAGGGTGGCCCACAAGCAGGGATCCACAACTAGACACAAGGACGGGGGGAGCAGCCCCTTGGCAAAGGGCTTTTGCTCCTCCATTTTTGTTTGGGCATATTCATTCTTTCTGCCCCCCTCAGGGGCAGAAAGCATACTATGCACCAGAGATTATTTTTATTTGAGTATGTAGTGGTGGCGGCTGCACAAAATGGGACTGTCAATGTCCCCACCTTCCAAAAAACGAAAGGTACAGTTTGTCTTCCCCCACTGGAAGTGGTGCATTGGGGCAATAGCCCCTAATCTGCTCCCAGGGCCAGAAAGCCCATTAGGAACTAGGCAATACATTTTTTTGTAAAGTGTGTGGTGGAGGCTGTCTTGAATGGACATGCCAATGCCCCCACACCCTAAAAATAGCCATAGTCTTTCTGTCCCCCGTGGGGGGCAGAATCGGTCAAAAGCCCTGATCTGCTTTCCCTAGGAGTGCAGAAAACCCACTAGGAACCACTAGGAACCAGGGATTTTTTTAATGTAAATGTAGGGGTGAGGGCTAACCTGAAGGAGCATTGTAATGCTCCCACACACAAATAGGCAAAGTCTTTTTTGCCCCGGAGGCATATTGAGGCAGCAGCCCCCAAACTGCCCACTCGGGGCAGAAAGCCTCCTAGGACGCCAGGGACTATTTTGCTTTGGTAGTTCAGGTGTGGAAGCTGCCCTGAATGGGGATGCTAATGCCCCTAGTCCCCCCCAAAAATAGCCACAGTCTTTCTACCCCCCCAAAATAGCCACTGTTCTGCCACCGGGGGGGGGGGGCAGAATGCCCACTGGGCACCAGAGATATGTTTATCAGCATGTCAGGGAGCGACCCCTTAGGCAAGGGTCACTCACCTTTTTTGTACACAATTTTCGGCGTTTCAGCCCATATTTTCAGCAATATTTTTAGGCTACTCTGCTCCCAAGGCAGAGCAGAAAACCACTAGACACTTGCAAAAGTTTCTGTGTGTATGTGTGAACTGGAGGTTGGCTGACGGTCTGTGTGCACTGGTGTTTGGCTGGCTGTTTATGAACCTGCATTTTGCTGGCAGTGTGTGTGAACTAGCGCTTGGCTGGCAGTGTTTGTGGTCTGTCACTTGGCTGGCAGTGTGTGTGGTTTGTCACTTGGCTAGTGGTCTGCGTGGATGGCACATGTCTGGTGGTGTACGTGGACTGTTGCTTGGCTGGAGGTGTCCGTGGGCTGTCGCTTGGTTGGTGATGTGCTTGGATGGTGCATGACTGGCTGTGTGCATGGATGGCGCTTGACTGGTGGGGTGCTTGAATGGCGTTTGATTGTCGCTGTGGCTTGCATGGATGCTCTAGAGTATTATTACTCAGAATCCCCTGCAACACCTCAAATTTAACTAAAAAGTCACAATTTCCTCATATTTCTGTGTCAAAATGTTGTGGGATCACCTCTCAGGCACACATTTTCCACCACCCAGTTTTCCCCTTGGTCTCCTGGTAAAAATGATACCTCACTTGTGTGGGTAAGCCAAGTGCCTGCAACAGAGAAGGGCCCAAAACATATTGTGGAAGCATCAAAATTATCTATCACAAAATGTCCTGGTTTTGCAAGGGGGCACCTGCATTTTTGATCCAGGCTGGGCGGCCATCTAGGGAAACCTACCAAACCCAGACATTTCTGAAAACTAGACACCTGGGGGAGTCCAGGGAGGTGTAGCTTGCGTGGATCCCCAACGTTTTCTTACCCAGAATCTCCGCCAAAGCTCAAATTTAGCTGCAAATCACATTTTCCTCACATTTCTATCAGGGATCACCATGCTGACATAAATATAC
This sequence comes from Lissotriton vulgaris, assembly GCF_964263255.1. NCBI lineage: Eukaryota > Metazoa > Chordata > Amphibia > Caudata > Salamandridae > Lissotriton > Lissotriton vulgaris. The sequence goes on along the minus strand of NC_141689.1, from coordinate 1,558,004,852 downwards.
TACCACCCAGCATTCCCTTTTCACTCCTGGATAAAATGATACCTAACTTGTGTGGGTGGGCCAAGGGCTTGCAACTGGGAAGGGCCAAAAACATAGGTATTGAGGGGATAGCACATTGAGCTCTAAGCGCTATTTATTTCATACATTGACTCTGCATTGGACACTTATACAAGTGAGGTAATAATTTCATGGGGAGACCAAGGGGAATGTTGGGTGTTAGGAAATGTGTGCCGGAGCGGTGATCTCAGACAGAAATGTAAAGAAAACATGATTCTCTTTAGCTAGATTTGAGGTTTGCAGGAGATTCTGTGTATGAAATTATTGGGGGATCTAGACAAGCCACATCTTCTTGGACTCCCCTGGGTGTCTTATTTTTCAGATTTTTGTTTTTTTTGGGGGGGGGGGGTTAGGTCAGTATCACTAGATGGCTGTCGAGTTCGGGACCAAAAATGCAGGTGAATCCCTTGCAAAACGAGGTTGTTTTGTGAGAAATAATTTTGATGTCTCCACAATAGGTTTTGGTCCATTTCCTGTTGCAGGCACAAGGGCTACACACACAAATTAGGGACGGTTTTTATCAAGAAGCTTGGAGGAATGCTGGGTGGGTGGAAGTTTGTGGCTCCCCACAGATTCCAGAAGTTTCTGTCGCAGAAATGTGTCTAGTTTTCAAAAATGTAAATGTACAGGTTTGCTAGGCTTCCCTAGGTGCCACCTAAGCTAGGCCCAAATCCACAGCTGGGTATATTGCCCAAAAAGGGTCAGTTTTCTATGGAAAAATGTTATGTGTCCATGTTGCGTTTTGGGCAGTTTCTTGTTGCCTGCACTAGGCCTACCCACACAAGTGATGTACCATTTTTATCAGGAGACTTTGGGGAATATGCAGTGGGTGGAAGTTTGTGGATCCATGCAGATTCTAGAACTTTCCATCACAGAAATGTGAGGAAAATGTTTTTTTTTACAAAGTTTGAGGTTTGCAAGAGATGCTAAGTAACACACCTAGTGAGAGCCAGACAGGCACCCATTCTGTATTCCCCAGGTGTCTAGTTTTAGAAAATGTACAGCTTTGCTAGGTTTCCCTAGGTGCCGGCTGAACTAGGGCCCAAAATCCACTGCCATGTATGTTGGAAAAAAAGAGTCAGTTTTTAATGGAAAAATGTAATGTGTCCATGTTGAGTTTTGTATCATTTCCTGTCGCGGGCACTAGGCCTACCCAGGCAAGTGAGGTACCATTTTTATCGGATTGATGTAGGGAAATATAGAATAGTAGAACAAATGTTATTATCATTTGTCTTATTATGCATTTCTACATTCCAAATGTAAGACAATGGGTAAAAAATGAGTCATCTTGAACAATACTGTCTAATTTACATGCTAATATGGAGAACCCACAAATTCAGAGATGCACAAATAACCACTGCTTCTAATCTCCTTATCTTGTTCCCATTCCAGAAATACATAGATTTCCTTGATACCTCTTGTTTTACTCTTTATAGTTTACCAAATGAATTGATGTATACCTGGTACACAATGAAAAATCACTGCAACGTGCAACTCAGTTATTGGCTCTGGGTATCTCTGGTTCTTGGTAAACCTGCACGACCTATATTTCTCCGCAATCAGAAGGGTTCACAGATGTAATGGTATATTCATTCAAAATTCTACCATAGTTAGAAGTTGTTGAAGTTACAAATGTAGGCACATATGGCTGCTTTTTTTACTCAATGTAATTTTGTTTAACAACACAACGGATCAACAGCAGACCAGGAAAGCCGCACCTCAGGACTGTGTTCCTTTTGTAATCGTGAGTTGAATGATCTCAAAAAGTGTGCGCATACATCTCCTGCACCTGCCGTTGTTGGGTGCAAGCAGCGAAGCAGTTCAGAAACTAGATGATCGTGGAGAGGTGCACCACTCAAATTTGCGTTTCCAATGAAATACACTGACAGGGTTCCGTTTGTGTATAGATTCCTTTATTTCAATAACATCATAAAATAGACTTCAGCCAACGCGTTTCAGTCAATTACGATTCTGCAAAGCAGAACAGCTCCAAGCTGAGAGGTTCATGGGAACCAATGCCTAGTGACGTAAAGCCACTCTTCCAATGCCCAGTGATGCAAAGTCGCATAAAGCCTCACCGCACAGCTAAAAGTTTATTCGGAACATACTCCGAGTGACACATAAAAGCCTGAGAAAGCCTTGCTGCACAAATGAAAGCCTCATCATAACGGATGCTTGTGTGATGAGAAGCCATGAAAAGCCTCACCGCAATGCTGAAAGCGTCATCATAACTGATGCCAGGCAACACTAAGCAAAAGCAAAGCCTCATAGACCTCTTATCAGGTACAACTCCCAATGGGCCAAACTTGGTCCTGTGCCCCAGTTGCGCTCCATCATGGTCAACCAAACATGTGACTTTGTTCAGGTCCAGTGTAACCAGATACCCACAGCTGACACTTTTTTATTTTTCTAAATTGGTTTGGGATTTTTCTTGTGCAGTGTTTTCACTTTCCTACTGTTTATGTGCAGCATAACAACTTTACACATTGCATCTGAATTAAGCCTGACTACTTTGTGCCAAGCTACCAGAGAGTTAAGTACAGGCTCATTTAGTCTCTTTTTTTGGTTCACCCTGAAAAGGATTGATGTTGCTGCTTGCGTAGGGCTTCCAGCCTCTTCAGCCAACAACCCAATTTCCTACAGCTGTTCACTTATATGGTTCCCCAGAAACTGTGTAGGGAATCGAGAGGAACCCCTTGAAACACCAAGGGAAATAGGGTTATACAACCAAGAAAGGGAGGATTCCCCTGGGGACTAACTCAGTACAGATTGTAATACCAACCTTACAATGTCACAAATACATACTACAAAAAGCAAAGAAATACTTAAAAATACATTTATTATGAAAAAAACTTAAAAACACAGTGAAGGGTTAAGCTGATCTAGATCCCTACTTCTAAAATACAATGAAAAAATATTTTGACAAAGAGTACATACAATTGCGGCCTGCACAATTCAAAAGACAGAACGGGTACAACATTCAATTGTTGAATACAATTCATATATTCTGGCTCCGCTGTGGGGACACCGATGTTGTATTGCTATTACATCGGTGTTCTGTCTTTTGAATTGTGCAGGCCGCAATTGTATGTACTCTTTGTCAAAATATTTTTTCATTGTATTTTAGAAGTAGGGATCTAGATCAGCTTAACCCTTCACTGTGTTTTTAAGTTTTTTTCATAATAAATGTATTTTTAAGTATTTCTTTGCTTTTTGCTGTATGTATTTGTGACATTGTAAGGTTGGTATTACAATCTGTACTGAGTTGGTCCCCAGGGGAATCCTCCCTTTCTCCCCAGAAACTGTTACAAGAATAGTGCATTCTGTCTTATTTTAAGAATAATCGATATAAAATTACTCTAACTATGATTGGAAGAATAGCATGCCTATGTACATGCAATATGAACATATTTACTATTGCTTCTAGACTTTGGAATTAACATCTGGGTGACTGACCAACCTTTTGGCTATTTGAGACGCCCATCTTTTTTGTCAACCAAGACTACCTGATCACACAGCGTTACAACCAGGGATGGCTTTAGGGCGGTGCGACCGGTGCCACTGCACTAGGTGCTGACTTCTGGAGGCTCCTTGTTTTCAAGTACATTAAGATTTTAAAATCACCTTCTGCTGCATGCCTTGCCTCCAGCAATTTTCACGCAGCAATAAAAATGCCAAGGTATCTCTGGTGATTAACAGTCCTGCTGAAGAGAGATCAGAGTTTCATCTAGTGACAGTTTTGACTTAGCTAAAGTAGGACAGGTGGTTAATATGCCTTCTGCAAAGTGCTTGTACCATGCAGATCACAAAGTGCATACAATGTACCTAGTTCGGTGGGGTACTGCTTTTGTCCGAGAGATCATTTTATTACTTGCAGTTTATCAGTTAAAATCCTAATATAACTTTTAACTGCCAGCTAAGAGCTGTAACCACTGTGTTACTTTTTTGTGTTTTTCCAGACCAAGCAGTCTTAAACTATACTGTCTACCAGTATGGAAGACATGTGGCTTCTACACCTTGTAGTCCTCTGTCAGATGTATCATTTCCAAAAGAATGATGTACACACATATTAATTATTGTCTCTTTATAATGTGTGTGTGATGCAAAGTGCTCTAAACTGGCATGAGTGGTGCTATGAAACAAAAGAAATGCATCTGATAGAGAGTGGTTATGGAGACTCGAGGGGCACTGTTAAAGGGTGGTGGTGAGGGAATCTGGGGAGAAAGAGGTCACTGGGGGTATAAATAAACATTGTTGCACTGGGCACCACCAGTGCTAAAGCAGGCCTTGGTTACAAATATGGTTACTTGTGAACCAATTTAGGCACTGTGAGTATCATACCACTCATCATTACACTACTTATTTGTACGACCATTTGCTGGAGGTTAGTTTCCATGAGGTCTTTTCTCCCACCAACATAGATCACTGATGCCTCCAGCACTTATATGTAAGTACTGCTACATGGACGAGCAACAGTGCAGATTACTAACTGTGCTGTGGAAATAGGTATTCATGTGTCTGTTCACTTTGGGCACTGTACCCTAATTCTGCACGGAGGATGAATTTCTCTTTTTCATTTTGACCTGTGACTTTAGTAGTTATGTTAGTGTCTCATATGAGCTAATGGATCGAATTTCATCTTTTTCTCTCCAATCCAGCAACCGCTATTTGTGTCTTTTTGACTAAACTTGATTTAATATTCTTCTGGGCAACTTCACACCTGTTCTTTTTTCCTTACCTGCATTTCAATGAGGGTGTAAACAGGTGGAAGGTTTTCCTTTTTCTGTCAATGACTTCAATTTACCTATAACTATTATCTCTTCATCTACTTTTCAACACTTATTTTCCAGCCTCGAAAAGGTCTCGGTGCAAAACACTTTGTCGGCTGTATTTGATGCTCTTTGAAATCAATGATGAATCTTCAGAACTGATCATCTCATGAAATGATAGCAGCGATATCTGTTAGATACTGGATATCACATCCCTGTTTCTTGGTTGCGCTATTCACCTATTTACATCTAACATACTCCACACCCTTACTGGTTGGAAGAAGACATAAATATTGGTACCTTGTAAATAAGGAGGATTATCTTTATGATTTGACAAAACAAACCTTGAGTTACTCCTTGTACTATTAATATTCCTCCTGTGCTCCAGACAAACATTTTTAGTCATTGATGCTCTGGTCATTACTCCAACTGCACTTACGGGAAGAGAAGGTGTAGTCTGTTGTAGCATCAGCTAGACTTTGCTCTTGTTCACTTTGTATAAACTATAATAAGACACTCCAACTCAGGGATGTGCGGTTGACTGGAACCAAGACAAGACATGACAGCTGTTGCAGCCAAAACCTCATTTAGTTTTACAGGTCAGCAGGTAAAATCAAGTCTTCCAAACCTGAGAAAATCAGCTACAGAAGCACTAAGCCAGGCAGGGTAGTCTCCCTCCCAGGGACACAGCTCCACCTGATTCAAATCAGGCCCCTTATGGGGGAGTGGCTACTGACAAAGAGTATCCTACTGTGATGTGATGGTGGCATTACATTTTAGCACATGAGCATACCTTTCACATAAACAGTAAGCGTGACAGTGGTGTCACTGACAGTCCACTTCTCCCTGCTGGTTAAACAGCACCCACTGAATTCTTTTAGTGGCCCTTTGCATGGGTACCTAGCAGAGGATCTTTTGGCTGTTCACCTCCTCTCCAGCCCTACTAATTCCTTTAAATAACAGGGAATGTTCTATTCTGTATTTTATCTCTGACATTGTATTACAAATAAATACACAGCAGATGATGACAGACGGAGCATAAAAACACATACACAAAGATCAAGGTCAACTCATGTAACTTTTTATTTGGGCATAACAAAGGATACATGAAAATATAATGGCAACTGAATGTTTATTGTACAGGAAATATAGGAAATGGGTGGTATTTCTTGAGATTATTGGGGGTAAATATACACCACACCTGTGTAGAGTTTTCTAAGAATAGGGTGAGGTGCTATTGGGCCACTTCACCTTCAAACAAGAAGCCATTGTTCCACCATGATGGCCTCATATACTGGACTGAAGTCTAGATAGCTGCCACCACTGGACTCAACCCTCACTGGGGAGTCCAGAAAACTATAACTGGGCGTAGGGGATGGTCTACCCTCTAGGGCTATCTTCTCCCTGGCCAAGGCCCTCTCAGTCTCTGCAATCCTCTCTTGCACACCCAGCTGTGCTATCTCCTTGGCATGCTCGAACCTGAGCTTCTCCAAAGCCAGCTGGTGCTCCCTCTCTTCCCTCCTATCCAACCACTCCTATGGGGACAGGCAAAGGGATGGGGTGCTGCATCTGACACTGGACCCTGGAGTTGGAGGTTGAATGAGTTGGAGGGTGCTGATCGTAGCAGGACTTTTGGTGTTTGCTTTGTTCCCTGAACTGGTGCAAGACTATTCTTGTGCTGTTTCCCCCGTTGTGCTTGTTAGGAGGCAGGAATTCCGTGGAGTACCCTGACTGATAGGACCCACAGCAGGAGCCCGAGACTGCGAGGACCAGCATTCCCTGTAACACCCACAGCTGGAGCCTCTTCCTGGGTGTGCCCCGCCTCCTTTCACCGGCTCATTACTGCTCGCGGCCCCCGCTTCACGGGAGCCGCTCATAGCAGGACTTTTGGTGTTTGCTTTGTTCCCTGAACTGGTGCAGGACTATTATCGTGCTGTTTCCCTCGTCGTGCTAGTTAGGAGGCAGGAATTCCGTGGAGTACCCTGACTGATAGGACCCACAGCAGGAGCCCGAGACTGCGAGGACCAGCATTCCCTGTAACACCCACAGCTGGAGCCTCTTCCCGGGTGTGCCCCGCCTCCTTTCACCGGCTCATTACTGCTCGCGGCCCCCGCTTCACGGGAGCCGCTCATAGCAGGACTTTTGGTGTTTGCTTTGTTCCCTGAACTGGTGCAGGACTATTATCGTGCTGTTTCCCCCGTCGTGCTTGTTAGGAGGCAGGAATTCTGTGGAGGACCCTGACTGATAGGACCCACAGCGGGAGCCCAGGACTGCGAGGGCCAGCATTCCCTGTAGCACCCACAGCTGGAGCCTCTTCCCGGGCGTGACCCGCCTTCTTTCACCGGCTCATTACTGCTCGCACCCCCCGCCTCGCGGGAGCCGCTCGTAGCAGGACTTTTGATGTTTGCTTTGTTCCCTGAAATGGTGCAGGACTATTCTCGTGCTGTTTCCCCTGTCGTGCTTGTTAGGAGGCAGGAATTCCGTGGAGGACCCTGGCTGATAGGACCCACAGCGGGAGCCCGGGACTGCGAGGACCAGCATTCCCTGTAACACCCACAGCTGGAGCCTCTTCCCGGGCGTGCCCTACCTCCTTTCACCGGCTCATTACTGCTCGCGCACCCGCTTCGCGGGAGCCGCTCGTAGCAGGACTTTTGGTGTTTGCTTTGTTCCCTGAACTGGTGCAGGACTATTCTCGTGCTGTTTCCCCCGTCGTGCTTGTTAGGAGGCAGGAATTGCGTGGAGGACCCTGACTGATAGGACCCACAGCGGGAGCCCGGGACTGCGAGGACCAGCATTCCCTGTAACACCCACAGCTGGAGCCTCTTCCCGGGCGTGCCCCGCCTTCTTTTGTGTATTTAACGAATGTCTTCACCGGGCAACGCGGGACGCGCAGGACTTAGCCCGGGGCTAAGCCCGGGCAAAGGGCGGGCCGTCTATGGCCATCCAAGGCTGATCAAGGCAGGGCTGGGCCACCCCATTTGGTTCTTCTGCTAGTATCATTTTATTGTAGTTGGGTTTGTGGATAGAGTCTCTCACAAACATTTATTTTTGTGGTATAAAACATTATTGATCAGGGTGACCTGTTAATATGGATTTACGTTCAAGGAAAAATAGACTGGTTACAGTTAAAACCAAAGCTGGCCTAGTTACAGGTACTCTGGATCAATTTTTCACTAGGACAACTAGAATATTGGAGAAGGAAATAGCTCTAACTGAAAAACGTCTATCAATTGATCTTTTGACTGGTAAGCGGTCATCCCTGGGGACGATAGGATCTGCTGCAAAACCGGCCCGTGAAAATGCTTTGGCCCCTTTAGTAGTCACTAGCCCTGTCAACTGTATTCCAGAGGAGGGGTTAGCTGGCTCGAATAGTGCTACTATATCGAGCCTAATTGATTTTGGATCTTTTTCGAGCGAACACACACATAGAACATCGACTCCTATCTCATCTACCCCCCCAGTCTCTCTTTCCTTGTTAGAGCAAGTACCCGACCAAGTAACGGTCGGTGGTAATCAAATTAGCCCAGTGTCTTCCAAATCTAAGAAAAAGAAGAGAGGGGGCAAACATAGGAAAAAGAGTGATATCAAAATAAATAGATTATCTAAAACCCCAGAGTTGGCAGTAGAGCCTATACCTATACTTGATAATAGAGTTTTATCAATAAATGTTTCATCGCACAATCAACAGACTCCCAATGAAGAGCTTCTTGCAAATATGGAAATATTGGTAAGATCATTAGTATTGCCCCTGATTACCCGTACAAAGATAATTCAAGAAAAACTTGACCAGTTAGAGACAGTTGCCAAAGGGAAAACGTTAAAAATGGACATGCTGATTAGTGGTATGAAAATCAGTGAAGCTAGATCTGATTCTGCCGTCCCATCATCTAAGGTTAAGTCCACTAAAGTGGCTCATTCTGTGAATAGTGTCACAGATAAGAATGTACAACCTGCCATAGTGGAGAATAGTGTGATAAATAGGAAACCTATAGGCCCAATAGTTCCCCCAAAAAAGGCCCAAACTTCTAAACAAGGGCTGAGACAGTCTCCTAATAAACAAACTCAGGTTAATAAGCAAGGGCTGAGACAGTCTCCTAATAAATTGCCTCAGGCTAGGCATCAAGTTAAAAATAAGTCCCCATGTATAAATCTTCCCCTGGAATCAGCTCCCTATACTATTATTCTAACAGGGGTCCCAGAGGTAAAGACAAAATCCCTAGAAACAGATAGGGAACTTAAAAATAAGGTAATCTTCTGGCTTAACAGGAATAGGCGGTTACCCCCTGGTTGTAGCACAGAGATCCTTGGTGTGAGGAGGGTGGCCTGGTTAGGTTACAGTACCAAGGATCACGAGGGGGACTGTATAATTGTCAACCTCAGAGATCCCTGGGCTGTCGAACACATCCAAAGGAAACTACGGTTTGGCCGTTTAGGTGACATTCAATCAATAGGCCTCCATTATTTTTACCCTCAATATGAATCTGGTTTGGCCTGTATGTCACATGACCCTGTTAGGGGCAGACCCTATGGCTTTGATAGATTGGAAGGGGTTTCGCATTATATTCCTTTAAGAAATAGATTTGAGCCCTTCATGGGAATGGAGGGTGTGGATTGACTTAGGAGAGATTCCAATGTCAATAAGGGGAATATGGAAGCTATGGTTAACCCTGACATTAACAGCACTATCAAGAAAAGACGAGATGAGGCAGTAGAATTTAGGGCTAAGCGGGATAATAGTGTAAGTAGATCACTTACCCCGCCCACTGCTCAAATAGCTTTCTCTGGCAAGGGGGCAGGGGATGATGACCTAAGAGAAAAGGTACACCTGGTAAAAGAAAAATCTAGTAATTATAACACTGTAAACTGTCATTCGTCATCTCGAGATTTCCATGTTAATAGCATAGGAAATTTGGAGGGTAAGTGTGATATTTCGCACTTAAAACCCTCAGACCCTTTGGGCAAGGGAGAAAACCGGGCTGGGGGCTGTTTGTTTCGTTTAATTTCTTGGAACATAGCTGGTCTGTCAAAAAGGTTGGAGGATCCAGTGTGGTTAAAATTCATTGAATCCTTCGATATGCTATGTCTCCAAGAAACCTGGTCTAGAGTAAATCATAGCTTGGATGGTTACTATATGTTTAATGTACATGCTGAACCCTCAAGGGCAAGAAGAGCTAAAGGTGGCCGCATTACGGCATTTTCGGTCAAACATAATCAACCAAAAATTACCCTAGTGGTGGAATCTCCATGGTATCAAATGTTTTTGATTAAGGATCTATTTACAGTACCCTTGCTTTTAATAAACTGGTATTATAATATATTTGACGTAAATGATACCTTGGTCATTGACAAACTCCAGGAAGAGATTGTCAAAGTGTCCAATATGGTTTTCCCCCTTTTTATTAAATGGATAGGTGATTTTAACTGTGTTCTGTGTGAGTTTAGCGGATCCAGACTATGCGGCCTGATAGATCCGGGTGATCAACCTCTGGCGCATTTCACACACTCAAAACAGGGGGATGCTCTAAATAATATAGTTTTGATTAACAATCTATGTGTCCTGGATATGCCTAGTTTCTCTAGACCATTGGGTATACCCACCTTTCAGGGTTTAGGGGTTCGGGTGAGTACTATTGATTTTGCCTTGGTTTCTAACAGGTTTGTTCATCTTGTAAAGGATTTTCAGATTGATGTAAATCCTGCAAGCGATCATAACTCCCTAATTGTGAGCTTCAATCCCGTTTGTGAGATGACACAACCGTTGAAACAACCAATAAAATATAGCCAGAATTGGGGGGTTACCTTAAGGTGGAACATGGTAGATGTAAGGAAATTGGAGGCGGATATTTTTAAGGAAAATAAGGTAGGCATAGAAGTTTGTTTAACACCTAATAGTGAGCCGGTTTTAAATATTAAAAATTTCGAGGCTCTTTTAGACAATGTGGCCTCTCATCTTATAAAAACTGTAAGGAGGAAAGAAGATAGTAGACCAAAATGGTTTGATGCAGAATGTTCTGCTGCGCAAACAAGCCTTTCGAAGGCACTGCATCAGGTACCTCGGGATAGAGAGCTGGTTAGGAAATCTAGGAAGAGGTATAAAGACGCAATTACCAGGCGGAAATTAGATTTAAAAGCAAAGGCCTGGGACAATCTAGGGATAGCGGCAGAACTAAGGGATAGCAGGCTCTTTTGGGAAGTAATTAACCGACCTTTTTTAAAAAGTGAGACAAAAGGCGATATTTTAGTACACATACCGGGGGATATATGGGTATCACATTACAGTAATATTTTTAACCCAAAAGAAGTATCCCTAAACTCTGATGAGGGGGCTGTGGAATGTACTTCGGAAACAGCCAAAACCTTTAGTCTCTCAATTACTCTCTCAATGATAGAGACTGCTCTGAGGAAAGGTGCTGCTTTAAAGGCCCCCTGCCCAGATGCCGTACCTTTGGACCTTTTTAAACATAACCTAGAGGTGTGGGCTCCGCTTCTATTAAATGTTTTTAGATCAATAGTGGTTGGACGTATTCCAACTTCTTGAAAAGATGCAGTAGTTATACCGATTTTTAAAAAGGGCAATAAGGCTGATCCGTGGTGTTACAGGCAAAGATCACTAATAGATGCGTCCTGTAAATTGATGGGGAGAGTGATATTGGCACGCCTTGAATCATGGGCAGAGTCAGCAGGTATCATAGTGGACTCCCAGTATGGGTTCAGACAAGGTATGGGTACCACTGAACAGTGCCTGAATTTGGCATTAATTATGGGCAAGTACATGGGGGCCAAGCGCAGTGTTATACACTTGGCCTTCATGGACTTGTCCAGTGCCTTCGATACAGTATGTAGGAGTAAGTTGTGGCAAATGATGGAGACTATGGGATTTGAGGAACCGCAGGTCGCCCTGCTTCGCAGACTCCACGCTGCCACAACATTAACAATTAGGTTTGGTCGTGATGGTGAAAAGACAAAACCTATCCCATCCACCGAAGGTGTTCGTCAGGGATGTATCCTGGCCCCGTTTTTATTCCTGGTCTACACCAATGGCCTAGAAAGTTTATTGTTGGAGAGTGGAGTAGATTTCCCCCAGGCAAATGGAAGACGGATACCGATGTCGTCATATGCAGACGACACGGTTTTAATGACTTTAACTGCAAATGGCATGCAGACTTGCCTAAATGCCTTTGAGACTTTTATGGAGGGTTTAGACCTTAGGGTTAACTTGCTAAATCATTTGCTATGTCCTGTGGTCCAAAAGGTATAAGATCTCGCAGGTACCTTGTGAAGGATTCAATTTTGAGAAAGTTGAACATTTTAATTACTAGGGTAATCTTTTTAACAAAAAGCTAAATTGGGATCCTCTAATAACTGCTCGTGTGCAAAAGACCACACAATCAATTGAGGCCCTCTTTCGCTTCGCTAGTAAACTGGGCCAAAAGCCAATCGTAGAACTAATTACCCTATATAAAGCCAAATGCCTTTCTCTTGCAACTTTTGGGGCAGGGGTGAGGGGGACCCAAAATTTTAATAAAATACAAGTTATGGAGAACAGATTTATTAGACGTCTTTTATCTGTCCCATCCGGCACTTCAAATAGCTTTTGCCATGGGGAGGTTGGTATTGATTTTGTGAGTAATACTATTTATGTGTCCCCTCTGTTATTATGGTCTAAAGTCTGGGGATCTGAAGATCTGAAATTGTCAAAGGAAATCCTACAAGATTGTCTTAAACTTGACTATTCCATGAAGATTCCATGGTTGCTATATGTTCGGGATACATTCTATAAGATTGGGTTGGCACATTTATACCAAAAGCCGGACATGATTGGCAAAGATTTTAAAATGTTTATCAAAAATGCCTATCAATCTAGCCTAGGTATTTTGAGGGACAGTGAGCATGCAGTGAATAAGAGGGGTAAGCTGCAACATCAGTTTTACTTGTCAAGCATTATGCACACTCAATGGCGCTTTTATTTGATGAGGTTTCGCCTTGGCACACTACATTTTTTGTTTGCTTTTCCAAAGCAAGGCGGGTGGTGTGAGAGCCTACCCTCTTGCCCCTGCAATGGTAGGGTATCTCAGAATACCCTGCATCTTATCCTTTTTTTGTGCTTTATATAGGGACCCAAGAAACCAGTTTATTGAACCTGTTTTGTTATCACTTGGTTTCCGTTTTTATAAAGAAGGTTATGACAACTTATTGTCCCTCTCAACTCCAGTGATATGTAGTGCAGTACTTGGCTTTATTAGAGTGGCCCTTGCTATCAGAAACCGTTACTGAAGGGTACTCCCTGTGGTATCATGGATAAAAAACACTATGTGGGTCTGATAATGAAAATGTATATGCACTTTATGAAATACTGAAATAGTTAAATTGTTTATCCTTAAAAGTATTTTGAATTTATTATGTTTTATGAATCCTGGAGCCCAAAATGAATTCTATGGTGTTACTTTTAAATTGTTGAATAGGTTTTAAACGTATGTACACTTTTATGATTCTGAAGTATGAATCGAAATAAAGTTATTTTGATGATGATGATGATGATGAGTTGGAGGGTGGATTTGGAGTAGGAGGGTGGACTTGGAGTTGGAGGGTGGATTTGGAGTTGGAGTGTGGATTTGGAGTTGGAGGGTGGAGTTGGAGTTGGAGGGTGGAGTTGGAGAGTGGATTTGGAGGGTGGATTTGGAGGGTGGAGATGGAGGGCGGATTTGGTGTTGGAGGGTGGGTTTGGAGTTGAAGGGTGGATTTGGAGTTGGAGGGTGTATTTGGAGTTGGAGGGTGGATTTGGAGTTGGAGGGTGGAGTTAGAGGGTGGATTTGGAATTGGAGGGTGGAGTTGGAAGGTGGAGTTGGAAGGTGGATTTGAAGTTGGAGGGTGGATTTGGAGTTGGGGGTGGATTTGGAGTTGGAGGGTGAAGTTGGAGTTGGAGGGTGGATTTGGAGTTGGAGGGTGGGTTTGGAGTTTGAGGGTAGAGTTGGAGTTGGAGGGTGGATTTGGAGTTGGAGGGTAGATGAGTTGGAAGGTGGGTTTGGAGTTGAAGGGTGGATTTGGAGTTGGAGGGTGTATTTGGAGTTGGAGGGTGGATTTGGAGTTGGAGGGTGGAGTTAGAGGGTGTATTTGGAATTGGAGGGTGGAGTTGGAAGGTGGATTTGGAGTTGGAGGGTAGATTTGGAGTTGGAGGGTGGATTTGGAGTTGGAGGGTGAAGTTGGAGTTGGATGGTGGATTTGGAGTTGGAGGGTGGATTTGGAGTTGGAGGGTGGATTTGGAGTTGGAGGGTAGAGTTGGAGTTGGAGGGTGGATTTGGAGTTGGAGGGTAGATGAGTTGGAAGGTGGATTTGGAGTTGGAGGGTGGATTTGGAGTTGGAGGGTGGAGTTGTAGGGTGGAGGGTGGAGTTGGAGGGTGGATTTGGAGTTGGAGGGTAGAGTTGGAGGGTGGAGTTGGAGGGTGGATTTGGAGGGTAGATTTGGAGGGTGGAGTTGGAGGGTGGATTGGGAGTTGGAGGGTGGATTTGGAGTTGGAGGGTGGATTTGGAGTTGGAGGGTTGAGTTGGAGGGTGGAGTTGGCTCCCCCTAAAACCTTTCTCCCCACACGGTCCACTCCTTCCGCTCCCTGGTTCTCTGAAGAGATCAGAGACCATAAAATTGTGTGCAAAAAAAGGAAAAGATCTGGCGGGCAACCTTTAGCGAGTCAGATAAAAAATCCTGAACATTGAGCAAAGAGCGTACAAAGAGAAGATCCAGCAAGCGAAACGAGCCTTCTTTACGAAAAAGGTTAGAGAAGCCAGTAATGCCCCGAAGGAGCTTTTTCGAACTGTCGCTTCTCTGGCAGTCCCCAAGACCATAGAGGTACCCCCAGCCTTCCGCTTTGCGAGAAGCTGGCTACTTGTTTCCGTGAAAAAGTTGAAAAAATCTTTTCTCCTGTAGACAGTCAAATAAAAACTCCGGTGGAACTCTCCACTAATAACTCGGAATCCGACAATGGCCTAGAAAAACGTTCTTTCTTCTCTCAAATCAGTGAGAAAGAGGTAATGAGCCGACTTCAAAAGATAAAATCAGGCTCCCCCCATGATCCCTGTCCTGCCTATATCGCCAAACTAGCGCCACTTACTATTGCAGCTGGCCTCACCCCCCTCTTTAATCTCATGCTGGATAGTGGGGAATGTCCCGCAAAATGGAAACAAGCCTCCATCTTACCTCTCCTTAAAAAAACTAACTTGGACATAGCCGATTTAAACAACTTTCGGCCTATTGCAAGACTGCCCCATCCAGCCAAAATCATGGAAAGCTTTTTAAATACGCAGTTAAGCATTTTCTTGAGAACAGGACAACATCTGGACCCATCCCAACATGGTTTCCGTGCTGAACATAGCACGGAATCTGCCCTAATTAAATTGGTAGAAGACGTTAGAAGAGTGGTGGACGGAGGAGGTAGAGCCACCCTGATCCTGCTGGACCTTTCCGCGGCCTTTGACACTGTCCATCACAAGTTGTTGGTGGACCGGTTGAGGGCCTGCGGAGTTCAAGATAAGGTGCTGATGATCCTGCAGGCCTTCCTTTCCAACAGGACTCAGTCGGTGACACTGGGGGAATTTGAATCACGCCCCTTTACACTTCCTTGTGGAGTACCCCAGGGCTCCTCCTTGAGCCCGACCCTTTTTAATGTCTATGTTTCCACTCTAGCTCCGATAATTAGAAACTTCGGTTTCGACCCCACAGCTTATGCAGACGATACCCAGATAGTGTGTCGCTGCTGCCGGGGGATATAGATAGCACTGCGGATAGATTCAAAAGCTGCATGCGAGAAGTGGGGATTTGGATGGCTCAAAACTGCCTTCAATTGAATTCCTCGAAGACAGAAGTGCTTCTCTTTGGCTCCAAAGATAACTTCTGGTCCCCGAGATGGTGGCCTGAAGAAATGGGAACTCTGCCCGCCCCAGTGACCAAGGTGAAAAATCTCGGCCTTCTGGTGGACGACACATTATCTTTTAAACCTCAGATCATTGCCCTGGTGTCCTCCAGCCACTTTGATCTTAAAACAATCAGGAAAGTGCTTCCATTTTTGGAGCAAGAGCACAGAAAAACAGTGGTCACCGGTCTAATTCTTTCCCGGCTAGACTACTGTAATAGCCTTATGCTGAACGCTCAAGTTAGCGTATTAAATAAACTCCAGACCTTACAGAATGCCGCCGTACGCCTGATAACAGATACACCCAAGTTCGTATCGGTGGCTCAGGACCTGGCAAAACTTCACTGGTTGCCAGTGCGGAAATGAATTACCTTCAAGGCACTCTGTGTGGTCTTTAAAGCAGTGCACGATCTGGGCCCCAGCTGCATGAAGGAACTTTTCCTCTGGTACAAACCGGCAAGATCTCTTAGATCTAGTCAGCAGGCTCTGGTTTCGGTTCCTAGAGTTAAGAAAGCTAGATGGGGAGGCAGGAGCTTCTCCTTAGGAGCCGCAGTAGCCTGAAACAAACTTCCCCTCTATATTAGACAATTGCCCGATCTCCTATCCTTTAGAAGGGCACTGAAAAATTGGCTCTTCATCCATTAAAGCATGATCCACACACACCAGCTCATTCTGCTAGCGCCAGGACACCTCCGGGTAACAGTGCGCTCTATAAATGTAAATAAATAAATAAATAAGGGTGGATTGGGAATTGGAGGGTGGATTTTGAGTTGGAGAGTGGATTTGGAGTTGGAGGGTGGAGTTGGAGGGTGGATTTGGAGTTCAAGGGTAGATTTGGAGTTGACGGGTGGAGTTGGAGGGTAGGGTTGAAGGGTGGATTTGGAGCTGGAGGGTGGATTTGGAGTTGGAGGGTGGATTTGGAGTTGGAGGGTGGATTTGGAGGGTGGAGTTGGAGGGTGGATTTGGAGTTGGAGGGAGGATTTGGAGTTGGAGGGTGGAGTTGGAGGGTTGAGTTGGAGAGTGGAGTTGGAGGGTGGAGTTGGAGGCTGGATTCGGAGAGTGGGGTTAGAGTTGGAGGGTGGATTTGGAGTTTGAGGGTGGATTTGGAGTTGGAGCGTGGAGTTAGTGTTGGAGGGTGGATTTGGAGTTAGAGGGTGGATTTGGAGTTGGAGGGTTGAGTTGGAGGGTGGATTTGGAGGGTGGATTTGGAGTTGGAAGGTGGATTTGGAGTTGGAGGGTCGAGTTGGAGTTGGAGGGTGGAGTTAGAGGGTGGAGTTAGAGGGTGGAGTTGGAGGGTAGAGTTGGAGGGTGGATTTGGAGTTTGAGGGTGGATTTGGAATTGGAGGGTGGAGTTAAAGGGTGGAGTTGGAGTTGGAGGGTGGATTTGGAGGGTGGATTTGAAGTTGGAAGGTAGACTTGGAGTTGGAGGGTAGATTTGGAGTTGGAGGGTGGATTTAGAGTTGCAGAAAGGATTTGGAGTTGGATGGTAGATTTGGAGTTGGAGGGTGGATTTGGAGTTGGAGGTTGGAGTTGGAGGGTGGATTTGGAGTTAGAGGGTGAAGTTGGAGAATGGAGTTGGAGAGTGGATTTGGAGTTGGAGGGTGGAGTTCGAGGGTGCATTTGAAGTTGGAGGGTGTATTTGGATTTGGAGGGTGGATTTGGAGTTTGAAGGTGGACTTGGACTTGGAGGGTAGATTTGGAGTTGGAGGGTGGATTTAGAGTTGCAGGGTGGATTTGGAGTTGGAAGGTGGATTTGGAGTTGGAGGGTGGATTTGGAGTTAGAGGGTGGATTTGGAATTGGAGGGTGGATTTGGAGTTGGAAGGTGGACTTGGACTTGGAGGGTAGATTTGGAGTTGGACGGTGGATTTAGAGTTGCAGGGTGGATTTGGAGATGGAGGGTGGATTTGAAGTTGGATGGTGGATTTGGAGTTGGAGGGGTAGATTTGGAGTTGGAGGGTGGTGTTGGAGGGTGGATTTGGAGTTGGAGGGTGGAGTTGGAGGGTGGATTCGGAGTTGGTGGGGTAGATTTGGAGTTGGAGGGTGGTGTTGGAGGGTGGATTTGGAGTTGGAGGGTGGAGTTGGAGGGTGGAGTTGGAGTTGGAGGGTGGAGTTAGAGTTGTAGGGTGGATTTGGAGTTGGAGGGTGGAGTTGGAGAGTGGATTTGGATGTGGAGGGTGGAGTTGGAGAGTGGATTTGGATGTGGAGGGTGGAGTTGGAGTTGGAGGTTGGAGTTGGAGGGTGGATTTGGAGTTGGAGGGTGGATTTGGATTTGGAGGGCAGATTTGGAGTTGGGGGTGGAGTTGAAGGGTGGATTTGGAGTTGGGGGGTGGATTTGGAGTTGGAGAGTGGATTTGGAGTAGGAGGGTGGAGTTGGAGGGTGGATTTGGAGTTGGAGGGAGGATTTGGAGTTGGAGGGTGAAGTTGGAGGGTGGAGTTGGAGGGTGGAGTTGGAAGGAGGTGTTGGAGGGTGGAGTTGGAGGGTGGATTTGGAGTTGGAGGATGGATTTTGAGTTGGAGGGTGGATTTTGAGTTGGAGGGTGGATTTGAAGTTGGAGGGTGGAGTTGGAGGGTGGATTTGGAGTTGGAGGGTGGATTTGGAGTTGGAGGGTTGAGTTAGAGTTGGAGGGTGGATTTGGAGTTGGAGGGTGGAGTTAGAGTTGGAGGTTGGATTTGGAGTTTGGAGTTGGAGGGTGGATTTGGAGTTGGAGGGTGGAGCTGGAGGGTGGAGTTGGATGGTGGATTTGGAGTTGGAGGGTGGAGTTAGAGTTGGAGGTTGGAGTTGGAGGGTGGATTTAGAGTTGGAGGGTACATTTGGAGTTGGAGAGTAGATTTGGAGTTGGAGGGTGGATTTGGAGTAGGAGGGTGAAGTTGGAGGGTGGAGTTGGAGGGTGGAGTTGGAGGGTTGAATTGGAGAGTGGAGTTGGAGGGTGGAGTTGGAGGGTGGATTTGGAGTGGGAGGGTGGAGTAAGAGTTGGAGGGTGGATTTGGAGTTAGAGGGTGTATTTGGAGGGTGGAGTTAGAGTTGGAGGGTGGATTTGGAGTTTGGAGTTCAAGGGTGGATATGGAGTTGGAGTGTAGAGTTGGAGTTGGACAGTGGAGTTGGAGGGTAGAGTTGGAGGGGGGAGTTGGAGATTAGATTTGGAGTTGGAGTGTGGATTTGGAGTTGGAGGGTTGAGTTGGAGTTGGAGGGTGGAGTTGGAGGGTAGAGTTGGGGGAGTTGGAGGGTGGAGTTGGAGGGAATGATTTGGAGTTGGAGGTTGGATTTGGAGTTAGAGGGTGTATTTGGAGTTGGAGGGTGGAGTTGGAGGGTGGAGTTGGAGTTGGAGGATGTATTTGGAGTTGGAGGGTGGATTTGGAGTTGGGGGTGGAGTTGGAGGGAGAAATTGGAGGGTGGATTTGGAGGTTGGAGTTGGAGGGTGGAGTTAGAGGGTGGAGTTGGAGGGTGGATTTGGAGTTGGAGGGGTGGATTTGGAGTTGGAGGGGGGATTTGGAGTTGGAGTGTATATTTGGAATTGGAGGGTGGAGTTGGAGTTGGAGGGTGGATTTGGAGTTGGAGGGTGGATTTGGAGTTGCAGGGTTATTTTGGGATTGGAGGGTGGATTTGGAGTTGGAGGGTGGAGTTGGATTGCGGAGTTGGAGGGTGGAGTTAGAGGGTGGATTTGGAGTTGGAGGGTGGAGTTGGAGTTGGAGGTTGGAGTTTGAGGGTTAAATTGGAGGGTGGAGTTGGAGGGTGGAGTTGGAGGGTGGATTTGGAGTTGGAGGGGTGGATTTGGAGTTGGAGGGGGGATTTGGAGTTGGAGTGTGTATTTGGAATTGGAGGGTGGAGTTGGAGTTGGAGGGTGGATTTGGAGTTGGAGGGTGGATTTGGAGTTGCAGGGTTATTTTGGGATTGGAGGGTGGATTTGGAGTTGGAGGGTAGAGTTGGAGTGTGGAGTTGGAGGGTGGAGTTAGAGGGTGGATTTGGAGTTGGAGGGTGGAGTTGGAGTTGGAGGTTGGAGTTCGAGGGTTAAATTGGAGGGTGGAGTTGGAGGGTGGAGTTGGAGGGTGGATTTGGAGTTGGAGGGTGGATTTGACGTTGAGGGGTGGATTTTGAGTTGGAGGGTGGATTTGACATTGGAGGGTGGAGTTGGAGGGTGGATTTGGAGTTGGAGGGTGGAGTTGGAATTGGAGTGTGGAGTTGGAGGGTGGATTTGGAGTTGGAGAGTAGATTTGGCATTGGAGGGTGGATTTGGAGTTGGAGGGTGGATTTGAAGTAGGAGGGTGGAGTTGGAGGGTGGATTTGGAGTTAGAGGGAGGACTTGGAGTTTGAGGGTGAAGTTGGAGGGTGGAGTTGGAAGGTGGAGTTGGAGGGTTAAATTGGAGGGTGGAGTTGGAGGGTGGATTTGGGGTTGGAGGGTGGATTTGGCATTGAGGGGTGGATTCTGAGATGGAGGGTGGATTTGGAGTTGGAGGGTGGAATTGAAATTGGAGGGTGGATTTGGAGTTGGAGGGTGGATTTGGAGTTGGAGGGTAGATTTGGAGTTGGAGGGTGGAGTTAGAGTTGGAGGGTGGATTTGGAATTTCGAGTTGGAGGGTGGATTTGGAGTTGGAGGGTAGAGTTGTTGTTGGAGGGTGAAGTTGGAGGGTAGAGTTGGAGGAGGGAGTTGGAGGGTGGAGTTGGAGGGTAGATTTGGAGTTGGAGGGGGGAGTTGGAGTTGGAGTGTGTATTTGGAGTTGGAGTGTGGATTTGGAGTTGGAGGGTGGAGTTGGAATTGAAGGGTGGAGTTGGAGGGTGGATTTGGAGGGTGGATTTGGAATTGGGGTGGAGTTAGAGTTGGTGGGTGGATTTGGAGTTGAAGGGTGGATTTGGAGTTGGAGGGTGGAGTTAGAGTTGGAGGGTGGATTTGGAGTTTGGAGTTGGAAGGTGGATTTGGAGTTGGAGGGTCGAGTTGGAGTTAGAGGGTGGAGTTGGAGGGGGTAGTTAGTGGGTGGGGTTGGAGGGTAGATTTGAAGTTGGAGGATGGATTTGGAGTTGGAGGGTGGATTTGGAGTTGGAGGGTGGAGTTGGAGTTGGAGGATGGATTTGGAGTTGGAGGGTGGATTTGGAGTTGGAGGGTGGATTTGGAGTTGGAGGGGGGATTTGGAGGGTGGAGTTAGAGGGTGGAGTTGGAGGGTGGATTTGGAGTTGGAGGGTAGATTTGGAGTTGGGGGGTCGATTTGGAGTTGGAGGGTATATTTGGAATTGAAGGGTGGAGTTGGAGTTGGAGGGTGGATTTGTAGTTAGAGGGTGGATTTGGAGTTGGAGGGTGGATTTGGAGTTGCAGGGTGATGTTGGGGTTGGAGGGTGGATTTTGGAGTTGGAGGGTGGAGATGGAGGGTAGAGTTGGAGGGTGGATTTGGAGTTGGAGGGTGGATTTGGAGTTGGAGGGTGGAGTTAGAGGGTAGATTGGGAGTTGGAGGGTGGAGTTGGAGTTGGAGGGTGGAGTTAGCGTTGGAGGGTGGATTTGGAGTTGGAGGGTGGATTTGGAGTTGGAGAGTATATTTGGAATTGGAGGATGGAGTTGGAGGGTGGAGTTGGAGTTGGAGGGTGGATTTGGAGTTGGAGGGTGGATTTGGATTTGCAGGGGGGTTTTGGGGTTGGAGGGAGGATTTGGAGTTGGAGGGTGGAGTTGGAGGGTTGAGGGTGGAGTTGGTGGGTGGAGTTGAAGGGTAGAGTTGGAGGGTGGATTTGGAGTTGGAGGGTGGATACGTAGTTGGAGGGTGGATTTGGAGTTGGAGGGTAGATTTGGAGTTGGAGGGTGGATTTGGAGTTGGAGAGTGGATTTGGAGTTGAAGGGTGGATTTGGAGTTGCAGGGTGATTTTGGGGTTGGAGGGTGGATTTGGAGTTGGAGTATGGAGTTGGAGGGTGGATTTGGAGTTGGAGGGTGGAGTTGGAGTTGGAGGATGGATTTGGAGTTGGAGGTTAAGTTGGAAGGTGGATTTGGAGTTGGAGGGTGGAGTTGTAGTTGGAGGGTAGATTTGGAGTTGGAGGGTGGATTTGGAGTTGGAGGGTGGAGTTGTAGGGTGGAGGGTGGAGTCGGAGGGTGGATTTGGAGATGGAGGGTGGATTTGGAGGGTGGAGTTGGAGGGTGGATTGTGAGTTGGAGGGTGGATTTGGAGTTGGAGGGTGGAGTTGGAGGATAGATTTAGAGGGTGGAACGGGAGGGTGGATTGGGAATCAGAGGGTGGATTTGGAGTTGGAGGGTGGATTTGGAGTTGGGGTGGAGTTACAGTTGGAGCCTGAATTTGGAGTTGAAGGGTGGATTTGGAGTTGGAGGGTGGAGTTAGAGTTGGAGGGTGGATTTGGAGTTTAGAGTTGGAGGGTGGATTTGGAGTTGGAGGGTAGCGTTGTTGTTGGAGGGTGGAGTTGGAGGGTAGAGTTGGAGGGGGGAGTTGAAGGGTGGAGTTGGAGGGTAGATTTGGAGTTGGAGGGGGGAGTTGGAGTTGGAGGGTGTATTTGGAGTTGGAGTGTGGATTTTGAGTTGGAGGGTGGAGTTGGAATTGGAGGGTGGAGTTGGAGTTGGAGGGTGGATTTGGAGTTGGGGTGGAGTTACAGTTGGAGACTGGATTTGGAGTTGAAGGGTGGATTTGGAGTTGGAGGGTGGAGTTAGAGTTGGAGGGGGGATTTGTAGTTTGGAGTTGGAAGGTGGATTTGGAGTTGGAGGGTCGAGTTGGAGTTAGAGGGTGGAGTTGGAGGGGGGGAGTTAGTGGGTGGGGTTGGAAGGTAGATTTGAAGTTGGGGGATGGATTTGGAGTTGGAGGATGGATTTGGAGTTGGAGGGTGGAGTTGGAGGGTGGAGTTGGAGTTGGAGTATGGATTTGGAGTTGGAGGGTGGATTTGGAGTTGGAGGGTGGATTTGGAGGGTGGATTTGGAGGGTGGAGTTGGAGTTGGAGGGTGGATTTGGAGTTGGAGGGTGGATTTGGAGTTGCAGGGTTATTTTGGGATTGGAGGGTGGATTTGGAGTTTGAGGGTGGAGTTGGATTGCGGAGTTGGAGGGTGGAGTTAGAGGGTGGATTTGGAGTTGGAGGGTGGAGTTGGAGTTGGAGGTTGGAGTTCGAGGGTTAAATTGGAGGGTGGAGTTGGAGGGTGGAGTTGGAGGGGTGGATTTGGAGTTGGAGGGGGGATTTGGAGTTGGAGTGTGTATTTGGAATTGGAGGGTGGAGTTGGAGTTGGAGGGTGGATTTGGAGTTGGAGGGTAGATTTGGAGTTGCAGGGTTATTTTGGGATTGGAGGGTGGATTTGGAGTTGGAGGGTAGAGTTGGCGTGTGGAGTTGGAGGGTCGAGTTAGAGGGTGGATTTGGTGTTGGAGGGTGGAGTTGGAGTTGGAGGTTGGAGTTCGAGGGTTAAATTGGAGGGTGGAGTTGGAGGGTGGAGTTGGAGGGTGGATTTGGAGGGTGGATTTGACATTGAGGGGTGGATTTTGAGTTCGAGGGTGGATTTGACATTGGAGGGTGGAGTTGAAGGGTGGATTTGGAGTTGGAGGGTGGAGTTGGAATTGGAGTGTGGAGTTGGAGGGTGGATTTGGAGTTGGAGAGTAGATTTGGCGTTGGAGGGTGGATTTGGAGTTGGAGGGTGGATTTGAAGTAGGAGGGTGGAGTTGGAGGGTGGATTTGGAGTTAGAGGGAGGACTTGGAGTTTGAGGGTGAAGTTGGAGGGTGGAGTTGGAAGGTGGAGTTGGAGGGTTAAATTGGAGGGTGGAGTTGGAGGGTGGATTTGGGGTTGGGGGGTGGATTTGGCATTGAGGGGTGGATTCTGAGATGGAGGGTGGATTTGGAGTTGGAGGGTGGAATTGAAATTGGAGGGTGGATTTGGAGTTGGAGGGTGGATTTGGAGTTGGAGGGTAGATTTGGAGTTGGAGGGTGGAGTTAGAGTTGGAGGGTGGATTTGGAATTTCGAGTTGGAGGGTGGATTTGGAGTTGGAGGGTAGAGTTGTTGTTGGAGGGTGGAGTTGGAGGAGGGAGTTGGAGGGTGGAGTTGGAGGGTAGATTTGGAGTTGGAGGGGGGAGTTGGAGTTGGAGTGTGGATTTGGAGTTGGAGGGTGGAGTTGGAATTGAAGGGTGGAGTTGGAGGGTGGATTTGGAGGGTGGATTTGGAATTGGGGTGGAGTTAGAGTTGGTGGGTGGATTTGGAGTTGAAGGGTGGATTTGGAGTTGGAGGGTGGAGTTAGAGTTGGAGGGTGGATTTGGAGTTTGGAGTTGGAAGGTGGATTTGGAGTTGGAGGGTCGAGTTGGAGTTAGAGGGTGGAGTTGGAGGGGGTAGTTAGTGGGTGGGGTTGGAGGGTAGATTTGAAGTTGGGGGATGGATTTGGAGTTGGAGGGTGGATTTGGAGTTGGAGGGTGGAGTTGGAGTTGGAGGATGGATTTGGAGTTGGAGGGTGGATTTGGAGTTGGAGGGTGGATTTGGAGTTGGAGGGGGGATTTGGAGGGTGGAGTTAGAGGGTGGAGTTGGAGGGTGGATTTGGAGTTGGAGGGTAGATTTGGAGTTGGGGGGTCGATTTGGAGTTGGAGGGTATATTTGGAATTGAAGGGTGGAGTTGGAGTTGGAGGGTGGATTTGGAGTTGGAGGGTAGCGTTGTTGTTGGAGGGTGGAGTTGGAGGGTAGAGTTGGAGGGGGGAGTTGAAGGGTGGAGTTGGAGGGTAGATTTGGAGTTGGAGGGGGGAGTTGGAGTTGGAGGGTGTATTTGGAGTTGGAGTGTGGATTTGGAGTTGGAGGGTGGAGTTGGAATTGGAGGGTGGAGTTGGAGTTGGAGGGTGGATTTGGAGTTGGGGTGGAGTTACAGTTGGAGCCTGGATTTGGAGTTGAAGGGTGGATTTGGAGTTGGAGGGTGGAGTTAGAGTTGGAGGGGGGATTTGTAGTTTGGAGTTGGAAGGTGGATTTGGAGTTGGAGGGTTGAGTTGGAGTTAGAGGGTGGAGTTGGAGGGGGGGAGTTAGTGGGTGGGGTTGGAAGGTAGATTTGAAGTTGGGGGATGGATTTGGAGTTGGAGGATGGATTTGGAGTTGGAGGGTGGAGTTGGAGGGTGGAGTTGGAGTTGGAGTATGGATTTGGAGTTGGAGGGTGGATTTGGAGTTGGAGGGTGGATTTGGAGGGTGGAGTTGGAGTTGGAGGGTGGATTTGGAGTTGGAGGGTGGATTTGGAGTTGCAGGGTTATTTTGGGATTGGAGGGTGGATTTGGAGTTGGGAGGGTGGAGTTGGATTGCGGAGTTGGAGGGTGGAGTTAGAGGGTGGATTTGGAGTTGGAGGGTGGAGTTGGAGTTGGAGGTTGGAGTTCGAGGGTTAAATTGGAGGGTGGAGTTGGAGGGTGGATTCGGAGTTGGACGGGTGGATTTGGAGTTGGAGGGGGGATTTGGAGTTGGAGTGTGTATTTGGAATTGGAGGGTGGAGTTGGAGTTGGAGGGTGGATTTGGAGTTGGAGGGTGGATTTGGAGTTGCAGGGTTATTTTGGGATTGGAGGGTGGATTTGGAGTTGGAGGGTAGAGTTGGAGTGTGGAGTTGGAGGGTGGAGTTAGAGGGTGGATTTGGTGTTGGAGGGTGGAGTTGGAGTTGGAGGTTGGAGTTCGAGGGTTAAATTGGAGGGTGGAGTTGGAGGGTGGAGTTGGAGGGTGGATTTGGAGGGTGGATTTGATGTTGAGGGGTGGATTTTGAGTTCGAGGGTGGATTTGACATTGGAGGGTGGAGTTGGAGGGTGGATTTGGAGTTGGAGGGTGGAGTTGGAATTGGAGTGTGGAGTTGGAGGGTGGATTTGGAGTTGGAGAGTAGATTTGGCGTTGGAGGGTGGATTTGGAGTTGGAGGGTGGATTTGAAGTAGGAGGGTGGAGTTGGAGGGTGGATTTGGAGTTAGAGGGAGGACTTGGAGTTTGAGGGTGAAGTTGGAGGGTGGAGTTGGAAGGTGGAGTTGGAGGGTTAAATTGGAGGGTGGAGTTGGAGGGTGGATTTGGGGTTGGGGGGTGGATTTGGCATTGAGGGGTGGATTCTGAGATGGAGGGTGGATTTGGAGTTGGAGGGTGGAATTGAAATTGGAGGGTGGATTTGGAGTTGGAGGATGGATTTGGAGTTGGAGGGTAGATTTGGAGTTGGAGGGTGGAGTTAGAGTTGGAGGGTGGATTTGGAATTTGGAGTTGGAGGGTGGATTTGGAGTTGGAGGGTAGAGTTGTTGTTGGAGGGTGGAGTTGGAGGGTAGAGTTGGAGGAGGGAGTTGGAGGGTGGAGTTGGAGGGTAGATTTGGAGTTGGAGGGGGGAGTTGGAGTTGGAGTGTGTATTTGGAGTTGGAGTGTGGATTTGGAGTTGGAGGGTGGAGTTGGAATTGAAGGGTGGAGTTGGAGGGTGGATTTGGAGGGTGGATTTGGAATTGGGGTGGAGTTAGAGTTGGTGGGTGGATTTGGAGTTGAAGGGTGGATTTGGAGTTGGAGGGTGGAGTTAGAGTTGGAGGGTGGATTTGGAGTTTGGAGTTGGAAGGTGGATTTGGAGTTGGAGGGTCGAGTTGGAGTTAGAGGGTGGAGTTGGAGGGGGTAGTTAGTGGGTGGGGTTGGAGGGTAGATTTGAAGTTGGGGGATGGATTTGGAGTTGGAGGGTGGATTTGGAGTTGGAGGGTGGAGTTGGAGTTGGAGGATGGATTTGGAGTTGGAGGGTGGATTTGGAGTTGGAGGGTGGATTTGGAGTTGGAGGGGGGATTTGGAGGGTGGAGTTAGAGGGTGGAGTTGGAGGGTGGATTTGGAGTTGGAGGGTAGATTTGGAGTTGGGGGTCGATTTGGAGGGTATATTTGGAATTGAAGGGTGGAGTTGGAGTTGGAGGGTGGATTTGTAGTTAGAGGGTGGATTTGGAGTTGGAGGGTGGATTTGGAGTTGCAGGGTGATGTTGGGGTTGGAGGTTGGATTTGGAGTTGGAGGGTGGAGGGTGGAGATGGAGGGTAGAGTTGGAGGGTGGATTTGGAGTTGGAGGGTGGATTTGGAGTTGGAGGGTGGAGTTAGAGGGTAGATTGGGAGTTGGAGGGTGGAGTTGGAGTTGGAGGGTGGAGTTAGCGTTGGAGGGTGGATTTGGAGTTGGAGGGTGGATTTGGAGTTGGAGAGTATATTTGGAATTGGAGGATGGAGTTGGAGGGTGGAGTTGGAGTTGGAGGGTGGATTTGGAGTTGGAGGGTGGATTTGGAGTTGCAGGGGGGTTTTGGGGTTGGAGGGAGGATTTGGAGTTGGAGGGTGGAGTTGGAGGGTTGAGGGTGGAGTTGGTGGGTGGAGTTGAAGGGTAGAGTTGGAGGGTGGATTTGGAGTTGGAGGGTGGATATGTAGTTGGAGGGTGGATTTGGAGTTGGAGGGTAGATTTGGAGTTGGAGGGTGGATTTGGAGTTGGAGAGTGGATTTGGAGTTGAAGGGTGGATTTGGAGTTGCAGGGTGATTTTGGGGTTGGAGGGTGGATTTGGAGTTGGAGTATGGAGTTGGAGGGTGGATTTGGAGTTGGAGGGTGGAGTTGGAGTTGGAGGATGGATTTGGAGTTGGAGGTTAAGTTGGAAGGTGGATTTGGAGTTGGAGGGTGGAGTTGTAGTTGGAGGGTAGATTTGGAGTTGGAGGGTGGATTTGGAGTTGGAGGGTGGAGTTGTAGGGTGGAGGGTGGAGTTGAAGGGTGGATTTGGAGATGGAGGGTGGATTTGGAGGGTGGAGTTGGAGGGTGGATTGTGAGTTGGAGGGTGGATTTGGAGTTGGAGGGTGGATTTGGAGTTGGGGTGGAGTTACAGTTGGAGCCTGAATTTGGAGTTGAAGGGTGGATTTGGAGTTGGAGGGTGGAGTTAGAGTTGGAGGGTGGATTTGAAGTTTAGAGTTGGAGGGTGGATTTGGAGTTGGAGGGTAGCGTTGTTGTTGGAGGGTGGAGTTGGAGGGTAGAGTTGGAGGGGGGAGTTTAAGGGTGGAGTTGGAGGGTAGATTTGGAGTTGGAGGGGGGAGTTGGAGTTGGAGGGTGTATTTGGAGTTGGAGTGTGGATTTGGAGTTGGAGGGTGGAGTTGGAATTGGAGGGTGGAGTTGGAGTTGGAGGGTGGATTTGGAGTTGGGGTGGAGTTACAGGTGGAGCCTGGATTTGGAGTTGAAGGGTGGATTTGGAGTTGGAGGGTGGAGTTAGAGTTGGAGGGGGGATTTGTAGTTTGGAGTTGGAAGGTGGATTTGGAGTTGGAGGGTCGAGTTGGAGTTAGAGGGTGGAGTTGGAGGGGGGGAGTTATTGGGTGGGGTTGGAAGGTAAATTTGAAGTTGGGGGATGGATTTGGAGTTGGAGGATGGATTTGGAGTTGGAGGGTGGAGTTGGAGGGTGGAGTTGGAGTTGGAGTATGGATTTGGAGTTGGAGGGTGGATTTGGAGTTGGAGGGTGGATTTGGAGGGTGGATTTGGAGGGTGGATTTTGAGGGTGGAGTTAGAGGGTGGAGTTGGAGGGTGGATTTGGAGTTGGAGGGTAGATTTGGAGTTGGGGGGTCGATTTGGAGTTGGAGGGTATATTTGGAATTGAAGGCTGGAGTTGGAGGGTGGAGTTGGAGTTGGAGGGTGGATTTGTAGTTAGAGGGTGGTTTTGGAGTTGGAGGGTGGATTTGGAGTTGCAGGGTGATGTTGGGGTTGGAGGGTGGATTTGGAGTTGGAGGGTGGAGTTGGAGGGTGGAGGGTGGAGATGGAGGGTAGAGTTGAAGGGTAGAGTTGGAGGGTGGATTTGGAGTTGGAGGGTGGATTTGGAGTTGGAGGGTGGAGTTAGAGGGTGGATTAAGAGTTGGAGGGTGGAGTTGGAGTTGGAGGGTGGAGTTAGAGTTGGAGGGTGGATTTGGAGTTGGAAGGTGGATTTGGAGTTGGAGAGTATATTTGGAATTGGAGGGTGGAGTTGGAGGGTGGAGTTGGAGGATGGATTTGGAGATGGAGGGTGGATTTGGAGTTGCAGGGGGGTTTTGGGGTTGGAGGGTGGATTTGGAGTTGGAGGGTGGAGTTGGAGGGTGGAGGGTGGAGTTAGTGGGTGGAGTTGAAGGGTAGAGTTGGAGGGTGGGTTTTGAGTTGGAGGGTGGAGTTGGAGGGTGGAGTTGGAGTTGGAGGATGGATTTGGAGTTGGAGGGTGGATTGGGAGTTGGAGGGTGGATTTGGAGGGTGGATTTGGAGGGTGGATTTTGAGGGTAGAGTTAGAGGGTGGAGCTGGAGGATGGATTTGGAGTTGGAGGGTAGATTTGGAGTTGGGGGGTCGATTTGGAGTTGGACGGTATATTTGGAATTGAAGGGTGGAGTTGGAGGGTGGAGTTGGAGTTGGAGGGTGGATTTGTAGTTAGAGGGTGGATTTGGAGTTGGAGGGTGGATTTGGAGTTACAGGGTGATGTTGGGGTTGGAGGGTAGATTTGGAGTTGGAGGGTGGAGTTGGAGGGTGGAGGGTGGAGATGGAGGGTAGAGTTGAAGGGTAGAGTTGGAGGGTGGATTTGGAGTTGGAGGGTGGACTTGGAGTTGGAGGGTGGAGTTAGAGGGTAGATTGGGAGTTGGAGGGTAGAGTTGGAGGGTGGAGTTAGAGTTGGAGGGTGGATTTGGAGTTGGAAGGTGGATTTGGAGTTGGAGAGTATATTTGGAATTGGAGGGTGGAGTTGGAGGGTGGAGTTGGAGGATGGATTTGGAGATGGAGGGTGGATTTGGAGTTGCAGGGGGTTTTGGGGCTCGAGGGTGGATTTGGAGTTGGAGGGTGGAGTTGGAGGGTGGAGGGTGGAGTTGGTGGGTGGAGTTGAAGGGTAGAGTTGGAGGGTGGATTTGGAGTTGGAGGGTGGATATGTAGTTGGAGGGTGGATTTGGAGTTGGAGGGTAGATTTGGAGTTGGAGGGTGGATTTGGAGTTGGAGAGTGGATTTGGAGTTGAAGGGTGGATTTGGAGTTGCAGGGTGATTTTGGGGTTGGAGGGTGGATTTGGAGTTGGAGTGTGAAGTTGGAGGGTGGATTTGGAGTTGGAGGGTGGAGTTGGAGGGTGGAGTTGGAAGATAGAGGTTGTAGTTGGAGTTGGAGGGTGGATTTGGAGTTGGAGGGTGGAGTTGGAGTTGGAGGGTGGATTTGGAGTTGGAGGTTAAGTTGGAAGGTGGATTTGGAGTTGGAGGGTGGAGTTGTAGTTGGAGGGTGAATTTGGAGTTGGAGGGTGGAGTTGGAGTTGGAGGGTGGATTTGGAGTTGGAGGGTGGAGTTGGAGTTGGAGGGTGGAGTTGGAGTTGGTGGTTAAGTTGGAAGGTGGATTTGGAGTTTGAGGGTGGAGTTGTAGTTGGAGGGTAGATTTGGAGTTGGAGGGTGGATTTGGAGTTGGAGGGTGGAGTTGGAGGGTGGAGTTGGAGGGTGGAGGGTGGAGTTGGAGGGAGGATTTAGAGTTGGAGGGTGGAGTTGTAGGGTGGAGTTGGAGGGTGGATTGTGAGTTGGAGGGTGGATTTGGAGTTGGAGGGTGGAGTTGGAGGATAGATTTAGAGGGTGGAACTGGAGGGTGGATTGGGAATCAGAGGGTGGATTTGGAGTTGGAGAGTGGGTTTGGAGTTGGAGGGTGGAATTGGTGGGTTGAGTTGGAGGGTCGATTTGGAGTTTGAGGGTAGATTTGGAGTTGGAGGGTGGCGTTAGAGGGTAGAGTTGAAGGGTGGATTTGGAGCTGGAGGGTGGATTTGGAGTTGGAGGGTGGATTTGGAGTTGGGGGTAGAGTTGGTGGGAGAAATTGGAGGGTGGATTTGGAGTTGGAGAGTGGATTTGGAGTGTAGATTTGGAGGTTGGAGTTGGAGGGCGGACTTGGAGGGTGAAGTTGGAGGGTGGATTCTGAGTTGGAGGGGTGGATTTGGAGTTGGAGGGGGGATTTGGAGTTGGAGTGTATATTTGGAATTGGAGGGTGGAGTTGGATTTGGAGGGTGGATTTGGAGGGTAGATTTGGAGTTGCAGGGTGATTTTGGGGTTGGAGGGTGGATTTGGAGTTGGAGGGTGAAGTTGGAGTGTGGAGTTGGAGGGTGGAGTTGGAGGGTGGATTTGGAGTTGGAGGGTGGATTTGGAGTTCGAGGGTAGAGTTGCAGCTGGCCTCACCCCCCTCTTTAATCTCATGCTGGATAGTGGGGAATGTCCCGCAAAATGGAAACGAGCCTCCATCTTACCTCTCCTTAAAAAAACTAACTTGGACATAGACGATTTAAACAACTTTCGGCCTATTGCAAGACTGCCCCATCCAGCCAAAATCATGGAAAGCTTTTTAAATACGCAGTTAAGCATTTTCTTGAGAACAGGACAACATCTGGACCCATCCCAACATGGTTTCCGTGCTGAACATAGCACGGAATCTGCCCTAATTAAATCGGTAGAAGACGTTAGAAGAGTGGTGGACGGAGGAGGTAGAGCCACCCTGATCCTGCTGGACCTTTCCGCGGCCTTTGACACTGTCCATCACAAGTTGTTGGTGGACCGGTTGAGGGCCTGCGGAGTTCAAGATAAGGTGCTGATGATCCTGCAGGCCTTCCTTTCCAACAGGACTCAGTCGGTGACACTGGGGGAATTTGAATCACGCCCCTTTACACTTCCTTGTGGAGTACCCCAGGGCTCCTCCTTGAGCCCGACCCTTTTTAATGTCTATGTTTCCACTCTAGCTCCGATAATTAGAAACTTCGGTTTCGACCCCACAGCTTATGCAGACGATACCCAGATAGTGTGTCGCTGCTGCCGGGGGATATAGATAGCACTGCGGATAGATTCAAAAGCTGCATGCGAGAAGTGGGGATTTGGATGGCTCAAAACTGCCTTCAATTGAATTCCTCGAAGACAGAAGTGCTTCTCTTTGGCTCCAAAGATAACTTCTGGTCCCCGAGATGGTGGCCTGAAGAAATGGGAACTCTGCCCGCCCCAGTGACCAAGGTGAAAAATCTCGGCCTTCTGGTGGACGACACATTATCTTTTAAACCTCAGATCATTGCCCTGGTGTCCTCCAGCCACTTTGATCTTAAAACAATCAGGAAAGTGCTTCCATTTTTGGAGCAAGAGCACAGAAAAACAGTGGTCACCGGTCTAATTCTTTCCCGGCTAGACTACTGTAATAGCCTTATGCTTAACGCTCAAGTTAGCGTATTAAATAAACTCCAGACCTTACAGAATGCCGCCGTACGCCTGATAACAGATACACCCAAGTTCGTATTGGTGGCTCAGGACCTGGCAAAACTTCACTGGTTGCCAGTGCGGAAATGAATTACCTTCAAGGCACTCTGTGTGGTCTTTAAAGCAGTGCACGATCTGGGCCCCAGCTGCATGAAGGAACTTTTCCTCTGGTACAAACCGGCAAGATCTCTTAGATCTAGTCAGCAGGCTCTGGTTTCGGTTCCTAGAGTTAAGAAAGCTAGATGGGGAGGCAGGAGCTTCTCCTTAGGAGCCGCAGTAGCCTGAAACAAACTTCCCCTCTATATTAGACAATTGCCCGATCTCCTATCCTTTAGAAGGGCATGAAAACTTGGCTCTTCATCCATTAAAGCACGATCCACACACACCAGCTCATTCTGCTAGCGCCAGGACTCCTCCGGGTAACAGTGCGCTCTATAAATGTAAATAAATAAATAAATAAGGGTGGGTGTGGAATTGGAGGGTGGATTTTGAGTTGGAGAGTGGATTTGGAGTTGGAGGGTGGAGTTGGAGGGTGGAGTTGGAGGGTGGATTTGGAGTTCAAGGGTAGATTTGGAGTTGACGGGTGGAGTTGGAGGGTAGGGTTGAAGGGTGGATTTGGAGCTGGAGGGTGGATTTGGAGTTGGAGGGTGGATTTGGAGTTGGAGGGTGGATTTGGAGGGTGGAGTTGGAGGGTGGATTTGGAGTTGGAGGGTGGAGTTGGAGGGTTGAGTTGGAGAGTGGAGTTGGAGGGTGGAGTTGGAGGCTGGATTTGGAGAGTGGAGTTAGAGTTGGAGGGTGGATTTGGAGTTGGAGGGTGGATTTGGAGTTGGAGCGTGGAGTTAGTGTTCGAGGGTGGATTTGGAGTTGGAGGGTGGATTTGGAGTTGGAGGGTTGAGTTGGAGGGTGGATTTGGAGGGCGGATTTGGAGTTGGAAGGTGGATTTGGAGTTGGGGGGTGGAGTTGGAGGGTGGAGTTAGAGGGTGGAGTTAGAGGGTGGAGTTGGAGGGTAGAGTTGGAGGGTGGATTTGGAGTTTGAGGGTGGATTTGGAATTGGAGGGTGGAGTTAAAGGGTGGAGTTGGAGTTGGAGGGTGGATTTGGAGGGTGGATTTAGAGTTGCAGAAAGGATTTGGAGTTGGATGGTAGATTTGGAGTTGGAGGGTGGATTTGGAGTTGGAGGTTGGAGTTGGAGGGTGGATTTGGAGTTAGAGGGTGAAGTTGGAGAATGGAGTTGGAGAGTGGATTTGGAGTTGGAGGGTGGAGTTCGAGGGTGCATTTGAAGTTGGAGGGTGTATTTGGATTTGGAGGGTGGATTTGGAGTTTAAAGGTGGACTTGGACTTGGAGGGTAGATTTGGAGTTGGAGGGTGGATTTAGAGTTGCAGGGTGGATTTGGAGTTGGAAGGTGGATTTGGAGTTGGAGGGTGGATTTGGAGTTAGAGGGTGTATTTGGAATTGGAGGGTGGATTTGGAGTTGGAAGGTGGACTTGGACTTGGAGGGTAGATTTGGAGTTGGACGGTGGATTTAGAGTTGCAGGGTGGATTTGGAGATGTAGGGTGGATTTGGAGTTGGAGGGTGGATTTGGAGTTGGAGGGTAGATTTGGAGTTGGAGGGTGGTGTTGGAGGGTGGATTTGGAGTTGGAGGGTGGAGTTGGAGGGTGGATTTGGAGTTGGAGGGTAGATTTGGAGTTGGAGGGTGGTGTTGGAGGGTGGATTTGGAGTTGGAGGGTAGAGTTGGAGGGTGGAGTTGGAGTTGGAGTGTGGAGTTAGAGTTGTAGGGTGGATTTGGAGTTGGAGGGTGGATTTGGAGTTGGAGGGTGGATTTGGAGTTGGAGGGTGGAGTTGGAGTGTGGAGTTGGAGGGTGGAGTTGGAGAGTGGATTTGGATGTGGAGAGTGGAGTTGGAGAGTGGATTTGGATGTGGAGGGTGGAGTTGGAGTTGGAGGTTGGATTTGGAGTTGGAGGGTGGATTTGGATTTGGAGGGCAGATTTGGAGTTGGGGGTGGAGTTGGAGGGTGGATTTGGAGTTGGGGGTGGATTTGGAGTTGGAGAGTGGATTTGGAGTAGGAGGGTGGAGTTGGAGGGTGGATTTGGAGTTGGAGGGAGGATTTGGAGTTGGAGGGTGAAGTTGGAGGGTGGAGTTGGAGGGTGGAGTTGGAGGGTGGAGTTGGAGGGAGGTGTTGGAGGGTGGAGTTGGAGGGTGGGATTTGGAGTTGGAGGATGGATTTTGAGTTGGAGGGTGGATTTTGAGTTGGAGGGTGGATTTGAAGTTGGAGGGTGGAGTTGGAGGGTGGAGTTGGAGGGTGGATTTGGAGTTGGAGGGTGGATTTGGAGTTGGAGGGTTGAGTTAGAGTTGGAGGGTGGATTTGGAGTTGGAGGGTGGAGTTAGATTTGGAGGTTGGATTTGGAGTTTGGAGTTGGAGGGTGGATTTGGAGTTGGAGGGTGGAGCTGGAGGGTGGAGTTGGAGGGTGGAGTTGAAGGGTGGATTTGGAGTCGGAGGGTGGAGTTAGAGTTGGAGGTTGGAGTTGGAGGGTGGATTTAGAGTTGGAGGGTGCATTTGGAGTTGGAGAGTAGATTTGGAGTTGGAGGGTGGATTTGGAGTAGGAGGGTGAAGTTGGAGGGTGGAGTTGGAGGGTGGAGTTGGAGGGTTGAATTGGAGAGTAGAGTTGGAGGGTGGAGTTGGAGGGTGGATTTGGAGTGGGAGGGTGGAGTAAGAGTTGGAGGGTGGATTTGGAGTTAGAGGGTGTATTTGGAGGGTGGAGTTAGAGTTGGAGGGTGGATTTGGAGTTTGGAGTTCAAAGGTGGATATGGAGTTGGAGTGTAGAGTTGGAGTTGGACAGTGGAGTTGGAGGGTAGAGTTGGAGGGGGAGTTGGAGATTAGATTTGGAGTTGGAGTGTGGATTTGGAGTTGGAGAGTTGAGTTGGAGTTGGAGGGTAGAGTTGGGGGGAGTTGGAGGGTAGAGTTGGAGGGAATGATTTGGAGTTGGAGGTTGGATTTGGAGTTGGAGGGTGGATTTGGAGTTGGAGGGTGGAGTTGGAGTGTGGAGTTGGAGTTGGAGGATGTATTTGGAGTTGGAGGGTGGATTTGGAGTTGGAGGGGGGATTTGGAGTTGGAGTGTGTATTTGGAATTGGAGGGTGGAGTTGGAGTTGGAGGGTGGATTTGGAGTTGGAGGGTGGATTTGGAGTTGCAGGGTTATTTTGGGATTGGAGGGTGGATTTGGAGTTGGAGGGTAGAGTTGGAGTGTGGAGTTGGAGGGTGGAGTTAGAGGGTGGATTTGGAGTTGGAGGGTGGAGTTGGAGTTGGAGGTTGGAGTTCGAGGGTTAAATTGGAGGGTGGAGTTGGAGGGTGGATTTGGAGTTGGAGGGTGGATTTGACATTGAGGGGTGGATTTTGAGTTGGAGGGTGGATTTGACATTGGAGGATGGAGTTGGAGGGTGGATTTGGAGTTGGAGGGTGGAGTTGGAATTGGAGTGTGGAGTTGGAGGGTGGATTTCGAGTTGGAGAGTAGATTTGGCGTTGGAGGGTGGATTTGGAGTTGGAGGGTGGATTTGAAGTAGGAGGGTGGAGTTGGAGGGTGGATTTGGAGTTAGAGGGAGGACTTGGAGTTTGAGGGTGAAGTTGGAGGGTGGAGTTGGAAGGTGGAGTTGGAGGGTTAAATTGGAGGGTGGAGTTGGAGGGTGGATTTGGGGTTGGAGGGTGGATTTGGCATTGAGGGGTGGATTCTGAGATAGAGGGTGGATTTGGAGTTGGAGGGTGGAATTGAAATTGGAGGGTGGATTTGGAGTTGGAGGGTGGATTTGGAGTTGGAGGGTAGATTTGGAGTTGGAGGGTGGAGTTAGAGTTGGAGGGTGGATTTGGAGTTTCGAGTTGGAGGGTGGATTTGGAGTTGGAGGGTAGAGTTGTTGTTGGAGGGTGGAGTTGGAGGGTAGAGTTGGAGGAGGGAGTTGGAGGGTGGAGTTGGAGGGTAGATTTGGAGTTGGAGGGGGGAGTTGGAGTTGGAGTGTGTATTTGGAGTTGGAGTGTGGATTTGGAGTTGGAGGGTGGAGTTGGAATTGAAGGGTGGAGTTGGAGGGTGGATTTGGAGTTGTAGGGTGGATTTGGAATTGGGGTGGAGTTAGAGTTGGAGGGTGGATTTGGAGTTGAAGGGTGGATTTGGAGTTGGAGGGTGGAGTTAGAGTTGGAGGGTGGATTTGGAGTTTGGAGTTGGAAGGTGGATTTGGAGTTGGAGGGTCGAGTTGGAGTTAGAGGGTGGAGTTGGAGGGGGTAGTTAGTGGGTGGGGTTGGAGGGTAGATTTGAAGTTGGGGGATGGATTTAGAGTTGGAGGGTGGATTTGGAGTTGGAGGGTGGAGTTGGAGGGTGGAGTTGGAGTTGGAGGATGGATTTGGAGTTGGAGGGTGGATTTGGAGTTGGAGGGTGGATTTGGAGTTGGAGGGGGGATTTGGAGGGTGGATTTGGAGGGTGGAGTTAGAGGGTGGAGTTGGAGGGTGGATTTGGAGTTGGAGGGTAGATTTGGAGTTGGGGGGTGGATTTGGAGTTGGAGGGTATATTTGGAATTGAAGGGTGGAGTTGGAGTTGGAGGGTGGATTTGTAGTTAGAGTGTGGATTTGGAGTTGGAGGGTGGATTTGGAGTTGCAGGGTGATGTTGGGGTTGGAGGGTGGATTTGGAGTTGGAGGGTGGAGTTGGAGGGTGGAGTTAGAGGGTGGAGTTAGAGGGTGGAGTTGGAGGGTAGAGTTGGAGGGTGGATTTGGAGTTTGAGGGTGGATTTGGAATTGGAGGGTGGAGTTAAAGGGTGGAGTTGGAGTTGGAGGGTGGATTTGAAGTTGGAAGGTAGACTTGGAGTTGGAGGGTAGATTTGGAGTTGGAGGGTGGATTTAGAGTTGCAGAAAGGATTTGGAGTTGGATGGTAGATTTGGAGTTGGAGGGTGGATTTGGAGTTGGAGGTTGGAGTTGGAGGGTGGATTTGGAGTTAGAGGGTGAAGTTGGAGAATGGAGTTGGAGAGTGGATTTGGAGTTGGAGGGTGGAGTTCGAGGGTGCATTTGAAGTTGGAGGGTGTATTTGGATTTGGAGGGTGGATTTGGAGTTTGAAGGTGGACTTGGACTTGGAGGGTAGATTTGGAGTTGGAGGGTGGATTTAGAGTTGCAGGGTGGATTTGGAGTTGGAAGGTGGATTTGGAGTTGGAGGGTGGATTTGGAGTTAGAGGGTGTATTTGGAATTGGAGGGTGGATTTGGAGTTGGAAGGTGGACTTGGACTTGGAGGGTAGATTTTAGAGTTGGACGGTGGATTTAGAGTTGCAGGGTGGATTTGGAGATGGAGGGTGGATTTGGAGTTGGAGGGTGGATTTGGAGTTGGAGGGTAGATTTGGAGTTGGAGCGTGGTGTTGGAGGGTGGATTTGGAGTTGGAGGGTGGAGTTGGAGGGTGGATTTGGAGTTGGAGGGTAGATTTGGAGTTGGAAGGTGGTGTTGGAGGGTGGATTTGGAGTTGGAGGGTGGAGTTGGAGGGTGGAGTTGGAGGGTGGAGTTAGAGTTGTAGGGTGGATTTGGAGTTGGAGGGTGGATTTGGAGTTGGAGGGTGGATTTGGAGTTGGAGGGTGGAGTTGGAGTGTGGAGTTGGAGGGTGGAGTTGGAGAGTGGATTTGGATGTGGAGGGTGGAGTTGGAGAGTGGATTTGGATGTGGAGGGTGGAGTTGGAGTTGGAGGTTGGAGTTGGAGGGTGGATTTGGAGTTGGAGGGTGGATTTGGATTTGGAGGGCAGATTTGGAGTTGGGGTGGAGTTGGAGGGTGGATTTGGAGTTGGGGGGTGGATTTGGAGTTGGAGAGTGGATTTGGAGTAGGAGGGTGGAGTTGGAGGGTGGATTTGGAGTTGGAGGGAGGATTTGGAGTTGGAGGGTGAAGTTGGAGGGTGGAGTTGGAGGGTGGAGTTGGAGGGTAGAGTTGGAGGGAGGTGTTGGAGGGTGGAGTTGGAGGGTGGATTTGGAGTTGGAGGATGGATTTTGAGTTGGAGGGTGGATTTTGAGTTGGAGGGTGGATTTGAAGTTGGAGGGTGGAGTTGGAGGGTGGAGTTGGAGGGTGGATTTGGAGTTGGAGGGTGGATTTGGAGTTGGAGGGTTGAGTTAGAGTTGGAGGGTGGATTTGGAGTTGGAGGGTGGAGTTAGAGTTGGAGGTTGGATTTGGAGTTTGGAGTTGGAGGGTGGATTTGGAGTTGGAGGGTGGAGCTGGAGGGTGGAGTTGGAGGGTGGAGTTGAAGGGTGGATTTGGAGTTGGAGGGTGGAGTTAGAGTTGGAGGTTGGAGTTGGAGGGTGGATTTAGAGTTGGAGGGTGCATTTGGAGTTGGAGAGTAGATTTGGAGTTGGAGGGTGGATTTGGAGTAGGAGGGTGAAGTTGGAGGGTGGAGTTGGAGGGTGGAGTTGGAGGGTTGAATTGGAGAGTGGAGTTGGAGGGTGGAGTTGGAGGGTGGATTTGGAGTAGGAGGGTGGAGTAAGAGTTGGAGGGTGGATTTGGAGTTAGAGGGTGTATTTGGAGGGTGGAGTTAGAGTTGGAGGGTGGATTTGGAGTTTGGAGTTCGAGGGTGGATATGGAGTTGGAGTGTAGAGTTGGAGTTGGACAGTGGAGTTGGAGGGTAGAGTTGGAGGGGGGAGTTGGAGATTAGATTTGAAGTTGGAGTGTGGATTTGGAGTTGGAGGGTTGAGTTGGAGTTGGAGGGTGGAGTTGGAGGGTAGAGTTGGGGGGAGTTGGAGGGTGGAGTTGGAGGGAATGATTTGGAGTTGGAGGTTGGATTTGGAGTTGGAGGGTGTATTTGGAGTTGGAGGGTGGAGTTGGAGGGTGGAGTTGGAGTTGGAGGATGTATTTGGAGTTGGAGGGTGGATTTGGAGTTGGAGGGGGGATTTGGAGTTGGAGTGTATATTTGGAATTGGAGGGTGGAGTTGGAGTTGGAGGGTGGATTTGGAGTTGGAGGGTGGATTTGGAGTTGCAGGGTTATTTTGGGATTGGAGGGTGGATTTGGAGTTGGAGGGTAGAGTTGGAGTGTGGAGTTGGAGGGTGGAGTTAGAGGGTGGATTTGGAGTTGGAGGGTGAAGTTGGAGTTGGAGGTTGGAGTTCGAGGGTTAAATTGGAGGGTGGAGTTGGAGGGTGGAGTTAGAGGGTGGATTTGGAGTTGGAGGGTGGATTTGACATTGAGGGGTGGATTTTGAGTTGGAGGGTGGATTTGACATTGGAGGGTGGAGTTGGAGGGTGGATTTGGAGTTGGAGGGTGGAGTTGGAATTGGAGTGTGGAGTTGGAGGGTGGAT
Organism: Lissotriton vulgaris; assembly: GCF_964263255.1. Taxonomy (NCBI): domain Eukaryota; kingdom Metazoa; phylum Chordata; class Amphibia; order Caudata; family Salamandridae; genus Lissotriton; species Lissotriton vulgaris. The sequence goes on along the minus strand of NC_141689.1, from coordinate 1,557,965,738 downwards.
TTGGAGTTGGAGAGTAGATTTGGCGTTGGAGGGTGGATTTGAAGTTGGAGGGTGGATTTGAAGTAGGAGGGTGGAGTTGGAGGGTGCATTTGGAGTTAGAGGGAGGACTTGGAGTTTGAGGGTGAAGTTGGAGGGTGGAGTTGGAAGGTGGAGTTGGAGGGTTAAATTGGAGGGTGGAGTTGGAGGGTGGATTTGGGGTTGGAGGGTGGATTTGGCATTGAGGGGTGGATTCTGAGATGGAGGGTGGATTTGGAGTTGGAGGGTGGAATTGAAATTGGAGGGTGGATTTGGAGTTGGAGGGTGGATTTGGAGTTGGAGGGTAGATTTGGAGTTGGAGGGTGGAGTTAGAGTTGGAGGGTGGATTTGGAGTTTCGAGTTGGAGGGTGGATTTGGAGTTGGAGGGTAGAGTTGTTGTTGGAGGGTGGAGTTGGAGGGTAGAGTTGGAGGAGGGAGTTGGAGGGTGGAGGTGGAGGGTAGATTTGGAGTTGGAGGGGGGAGTTGGAGTTGGAGTGTGTATTTGGAGTTGGAGTGTGGATTTGGAGTTGGAGGGTGGAGTTGGAATTGAAGGGTGGAGTTGGAGGGTGGATTTGGAGTTGGAGGGTGGATTTGGAATTGGGGTGGAGTTAGAGTTGGAGGGTGGATTTGGAGTTGAAGGGTGGATTTGGAGTTGGAGGGTGGAGTTAGAGTTGGAGGGTGGATTTGGAGTTGGAAGGTGGATTTGGAGTTGGAGGGTCGAGTTGGAGTTAGAGGGTGGAGTTGGAGGGGGTAGTTAGTGGGTGGGGCTGGAGGGTAGATTTGAAGTTGGGGGATGAATTTGGAGTTGGAGGGTAGATTTGGAGTTGGAGGGTGGAGTTGGAGGGTGGAGTTGGAGTTGGAGGATGGATTTGGAGTTGGAGGGTGGATTTGGAGTTGGAGGGGGGATTTGGAGGGTGGATTTGGAGGGTGGAGTTAGAGGGTGGAGTTGGAGGGTGGATTTGGAGTTGGAGGGTAGATTTGGAGTTGGGGGGTGGATCTGGAGTTGGAGGGTATATTTGGAATTGAAGGGTGGAGTTGGAGTTGGAGGGTGGATTTGTAGTTAGAGGGTGGATTTGGAGTTGGAGGGTGGATTTGGAGTTGCAGGGTGATGTTGGGCTTGGAGGGTGGATTTGGAGTTGGAGGGTGGAGGGTGGAGATGGAGGGTAGAGTTGGAGGGTGGATTTGGAGTTGGAGGGTGGATTTGGAGTTGGAGGGTGGAGTTAGAGGGTAGATTGGGAGTTGGAGGGTGGAGTTGAAGTTGGAGGGTGGAGTTAGCGTTGGAGGGTGGATTTGGAGTTGGAGGGTGGATTTGGAGTTGGAGAGTATATTTGGAATTGGAGGATGGAGTTGGAGGGTGTGGAGTTCTGGACTTTTTGGTTCCGTCCAGAGGTGTCAGGGATAACACCCGAAGACCCCGGAGTTCTACCTGTCTCGGTGCACAAATAAACAGAAACACGGGCTTCTCGATGGTGGCGTCAAAGACCAAAGGTTTATTACTGCAGGGACACAGAAGTCACAGAAACTACACACGGGCAGAATCTAGGAGCCTGTTCGATTTGTACAAGAAGGGTTGCTCCTTATATACTAAATATTGGCCTTCAGGCAAATTCTTTACATGCTAGTACATTCCAAACCTTTGTGTCCTAAACAATAAATATTTGGCGTTGCACAAGAATCGTCGATAATATCTGATGTCAAACATTACGAAGAGGGGCTCCCACTATTCCATCATAATCCCATGTCAACATTTTCATTCAAGAGCCAGACCGCCTCATCGTAAATTTCGTTACCTCCCCCTAATAAAGGCCCAGAAAGAAAGAAACAGGGCCAGGTGTAGAAGATAGAAAGGCAGGATAAGAGATGTTTGTGGGTCGTAAATGGGCAAGGCTACCAGCTTCGGCCGCCTAATCATGATCAGGCCAATGAACACGAAAACCAGCATAGCAGGACTGGCCTCGGGCAGAGGAGGCAGCCTTTGTCGAGTCATGCAGCTACAGCGTGTTCTGTTCTAAGGTGCACGTGTCGCTAGAGAGGTGAATCTCCAGCTATGCCTATGTGTCCTTAATCGAAATGAAGCAATCAGAGGTCATTGCGTGTCCATTGTCTATGTGAGAGCAAGAAACACAAAATGGCTGCCATGATCTAAGATGGATGCCATGGGTAGATCAGAAATGTGTTTGTAACAGGAGTACTCTTGCTCGTAGCATAGCGAAAACACCAGGATATACTAAATGGACCATTTGCGGTTCGCTGATACCAAAATTATGTATTTACGACAATGTTGAAAACACGGGTTCAAATCGTCACGGAACCTCAGACCCTCCTTTTTCCCTTACATAGGCAATTACTCAGTCTATGTCAGAATCTAGTTCTATGCTCATCAGGTCAGTGACATGCTGTTGTATCATCATCCTTTCTCGCGCCTTTTCTCCAAACGCAGGTGGTTTTCTAAAACAGGTTGCAGCACAGAGACTACACAAAGCTGGACCACACTGGATAATCAGGCAGCATGAGAACAGGAATACTAGGATGACACCAATGACCATCAGAACCTTCCATCCCCACGCTGATATCAGAGTCCAAAACCACTCCATGAAGGACCAGTTTCCCTTGTCTACATGTATAGAGTCGGAAATCTTGTGTAGCTTAGAGATCGCCTCATAAACAGTTGGAGCATTATTGGGAATAAAGACACAGCAGCTCGATTGGATCATTCTGCATACCCCACCTCGATCTGCAAGTATCACGTCTAGGACCATACGGTTCTGTAACGTCATGAGTCGATCCGCCTGAAGCTCAGCTGTCAAGTTGCTAAGGGCACCAGCAGTTTCGGTAATAGTAGATTCAACTACCCGTGTTAGCTGACGTATGTTTCTACTATTGGCCATAGGCCCCCAGAACGGAAGGAAACCTTTGAAGAAGTCTCCAGCTTTCTGACCAGCGGTATCTTCCTTGCTGAAAACACCTCTCGCTACTCTGGTCTTGTGATAATCAGAAGAAGCAGTGTATGTTGGAGGCAACAACCGGGCAATATAACATGATCCTGAAAAGTCAGCAGGCAACCACGTATACGCTCTGTCTTGACAGATGAAGTAGGTACCCCTAGCAGTAAGGAAGGCAGGGGAAGAGTTAGACGGAAACACATAGGTCTCAACGCACTCACTCCTCCCTAGCTGAGCTCTCGGATTTCTCCCATTTCCTTGCAAACATACCTGACCTCGGTGAGGCACGACCCAGATTGGAGTTGAGCTTTTACGCTTGTTTTCTCCCAAACTAAGGCGATACTCTGAAGAGTTCCAACTCAAATATACTCGTAATTCATCTCTAGGGTAAGATGGAGTATTATTGACGTCCTTGATCATGTCAATAATTCCCTGGACTAAAGCTTTGTTGGCAGAGTTATATTTAGTGGAACGTGGTGGACGCGGAGGATAGGTTTCAAGGGCATAGGCAAAAATGGTCTGAAGGGTCTGAAATGATCCATTATAGCTAAAAGGCAAAACCAGGTAGGGAATGCCTTTATCCATAGTGTGGGGTATCAAGCCACACACCCAGCAGTCTGTAGTGTTAACTACCAGTTGGTGTTGGTGCAAGAGCTGTACAAAAGTGTTATTAATGAATTCTGAATGTTGAGCTTGCTCATGTTCAGGAAACGAGTGAAAAGAGTGTATAGAAGGAACAGTAGAGGTAGCAGGATCAAGGGGAGGTACTGTAGTTACTGGCATAAAAATCAAATTCATACCAAAGACGATTCCACCCACCAATGTTATCAAAACAACTAAAAATGTAATAGCACATTGCATCAAAAAGCATTTGCTGTGAAGAATTTTGTAAAGTCTATTTCTGCGAACATAAATCACATTTTCTCGTTGCAGCTCAGGAAGCTCCATCTTCTACAATCCGCTCGCGACCACTGATGATGTGTACGTAGATGAAAATGCCTCTATCAGCCTTGGGAGTTCCCAGAACTAACAGAAAGATCGACCTTGTGTCTGACCCCCGCAGATTCAACTAGGCACACAGCCACGACCCTACGGCTACCCAGACGGCAAGGCAATTTGAAACAATAAAAACAATAGCAAACTTCCTGGCTGAAGGCAAAAGTGTCAAAATTAAAATATTACAATAGGCAGTTTCCTGCTTTATTTGTCCATATTGCGAGACCGTAATTTGTATCTCAGTTTTGCAGGAGCTGTTTGATCTGGAAACAGTGTCTCATCAGCAGAGGTTGCAATGTTCAAGTTCGCAGAAGGCAAATGTTCTTCTGATGTGGAAGACAAACGTTCAGAGTTCAAAGGAACAGTTTCAGGAGAAGAGCCAGAGTTCGATGTATCAGTGATTAGTTCGGCATCGCTGAAAGGGATGAACCTGGGTGTTTGTTCAAACTCAGAGGCACCAATTCCCTTCTTCACCCAGTTATCATAGGGAAGCGGCAGGGGCACACGTTTGACGTGCGTCGTATGTATCCAGTTCTTGCGGCCAGCCACTCGAATAGCAGTTCTCGTTGCTAGCAGTACTTGATAAGGGCCGACAAATCTGGGTTGAAGGTTCTTCGTCCTCGCAAAGTTCCGCACCACAACGTGGTCGCCAGGTTTCAGCTGATGACCTGGACTCTCCGGTGGCTTTGGCAATGCATCGAAAACCTGTTGATGAATAAGACTCAATTTAGCAGTCAAGTCGTAAAGGTAATCAATCAACATTGGATATTCCAGAGAACAGAATTCTTTTGGCCTTGGCACTCCCCAAATATTGGCAGGACGACCAAAGACTATTTCATAAGGACTAAGCCCTACTCTACAATGTACAGTCGCTCTTGTTGATAACAAAGCCAAGGGCAGTGCGTCTGGCCAGGACAAACCTGTGGATGCCTGTATCTTAGCAAGTTTCAGTTTGAGGGTGCCATTGTAACCCTCAACTAAACCAGCGGACTGTGGATGGTTTGCGCTGTGAAATTTTTGCTTGATCCCTAAACCAGCACACACACTCTGCATAACTTTCCCTACAAACTCACTTCCGTTATCTGACCATACAATCCGTGGCATTCCATACCTAGGGAAGTATTCTTTGAGAAGAATTTTGGCAGTAGACAAAGCAGTGTTGTCCTTCAGTGGATATGCTTCGATCCATCTGGAAAAAGCACAAACTACCACTAGGACGTATTTTAGGTTGTTGCAGCGATCCATGTGAATGAAGTCTAACTGAATCACTTCAAAGGGGCAGGAAGGAGGAGCGAAATGACCAGCAGGTGTGGGGACTCCCTTGCCAGGATTATGCATCAGGCATACCATACAATTTCTCACCACTCTCTCTGCACACTTACTAATCCCATCATTCTTCCAGACTGGAGCCAACATCTTGCAAATCCCTTTAGAACTGATGTGCGCTGCTCCATGCGCCATCGTTACTACTGCAAGCACATACGCATCAGGCAAAATCCAACGCTGTTGTTCCGACAGATCAATCCAACATCCACTCGAGTCCAATTTACCCGTACTCTCTTTCCATGCAAGCTTTTCCTCCTCAGTCGCCTCTTTCTGAATTTCTTTCACACTTTCCACTGTGTCCTCACACATTCCAGACTCAGAAACCCATCTCGCAGACATAGCAACATACATTCTACTCATCATATTCCTAGCTGTCTGTTTAGCGGTCTCGTCAGCAAAAGCATTCCCATGACCAACATCATCCGTGATTGCTTTATGAGCACTGCACTTCACAATCGCAACTTCAGTCGGCAAGGTTAAAGATTCCAACAAGTCGTTAACTAGCTGACCATGTTGAATCTTAGTCCCATGGGACGTAATGAAACCTCTTTCTTTCCACAAACGGCCAAAACTATGGGCCACGCCAAACGCGTACTGACTATCTGTGAACACATTCACTCTCTTTCCCTTTGCTAAAATACACGCTCTCGTTAGAGCGATCAATTCTGCAGCTTGGGCAGAATTCTGACTCACTCTCGCAGTCTCCACAATCGTACTCAAAGTCGTTACTGCGTAGGCAGCAGTCACATCACCATTCTCCAATTTAAAACATGACCCATCAACATACAATGTGCCATCTGGATCTGACAATGGAGTGTCTTTTAAATCAATTCGTCCTTTTGTCTCTTCCTCGGTTCTGAAACAGCAATCATGGGGATCAGAATCGCTCGACTCCTGATTAGTCGGCAACAATGTTGCTGGATTCAATACATTGCATCTTTTGATCTGAATATGACTCGCTAACAGTGTCAGCTCATAGCCTGATAATCGAGCACTGGTAAGATGCTGCGTCTTGGTTCGGTTCATGAGTGTGTCCACAGCATGAGGAACCATGACCACTAGCATGTTATTCATCACCAAACCAGCAGATTGTCGAATGGAAGCTGCAGCTGCCGCTGTAGCTCTCAAACAACTAGGCAACGCTCTAGCTACCGGATCTAATGTTGATGAAAAATACGCGCACGGGCGTTGTTTATCACCGAATCTCTGTGTCAGAACACTCAACGCGCAACCTTCTCTCTCGTGAACATAGAGCGTGAATGGTTTACTGTAGTCAGGTGTACCCAACACAGGAGCTGAACATAGTGCATTCCGTAATTCAGAAAAACGTTCCTGACATTCAGCAGACCGCGGCACCGGACTCGGAACATTTTTCCCAGTCAAAGCTACCAATGGTTTTGCCAAAAGAGAAAAATTTGGGATCCACTGCCTACAGTATGAGGTAATACCTAAAAAGGCACGTACTTCTCTCTGTGTGCGGGGAACATTCATCTGCGTAATTGCTTTTATTCTCTCTGGGGTCAACTTCCTTCCCTCCTTTGACAAGAGATGACCTAGGTAGGTCACTTCTTGGCAGCAGTATTGCATTTTCGAAGGTGACACCTTATGGTTCAAACTAGACAAATGATGCAATAAGGAAATCGTAGCTGCTTTGCAAGTGTCCTTGTCATCGGCAGCCACTAGAAGATCATCTACATACTGTACTAAGGCAGAACCAGGAGGAAGTACAATGGAATCTAACTGACTTTTCAATGCTTGACTGTAAATGGATGGACTCTCACAATAGCCTTGTGGAGCACGTTGAAACCTGAAGCTTCGACCTCCTAGAGAGAAGCCGAAAATATCTCTGCTTTCCTCGGCTATCGGAATGCTGAAAAAGGCATTCTTCAAGTCGATGACTGAAAACCATGTGGCTGTAGCAGGAATCAACGTTAACAATGCAGTAATGTCTGGAACCACAGGAAACTGCGGAACCACAATTTTATTAACCTCTCTGAGATCGATAACAAATCTATACACTGGAGGCTTTGAAGGATCAGTACGTTTTAAAATTGGCAATACAGGACTGTTACAGACATTTCCTCAAGTTTCTTCAACCACGTCTTTCTTAATCAAATCTTGCACAATCAATAAAAGTGCACGTTCACCTTCACTAGAAATCTTGTATTGAGGAATTCGTGGAAATTTGACATTTGCTTTCAAAGTGACCACATATGGTGGAATTTCCAAAAGGCCTACATCGTTAGGACCAGTCGCCCAAAGAGTATCAGGGAGAGAACGCAGCTCTGGGGGGAGCGCATCCATTGACAAGTACATCGGAGAGGTGATTCTTTTACCCAATGTAAGCTGTACTCCTGATGGAGAACAGTACAATGTCGCATACAGGCGTTTTAACAAGTCTAAACCAAGCAGATTTTCATTACAGCCTGTCGTCAAAATCAAGGGTGCTTTCAATTGACACGGTCCAACAGAGATAGACAAAGGACCAGATACAGGGTTGTAAACAGGGGCGCCTGAAAAACCTACTGAAACATTTGTTAAGCCGGACAAAGGTGCGCCAGGGAGTTTCGCATGAATGATAGAACTTTTTGCGGCACCAGTATCCAACAGAAACGGTTCGACTACACCTGATGTTGCTACTGCGACATAAGGCCCACTCTGATCCACTGGAACTGATACTACTCCCTCTCTCTGTCCATGGCGGTCCTAGTACTCAGTTTGTTGAAATCCCTCATCAACTTCACAATAGTCTTCAACATGATACTGTTGAGATCTATTTTGCTGGGCAGATTGTCCATTTTGTTGATCAAAGTGATTAGAAGGGCGATCATTCGTCTGTGGAGGCATAGCACCTCGTCCTCGACCTCTAGAATTTTGCATGGAACCTCCACGACCTCTCTGAGCTGCTGCAGCATTATTTTGTGCTAGGACTGGACAGTCATTCTTATAATGACCTTCTTTTTTACAGTACGCACACTGGTTCCACTGATATTGCGGCCTTGGTGAATTATAATCTGTCCTTTGATATAACCCTTGCTGTGTATTGGTCTGATTCGTGCGAGGCGGATATGCTTGCTGTAAAAGGACTTTAGTTTTTAAATCTTTCGTTTTCTTTTCTGACTTCTCTTTCTCCTCTTTATCCCTATTTTCATAATACTGCGCAGTTGCAAGTATTTGCGCAGTTGTAGAGACAGCCCACGCACTCTCGGAATCTTTCAATTTATTACTGAGCTCTGGCAACAGATTGTGTACAAATTTATCGACAAATAGTCTCTGTCCTCCTTCTGTGCTCATATCCTGACCACTGTGATCTACAAAAGTCTCTTCGAACCTTGTGAAAAAGTCAGAGACACTCTCGTCTTTCTTCTGCCTGCATGCGGACAACTTGTCCCAGTTAACGCGCAATGCTGGCATCAGAGTCTTCATTAATTCAATTATTCTACCTGGAAGATCAGCAATTAGAGGTTCGGGTTTGGAACCACCTATTTGCTGACCATCCGCTGCAATAATAGCTGCCCAATCACCACCTAGGGCAACTGGATGATTCTCTTTACGAATTTTAGCCCATATTGGTTGCAGAACTACATTCCCAAATAACATGTCAATGTCCGCTAAATTCATCACACAAGCCTCAACTGTCTGTGCTAACTCTTTATAGTATCCGGCAGGATTCTTCTGCGGATCTGGTAAGGCCTGTTTCACTGCTAATACTTCGGCTCGTTTCCATGGAATGTGTATCCACACTCTCTGGAATTGAGCCGGAGCAGCAGCAATACCAAGATTCGCATTAGCTTGCACAGCTTCGCGCCAAATTGGAGGAACCTCCCTCATTGGATATTGGCGATTCTGCTTCGTACTACGTTTCTCTAACTCTCTCGGAGAACGAAGGGATGGATCATTCCTATAGCTTAAAATTAGTTCCATCGCTTCCTTTATATCTTCACCAACTATCATACCCGCAGCAAACTCTTTCTGAACATTAATTAATTCTTCTAGATTTGATTCAGAATCGTCTTCTTCTAATTCGTCACGCAGAAGAGAGCACATCTCATCGAACACATATCTTTGTGTCGGTTCTTTCCATTGCATAAATGTATCTAATACATCTCTAGTACTATATCTTCTACTTTTTGAAATCCATCTAAGAGCGGTGGAATCCAATATTCCCCGTTCTTCAGTACTGGGAAGCTGACTACGTCTCTGAACGGAGTCAGAGGCCGGAGTCTTAATTAAAGTTTTATAGAGGGGAGACAGAATATTGGAGACAGAATCAGTGATTCTCCGACGAACAGTAAGCGGAGTCATAATACTAGCAGAAGCAGAAAATACAGTAGCAGTTGGAACAGATAGAACAGGAACAGTAGGAGTATCAGACAAAAGAGCTTGTGAAACAGCAGGTATAAGTGGTGCAGGTATAGGTAAAGAAGCCGGCAACCCTGGAAGAGGGGGTGCCGAAGGAACATTAACATTGCCCACAGGAGGTACAGGAGCTTGATTCAGAGGGGCAGGAGCAGGAATACCAGGTTGTCCAGCAACCGGCAATTGTATATTCGGTACAGGTGGAGCCGTAGCACCCTGTGCATACGGTGGGGGTGACCTTAACAGATAAGACAACAGAGGATCATTCTCGGAGTCCTCTACCGCCTTAGTTGTACTCGATGGCAAGGCAGGGTAGCACTTGTCCATCGCTAAATTATGCTCTCTAGTAGCAACCTCTATGGCTTTTTCGGACTCATTAAGTTGCAGCTGCTTAGCAGCCTGTTCTAAAGTCAACTCTTGCTCTTTCTGTTCTTTCTTCAGCTTTTTAATTTCTCTCTGTTTGGATTCTTTTCGCCAATAAAGGAAAGAATCAAACATTGCCGGCCGGGCTTTCTTCTTAAACAACTTCACTTCCAAATTATCAAGGACCTCGGGTTCAAAACTACCATGCAGTGGCCAACTGAGGACACCGTCTTTCTCGGTGTATCGGATCCATACCTCATTATAAGATATCGGACCCACACCAAACTTGCAGTATAAATCATATAGAGGAGTTCCAATCGGAGGAACCAGACATGAGTCCTCCAACCGGGAATCACTGTTGCAACCAAAACACGACAACATACAATTTTTCCGACTTACCATTTTATAATCCGGAACACAGGACAGACAAAAACACAAACAGAAATGTGCACTCGAACCAAGAACTTAGGCCTACCAAAAGCGAACAAATGTATCGATACCCAAACTAAACCAATAGATTATCGTAACAACCAGTGATAATCTTACGAAACCAAACCAAACCAAGAACTAAAAGGATTTTGACAACCCTTACGAAGTAACCAACTAGCAACCACTAAATACTTAACTGAGGCACTGAAGACGTCACCAAGGAGAAACCCGTCTACGTCTCGCCGTACTAAGGACTGCACCTCGGGTCCAAGACAGGGCGACGGTCAAGGCAACGGACCACTGCAGCCGTCCGAACGGGAACCCTCGTGGAAGAGAACGTCGGGCCACTTTTGCGATATGCCGGGATCGATGAAGTGGGGCGCCTCCCTCAGGAATCTTCACACGAAGCTTCTCGAACTCTTCAGGCTTTTGGACCGGTACCGAATGACGTCGCCCTACGTTGGGCGCCAATTGGAGTTCTGGACTTTTTGGTTCCGTCCAGAGGTGTCAGGGATAACACCCGAAGACCCCGGAGTTCTACCTGTCTCGGTGCACAAATAAACAGAAACACGGGCTTCTCGATGGTGGCATCAAAGACCAAAGGTTTATTACTGCAGGGACACAGAAGTCACAGAAACTACACACGGGCAGAATCTAGGAGCCTGTTCGATTTGTACAAGAAGGGTTGCTCCTTATATACTTAATATTGGCCTTCAGGCAAATTCTTTACATGCTGGTACATTCCAAACCTTTGTGTCCTAAACAATAAATATTTGGCGTTGCACAAGAATCGTCGATAATATCTGATGTCAAACATTACGAAGAGGGGTTCCCACTATTCCATCATAATCCCATGTCAACATTTTCATTCAAGAGCCGGACCGCCTCATCGTAAATTTCGTTACCTCCCCCTAATAAAGGCCCAGAAAGAAAGAAACAGGGCCAGGTGTAGAAGATAGAAAGGCAGGATAAGAGATGTTTGTGGGTCGTAAATGGGCAAGGCTACCAGCTTCGGCCGCCTAATCATGATCAGGCCAATGAACACGAAAACCAGCATAGCAGGACTGGCCTCGGGCAGAGGAGGCAGCCTTTGTCGAGTCATGCAGCTACAGCGTGTTCTGTTCTAAGGTGCACGTGTCACTAGAGAGGTGAATCTCCAGCTAAGCCTATGTGTCCTTAATCGAAATGAAGCAATCAGAGGTCATTGCGTGTCCATTGTCTATGTGAGGGCAAGAAACACAAAATGGCTGCCATGATCTAAGATGGATGCCATGGGTAGATCAGAAATGTGTTTGTAACAGGAGTACTCTTGCTCGTAGCATAGCGAAAACACCAGGATATACTAAATGGACCATTTGCGGTTCGCTGATACCAAAATTATGTATTTACGACAATGTTGAAAACACGGGTTCAAATCGTCACGGAACCTCAGGTGGAGTTGTAGTTGGAGGGTGGATTTGGAGTTGGAGGGTGGATTTGGAGTTGCAGGGTGGTTTTGGGGTTGGAGGGAGGATTTGGAGTTGGAGGGTGGAGTTGAAGGGTTGAGGGTGGAGTTGAAGGGTAGAGTTGGAGGGTGGATTTGGAGTTGGAGGGTGGAAATGTAGTTGGAGGGTGGATTTGGAGTTGGAGGGTAGATTTGGAGTTGGAGGGTGGTTTTGGAGTTGGAGAGTGGATTTGGAGTTGAAGGGTGGATTTGGAGTTGCAGGGTGATTTTGGGGTTGGAGGGTGGATTTGGAGTTGGAGTATGGAGTTGGAGGGTGGATTTGGAGTTGGAGGGTGGGGTTGGAGGGTGGATTTGGAGTTGGAGGGTGGAGTTGGAGTTGGAGGATGGATTTGGAGTTGGAGGTTAAGTTGGAAGGTGGATTTGGAGTTGGAGGGTGGAGTTGTAGTTGGAGGGTAGATTTGGAGTTGGAGGGTGGATTTGGAGTTGGAGGGTGGAGTTGTAGGGTGGAGGGTGGAGTTGGAGGGTGGATTTGGAGACGGAGGGTGGATTTGGAGGGTGGAGTTGGAGGGTGGATTGTGAGTTGGAGGGTGGATTTGGAGGGTGGAGTTGGAGGATAGATTTAGAGGGTGGAACGGGAGGGTGGATTGGGAATCAGAGGGTGGATTTGGAGTTGGAGGGTGGATTTGGAGTTGGGGTGGAGTTACAGTTGGAGCCTGGATTTGGAGTTGAAGGGTGGATTTGGAGTTGGAGGGTGGAGTTAGAGTTGGAGGGTGGATTTGGAGTTTAGAGTTGGAGGGTGGATTTGGAGTTGGAGGGTAGCGTTGTTGTTGGAGGGTGGAGTTGGAGGGTAGAGTTGGAGGGGGGAGTTGAAGGGTGGAGTTGGAGGGTAGATTTGGAGTTGGACGGGGGAGTTGGAGTTGGAGGGTGTATTTGGAGTTGGAGTGTGGATTTGGAGTTGGAGGGTGGAGTTGGAATTGGAGGGTGGAGTTGGAGTTGGAGGGTGGATTTGGAGTTGGGGTGGAGTTACAGTTGGAGCCTGGATTTGGAGTTGAAGGGTGGATTTGGAGTTGGAGGGTGGAGTTAAAGTTGGAGGGGGGATTTGTAGTTTGGAGTTGGAAGGTAGATTTGGAGTTGGAGGGTCGAGTTGGAGTTAGAGGGTGGAGTTGGAGGGGGGGAGTTAGTGGGTGGGGTTGGAGGGTAGATTTGAAGTTGGGGGATGGATTTGGAGTTGGAGGATGGATTTGGAGTTGGAGGGTGGAGTTGGAGGGTGGAGTTGGAGTTGGAGTATGGATTTGGAGTTGGAGGGTGGATTTGGAGTTGGAGGGTGGATTTGGAGGGTGGATTTGGAGGGTGGATGTTGAGGGTGGAGTTAGAGGGTGGAGTTGGAGGGTGGATTTGGAGTTGGAGGGTAGATTTGGAGTTGGGGGTCGATTTGGAGTTGGAGGGTATATTTGGAATTGAAGGGTGGAGTTGGAGGGTGGAGTTGGAGTTGGAGGGTGGATTTGTAGTTAGAGGGTGGATTTGGAGTTGGAGGGTGGATTTGGAGTTGCAGGGTGATGTTGGGGTTGGAGGGTGGATTTGGAGTTGGAGGGTAGAGTTGGAGGGTGGAGGGTGGAGATGGAGGGTAGAGTTGAAGGGTAGAGTTGGAGGGTGGATTTGGAGTTGGAGGGTGGATTTGGAGTTGGAGGGTGGAGTTAGAGGGTGGATTGGGAGTTGGAGGGTGGAGTTGGAGTTGGAGGGTGGAGTTAGAGTTGGAGGGTAGATTTGGAGTTGGAAGGTGGATTTGAGTAGTAGATTTGAATTGTAGAGTTGGAGTGTTGAATTTGCTTCTGGAGTTGAGAAGTACCCTATTAGAATTAGAGGTAAGGAGTTGGAGGGTCCGGAGTTGGAGTTGGAGGGTGGATTTGGAGTTGGAGGGTGGAGTTGGAGGGTGGAGGGTGGAGTTGGTGGGTGGAGTTGAAGGGTAGAGTTGGAGGGTGGATTTGGAGTTGGAGGGTGGAGTTGGAGGGTGGAGTTGGAGTTGGAGGATGGATTTGGAGTTGGAGGGTGGATTTGGAGTTGGAGGGTGGATTTGGAGGGTGGATTTGGAGGGTGGATTTTGAGGGTGGAGTTAGAGGGTGGAGTTGGAGGGTGGATTTGGAGTTGGAGGGTAGATTTGGAGTTGGGGGGTCGATTTGGAGTTGGACGGTATATTTGGAATTGGGGGTGGAGTTGGAGGGTGGAGTTGGAGTTGGAGGGTGGATTTGTAGTTAGAGGGTGGATTTGGAGTTGGAGGGTGGATTTGGAGTTACAGGGTGATGTTGGGGTTGGAGGGAGATTTGGAGTTGGAGGGTTGGAGTTGGAGGGTGGAGGGTGGAGATGGAGGGTAGAGTTGAATGGGTAGAGTTGGAGGGTGGATTTGGAGTTGGAGGGTGGACTTGGAGTTGGAGGGTGGAGTTAGAGGGAAGATTGGGAGTTGGAGGGTAGAGTTGGAGAGTGGAGTTAGAGTTGGAGGTGTGGATTTGGAGTTGGAAGGTGGATTTGGAGTTGGAGAGTATATTTGGAATTGGAGGGTGGAGTTGGAGGGTGGAGTTGGAGGATGGATTTGGAGATGGAGGGTGGATTTGGAGTTGCAGGGGGGTTTTGGGGTTCGAGGGTGGATTTGGAGTTGGAGGGTGGAGTTGGAGGGTGGAGGGTGGAGTTGGTGGGTGGAGTTGAAGGGTAGAGTTGGAGGGTGGATTTGGAGTTTGAGGGTGGATATGTAGTTGGAGGGTGGATTTGGAGTTGGAGGGTAGATTTGGAGTTGGAGGGTGGATTTGGAGTTGGAGAGTGGATTTGGAGTTGAAGGGTGGATTTGGAGTTGCAGGGTGATTTTGGGGTTTGAGGGTGGATTTGGAGTTGGAGTGTGAAGTTGGAGGGTGGATTTGGAGTTGGAGGGTGGAGTTGGAAGATAGAGGTTGTATTTGGAGTTGGAGGGTGGATTTGGAGTTGGAGGGTGGAGTTGGAGTTGGAGGGTGGATTTGGAGTTGGAGGTTAAGTTGGAAGGTGGATTTGGAGTTGGAGGGTGGAGTTGTAGTTGGAGGGTGAATTTGGAGTTGGAGGGTGGAGTTGGAGTTGGAGGGTGGATTTGGAGTTGGAGGGTGGAGTTGGAGTTGGAGGGTGGATTTGGAGTTGGTGGTTAAGTTGGAAGGTGGATTTGGAGTTGGAGGGTGGAGTTGTAGTTGGAGGGTAGATTTGGAGTTGGAGGGTGGATTTGGAGTTGGAGGGTGGAGTTGTAGGGTGGAGGGTGGAGTTGGAGGGAGGATTTAGAGTTGGAGGGTGGAGTTGTAGGGTGGAGTTGGAGGGTGGATTGTGAGTTGGAGGGTGGATTTGGAGTTGGAGGGTGGAGTTGGAGGATAGATTTAGAGGGTGGAACTGGAGGGTGGATTGGGAATCAGACGGTGGATTTGGAGTTGGAGAGTGGATTTGGAGTTGGAGGGTGGAATTGGTGGGTTGATTTGGACGGTCGATTTGGAGTTTGAGGGTAGATTTGGAGTTGGAGGGTGGCGTTAGAGGGTAGAGTTGAAGGGTGGATTTGGAGCTGGAGGGTGGATTTGGAGTTGGAGGGTGGATTTGGAGTTGGGGGTAGAGTTGGAGGGAGAAATTGGAGGGTGGATTTGGAGTTGGAGAGTGGATTTGGAGTGTGGATTTGGAGGTTGGAGTTGGAGGGCGGACTTGGAGGGTGAAGTTGGAGGGTGGATTCTGAGTTGGAGGGGTGGATTTGGAGTTGGAGGGGGGATTTGGAGTTGGAGTGTATATTTGGAATCGGAGGGTGGAGTTGGATTTGGAGGGTGGATTTGGAGGGTGGATTTGGAGTTGGAGGGTGAAGTTGGAGTGTGGAGTTGGAGGGTGGAGTTGGAGGGTGGATTTGGAGTTGGAGGGTGGAGTTGGAGTTGGAGGTTGGAGTTGGAGGGTTAAATTGGAGGGTGGAGTTGGAGGGTGGATTTGGAGTTGGAGGGTGGATTTTGCGTTGAGGGGTGGATTTGGGGTTGGAGGGTGGATTTGGAGTTGGAGGGTGTAGTTGGAGGGTGGATTTGGAGTTGGAGGGTGGAGTTGGAATTGGAGGGTGGAGTTGGAGGGTGGATTTGGAGTTGGAGGGTAGATTTGGAGTTGGAGAGTAGATTGGCGTTGGAGGGTGGATTTGGAGTTGGAGGGTTGAGTTGGAGGGTTAAATTAGAGGGTGGAGTTGGAGGGTGGATTTGGAGTTGGAGGGTGGATTTGCATTGAGGGGTGGATTTTGAGTTGGAGGGTAGATTTTGAGTTGGAGGGTGGAGTTGGAGGGTGGATTTGGAGTTAGAATTGGAGGGTGGATTTGGAGTTGGAGGGTGGATTTGGAGTTGGAGGGTGGAGTTGAAGGTTTGAGTTGGAGGGTGGAGTTGTAGGGTGGAATTGGAGTTGGAGAGTGGATTTGGAGTTGAAGGGTGGAGTTGGAGGGTGGAGTAGGAGGGTGGAGTTGGAGGGTGGATTTGGAGTTGGAGGGTGGATTTGGAATTGGAGGGTGGAGTTGGAGGGTGCAGTTGGAGGGTGGATTTGGAGTAGGAGGGTGGAGTTGGATGGTGGAGTTGGAAGGGTGGATTTGGAGTTGGAGGGAGTATTTGGAGTTGGAGGGTAGATTTGGAGGGTGGAGTTGGATGGTGGATTTGGGGTTGGAGGGTAGAATTGGAGTTGGAGGGTGGAGTTGAAGGGTGGAAATGGAGGGTGGATTTTGAGTAGGAGGGTGGAGTTGTAGGGTGGAGTTGGAGGGTGGATTTGGAGTGGAGGGAGGATTTGGGGTTGAAGGGTGAAGTTGGAGGGTGGAGGTGGAGGGTTGAGTTGGAGGGTGGAGTTGGAGGGTGGATTTGGAGTTGGAGGGTGAATTTGGAGTTGGAGGGTGGCGTTGGAGTAGGAGGGTGGAGTTGGAGGGTGGATTTGGAGTTGGGAGAGTAGATTTGGTGTTGGAGGGTGGATTTGGAGTTGGAGGGTGGATTTGGAGTAGGAGGGTGGAGTTGGAGGGTGGATCTGGAGGGAGGATTTGGAGTTTGAGGGTGAAGTTGGAGGGTAGAGTTGGAGTTTGGAGTTGGAGGGTTAAATTGGAGGGTGGAGTTGGAGGGTGGATTTAGAGTACAAGGGTGGATTTGGCATTGAGGGTGGATTTGAGTCAGAGGGTGGATTTTGAGTTGGAGGGTGGAGTTGGAGGGTGGATTTGGAGTTGGAGTTGGAGGGTGGATTTGGAGTTGGAGGGTGGATTTGGAGTTGGAGGGGTGGAGTTGGAGGTTTGAGTTGGAGGGTGGAGTTGGAGGGTGGATTTGGAGTTGGAGAGTGGATTCGGAGTTGGAGGGTGGAGTTGGAGGGTGGATTTGGAGTTGGGGAGGGTGGATTTGGAAGTTGGAGGTGAGTTGGAGTGTGCAGTTGGAGGGTGGATTTGGAGTAGGAGGGTAGAGTTGGAGGGTGGATTTGGAGTTGGAGGGAGTATTTGGAGTTGGAGGGGAAAATTTGGAGGGTGGAGTTGGAGTTGGAGGGTGGATTTGGGGTTGGAGGGTAGAATTGGAGTTGCAGGGTGGAGTTGGAGGGTGGATTTGGAGTAGGAGGGTGGAGTTGTAGGGTGGAGTTGTAGGGTGGATTTGGAGTTAGAGGGAGGATTTGGGGTTGGAGGGTAAAGTTGGAGGGTGGAGTAGGAGGGTGGAGTTGGAGGGTTGAGTTGGAGGGTGGAGTTGGAGGGTGGATTTGGAGTTGGAGGGTGAATTTGGAGTTGGAGGGTGGAGTTTGAGTAGGAGGGTGGAGTTGGAGGGTGGATTTGGAGTTGGAGGGTAGATTTGGAGTTGGAGGGTGGAGTTAGAGTTGGAGGGTGGATTTGGAGTTGGAGGGTGGATTTGGAGTTGGAAGGTGGAGTTGGAGGGTGGAGTTGGACGGTGGATTTGGAGGGTGTAGTTGGAGGGTGGATTGGGAGTTGGAGGGTGGATTTGGAGTTAGAGGGTGGATTTGAAGTTGGAGGGTGGAGTTAGAGTTGGAGAGGGTGGATTTGGAGTTGGATGGTGGTTTTTGAGTTGGAGGGTTGAGTTAAAGGGTGGATTTGGAGTTGGAGGGTGGATTTGGAGTTGTAAGGTGGATTTAGAGTTGGAGGGTAGAGTTGGAGGGTGGAGTTGGAGGGTGGAGTTAGAGGGTTGAGTTGGAGGGTGGAGTTGGAGGGTGGATTTGGAGTTGGAGGGTGGATTTTGCGTTGAGGGGTGGATTTGGGGTTGGAGGGTGGATTTGGAGTTGGAGGGTGTAGTTGGAGGGTGGATTTGGAGTTGGAGGGTGGAGTTGGAATTGGAGGGTGGAGTTGGAGGGTGGATTTGGAGTTGGAGGGTAGATTTGGAGTTGGAGAGTAGATTTGGCGTTGGAGGGTGGATTTGGAGTTGGAGGGTGGAGTTGGAGGGTTAAATTAGAGGGTGGAGTTGGAGGGTGGATTTGGATTTGGAGGGTGGATTTGCATTGAGGGGTGGATTTTGAGTTGGAGGGTGGATTTTGAGTTGGAGGGTGGAGTTGGAGGGTGGATTTGAAGTTAGAATTGGAGGGTGGATTTGGAGTTGGAGGGTGGATTTGGAGTTGGAGGGGTGGAGTTGAAGGTTTGAGTTGGAGGGTGGAGTTGTAGGGTGGATTTGGAGTTGGAGGGTGAATTTGGAGTTGGAGGGTGGAGTTTGAGTAGGAGGGTGGAGTTGGAGGGTGGATTTGGAGTTGGAGGGTAGATTTGGAGTTGGAGGGTGGAGTTAGAGTTGGAGGGTGGATTTGGAGTTGGAGGGTGGATTTGGAGTTGGAAGGTGGAGTTGGAGGGTGGAGTTGGACGGTGGATTTGGAGGGTGTAGTTGGAGGGTGGATTGGGAGTTGGAGGGTGGATTTGGAGTTAGAGGGTGGATTTGAAGTTGGAGGGTGGAGTTAGAGTTGGAGAGGGTGGATTTGGAGTTGGATGGTGGTTTTTGAGTTGGAGGGTTGAGTTAAAGGGTGGATTTGGAGTTGGAGGGTGGATTTGGAGTTGTAAGGTGGATTTAGAGTTGGAGGGTAGAGTTGGAGGGTGGAGTTGGAGGGTGGAGTTAGAGGGTTGAGTTGGAGGGTGGAGTTGGAGGGTGGATTTGGAGTTGGAGGGTGGATTTTGCGTTGAGGGGTGGATTTGGGGTTGGAGGGTGGATTTGGAGTTGGAGGGTGTAGTTGGAGGGTGGATTTGGAGTTGGAGGGTGGAGTTGGAATTGGAGGGTGGAGTTGGAGGGTGGATTTGGAGTTGGAGGGTAGATTTGGAGTTGGAGAGTAGATTTGGCGTTGGAGGGTGGATTTGGAGTTGGAGGGTGGAGTTGGAGGGTTAAATTAGAGGGTGGAGTTGGAGGGTGGATTTGGATTTGGAGGGTGGATTTGCATTGAGGGGTGGATTTTGAGTTGGAGGGTGGATTTTGAGTTGGAGGGTGGAGTTGGAGGGTGGATTTGAAGTTAGAATTGGAGGGTGGATTTGGAGTTGGAGGGTGGATTTGGAGTTGGAGGGGTGGAGTTGAAGGTTTGAGTTGGAGGGTGGAGTTGTAGGGTGGAATTGGAGTTGGAGAGTGGATTTGGAGTTGAAGGGTGGAGTTGGAGGGTGGAGTAGGAGGGTGGAGTTGTAGGGTGGATTTGGAGTTGGAGGGTGGATTTGGAATTGGAGGGTGGAGTTGGAGGGTGCAGTTGGAGGGTGGATTTGGAGTAGGAGGGTGGAGTTGGAGGGTGGAGTTGGAAGGGTGGATTTGGAGTTAGAGGGAGTATTTGGAGTTGGAGGGTAGATTTGGAGGGTGGAGTTGGAGGGTGGATTTGGGGTTGGAGGGTAGAATTGGAGTTGGAGGGTGGAGTTGAAGGGTGGAGATGGAGGGTGGATTTTGAGTAGGAGGGTGGAGTTGTAGGGTGGAGTTGGAGGGTGGATTTGGAGTTGGAGGGAGGATTTGGGGTTGAAGGGTGAAGTTGGAGGGTGGAGGTGGAGGGTTGAGTTGGAGGGTGGAGTTGGAGGGTGGATTTGGAGTTGGAGGGTGAATTTGGAGTTGGAGGGTGGAGTTGGAGTAGGAGGGTGGAGTTGGAGGGTGGATTTGGAGTTGGAGAGTAGATTTGGTGTTGGAGGGTGGATTTGGAGTTGGAGGGTGGATTTGGAGTAGGAGGGTGGAGTTGGAGGGTGGATTTGGAGGGAGGATTTGGAGTTTGAGGGTGAAGTTGGAGGGTAGAGTTGGAGTTTGGAGTTGGAGGGTTAAATTGGAGGGTGGAGTTGGAGGGTGGATTTGGAGTTGAAGGGTGGATTTGGCATTGAGGGGTGGATTTTGAGTCAGAGGGTGGATTTTGAGTTGGAGGGTGGAGTTGGAGGGTGGATTTGGAGTTGGAGTTGGAGGGTGGATTTGGAGTTGGAGGGTGGATTTGGAGTTGGAGGGGTGGAGTTGGAGGTTTGAGTTGGAGGGTGGAGTTGGAGGGTGGATTTGGAGTTGGAGAGTGGATTCGGAGTTGGAGGGTGGAGTTGGAGGGTGGATTTGGAGTTGGAGGGTGGATTTGGAATTGGAGGGTGGAGTTGGAGGGTGCAGTTGGAGGTGGATTTGGAGTAGGAGGGTAGAGTTGGAGGGTGGATTTGGAGTTGGAGGGAGTATTTGGAGTTGGAGGGGAAAATTTGGAGGGTGGAGTTGGAGTTGGAGGGTGGATTTGGGGTTGGAGGGTAGAATTGGAGTTGCAGGGTGGAGTTGGAGGGTGGATTTGGAGTAGGAGGGTGGAGTTGTAGGGTGGAGTTGGAGGGTGGATTTGGAGTTAGAGGGAGGATTTGGGGTTGGAGGGTAAAGTTGGAGGGTGGAGTTGGAGGGTGGAGTTGGAGGGTGGAGTTGGAGGGTTGAGTTGGAGGGTGGAGTTGGAGGGTGGATTTGGAGTTGGAGGGTGGATTTGGAGTTGGAGGGTGAATTTGGAGTTGGAGGGTGGAGTTGGAGTAGGAGGGTGGAGTTGGAGGGTGGATTTGGAGTTGGAGGGTAGATTTGGAGTTGGAGGGTGGAGTTAGAGTTGGAGGGTGGATTTGGAGTTGGAGGGTGGATTTGGAGTTGGAAGGTGGAGTTGGAGGGTGGAGTTGGACGGTGGATTTGGAGGGTGTAGTTGGAGGGTGGATTGGGAGTTGGAGGGTGGATTTGGAGTTAGAGGGTGGATTTGAAGTTGGAGGGTGGAGTTAGAGTTGGAGAGGGTGGATTTGGAGTTGGATGGTGGTTTTTGAGGAGTTGGAGGGTTGAGTTGGGGGGTGGATTTGGAGTTGGAGGGTGGATTTGGAGTTGTAAGGTGGATTTAGAGTTGGAGGGTAGAGTTGGAGGTGAGTGGAGGGTGGAGTTAGAGGGTTGAGTTGGAGGGTGGAGTTGGAGGGTGGATTTGGAGTTGGAGGGTGGATTTGGAGTTGGAGGGTGGATTTGGAGTTGGAGGGTAGATTCGAAGTTGGAAGGTGGACTTGGAGTTGGAGGGTAGATTTGGAGTTGGAGGGTGGATTTAAAGTTGCAAGAAGGATTTGGAGTGGGATGGTAGATTTGGAGTTGGAGGGTGGATTTGGAGGGTGGATTTGGAGTTGGAGGGTGGATTAGGCATTGAGGGGTGGATTTGGAGTTGGAGGTTGGATATGGAGTTGGAGGGTGGAGTTGGAATTGGTGGGTGGATTTGGAGTTGGACGGTGGATTTGGAGTTGGAGAGTAGATTTGGTGTTGGAGGGTGGATTTGGAGTTGGAGGGTGGATTTGGAGTAGGAGGGTGGAGTTGGAGGGTGGATTTGGAGTTGGAGGGAGGATTTGGAGTTTGAGGGTGAAGTTGGAGGGTAGAGTTGGAGGGTGGAGTTGGAGGGTTAAATTGGAGGGTGGAGTTGGAGGGTGGATTTGGAGTTGGAGGGTGGATTTGGCATTGAGGGGTGGATTTTGAGTTGGAGGGTGGATTTTGAGTTGGAGGGTAGAGTTGGAGGGTGGATTTGGAGTTGGAGTTGGACGGTGGATTTGGAGTTGGAGGCAGGATTTGGAGTTGGAGGGGTGGAGTTGGAGGTTTGAGTTGGAGGGTGGAGTTGGAGGGTGGATTTGGAGTTGGAGAGTGGATTTGGAGTTGGAGGGTGGAGTTGGAGGGTGGATTTGGAGTTGGAGGGAGGATTTGGAATTGGAGGGTGGAGTTGGAGGGTGCAGTTGGAGGGTAGATTTGGAGTAGGAGGGTAGAGTTGGAGGGTGGAGTTCGAGGGTGGATTTGGAGTTGGAGGGAGTATTTGGAGTAGGAGGGGAAAATTTGGAGGGTGGAGTTGGAGTTGGCGGGTGGATTTGGGGTTGGAGGGTAGAATTGGAGTTGGAGGGTGGAGTTGGAGGGTGGATTTGGAGTAGAAGGGTGGAGTTGTAGGGTGGAGTTGGGGGGTGGATTTGGAGTTAGAGGGAGGATTTGGGGTTGGAGGGTGAAGTTGGAGGGTGGAGTTGGAGGGTGGAGTTGGAGGGTGGAGTTGGACAGTTGAGTTGGAGGGTGGAGTTGGAGGGTGGATTTGGAGTTGGGGGGTGGATTTGGAGTTGGAGGGTGAATTTGGAGTTGGAGGGTGGAGTTGGAGTAGGAGGGTGGAGTTGGAGGGTGGATTTGGAGTTGGAGGGTAAATTTGGAGTTGGAGGGTGGAGTTAGAGTTGGAGGGTGGATTTTGAGTTGGAGGGTGGATTTGGAGTTGGAGGGTGGAGTTGGAGGGTGGATTTGGAGGGTGTAGTTGGAGCGTGGATTGGGAGTTGGAGGGTGGATTTGGAGTTGGAGGGTGGATTTGAAGTTGGAGGGTGGAGTTAGAGTTGGAGGGTGGTTTTTGAGTTGGAGGGTTGAGTTGGAGGGTGGATTTGGAGTTGGAGAGTGGATTTGCAGTTGGAAGGTGGATTTAGAGTTGGAGGGTGGAGTTGGAGGGTGGAGTTGGAGGGTGGAGTTAGAGGGTTGAGTTGGAGGGTGGAGTTGGAGGGTGGATTTGGAGTTGGAGGGTGGATTTGGAGTTGGAGGGTGGATTCAAAGTTGGAAGGTGGACTTGGAGTTGGAGGGTAGATTTGGAGTTGGAGGGTGCATTTAGAGTTGCAGGAAGGATTTGGAGTGGGATGATAGATTTGGAGTTGGAGGGTGGATTTGGAGGGTGGATTTGGAGTTGGAGGGTAGATTTGGAGTTGGAGGGTGGAGTTGGAGGGTGGAGTTGTAGGGTGGATTTGGAGTTGGAGGGTGGATTTGGTGTAGGAGGGTGGAGTTGGAGGGTGGATTTGGAGTTGAAGGGAGGATTTGGAGTAGGAGGGTGGAGTTGTAGGGTGGAGTTGGAGGGTGGATTTGGAGGGTGGAGTTGGAGGGTGGAGTTGGAGGGTTGAGTTGGAGGGTGGAGTTGGAGGGTGGATTTGGAGTTGGAGGGTGAATTTGGAGTTGGAGGGTGGAGTTGGAGTAGGAGGGTGGAGTTGAGGTGGATTGGAGTTGGAGGGTAGAGTTGGAGTTGGAGGGTGGAGTGGAGTTGGAGGGTGGATTTGGAGTTGGAGGGTGGATTTGGAGTTGGAGGGTGGAGTTAGAGTTGGAGGGTGGAGTTGGAGGGTGGATTTTGGAGTTGGAGGGTGGATTTGGGTGTAGGAGGGTGGAGTTGGAGGGTGGATTTGGAGTTGAAGGGAGGATTTGGGGTTGGAGGGTGAAGTTGGAGGGTGGAGTTGGAGGGTGGAGTTGGAGGGTGGAGTTGGAGGGTTGAGTTGGAGGGTGGAGGTGGAGGGTGGATTTGGAGTTGGAGGGTGGATTTGGAGTTGGAGGGTGAATTTGGAGTTGGAGGGTGGAGTTGGAGTAGGAGGGTGGAGTTGAAGGGTGGATTTGGAGTTGGAGGGTAGATTTGGAGTGGGAGGGTGGAGTTAGAGTTGGAGGGTGGATTTGAGTTGGAGGGTGGATTTGGAGTTGGAAGGTGGAGTTGGAGGGTGAGGGTTGGACGGTGGATTTGGAGGGTGTAGTTGGAGGGTAGATTGGGGGAGTGGAGGGTGGATTTGGAGTTAGAGGGTGGATTTGAGTTGGAGGGTGG